>NW_027266264.1:67452239-68112239 GCF_022045235.1 Haliotis cracherodii
CGGTATGTGTAACCAAATCACTGGGGAATGTGATAGAAGATGTGTGTCGGGATGGTATGATCAAAGTTTGATCAGAATATGCTAATTTGAGAGAGATTTGTCTTTAAACAGATTTGGGCGGTTATCAATCATAATCTAGATGGCACTAAAAACAGATATGAGCAATCGTGAGTTTTCACATGTATACATACATAGTATTCCCCGTGCCCAGACACGCCCAGATACGGCGAACCTTAAATGTACCCTCAATGGCAGACTTGATGGAGTCAGCGGGGTGTGTGTGTGTGGGGGAGAGGGGGGGGGGGGGGGGGGGGGGGGATAGGATGACATGCATGCCTGACCATTCGATCCCGTTTGTCGCCTCTCACGACAGTCACAGTCACCTATGGGTTGTTGTAGACCAATTCCAACCTGGATCCCAGCAATGTACATTAATTATTTGTATTATCATATTCAAACTAATTGTCACATTAATCCGTCAAATGAAGCGTACAGGTTGTCACACGGGTGGCATCCGCTACTCGCACCATTTGCATAAAAGGTACTCCTGACATGTTAACAAGCCAGACAACCAGACAACCAGACACTCAATTATAAAGAGTTAAACCATGCGTCATCAGGGTGTAGCTGTAAACGTGTTGTAGAAGGAAGGAGAAAGAGAAAGAGATAGAGTTGGGGGTAGGAACGCGGAAATCGAAAGTGTGATTCATTCAGGTGACTGCTGTGTCAGTAGTGAGGTGGTATGGAGTGTATTATTACTGTTTTGTATTCTTTGGGTGGGGGGTGAACAGGGAAATCGAATTTCCAAATTTCTCACATTTGTTCCCTATTGTTCTTGTTTTTTTATATCCATATGTATTTGGTAATTCTTAACTTATTTATAAGCGTAATATATTCATGATATTCGTTGATATCTTTTATATATGTCAACAACATAGTTTTTTAAGTTTGCAGAATCTATCAAAATCAGATAGCTTCGTAACACTTCACTGACATTGTTGAGCAGGCTGCTACACGGGCTACAAAACAGCTGAGGGTCAGTGTGCATCATGTGCCCACCCGCTGATATTGCTTTCCCAGCCTGATGACTCATACAACAGTTCATGTGCGGAAGAGTGTTCAGACGGCAAGTGGGGGCATGGTTGTAATAATACCTGCAGCATTGGGTGCACGTCTACGTGTGGCATGTGGACTGGGGCATTTCATGGTGGATGTAGACTCTGCTACAGGGGCGGTACATGTAATCTGAGGTATACAAAGTATATCTGTGCTCAACCTGGTGTTTGTGAGTGTAAAGAGGGGTATTAAGGTATAGCCTGTCACTCCCGTTGTCGAGGTGATGACTATAACGACGGAAGTGTATGTACAAGGGCATGTAAAGAAGGCTGGGAGGGAATACAGTGTAAATATCTGGAATCGTCCGCCACACTGTGTCAGGTGTGATAGAGCTGCTGCTAGATGTCTGGAGCAGCAGGTGTTCCTCCAAGCGCAGAAGCTATGACAGAACAGGATGATGTCTTACCTGTCCAGAAGGCTGGGAGGGGGACAACTGTCATTTCTCAGCTCACTTGACAGAACGTGCAGTACATTAATCTCACGGTTCACATACTTCCCATCAATGATCACATCCTAATCTGTTCAAGAGGTTCAAAACCGATTTTCAACATGGTCACTGCAGCCATATTGAAAAATCTATTTGCCCATTAAGCGAACCATTTATACAGTTCCACGTGTCTACTAGTGGCGATTAACATATATTTTTCGGGTTTTATTATGCGATATTATAAACATTGACCTGGATTCGACCCTTGTACTTCAACTATACTGAAAACTAAAACTTATCATTGCCATTATTCAGCAATTTTACTTCAAAATGTCTTGGAATTTGGTACTTGTATAGGTAGTAGTAGGGCCCAACACAAATGTTGCGTTCTTTTTGCGATATATATAAAGGTTTAATCTATATTTGACCTTTGCACTTTGACCATGCTCTCTCACTGTAAACATCATCTCCATAGAAAGTACTGAATCAAAGCTGAAGCTGAAACTTTACATATCTGTTAACACTAATGACGACACCAGGTTCAAATCCGATTTTCAATATCGCCTCAGCGGTGGCTATACGGAACAAGCATGTTATGTGCTTTATAAACAATCATAATGAAATTTTTAACATTTGTAGTTGGTAGTGGGGCTCAGAATATACTCTCCACAAAAAGTAGGATTCATGAAATATTAATGACTTCCGGAGATAGAACGGCCTCGGAACCAAAACCTAACGCCCCAACACACCCGAATTAGGCAATATGTTCAAGGTTTCTCGGTTTGTGATGTTCAGTTTTCTGCAGACTGCAGACTCAAAGTGTTGATAATCGGCCCCGCACACGACACTCGAGGTCAACAACCCAAGTCAACGATCGAAAAATCAAGAAATAGAACCCATACAGCCAGTACAATCGCTGTGCACCTGTCAGATGTAATATGGGGCGGGATCAAACGATGGGCAGAACACCACTGCATATTTATCTATTTCTTATCCATCTTAACCTTTCAGGTTGTCCATCGTAAATTTTTTTGAAAGCCTTTACAAGGCCTTCAATGCGTTTAATCAAGAGTCGCATTTTGTAGTCTTCGTAGAAAGAGCCAAGGCATATGATTATGTTTTTAGGTTTGTCAGTGACATACTGTCCTCGTGATAACTTCTTAGACCCTGCATCATCTCGGGATTCCTCCCAAATCAAGCTGACAAACTCACTCATTCACGCAATCAATCATTTTAGGGACCTCTGTTCGTTGAATTATGCTGTATTTAATATCTAGTTGACCAGAATGAATGCAAGCTCATCAAATAAATAGTACTACTTTGCGCTTCTCAAACATGTAATTTCTTTGTTAGTTTTATCTTGTTCATACGTATTGTTGTATTCAGGTCTAGGGGCGGCCGGGTAGCCAAGTGGTTAAAGCGTTCACTCGTCACACCGAAGACCAATTATGTGTCGTACACGTACAACGTGTGAAGCCCAATTCTGGTGTCCCACGCTGTGAAAATTGCTGGAATATTGCTAAAAGCGGTGTAAAACCAAACTCACTCACTTACTGTTCAGGTGAAATCTACAAGCTTATTTGTACCAGGTGAAATAACTGAAAACACCTCACCAAGAGCTTCAAAATCAATTCATCAGTAATTCGTAGTTATTCTTATTTAGTAGGTTAATCTCTAAGCAGTCAGTCACGCGCACGCTATTAATCGTTTAGATTAACAAACGGCTAAATTATCTAGTCCTTCTAAAAAATCTATCTTTTTAATGATTGTATTTGTTTGATTTTTGTTTTGTTGCTTTTGTTAATAATTGTATTGGTGCCAAAATCAATCAATTTGTGTGGATTCGTAAGCTAATTATTTTTTAATATGAAGACACTTAGACAAAAACTAAATACAAATGTTGTATCTAACAGTATTGTACGTTAATCGTTTTGTTTTGAATGCACTAGAACATACATATGGCGTGGGATATTGTTCATAATGTCATCCACTGGTTCATAAGTCTGTTAAGAATCGATAAGTTGCAAGCCGCTGTGATGTAGCTGGAATGTCGCTGACTGGGCCGTAAAAGACCAGACAAACAAACAAAATGTTCATATTTGTGATCCTAACACAAACGCAAAAGATGCGAAGTAAAAAAATCCAAGGTTCCGTTGAGTAATGTTGACGAGTCCTTCGTTGGTAAATTTTTGACATTTCGCGAGACACCTGTTTAACTGGAATGCGAGCATTCACGTGAGTACACACAAGTGAAAGTAGAAATGTTTCCTAACGCTCGCAAGCTTGAATATTTCACTGAGATCTGACCACAACTGTCCATGTTGCCCTTGTCAAATACCTCAGACTAAATTCAACTTATTCCCTCTACGTATCGGTGTTTCAGTTTGATATGAACTATCTCTTCTTTCTGAACAACCTAGACTGAATTACACACACAAACAATCCGTCGGAAAGAGTCTCGACACCAACTGTGATCCCTTTTATGTGTTACATTAGACTGAGGTAATATTATCAATTGTTAGAAAAACATAAAGAAAAATTGTAAAGAAAATGTAAAGAAAAGCAAACAGTTAATGTGTTATAGCTTCTAATACTGCAGTAGGAAACTTATGGATAGTATGGACCCCGACTGTTTATACAGACCTTTAACATGCGAGATGTATTCTTTTGATATTGTTTATTACGAAGCATTGACGATCCATCAAGTTGTATGGCGATAAAAAGTTTGGGTAAACCCATCATATTTCCGGGTACAGAGGTGGTTCTATTGTCGAATCTAAGTGAACAGGGACAAAGAATTATGAATCATCCTGACGGCTGTGTTGCAGTGTGATGTACACACCATGAGGGAAGGCTGTTTCTAAACCAACATAATCACAGTCACGACTTAATTCACAAGAGAGGCAGAGAGGCAACTTGTGATTTCAAAAGGAGAAGAAACATGGAGGTAATGTATAGTTAAGTTTATAACATCATCTAATGAATATTAATTATCTGAATGCAAAAAATAACAATTGGAACGGACAATTTTCAATCAAACCGTAGCATGTCAGTTAGACTAACATATAATCCCTGAAATAAATATACGCGACAAAAATATTATAATAAAAAGGAGAAAGAAGTTCATTGCACGCGTTTATGAATCGTTGTCAAATATAGTGATGATACCAGGTCATTGCGAAAGGGTAAGCGTATCGTTATTTCCTGTACTGTTTCTCTGTTCCAGACACGGCTGCTTGCATATTGCTGGATTGTCGTCATTGCAACATTCAGAGCAGGATCTGGTACGTCTGCATTTTATCGTATCCAGGTCACTTGTTTATGACTTCTACCCACCCTGATGTACACATATATAGCAATTAATTAGAATCATTGATACCGCATAAGTTAAAACTTAATCAAGGGCCATAATTTGACATTGACGGCGGCGTTATTGTAAACGAGAGAATGTTCCACAAAAATGTAACCCAGGACACCTCTGGTGATATAGTTGATACAGATGATATTTCTTTGTAACAGTACATGTGTACAACACACAAGTACCTTCTTATATATTGCCTTTGGCTAGAATCTTGTGTGGACACATTGGGGGATTTCTGCAAGGGAGCGGATTGTTCACAACACGGAATTGATGTCACCTGTGCGAAGACGTGTGCCACTTGCCGAGAAGAAGGTTTGTCATAGAACTATGATTCCTTTATCTGTTTCTCGTTCCTTAAGTTAACCTTAACTTTGGTTAACATGCACAACTTAACCAAATGTTATGTATACAGGGTACACAGTTCGGATAAGATCTTGATTGCTGTTGTTGTTTCTTATTTCTATATATGTTAACTTCTAAACACAATATATTGATGATATTCGTTGATATACAATATCTGCACAAAACAGAGTTTAATAAGTATTCAATGCAAATTACATTACCTATGCAGATTGTGCAAAAGGTTACTACAGGACAGCTGAGAGAATCTGTGAATCCTGTGCCACACCGCCGCTATCACATCGTACTGACTCATACAACAGTTCCTGTCTGGAAGAGTGTCCCGATGGCAAGTGGGGACTTGACTGTAATACAAACTGCGGCATTGGCTGTACGTCTGCTTGTCGCAGGTGGACTGGTTCATGCCATGGTGGATGTAAACGCTGCTACTTGGGTGCTACATGTAATCAAATACATGTCATGTGTATCTGTGACCAAACCGCCGGGAAATGTATGTGTAAAGAAGGACATTATGGAGAAACGTGTTACTCAAAGTGCTCACTTAATTGTATAAGTGATGTATGCGATACCACGGGTACGTGTTCGAGGGGATGCAAGGAAGGTTGGTCTGGCAAGATGTGCGATCACTCCTGTGCAAACTGTTTACTGAGCAAGTGCTTGGCTAATGGAACCTGTACACAGGGTTGCAAGGCTGGTTTCTATGGTAACTTGTGTCAGGTCGCATGTAATAAACAGTGTAACAATATTACATGTAGATGGAACACAGGCGAGTGTGACGAGGGATGTACTGCTGGGTGGTATGGTGGCAGATGTGACATCAGATGTCCAGGAAACTGTGCTTCAGAATTGTGTGACAGAACTGATGGTGCATGTTCACACTGTAAAAATGGCTTCATGGGTTCTAACTGTAACACACCATGTCCACATAATTGTGCTTCGAAGACATGCGAACAAAATGGTATGTGTGTCAAGTGTAAGGTTGGCTACAGTGGATCTCACTGTGACACACCTTGTCCAGACAATTGTGCCACAGATGCCTGTGAACAACATGGAGCTGCCTGCACAGGATGCAAACCTGGCTATAAAGGTCCACACTGCGACACCCGGTGTCCAGATAAATGTTCGAGTTGTCACCAACATGGAAATATGTGTGTCTCATGCAATGCTAACTGGTACGGGGGAACATGTGGCAAATCTTGCAACACATGTCTGAATGGTACATGCAACATAAATGATGGAGCCTGCCTATATGGATGTAAACCGGGTAGCTATGGACACCACTGTAATCGAACCTGTAATGAAAACTGCTTTAAGACAGAATGTTTCCGTGACTCGGGAAACTGTACACACGGATGTAAGGACGGCTGGTGGGGGCCTCAGTGTAACAGCAGATGTCCGTCACACTGTGCCAGGTGTGACAGAGTTGATGCTGCATGTCTGGAATGTGAGGAGAACTACTATGGAGAGAACTGTAGCAACAGGTGTTCCCCCAGGTGCGGCAGCTGTGACAGAACAGGACACTGTCTTACCTGTGCTGAAGGCTGGGAGGGAGACAACTGTCATGGTAACGTTCCTTTTGTTAGCTCACCTGACAGCAAGAAACGGCGTTTTGGCCGAGACACCATTTCCCTCCACTGTGTTGCGAAACTAACGTATTTCTTAAGTATGTGTCTTTATGTGTAAGCTGCGGAAGTAATTCAAAGGTAACCTATCATTTACAGTTTCAACAAAACCATAAACGAGCTCCTGTGTTACTGGATTGCCAGTACAGATTCAACCGTCGCGTAGCATTAGTATTGTTGTGCGGCGTTAACAACAAAGAAACACAACCATTTTTATGTTGTGTAAGTTGCAGCTGCTACATACTTAACCATTTAACTAACCCCTAGTGAACGTTTCAGTGATCAATTGTTATACTTTTCCTTAAATGTTGTAGGGGGCGTCGTCTAAGGCGCCGCGATTATGTTTCTAGGTTTGTCAGCACCATACCCATGCTCGTGGGTTTCACCGAAGTGGTAAACGTCTGAGACCTGCATCACTTCGGGCTTTCCTCCCACATTAAGCTGACACGCCGCGATATAACTGGAATATTGTTAAAAGCGGCGTTAAACCCAACTCACTCACTCACTCACTTAAATGTTGTAATCTTGATCAAACAACTTTTGAGCAAGAGTCGTGTGAGGCCCTTTAAAATCTTGCTTGATCAAGGGTACGACATTGAAAGCCTTCTCAGGATAAGAGGATAAGCATCACTAGGTATAGATCCGATCCCCGGGTGCGTCATACCAAAAGATAATACACTTGTTGTTACCCTGCAAGGAGCTCTTCCCGGGATAAAACAAAAACTGGTAGGCATGGTGCCAGTATACTGTGTCTGAGTGGGATATTCATGTTAAAACCGCGGTATAGTATCTCAGTGGGTAGTACTAGCAGCAACACACACACACTTGCGTGCTCGTTGCAATAATTTTTAAGCGAAGTTACTTCCTGTTTCACATCACCACCAGCTATTTCTATGAAGGAACAAAACATAATATTATACGTTATCAGTCTTGACTGTCAGAAAATATGATTATTGATAAGATGATAGAGTTTCTAGAAAAGAATATATCTGTGTATAGTCTGTATAAATCACTCTGACTAACTCACTCACTCACTCACTCACTCACCCACCCATTTAGAGTTGACTTGTGTTCTCCCATGAGTTGTGATACCACTCCATACCATTACAATTCCAAAACTGACGACGTTGAGTAACGCAAGCGTTGCTAAAACGTTCTCTTGGACGCCTGTAGACCCTTGCACGACCATCATAGCTGTCCAGATGAAACCTGGACTCGGCTGTGAACAGTATGCTGTCCCCGTCCTGTCGTATGAAGCTTTTGAGGCTGTCTACACCAAGCTAGACGTGCCTGACGGTGACGTGAAACCAAATTTTGGCTATTATTGGAATGTCGGAGCAGGATGCTGTGCTCCCTCAACAGGTTGCGTATAGTTCTGCCACTAATTGGTCTCAATCCAGTAATTGGCGGAATTTTTAAAGTGGCAGTATCGATTCCGTAAATGCACCAATCGAATATGGTTAACTTTGTGACGTGACGTCATACCTGGTCGACCGGCCTGTGGCAAGTTGCCCCGCAGTAGATTACGTCTCCAAATGGAGATGCTCCCAACAAATACGCAAACATCGAAATTGTGCGCCGTTCATGAACATGTACGTGCAAATAAGGAATCACGACCTTAAAGTCGAGGAGATGTCTTCTATGTATTAAGAGAAGCATTATTTAATATGAGAATACATATATTTTCATTAAACGTTATATGAAACACAGTTATTTTGATCGATTACAATACACACAAGGGGGACATAATGATTGTACAAGTCAATAAATGACGTTAGAATTATGACATATGAAATGAATTATTATCAACCGGCGGAATAAATCTTAAAAAGCATAGAATGACTCACTAAACATAGACCTTCGCCATAATAGGCAAAGACAAACAGTTAGACATTTTGACAACATTTCCCAGTGAAAAATCATAGTTTCAAATACATCTTAATATATGAACATGAATAGAACTTTTGTAAGTTCCGTGCCATTGATCTATCTCTTTTGTATCACATTTCAGAGTCGAAGAGTCTGCAGCCATCAACACTAATATGGACCTCTGTAGTCGCAATTCTGCTGCTTATCATTGCGGTCATGGCCATTAAGATGTAAGTCCGGATCCTTACAGTCACAATATCGGATTAATATCTGAATTAACATCCTCGATTATCCAATTTATTTTTTAAGAAATAAACAACGACCACAATATATATGAGATATTCCATGGCTGTTTCTAAAATCTGATTGGACGGCTATTATTAGCAGCGTGTCTCTCGAATGCCCATCAAAAAGAAGCCATGATGGCGAAAGGGTCCAAGGGATTTATTATACATATGATACAATGGATACTTGAGGATGCTGTTGGGAAAAAGAAACTGAAAGCATGTGAATGATAACAGTTAAGGCATCCAAAGGCAACGGCGATTGGGTTAATGTTAAATATATCCTCAACGAAACAGATAAACTATATGTTTTGTTCGTTCATTACACCAATATCGCTGTGTTGCGGTGTGACTACCCCTTTGACGTCACATACATATACTATTTTGACTTCTCTAAAACGATTTCCTACCGAGTGAGTAATAGTTATGTTGTTTATTATGCTGTAATTGTTATGTTTGTCAGTTGTTAATTGTATACCCGCGTGTGTAACATTGCTCTATAAAAAGTTTTCTCATTCAAGACAAATATATGATTTAATCATGTTTGTTCATAACAAGGAATCTTGTCTTTAAACTATTACTGTTTCTCCTGAAAATGATTAACTGCTTATATTCGCGTTACTGTTTCAGGGCAATAGTTTGTCATATCCGATTTAATGAAAACCCTCCCATTAATATATCCTGATACGACTGTTGAAGAAATTATTACGCCAATATTTGCATAATAAAGTGTTTATCGCGCCTGTATCTTGGGGTAATTCATCGTCGACATGATTAAGGTTGAACCATTTTCCAAATGTTTCAAACATTTCAATTTAGACAATATTTGGTGATATACCAAAATAAGTTTTAAAATTTCGATATTTTTTTCAGGGTGTCTAAAAGGACAAGAGCGGTGTACCTCTCCACCCGTTTTGAGGACAATGTTTACTCATCAGTTGATGATGCGTCACTGTATGACTTGGCTGAACCACGAGACAGTACTGGATCTCAGTATGCAACAATCCCAGATGCTGCAGTATCGTTGGAAGACAGAGGCTACGAGCAGCTGAGACAGGCTTCCCCTTGCACGGGTTACACGACTCTGTACTGAGAAGAGACAGTCTGAACAATTACATCATGTTCATCTTAAACATCTTACCATTTCAGTGCAGTTACATACGCTTATTATGGAAAGAAGCGTAATTGATTGGTGTTTAACTGATTGTTTGAAGTAATGATTAATACATTTAATCCTCTATCTTAAAAATGCAATTCTATTGTATTTAAAGCAAAGATGTAAAGATATCTGCCAACAAACATGGAATAATAATTTAGAATGGTATTCTAAGCTGGAATATTTTTGCTCTGTCGAGGAAAATTTTAATTATGAACATCTGACGAATTGTATTGATATAGCCATCTATCAAACAACACCTGTTAGGTTTAGCTGTTCTAATCATAATCTATTGGTAGAGGCAGTTAGGCATTATAAAATACCAAGGCCAGAACGTCTTTGTCCGTTTTGTATTGTGCCATATATAGAAACTGAATTCCATATTTGTCTCGAGTGTCCATTCTATTCGAATTTAAGGGAACAGGTACTTCCTTAATATTATTGCATAAGTCCAACTCTGGATAAACTAAAACAATTATTTAGCTGCAACCTCTAAGTTATAAGAAGATTTGCAAAGTATGTATTTCTCGCTCTCAAGAAAAGAAACACTCTTATTAAAGATGTGCCTGTTATGTAGCACTATGTCATTGTAACAATGTGAGACTGGTTGTTGCCAGTGTGTGTAACATGTGTTGGGACCCGATCCACGGGGCGTTTGTGGGTTATGACCGGCCTCAGTAACTTTTTGTGCATCCTTCACAGCACTCCGATGAGTGTTGACCGCTTATTCATGGCTCGCGGGCGCTTTTGTGAATCGGTTCCCTGATGTAATAATCAGCGCTCTCTGTACATATGAACTGACTTATCCAATGTACCTTGTATAATGGGCCGGTGGCCCCTTTACAGAATAAACGAATTCATTCATCATTCTGGTGGATACATTAAAGGATGACACTATTCTTTGAAATTATGTTTCTAAATTTGTCAGCACCATATCAGTGTTCATGGGTTTCACCAATGTGGTAAACGTCTTAGACCTGCATCACTTCGATCTTTTCTCCCATATGAAGCTGACGTCATGATATAATTGAAAGACGTATCAAAACAGCGTTAAACCCAGCTCGCTTACTCAGGCATTCATAAACATTTACAGTAAATTAAAGGAGCGCTGTTAATGTGTATATCTATAAATACAATTTGTAGTTTATTTACTCACTATAGTTTTCTGTGTTATTGTTTGAGTGATTCAAGAGAATAAACATTTTTCTTCGTCTTCATTTTACTTTGTCAAACTTCATTATAATTTCGAATGGTTAAACGAATAAACATCTGTACAAGCGAGCATGACAATTTGTTAAGAGTCTCATGGCGTGAACTGATCACATGCATGGATTTACAAAACGTGGAACAAACGATTATTGTTGATAAAAATGAAAACACGTTCTAAAAATATTAACAATCAACATCACTACTTCACTGTTAAACACACACTTGCACATCCTTTATGATGTAAACGGATGCCGTTTATGACTAAAAAGTATAGAAATAATGCTTGAGTGACTATTTCATTCAGATATTCCATTAAAGTTTAACTATGATTCATACATGTGCTGTGCCCTGTATTCGAACCGTTTGGTTTGGTTAAAGTCAGCTCAGTAATCTACCTATGTTGAGGGGATGTCCTCTCGGTTACCAAAAGGCAAATACATCTTCACCATGATACAAGACCGCCTCCGTGGTCCGGGGTTCGATCCCCGGTCGCGTCATACCAAAAGAAGTTAAAAGATGGTACTTGTTGTTACCCTGTCTGGCGCTCGGCATTAAGGGGCCAAAACAAGGAATGGTCGGCTCGGAGTCAGTATACTGTGTCTGGGTGGGGTATTCATGTTTAACTGCGGCATGATATCTCATATAGATCGGCATCAGTCCGGACTAGTACAAGCAGCCACACAAACACACACACGTGCATGCACGTCGCAATATAAGTGCAATAATCTTGGACGCGACGTTAAACCCAATTTCAACTCACCACCTCACCATGATACACGATATCATAGTAATGTCGACACTAACTGTTGGAGTCATGACATTCAGCTGCCTTGTTGTCTCAATGCAAAATGTCACAGGCATTTTCTTGTTATATAACTTACTTTAATATTAAGCCAATATAAGAAGAAACTAGAATAACGAAATCATATATTTTAAAACAAATTGATCTCATTTGTTTTTGGGAGAAGAATGTGAGAACAATATTGCAAGAGAGTTTCTATGAAATTACTATGAAGTTACTTCCCTTGATTTCACATATCGATTCTGTTTAACCTGCCCAGCGAGAAGAAGAGAAACTGGCCTTATTCATTCAACATTTGTTAATCCGTTGATTCAGATATACATATAAATTGTCAATGCAAAATAATAACCATTATAGATAAACTGCCTCAGAATCGCGTTAAAACTCAATTGCATGTTCATTATTTGACCGAGTTTTTATTAATGTTTCTGTATTTAATATCTTTTTAACCAACTATGTTTATGTGTGACATTGCGCTTCTGAAACATATTATTTCATTGTTATCTGAATCACGTACATAGGTAGTGTTCTGTTCAGGTGGGGTATACAAAACGATCTGGCCATGGAATCAAGATGCTATAACGTCTCTCTGGAAGAGCTTGGTGGGTCACGTGATTGTGATTACCGACATTATGAAATGATTCAGGACGAAGCTGACCCAACGGCTGGTGCAGATGAAGGTGACGGGTGGTATGATAAGTTGATGTTACAGACCAGAGACGCTATTAGACACTGGGGCCAGCCGGGGATGCCGTATGGTATACACAGCTAATATCTACATCTGTATCTAATACCTGATGTTTATATTCGGGTTTGATTAAAATATGTTTTATGAATTTGTAAAACTGTAAAACATATTTGATTGCATTGAATTACAATATGTTTTTTTCTTTCTTCTTAATGTGTTTTGTCAAATGTGAAAGACGGCATTGTATGCTTCATTACGTGGTATGTATACAGTTATCTCCCTTACATTGTATTTCCATTCAGCATGGCTGTGTATGTGGTATTGACTTCCTTTTCAACGTGATCTATGTTTACACGTGATATCAAATGGAAATACTTTAAACAAATCTTCATACCAACTGTTCACAATTCTAAATGTTGTCTGAGCTGTAAACAAAACGGTAGCTTGTACAAAATGACAGTGGTTTGAACAGGGTTTTGGAAAGATCCTAGTTTTGACCGAGAATTGTTCAAACCCCATTTGTTGTCAGCACACCATAACTTATCCATCACTATATGTCACTTTCTGTTATTTGTTAGTTGTTACTCACATGTAAATAATATTACATGAATATCTATTTTGACCAATGACATCCATCCATCCAGGAATAATGTGTCAGCTTTGAATTCTTTATCAGATGAAGGAGGCAGTCTCGACTTCCGTGTTACTCAGGCGAAGCGATCGACTTAAAGTTATGTGTAAATGTACCTCTCACTCAGTTACTGTATTGAAGTGGCATATATATATATATACATGATAAACATTGGTATAACAGTATGGGTTTGTTATAGTACAGTATTTCTCTCCTTCCTCTTACATATTTGTCAAAGAGATTATATTTGAAACAATCTGTACTTTGTAATATTCACATTCGTTATATTTTATCTTCATGTCTGCTTTTCTCAACCCTGCACTTATATAGTGATATATAATACCTTTATGTAAAATAAAATACTTTCCGGCTGATAAACATCTAATATAAACAACACGCAACAGTAATTATCATGCAAGGCTTTACTCAGACAACAACAAACAGGCATTCATGATTTTGGATCTTGTGCGGTTCTCTCCCTTACACTGCTAGTGCATTAACAATGAGCGGTACTGTCTCCCTCTTATTATTGCTGTAAACTTCCAAACAAATGTCATGCATTACACGGTGTAAATAAAAACAAACTGAACAACCAACAAGATATTTCAATAACAAGTGGGCCAAATGTTACATGTTAACCCATAAGTCCCATAGACAGTTTAGATAACTATTACAAACAGACCACGGAATAATTCGGTCTGGCTTTATATGGGTCTCAGCGAAGCTGTTTGTATATTATCAAATATTATTATTGTTTTGGGAGGGAAGGTGGGGGTGGGGGTCTTCTTTTTCATCAAATGCTACATGATACTTGCCTCAAATACTTCCCGTGAATATGTAGAAAATCACTCCTCGATTGAAAAATAGATTATGCTTAATCTCTCAAACTGGGATTTGGCGAGGCTGGATCCTTCAATGTATATCTGTGTACGGATTAGTAGGAGCTTTGGAATCCCGTACAATATATAAATGGACATGTCTTCAGGTTTTAGGGTCAAGTAAAAAATTGCTGATGTATGGTTTTCGCAGATTCTTCCTCAGTCAACATACTGGCCTTGTATGTGGCTTCTTCCTAATTCTTTGATCATGTATCCCTTCTCCTTACCTCATTAAAAGCTTGATGCAGGTTGGTTGATCACATTTACATTCCTCACTTTGCTCTTCTTGAAAGCCATTTGACATGTCGGGGGCAAATAGACCTTCCATGGTCAAAGTCGCCTTAAAACTCTTATAAAAACCCAACCAACATCGTTAACATGAATTGCAGTCTAAAATAGTAAATTGGAAGCGTTTTTTAAAAATAAGAACAGGAGAAAACGTCGGGATGTATCACTGTCGCCAGAGTCAAACGGTTTTCGTAATGAAACTAAGTGCATATGGATTACGCGCGATTGCCTTGATCTGCTCGAGTTTAGTTACCCGATATGATACGATGCGCTCTTCACGGATGTGATATTTCACTACATATACAAGAGACGGAAATAACAAGGTCTTAACATTCACTATGTACTTATTCCACGCAGACAATTCCCCGATTCCCAACCATGTCTCTTATTTCTTACTTTCTTTACTATTTCTAACCGTTTACTTTCTCACATGTAATCACGGAAACTGTTATCAATAGAAGAAATGTAAAAGTTAACATCGCTGAATTATGTACTCAACACATTGCATTCATTGTAGCAAGTTCAGTAATAACAAAGGCTCTATCGGAGTGTAAGGTTGACATGCGTGTCGAGGACATGTTGAATCCGGTGTAAGAACGAGAAGCCGACATTGAAAAATGGCGCTGAATGGTATATACAAATTCGATACTAGTTCATGTGATGTCGCTCCAGGAACAGATTCATTCAGCTGATTTCTACATCTGAGGGGGGCACGGGTGGCCTAGTCGTCTAATGCGCTGTGCAGAGTTGCGTCCCTTGGGCACGCCAGAAACCTATGATTGTGGCTTCGAATCCCGGTTCGCCCCGATAATGTTTCTAGGTTTGTCAGCACCATACCCGTGCACGTAGGTTTCACCGAAGTGGTAAACGTCTGAGACCTGCATCACTTCTGGCTTTCCTCCCACATTAAGCTAACACGCCGTGATATAACTGGAAAGCTGTTAAAAGCGGCGTTAAACTCAACTCACCCACTCACTCACTCACTCACTCACTCACTCACTAACTCTACATCTGAGACAGACATCCACATGTTTTTACATTTCCTGAGACAAAAACTAATGGGTAATATAAAAAACTGAATTTCTTAAAGCTTATCTGTACCTTGTGAAATATTTTTGAAAACACCTCACCAAGATCTACAAACTTAAGTCATAAGTAATTTGTAGTTATTCGTGTCTCATAGGTTAATCGCACCTGCACGTATCGTTAGATAAACAAACAGTTCAATTATCTACTGCTGCTCAACAAAATATATCTTGCTGCATCTTTGTAAAGTGTTTAATGCTTTTATTTGTTTGCTTTTGTTTTTATTTGTTGCTGGTTTTAATAATAATTGAATTGATGACTAAATTCAATCAAATTGTGTGGACTCGTAAGCTTATTAAAAAATATGACGACAATTTGTCCAAATATAAATTTGGCAAGAATATCGAAACATATTGTATCATAGCATTTCTGAGAGTGTTGTACGTTTTCGGTTTTCTTTAATACCCCAGAATATACATACATTTGTTTGTGAGACCGCCTCCGTGGCCTATAGTTTTGCGCCGCCAAATGTCTGTTGAGTTTGCCTCAGTTGTCTGATAGCGAAGTATGTATTTAGATTCTTTCGACTGCGAATAGTGTCACGCTCTAACTTTCGGCGGCATTCGACCGCATCCGTGGACGGTTTGGCGTACAGAACGTTTTCCCGGAGGACGTAAGGTCGGTGGTTTAATAACAGGCCGCATCATGCCAAAAGACGTAAAAATGGTACTTGTTAGCCTCTTTGGTGTATGGTATGTAGGTATATGCGCGTGCGTACGCGCGTTAGTGTCTACGTAGAAAGGCAAAATGTTAATTTGTTGTACCTGCTAATACTGCAGTATGAAGTTTAAGGATTGTTGGGGCCTTGACTGTTTATACAGACAGTGTAACGTACGAGATATGTGATATAAATATTGCATATAGCAAAGCATTAAAGTTCGATCTCATTGTTTCATGTAAATTACTAACAGGTGCATATAAAACAAGTACTTCAGAGGTAATATGTTAAACGGAATTATAACGCATGCGTAGCTATAAATAGTTGGGGTAAACCCATATTATGTCCGGGTACAGATGTGGTTCTATTTCCGAACAGGAAATAGAAATTATGATTCATTCTAACGACTGTAGTGCAGTGTGATGTACACACCATGAGGGGAGACTGTTTGTAAACCGACCTAGTCACAGTGACGACTAAACTCACAAGAGAGGCAGAGGATACACGTGATCTCGGACGGAGAGGGAGCATGGAGGTAATATATAGTCACGTCTATAACATAATCATATAGATATGAATTATATAAATGCAAACAATAGCAATTTGAATGTATAGAAAGGGTGTTGAAATCTACGTTTCACAACAAAAGGAATCCTCACACTGTTTGGTGTTTCGTACATTGAGAAACAGTAGAATGTCAGATTGATTAACATATAAATAAATATACGCGACAAAACCATTGTTATAACAAGGGGAAAAGAGTTAATTGTTCGATTCCGACGATATCATAAGCATGAAATTATGAATCACTGTCAAATATAGTGAAGATACAAGGTGTTTGCGAAAGGGTGAGTGTATCCGACCACACCGAAGGGAATTGCATTGGACATATATGTATCAAAGATTAAATAAAACAACTCTGTAACAGAAACCTCAGAGCCTTCATATCTCCTAATTTCGGGAGTTGAGAATGAGATGAGTTAAGGATGATAGAGCTGAGAAGGGGAAGGTCGGTGGAATGTAATAGGGGTAATTGTCGTATGAGAAATACGAGTAAGGAATAGTACAAATCCATATGTTGAAAGGAAGTTATATGAAGGCTGGCTGTTTTGCATCATTTGCCATTCTAAATGGACATATTCCTCGTGCGATTTGTGTATACAAAGTAGAGACAAAACTTGCTGATGGAACAAACTATGAAGTTCTATTCCTAATGAATTACATTATAAATCCAAACTAGCTTTGTATCCATTTATTTTTAACACAGCTCCTTGGTCATGTTACCAGCATTATATATTAATTGAAAAATATAGGAAAACAAGCTTCCATCATCACAATCATCACGTTTTCATATAGACGAGAACAGTTACAGCTGTACTAGAGCGGTTATTCAATTCAGAAGTGTGGTTTCTGTAATGTGACCTTATTTCCAGTATTGTCTCTCTATTCCAGACACGGCTGCTTGCATATTGCTGGATCGTGATCATTGCAACACTCAGAGCAGGATCTGGTACGTCTGCATTTAATCGTATCCGACTCACTTGTCTACCCACCTTAATGTAAACCAATATAGAAATTAATCGGAATGAATGATACCAAAAAGTTAATACTTAAGCAAGGGCCATAATTTGACATTAACGGCGGCGTCATTGTAAACGAGAGAATGTTCCACAAAATTGTAACCCAGGACACCTCTGGTGATATAGTTGATACAGATAACATTTCATAGTAACAGTACGTGTGTACACCGCACTAGTATCTTCTTATATATTGCCTTTGGCTAGAATCTTGTGTCGACACATTGGGGGATTACTGCAAGGGAGCGGATTGTTCACAACACGGAATTGATGTCACCTGTGCGAAGACGTGTGACACTTGCGGAGAAAAAGGTTTGTTATAGAAATCTTATTCCTTTATCTGTTTATCGTTCCTTAAGCTAACCTTAACTTTGATTAAGATGTACAACTTAACCAAATGTTATGTATACAGAGAACACAATTCGGATAAGATCTTGATTGCTGTTGTTGTTTCTTATTTCTATATATGTTAACTTCTAAACACAATATATTGGTATTCGTTGATATACTATATCTGCCAAAAACTAAGTTTGATAAGTATACACAAACAGTCTCTCGAAATGCAAATGTCAATTACAGTGGCTTCATAATACTTTCCTAATAATACGACATTAATTGTGCAGGTTGTGCAAAAGGTTACTACAGGACAGCTGAGAGAATCTGTGAATCCTGTGCCATTCCGCCGCTATCGGTATCACATCGTACTGACTCATACAACAGTTCCTGTCTGGAAGAGTGTCCCGATGGCAAGTGGGGACTTGACTGTAATAAAACCTGCAGCACTGGGTGTACGTCTACTTGTCGCAGGTGGACTGGTCGATGCCATGGTGGATGTAAACGCTGCTACTTCGGTGGTAAATGTAATCAAATACATGCCAAGTGTATCTGTGACCAAACCGCCGGGAAATGTATGTGTAAAGAAGGACATTATGGAGAAACGTGTGACTCAAAGTGCTCACTTAATTGTATAAGTGGTGTATGCGATACCACGGGTATGTGTTCGAGCGGATGCAAGGAAGGTTGGTCTGGCAAGATGTGCTATCACTCCTGTGTAAACTGTTTACTGAGCAAGTGCATGGCTAATGGAACCTGTACACAGACTTGCAAGACTGGTTTCTATGGTAACTTGTGTCAGCTCGCATGTAACAAACAATGTCACAATATTACATGTAGATGGAACACAGGCGAGTGTGACGAGGGATGTACTGCTGGGTGGTATGGTGGCAGATGTGACATCAGATGTCCAGGAAACTGTGCTTCAGAATTGTGTGACAGAACTGATGGTGCATGTTCACACTGTAAGAATGGGTTCATGGGTTCCAACTGTACAACACCATGTCCACGTAATTGTGCTACGCAGAAATGCGAACAAAATGATGGTTCGTGTGTCAAGTGTAAAGTTGGCTACAGCGGATCTCACTGTGACACATCTTGTCCAGACCATTGTGCTACGAAGACATGCAAACAAAATGATGGTTCGTGTGTCAAGTGTAAAGTTGGCTACAGCGGATCTCACTGTAACACATCTTGTCTAGATAAATGTTCGAGTTGTCACCAATATGGAAATACATGTGTCTCATGCAGTGCTAGCTGGTACGGGGAAACATGTGGCAAATCTTGCAACACATGTCTGAATGGTACGTGCAACATAAATGATGGAGCCTGCCTATATGGATGTAAACTGGGTAGCTATGGACACCACTGTAATCGAACCTGTAATGAAAACTGCTTTAAGACAGAATGTTTCCGTGACTCGGGAAACTGTACACACGGATGTAAGGACGGCTGGTGGGGGCCTCAGTGTAACAGCAGATGTCCGTCACACTGTGCCAGGTGTGACAGAGTTGATGCTGCATGTCTGGAATGTGAGGAGAACTACTATGGAGAGAACTGTAGCAGCAGGTGTTCCCCCAGGTGCGGCAGCTGTGACAGAACAGGACACTGTCTTACCTGTGCTGAAGGCTGGGAGGGAGTCAACTGTCATGGTAACGTTCCTTTTGTTAGCTCACCTGACAGAAAGAAACGGCGTTTTGGCCGAGACACCATTTCCCTCCACTGTGTTGCGAAACTAACGTATTTCTTAAGTATGTGTCTTTATGTGTAAGCTGCGGAAGTAATTCAAAGGTAACCTATCATTTACAGTTTCAACAAAATCATAAACGAGCTCCTGTGTTACTGGATTGCAAGTAAAGATTCAACCGTCGCATAGCATTAGTATTGTTGTGCGGCGTTAACAACAAACAATCACAACCATTTTTATGTTGTGTAAGTTGCGGCTGCTACATACTTAACCTTTTAACTAACCCCTAGTGAACGTTTCAGTGATCAATTGTTATACTTTTCCTTAAATGTTGTAGGGGGCGTCGTCTAAGGCGCCGCGATTATGTTTCTAGGTTTGTCAGCACCATACCCGTGCTCGTGGGTTTCACCGAAGTGGTAAACGTCTGAGACCTGCATCACTTCGGGCTTTCCTCCCACATTAAGCTGACACGCCGCGATATAACTGGAATATTGTTAAAAGCGGCGTTAAAACCAACTCACTCACTCACTCACGTAAATGTTGTAATCTTGATCAAACAACTTTTGAGCAAGAGTCGCATGAGGCCCTTTAAAATCTTGCTTGATCAAGGTTACGACATTGAAAGCCTTCTCAGGATAAGAGGATAAGCATCACTAGGTATAGATCCGATCCCCGGGTGCGTCATACCAAAAGATAATACACTTGTTGTTACCCTGCAAGGAGCTCTTCCCGGGATAAAACAAAAACTGGTAGGCATGGTGCCAGTATACTGTGTCTGAGTGGGATATTCATGTTAAGACCGCGGTATAGTATCTCAGTGGGTGGTACTAGCAGCAACACACACACTTGCGTGCTCGTTGCAATAATCTTGAAAGCGAAGTTACTTCCTGTTTCACATCACCACCAACTATTTCTATGAAGGAACAAAACATAATATTATACGTTATCAGTCTTGACTGTCAGAAAATATGATTATTGATAAGATGATAAGAGTTTCTAGAAAAGAATATATCTGTGTATAGTCTGTATAAATCACTCTGACTAACTCACTCACTCACTCACCCACCCATTTACAGTTGACTTGTGTTCTCCCATGAGTTGTGATGCCACTCCATACCATTACAATTCCAAAACTGACGACGTTGAGTAACGCAAGCGTTGCTAAAACGTTCTCTTGGACGCCTGTAGACCCTTGCACGACCATCATAGCTGTCCAGATGAAACCTGGACTCGGCTGTGAACAGTATGCTGTCCCCGTCCTGTCGTATGAAGCTTTTGAGGCTGTATACACCAAGCTAGACGTGCCTGACGGTGACGTGAAACCAAAATTTGGCTATTATTGGAACGTCGGAGCAGGATGCTGTGCTCCCTCAACAGGTTGCGTATAGTTCTGCCACTAATTGGTCTCAATCCAGGAATTGGCGGAATTTTTAAAGTGGCAGTATCGATTCCGTAAATGCACCAATCGAATATGGTTAACTTTGTGACGTGACGTCATACCTGGTCGACCGGCCTGTGGCAAGTTGCCCAGCAGTAGATTACGTCTCCAAATGGAGATGCTCCCAACAAATACGCAAACATCGAAATTGTGCGCCGTTCATGAACATGTACGTGCAAATAAGGAATCACGACCTTAAAGTCGAGGAGATGTCTTCTATGTATTAAGAGAAGCATTATTTAATATGAGAATACATATATTTTCATTAAACGTTATATGAAACACAGTTATTTTGATCGATTACAATACACACAAGGGGGACATAATGATTGTACAAGCCAATAAATGACGTTAGAATTATGACATATGAAATGAATTATTATTAACCGGCGGAATAAATCTTAAAAAGCATAGAATGACTCACTAAACATAGACCTTCGCCATAATAGGCAAAGACAAACAGTTAGACATTTTGACAACATTTCCCAGTGAAAAATCATAGTTTCAAATACATCTTAATATATGAACATGAATAGAACTTTTGTAAGTTCCGTGCTATTGATCTATCTCTTTTGTATCACATTTCAGAGTCGAAGAGTCTGCAGCCATCAACACTAATATGGACCTCTGTAGTCGCAATTCTGCTGCTTATCATTGTGGTCATGACCATTAAGATGTAAGTCCGGATCCTTACAGTCACAATATCGGATTAATATCTGAATTAACATCCTCGATTATCCAATTTATTTTTTAAGAAATAAACAACGACCACAATATATATGAGATATTCCATGGCTGTTTCTAAAATCTGATTGGACGGCTATTATTAGCAGCGTGTCTCTCGAATGCCCTTCAAAACGAAGCCATGTTGGCGAAAGTGAGTGAGTATGGTTTTACGCCACTTTTAGCAATATTCCAGCAATATCACGGCGGGGGACACCAGAAATTGGCTTCACTCATTGTACCCATGTCGGGAATCGAACCCGGGTCTTCGGCGTGACGAGCAAACGCTTTAACCACAAGGCTACCCGACCGCCCCTGCTGGCGAAAGGGTCCAAGGGATTTATCCTACATATTATACAGTGGATACTTGTGGATGCTGTTGGGAAAAAGAAACTGAAAGCATGTGAATGATAACATCTAAGGCCTTTAAAGGCAACGGCTTTCTTGGTTAATGTTAAATATATCCTCAACAAAACAGATAAACTATATGTTTTGTTCGTTCATTACACCAATATTGCTGTGTTGCGGTGTGACTACCCCTTGGACGTCACATACATATACTATTTTGACTTCTCTAAAACGATTTCCTACCGAGTGAGTAATAGTTATGTTGTTTATATGCTGTAATTGTTATGTTTGTCAGTTGTTAATTGTATACCCGCGTGTGTAACATTGCTCTATAAGGCGTTTTCTCATTCAAACAAATATATGATTTAATCATGTTTGTTCATAACAAGGAATCTTGTCTTTAAACTTTTACTGTTTCCCCTGAAAATGATTAACTGCTTATATTCGCGTTACTGTTTCAGGGCAATAGTTTGTCATATCCGATTTAATGAACATCATCCAATTAAAATATCCCGATACGACTGTTGAGGAAATTATTACGCCAATATTTGCATAATAATGTGTTTATCGCGGCTGTATCTTAGGGTAATTCATCCTCGACATGATTAAGGTTGAACCATTTTCCAAATGTTTCAAACATTTCAAATTAGACAATATTTGTGGATATTCCAAAATAAGTTTTAAAATTTCGATATTTTTTTCAGCGTGTCTAAAAGGAAAAGAGCGGTATACCTCTCCCCCCGTTTTGAGGACAATGTTTACTCATCAGTTGATGATATGTCACTGCATGAGTTGGCTGAACCACGAGACAGTACTGGATCTCAGTATGCAACAATCCCAGATGCTGCAGTATCGTTGGAAGACAGAGGCTACGAGCAGCTGAGACAGGCTTCCCCTTGCACGGGTTACACGACTCTGTACTGAGAAGAGACAGTCTGATCAATTACATCATGTTCTTCTGGAAAATCTTACCATTTCAGTGCGGTTACATACGCTTATTATGGACAGAAGCGTAATTGATTGTTTGAAGTAATGATTAATACATTTAATCCTCCATCTTTGTAGCCTAGTAGTAAAAGGTTTCGCCCGTCCCTACAAATGCCTGGGTTTAATTCCCTACATGGGACAATCTGTGCAAAGCCCGGAGTAAGAAACTGACGAGCTAGACTCAAGTTGTTTATTATATTTCCCAATTCGGATGGATACATGAAAGGATGACACTGTTCTTTGAAATTATGTTTCTAAATTTGTCAGCACCATATCAGTGTTCATGGGTTTCACCAATGTGGTAAACGTCTTAGACCTACATCACTTCGATCTTTTCTCCCACATGAAGCTGACATCATGATACAACTGAAAGACGTATCAACACAGCGTTAAACCCAGCTTCGCTTACTCAGTCATTCATAAACATTTACAGTAAATTAAAGGAGCGCTGTTAATGTGAATATCTGTATATAAAATATTTAGTTTATTTACTCACTTATAGCTTTCTGTGTTATTGTTTGAGTGATTCAAGAGAATAAACATTTTGCTTCGTCTTCATTTTACTTTGTCAAACTTCATTATAATTTCGAATGGTTAAACAAATTAACATCTATACAAGCGAGCATGGCAATTTGTTAAGAGTCTCGTGGCGTGATTTGACCACATGCATGGATTTAAAAAACGTTGAACAAACGATTATTGTTGATATAAATGAAAACACGTTCCAAAAATATTAACAATCAACATCACTACTTCACTGTTAAACACACACTTGCACATTCTTTTGGGCAGTGTCGAGGAAGATTTGTCATATCAAACATCTATCATGTTACAAATGTGCCCATGGTCACCTTTGCCAGTTGACTTGAAGAAGTAATACACGTGCGTTATAATCGATTACTTCATTAAGTGATGCTGGGTATTTAAATACCTATATAAAGTTTAGTTAAGTATAACTCCATAACTAAATGTACATCGGATAAGAGGTCCATGTTGGAAGGGAATAACATAATATTCAAAATTAAGAGACACGATTATTGCCAGTTTCCAGGTCCATAAAGGACATGCAGTCCACCCTGAGTATATGTATTGTGCCTTTTCAACGTGAAATATAGAAGTTTTAGCTAATCTAAATGTGCGGATTCTTCAGGAAAGGATGGGATGACGTCATACTCTCCAGTTGGGACAAGTAACGGATGCAGTTTATGACTTAACGATAAGAAATAATGCTTGAGTGACTATTTCAATCAGATATTCCATTAAAGTTTAACTATGATTCATACATGTGCTGTGCCATGTATTCGAACCGTTTGGTTTGGTTGAAGTCAGCTCAGTAATCTACCTATGTTGAGGGGATGTCCTCTCGGTAACCAAAAGGCAAATACATCTTCACCATGATACACTATATCATAGTAATGTCGACACTAACTCGACACTGCCATGGAAACAAGATGCTATAACGTCTCTCTGGAAGAGCTTGGTGGGTCACGTGATTGTGGTTACCGACATTATGAAATGATTCAAGTGGAAGCTGACCCAACGGCTGGTGCAGATGAAGGTGACGGGTGGCATGATAAGTTGATGTTACAGACCAGAGATGCTGTGAGACGGGGCCAGCCGGGGAGGCCGTATGGTATACACAGCTAATATCTACATCTGTATCTAATACCTGATGTGTATATTCGGGTTTGATTAAAATATGTATCAGCACTGCTGTATGTAAACTTTGAATTAGTAAAACTCTAAAACATATTTGATTGCATTGAATTACAATATGTGTTTTCTTTCTTCTTAATGTGTTGTGTCAAATGTGAAAGACAGCATTGTATGCTTCATTACGTGGTATGTATACAGTTATCTCCCTTACATTGTATTTCCATTCAGCATGGCTGTGTCTGTGGTGTTGACTTCCTTTTCACCGTGATCTATTTTTACACGTGATATCAAATGGAAATACTTTAGAAAAAACCTTCAAACCAACTGTCCTCAATTCTAAAGGTTGTGTAAGCTGTAAACAAAACGATATTTTGTACAAAATGACACTGGTTTGAACAGGGGGTTGAATAGATCCTAGTTTTTACCGAGAACTGTTCAAACCCCATTTGTTGTCAGCACACCATAACTGACCCATCACTATATGTCACTTTCTGTCATTTGTTAGTTGTTACTCACATGTAAATAATATTACATGAATATCTATTTTGACCAATGACATCCATCCATCCAGGAATAATGTGTCAGCTTTGAATTCTTTATCAGATGAAGGAGGCAGTCTCGACTTCCGTGTTACTCAGGCGAAGCGATCGACTTAAAGTTATGTGTAAATGTACCTCACACTCACTTACTGTATTGAAGTGGCATATATATATATATACATGATAAACATTGGTATAACAGTATGGGTTTGTTATAGTACAGTATTTCTCTCCTTCCTCTTACATATTTGTCAAAGAGATTATATTTGAAACAATCTGTACTTTGTAATATTCACATTCGTTATATTTTAACTTCATGTCTGCTTTTCTCAACCCTGCACTTATATAGTGATATATAATACATTTATGTAAAATAAAATACTTTCCGGCTGATTATTATAAACATCTAATATAAACAACACACAACAGTAATTATCATGCAAGGCTTTACTCAGACAACAACAAACAGACATTCATGATTTTGGATCTTGTGCGGTTCTCTCCCTTACACTGCTAGTGCATCAACAATGAGCGGTACTGTCTCCCTCTTATTATTGCTGTAAACTTCCAAACAAATGTCATGCATTACACGGTGTAAATAAAACACAAACTGAACAACCAACAAGATATTTTAATAACAAGTGGGCCAAATGTTACATGTTAACCAATAAGTCCCATAGCCAGTTTAGATAACTATTACAAACAGACCACGGAATAATTCGGTCTGGCTTTATATGGGTCTCAGCGAAGCTGTTTGTATATTATCAACTATTATTATTGTTTTGGGAGGGGAGGTGGGGGTGGGGGTGGGGGTCTTCTTTTTCATCAAATGCTACTTGATATTTGCCTCAAATACTTTCCGTGAATATGCAGAAAATCACTCCTCGATTGAAAAATGGATTATGCTTAATCTTTCAAACTGGGATTTGGCGATACTGGATCCTTCAATGTATATCTGGGTACGGATTTGTAGGAGCTTTGGAATCCCGTACAAGAGATAAATGGACGTGTCTTCAGGTTTTAGGGTCAAGTAAAAAATTGCTGATGTATGGTTTTGGCAGATTCTTCCCCAGTCAACATACTGGCTTTGTGTGTGGCTTCTTCCTAATTCTTTGATCATGTATCCCTTCTCCGTACCTCGTTAACAGCATGATGCAGGTTGGTTGATCACATTTACATTCCTCACTTTGCTCTTCTTGAAAGCCATTTGACATGTCGGGGGCAAATAGACCTTTCATGGTCTATGTCGCCTTAAAACTCTTATAAAACCCAACCAATTTGCAACATCGTTAACATGAATTGCAGTCTAAAATAGTAAATTGGAAGCGTTTTTTAAAAATACGAACAGGAGAAAACGTCGGGATGTATCACTGTCGCCAGAGTGAAACGGTTTTCGTAATGAAACTGCGTGCATATTGATTACGCGCGATTGCCTTGATCTGCATGCTCGAGTTTAGTTACCCGATATGATACGATGCGCTCTTCACGGATGTGATATTTCACTACATATACAAGAGACGGAAATAACAAGGTCTTAACATTCACTATGTACTTATTCCACGCAGACAATTCCCCGATTCCCAACCATGTCTCTTATTTCTTACTTTCTTTACTATTTCTAACCGTTTACTTTCTCACATGTAATCACTGAAACTGTTATCAATAGAAGAAATGTTAAAGTTAACATCGCTGAATTATGTACTCAACACATTGCATTCATTGTAGCAAGTTCAGAATTAATAAAGACTCTATTGGAGTGTAAGGTTGACATGCGTGTCGAGGACATGTTGAATACGGTGTAAGAACGAGAAGCCGACATTGAAAAATGGCGCTGAATGGTAAATACAAATTCGATACTAGTTCATGTGATGTCGCTCCAGGAACAGATTCATTGAGCTGATTTCTACATTTGAGACAGACATCCACATGTTTTTACATTTGCTGAGAAAAAAACTAATGGGTTATATAAAAAACTGAAATCTTAAAGCTTATCTGTACCTTGTGAAATATTTTTTGAAAACACCTCACCAAGACTTGAAGTCATAAGTAACTTAAGTCATAAATGATTTGTAGTTATTCGTGTCTCATAGGTTAATCGCTGAGCAGTCAGTCACCTGCGCGTATCGTTAGATAAACCAAACAGTTCAATTATCTACTGCTGCTCAACAAAATCTATCTTGCTGTAAAGTGTTTAATGCTTTTATTTGTTTGCTTTTGTTGTAATTTGTTGTTGGTTTTAATAATAATTGTATTGGTGACTAAATTCAATCAAATTGTGTGGACTCGTCAGCTTATTATAAAATATAAAATATGACGTTAATTTGTCAAAATATAAATTTGGCAGTAATATCGAAACATATTGTATCATAGCATTTCAGACAGTGTTGTACGTTATCGGTTTTGTTTAATACCCCAGAATATACATACATTTGTTTGTGAGACCGCCTCCGTGGCCATTAGTTTTGCGCCACCAAATGTCTCAGTTGTCTGATAGCGAAGTATGTATTTAGATTCTTTCGACTGCTAATAGTGTCACGCTCTAACTTTCGGCGGCATTCGACCGCATCCATGGACGGTTTTGCGGACAGAAAGTTTTCCCGGAGGACGGAAGGTCGATGGTTTGATCACTGGCCGCATCATGCCAAAAGACGTAAAAGTGGTACTTGTTACCCTCTTTGGTGTATGGTGTGTAGGTATATGCGCGTGCGTGCGTGCATGTGTGTGCGTAGAAAAAGCAAAATGTATATTTGTTGTACCTGCTAATACTGCAGTATGAAGTTTAAGAATTGTTGGGGCCTTGACTGTTTATACAGACAGTGTAACGTACGAGATATGTGATATAAATATTGCATATAGCAAAGCATTAAAGTTCGATGTCATTGTTTCATGTAAATTACTAACAGGTGCATATATACATGTATTTCAGAGGAAATATGTTAAACGGAATTATAAAGCATGCGTAGCTATAAATAGTTGGGGTAAACCCATATTATGTCCGGGTACAGATGTGGTTCTATTTCCGAATCTGAGTGAACAGGAAATAGAAATTATGATTCATTCTAACGACTGTAGTGCAGTGTGATGTACACACCATGAGGGGAGACTGTTTCTAAACCAACATCACAGTGACGACTAAACTCACAAGAGAGGGAGAGGATACACGTGATCTCGGACGGAGAGGGAGCATGGAGGTAATATATAGTCCCGTATATAACATAATCATATAGATATGAATTATATAAATGCTAACAATAGCAATTTGAATGTATAGAAAGAGTGTTGAAATCTACGTTTCACAACAAAAGGAACCCTCACACTGTTTGGTGTTTCGTACATTGAGAAACAGTAGAATGTCAGATTGATTAACATATAAATAAATATACGCGACAAAACCATTGCTATAATAAGGGGAAAAGAGTTAATTGTACGATTCCGACAATATCATAAGCATGAATTTATGAATCACTGTCAAATATAGTGAAGATACAAGGTGTTTGCGAAAGGGTAAGCGTATCCAACCCCACCGAGGGGAATTGCATTGGACATACATGTATCAAAGATTAAATAAAACAACTCTGTAACAGAAACCTCAGAGCCTTCATATCTCCTAATTTCGGGAGTTGAGAATGAGATGAGTTAAGGATGATCGAACTGAGAAGGGGAAGGTCGGTGGAATGTAATAGGGGTAATTGTCGTATGAGAAATACGAGTAAGGAATAGTACAAATCCATATGTTGAAAGGAAGTTATATGAAGGCTGGCTGTTTTGCATCATTTGCCATTCTAAATGGACATATTCCTCGTGCGATTTGTGTATACAAAGTAGAGACAAAACTTGGTGATGGAACAAACTATGAAGTTCTATTCCTAATGAATTACATTATAAATCCAAACTAGCTTTGTGTCCATTTATTTTTAACACAGCTCCTTGGTCATGTTACCAGCATTATATATTAATTGAAAAATATAGGAAAACAAGCTTCCATCATCACAATCATCACGTTTTCATATAGACGAGAACAGTTACAACTGTACTAGAAGGGAGCGGTTATTCAATTCAGAAGTGTGGTTACTGTAATGTGACCTTATTTCCAGTATTGTCTCTCCATTCCAGACACGGCTGCTTGCATATTGCTGGATCGTGATCATTGCAACACTCAGAGCAGGATCTGGTACGTCTGCATTTAATCGTATCCGACTCACTTGTCTACCCACCTTAATGTAAACCAATATAGAAATTAATCGGAATGAATGATACCAAAAAGTTAATACTTAAGCAAGGGCCATAATTTGACATTAACGGCGGCGTCATTGTAAACGAGAGAATGTTCCACAAAATTGTAACCCAGGACACCTCTGGTGATATAGTTGATACAGATAACATTTCATAGTAACAGTACATGTGTACACCGCACTAGTACCTTCTTATATATTGCCTTTGGCTAGAATCTTGTGTCGACACATTGGGGGATTACTGCAAGGGAGCGGATTGTTCACAACACGGAATTGATGTCACCTGTGCGAAGACGTGTGCCACTTGCCGAGAAAAAGGTTTGTTATAGAACTCTTATTCCTTTATCTGTTTCTCGTTCCTTAAGCTAACCTTAACTTTGATTAACATGTACAACTTAACCAAATGTTATGTATACAGAGAACACAATTCGGATAAGATGTTTATTGCTGTTGTGGTTTCTTATTTGTATATATATTAACTTCTAAACACCATATATTGGTATTCGTTGATATACTATATCTGCCAAAAACGAAGTTTGATAAGTATACACAAACAGTCTCTCGAAATGCAAATGTCAATTACAGTGGCTTCATAATACTTTCCTAATAATACGACATTAATTGTGCAGGTTGTGCAAAAGGTTACTACAGGACAGCTGAGAGAATCTGTGAATCCTGTGCCAATCCGCCGGTATCACATCGTACTGACTCATACAACAGTTCCTGTCTGGAAGAGTGTCCCGATGGCAAGTGGGGACTTGACTGTAATAAAACCTGCAGCATTGGGTGTACGTCTACTTGTCGCAGATGGACTGGTACATGCCATGGTGGATGTAAACGCTGCTACTTCGGTGCTAAATGTAATCAAATAAGTGAAGGGTGTATCTGTGACCAAACCGCCGGGGAATGTATGTGTAAAGAAGGACATTATGAAGAAACGTGTGACTCACAGTGCTCAGTTAATTGTATAAGTGATGTATGTGATACCACGGGTACGTGTTCGAGCGGATGCAAGGAAGGTTGGTCTGGCAAGATGTGCGATCACTCCTGTGCAAACTGTTTACTGAGCAAGTGCATGGCTAATGGAACCTGTACACAGGGCTGCAAGGCTGGTTTCTATGGTAACTTGTGTCAGGTCGCATGTAACAAACAATGTCACAATATGACATGTAGATGGAACACAGGCGAGTGTGACGAGGGATGTACTGCTGGGTGGTATGGTGGCAGATGTGACATCAGATGTCCAGGAAACTGTGCTTCAGAATTGTGTGACAGAACTGATGGTTCATGTTCACACTGTAAGAATGGTTTCATGGGTTCTAACTGTACCACACCATGTCCTAATAATTGTGCTACGAAGACATGCGAACAAAAGAATGGTACGTGTGTCAAGTGTAAATTTGGCTACAGCGGATCTCACTGTGACACACCTTGTCCAGACAATTGTGCCACAGATGCCTGTGAACAACATGGCGCTTCCTGCACAGGATGCAAACCTGGCTATAAAGGTCCACACTGCGACACCCGGTGTCCAGATAAATGTTCGAGTTGTCACCAATCTGAAAATACATGTATCTCATGCAATGCTAACTGGTACGGGGAAACATGTGGCAAATCTTGCAACACATGTCTGAATGGTACATGCAACATAAATGATGGAGCCTGCCTATATGGATGTAAACTGGGTAGCTATGGCCACCACTGTAATCGAACCTGTAATGAAAACTGCTTAAAGACAGAATGTTTCCGTGACTCGGGAAACTGTACACACGGATGTAAGGACGGCTGGTGGGGGCCTCAGTGTAACAGCAGATGTCCATCACACTGTGCCAGGTGTGACAGAGTTGATGCTGCATGTCTGGAATGTGAGGAGAACTACTATGGAGAGAACTGTAGCAGCAGGTGTTCCCCCAGGTGCGGCAGCTGTGACGGAACAGGACATTGCCTTACCTGTGCTGAAGGCTTGGAGGGACACGACTGTCAGGGTAGTTATGTTAATCCTAACCACACTGAACGTCAAGAATCAAATCAACATCATGTATGATATAATATACTTTTTAAAAAGTACTTTAAAAGTAAACTGTTATTGTGCGTTTGTTCTCTGTCAGTTTCAGTGTCCTGGTCACATTTTGATAGCACGATATTCTTTGTTTTTAAGAAAAGAAATAATGTGATTTCTTTATCAGGATCAACTCGGATGCAGATGCTCTGGATTGTCATTCCTTGTCTTCTGATTGCGATTCTTGTCGGTTTGGCCTTCTTTGTTTTGAGACGGTAAGTTGGACTCTCGTGTCACTCTCGTGCCAACAGGGTTGGCTCTATTATGTTATTTGATACACGCCCATTCCGTTTTTATCGTTTCTGAGATACAAAAGATGATGTGTTTAGAATAATTTCTATCAATTTTCGCAAGTGATTTTTTCTCATCCGTTTGTATTCATTTCTTATGTTTCAGAAGTAATATGAAAGTCCAGGGCAAAATCAGAAGTCGATGTTTCGCATATTCTTCAAAAAAATCAACCGTTTTAGCTATAGACAATCCAACGTTTGAAACCACTCCAAAGGGTAACCTGCAGACACATAGTTCTTATGATCATCTCTTATCACAATGAAAGAGTTAAATGTTGAAACCGTTCTTGCTTAATAAGAGAGCTCTCATTAAATAATTATTATTTTATTAGTGAGGAACCGGTACTTATTGAACACTGTAGTACAACCATCTAACAATTTCAATTTCATCGCCCAGGATGCCACGCGCCTGTTGATGCGGTCACACCTGAGATACAACCCCTGATGAGTGGCGGGAGAGAGCACAGTGCCTCTACTGAAATCAGAATGAACGAGAGACAGAGGACAAGGTCTTCCCTCTCACACGCTCTTACATCCAGTTATACCTTAAAATCTGATGTTTCGCCTCGAACAAATTGTACATCCGGTCTTGTTCCGACGCCACACCGCCTAGCCGACACGTCGTATCCGGAATGTGTGTGGTCAACTGAAGTCCCAGTTCAACACCTCAACTCCTACGTTGCTAAGATGAAAATTGATGAAGGTTTAACTAAACAGTTTTTTGTGAGTATTTTACACAATTATTTGAGATTGAAGAAGCACAATGGTTTGTTTGGTCAGCAGCGGTGTCTTCAACATCACAGATTCAGACAAACCGTTTCATGTATTGTGTATCACATAACATATGTTCTTTTTTTGGTAATTATTATGTGATGCCGCTATTTCATGGTACCTTATATGTTAATACATAATACATGTCATTTACTCTATATTTCAAGGATCTTCCGTATGGTAAACTTGGTTCTTGTGACGAAGCTGAAATGCCAGGAAATGCTTTCAAGAATAGATACCGAAACATATTACCATGTAAGTATAATAGCACTGATTTCATCCTAATGGTTTGACCATGTGTATCACGGAATCTTGAACTAATTTGAATGAGTGAGTGAGTGAGTATGGTTTTACGCCGCTTTTAGCAATATTCCAGCAATATCACGGCGGGGGACACCAGAAATGGGCTTCACACATTGTACCCATGTCGGGAATCGAACCCGGGTCTTCGGTGTAACGAGCAAACGCTTTAACCACTAGGCTACCCGACCGCCCCGAACTACTTTGAAACAAAACATTAATTATCAGCAAAGAAAGATATAATGTTAATCCAGAAAATGATCTGTCAGATCCTTAAAATAACGAACTAACGATCCTTTAACACCGGGAACACTGTGTGTTAGCATGGATTGATATCATTTTGATACACTGCATAAGTCATTTAAAACTCACACATTTGGAATATGCTAATTGTACCAGAAGATTATTTTTAGAACATTTAGATTGTTTTTATTGATTGGTTTTTGAAAGTTGAAAGTGTTGACATATGAAAAATTGTTTCGTTATGTATGTTCGATATGTTCGATTATGTAAATAATCGACTCCAGGCCAGATAATCCAAGGACTGATGCCATGAGCATCGATCTACGCATGTGGGATACACCAGAGAAGATCCGAGATAGAATAAGTCTTCAGCGACCCATGCTTGCCGTAGAAGACGACTATGCCTGTCGTTACATTGCTTTCTTTTATTATTTCAGACGATCACTGTCGAGTCAAACTGGAGCCTATCCACAACATTCCCGGTTCCGATTACATAAACGCTAACTATATACACGTAAGTTTATATTATACAAAGTAAACAGCAGCAATATATACTCTGCTATGTACGACGTGGAGTGGGGCAAATGTTGAAAGATTTTGTTAACATAAACATCAACGAGTATTTTTTCGAAAAAGCATGCTTTTCATGAAATCTTTATTATGCTGCTTTCTTTAATTTGGTAATTTCAAGTACTTTTACTCTGGGTAATTCAGGATGGATCCGAATAATAGGTGAATATAAACCTTGTAGTTGTGTAAATATTCCATCATATACCTTCACTTCCTTTAGGGGAAAGGTAATGAATTTACAAGGACATGTATAATCAATGACTACAATATATAAGTACTATGTCGCAAATATATTAATGGTGGAACAATTTGGCTTCGGTTAAAAACATATTCGTTGATATAATGTTGAATCCAGCATACGTATGGTTACAAATGAGATCTTCAGTTGATAAAATTAATGTCCAAAAAGGTTTTCGTTTCGTATTCAAGATAACGTCCATCATTTGCATTCAACCTCCCTATTAATTTCCAAATGCAGATTAAAAATGTTTTTCAGACTGTCTGACAATGTTCTATATGTTAATCCACATATACACTGTGGCATTTTGAGCTAAATAGTACCTTATTCATAGTCCGGTTTTGATAAATTGCAATGTAATTTAACCTCGAACACGATCCCGTTATTTCAGGGATACGGCCGCCCGAGAGCATTCGTTGCTACACAAGGTAACTGTGTGTTTATGCTACCTATTTCCTTACTTTCGGTTAGCATTTCCTTTCCGAAGTTTCTCTGCATATCTATCTCGTAGCTATCCTGGCCACATTTCTTCTGACATTACTGCAGGGTCATATAAAGTGTGTTTGTTAAACCGTAGTTTCTGTTTCATGCGTTCTGTTATCATGACCTTGGGTCACCTCAAGGACACTTTTGAATATGTTCATGGCGTTAGTCTGTGCACGTGTACTTTCAGGTCCATACGGGGATGTCGTATGGGATTTCTGGAGAATGATATGGGAAACAGAGACGAGTAAAATAGTTATGTTGACAAACTTTGTTGAAAACAGAAAGGTAAGATTATAACCAACACAAAGCTTTTTTATTAAGCAACCGACAATGTTTAGTAAAGATTAACTGAAATGATGTGATACTGTAACAATAGTGTGATGGACTGTTTAAAGTATTTTACTTTGGGTCAATAGTAAAACTAGAAACATCACTTTTGCGTATATGCGTATATGATACAATTATAAAAATCGGTGTGTATAGAGTCTACCAGGTTATGAATCGAAAGCCCATCTACTTGTGTATCCGCCTATTTGTACTTAGCGGCAGCTTTGGGACAGATGTAGTTGATCCTTCGTGCTGTAAATAATTATAATGAAAGCTACAAAACCCTTTCCATATTCATAAGACATTTTTGCTAAAAGCAGAATCGATTGTAAAAGGCAAAAAAGCCGTGTAGGGATCACTGAAAACCAGACACCAAGTGTGGGAGAAAACACACACGAAATCCTTTGTCAGAAAAACATATTGCTTTATATTACTATTGTTTTGTTTGTAGAGAATCCAATCTGTCATTCTTTTAACTTCGTTCCTGCATGTTTACGTCGCCCTTTTACCACGCACCCCTACATGTTTTCCAGGCGAAGTGTGAGAAGTACTGGCCCGACTTCGGCCACCCAGGCTCCAACTACGAAGATGTCCATGTTCAGTGTGTGGCCGAGGAGGAGACGATGGACTACACAGTCAGGACGTTCTCTATACACAGGGTAGGGTCTGTTTCAATTGAGAATGGCAAAATGCAAAAGTATATAAAAGTGTCATGCGCAGTGTGTTGAGTAGCAGAGTTGGATGAAGTCACGTCCACGCGAAACCGTCAATGTGTGATTTTGCATGAAATCATTTATATCATTGAATTTTCCGTCCCTTTTGACACTAATGTGATTGACAAAATTCAGGAAAAAACATAGCAAATATGTGAGCCTCGTCATTGAAATAGCACGCTTGCATCCCAAGTACAAGGTTGTCCGAATTCCCGTTGTCCTTGGTGCCGTAGGTTTGTTATCTCCCAATCTGTTGACTGACACTGGGAGAGTACCCGGGTTTGCTACCAGGAATACAACCCTTCTGACAATCTGGGTAATGCAGAAGGCAGTAGTATTGGGGAGTCTTTACATTCTCCGAAAAGTTCTTGGTGGTTTCGACAACGCAGTCCCATTCGTTGTCTGGGCTGCGAGTAGTGGGGGCAAGGGCCCTGAGCTGATGATGAGCCTAACCAGCCTGACAGTGAAAGTATCTCCCAGACCCTCATTGTTGCATTTATTTATTTTAATCTGTATATTATAATAATAATAATAATAATAATAATAATAATAATAATAATAATAATAATAATAATAAAACTGTCAACATTCATACTAAATCTCAGCTAAAAGCAGAGTCGATTGTGACGTTGAATGTTTCATCTTCCTGGTCATAACTCTGCATAACCTTGTGACCGTGTGCGTGTATTTGTCAGTGATTGCCATTGAGTGCACTCATTTCCTCGCCTCAATAAACTAAACGAAATGCTACAATTACATAGGCCAACGTCATTATGTCATGTCAACACCTATTGTAGAGGTGTCAAAACGCATACAGTTATCACTACCAGTACTATTGACAGGATGAACGACTATGCTAAAGCAGTACTACGTGGACTGAGTTTGGGCTTTCCTCCCTTACTAAGCTGATAGGCCGTGACATAACTAAGACAATGTTCAAAGCGAAGTGATTCCAAACTCACTGACACCATTTGTAGTCTTAGGTTATGATTACATACATTAGACACATAGCCATACGTGAAATAACATGCACATTTGTTTTTATTCCATTGGTAACTTGAATATTCCTGGTACACCTGTCCGCCCCTGTTTAACTGTGTTCATTTTACGGATATCTGACGTTACGATTCTCAGGATGAAGAACCGACCAGAACGCTGAAGCACTACCACTTCACTGCATGGCCAGACAAAGGAGTACCAGAGGATGTCGGGGTGCTGGTGGACTTCCACAGACTGGTCAAGAACGCACCTTCAAGAAGTAAAGGCCCAGTAGTTGTCCACTGCAGGTACGTCAAAGCCGTAGTGTACACGTGGGACGGATTACTATTTGGAACGTCCATACCAAATCAGTAGGGGTGAAATGGGGCTTAACGTCGCTTTCAAGAACATTGCACTTATATAGCACGTGTACGTGTGCGTGCTTGTGTGTGTGTGTGTGTGTGTGTGTGTGTGTGTGTGTGTGTGTGTGTGTGTGTGTTCATAATCACAGGGGCGATGGGGTAGCGCAGTGGTTAAAGCATTCGCTCGTCAAGCTGAAGACCCAGGTTCGATTGCCCACATTGGTACGGTGTTTGAAGCCCATTTCTGGTGTCCCCCGCATTCACTCACTCATAATCACATGGACCAGACGTCTAAAAGCGTAGGCATTTGCTTTGTGGAGTTGCGACCCGCTAGCGCGCCATAATCACAGGTTCGTATCCCATAATTGCTCTGGTTATGATTCTTGGTTTGTCAGTATAAGCCCATTCACGTGGGTTTCTCCACATACATGACTGAGACTTTCGGGTTTCCTTTCCACAATGAGTTAATACGCCGTGGTATAGCTGAAATACGCTCCAAGAGGCATTAAAACCAACTACTGCGATATGATCAGATGTTGACATTACACAGCAGTGAATGTTGTTTTCAGCGCTGGGATAGGCCGGACTGGGACGTGGATCGCTCTGGACTATTTGATTGGACAAGCCAAGGCGGAAGGTGTGGTCGATGTCTTTGAGTGCATTGTCAGGCTCCGACATCAGCGTATGGATTTGATACAGACTGAGGTGAGGTATTTTTGTTCATATAAAACCTAAAATATACATTACATGACACGTCATTGTGGTGGCACGTGATCCTGTGTACAACACACAGGTGACAAATAAGGTGAAGTTAATCAACATTGTTTGCGTAGAGTAAATGGATCGGTGTCCGCGCCCGGCGTTTTGACTCCCGAGGGTTTAGCCCATGCCGTGAATGGGTACCCGGTAGGATGAGAGATGGGATATGAGCATGCTTTAAGGTGTGAATACATTATTATTATTATTATTATTATTATTATTATTATTATTATTATTATTATTATTATCATCATCATCATCATCGTCATCAACATCATCATCATCCTCATCATCATTATTATTGTCAAAACTTTAAACAAATGTGTACATAGTAGCGATTTTTCTAACAGGCGCAGTACATATTTCTACACGAAGTCCTTGTAGAGGTTCTCCTATCATGTGATAAGAAGAAGCCGGTGTGTACGGGTAAAGACAAGGTTAGCGATGAGTACGCAGTCGTGCAGGTGAGTGTCATTATTGTAACTTCGAAAGTAATGGAATGTCGTCAAGGAGGAAATAGCATATTAGCTTTTAGTCAGGACTCACTATTCGGCAAAGTTGACTTTTGGACTCATTGTGTGACAATTGCTGTCGTCAATGTTGGCCTGGGATTGTTCGAAACCACAAGTAAAAGCGACCAAATACTTTCCATAAACGCAGAGTCGATCATACGATTACGATTATACACAGAACATGTGTTTATGAATCACTATCCAAAATGTGATACCCGGGGTTCGCGAAGAAATATTTACTTTTTCACTTTCTTGTAAATTCTTACATGTCTCAAAATTGCCTGATATTGATTCTACTATCCGCTCACGCTTTTAACCATACGTTGCCTTCTCCTGCGAGGAACCCCTTCCAGCTATCGGAAGACTTTATATATATATTATTTTGTACTGGTTGTATCATGTGCAAATGTTAAGAATGTTAGAATTGTGAGATGTACATTATCTTGTATCATGCTCCAGAAACGGAAACGGAATCCAATTTTGGAACAAGAAAACGACAAATATAGGCATCGCATTCGGTTACCTTTGCCAGAGATACCCTCACTCGCTGTCGACAGCTTTCAAGATCAACCACAGGTAGGAAGGAGAAACATGGGCAGGGTTCAACTCTCATGCGATAGTTTCAATTGTAAAATATTGTTTATTGTCATTTCACCAGCAAACATACGGAAATGAATCTCATGACATGCAATAAGCGAAAAACAAGAAACTTAAATTTGTGTCGGAAATTTATACATATTTTAATTGCAGGACAGGCGCAGCTGACGACCGCGTGATGAGGGCTGTTGAGGTTCCTGAATACGGATATTATGTCTCAAAGCTGCTGCCAACAGTAAAATGTAATCATACTTACCCATGTGCATTGTCCGGAGGATTTAATATCATATTTACATTACATTCATTAACAGTGTAAATAGAGGTTCACCGTATACAAATTACTTCTACATAGTGAGTGAGTGAGTAAGTAGGGTTTTAGTCAATATTACAGCATTATCCACGCTGTGGACACGTTGGCTTCACACATTGGAATCGAACCCAAGTCTTAGGCGTGACGAGTAAACGCTTTACCAAATAGGCTACCTCACCGCTCCTATACACGAGAAGTCTGTAATTATATGTTAATATGAGTCACCGAAGCCCATGTTTTTAAACGGAGTACGAGTACGTTATGTTAAGATTATATAATAATTATATTCATTCGGTGGTTGTGGCCGGGGGTCGAATCAGCGAACTCCTGCTCTCCCCGGGCAGACGCTCTATCCTCTACACCACGGAGGCGGTTTGGTGTTTTTTTAACAGGGTAATGATTGATTTTAAACCTCGATATTGATGAATTGTAAAGATGTGGGTTGTATCAATTAAAGTCAACAGTTACATTGATCAGTAGATAATGTTTCATCGATTGAACCCGACCTATGAAAAGACTATGGTTTCTATGGCTGTATCTATCAACAATGACGTGTTTTTACTGACCCGTCAACGTTTACCCGAACTACAGGAATGTGCGTGGAGCGTTACACTGGAAATATTTCCTTGTTAGGCGACAGTGAAACAGAAACTCAACAAAGCCGTGTGTCGCGGTAACTGGGCCATGTCAATGTGACCTTGTTACAGCGTTATGTATACCCAGACTGGGTAGTTAGGGTGCACCTGTAAATAACAGCTGATCATCTGTGTGGGCGCGAGTCAATAGTTCACACGTATTCATTGTTTTTATATGACATACATACGGTATTATAAGAGCATATGCATATACAATACAAGTATAACAGTATTCAGAGGACATACAGTGTTGCAACATAGTTCATACAATATGTTATTTAACTTTTTGCATAACAACTTTGCATCATTTTTTTAACAGTTCTATTTTTGTAGTGGTATAGACCGACAAACTTCAGATTGTTTGGATATTTACGATATTATGATGGGATACAAGTATTTCTCTGTTCTTAAAACAACGCGCAGATTAGATAATGAAATTCATCCCCGATGTCACTCGTATCACATAGTGGACGTAGTCTATTTGTTAATAGTACTTTGTTCCATCTGCCTTTTCAATGAAGTCGATGATTTGAAGTTCGAAAAAGACATATTTGATATTCTATATACATTATCCAAAATTTTAATATATGGTTCAAAATATAAATCAGATTTAAATTACTTATATGTGGTACATTTGAAGTATTTTCTATTTCGTTTCTCCATTATACTTGTAGATATTGATGATGTAATCTTGTAGAAATAACATTATTTGGCGAGAAGGTAGTAAACCAATTTGGGGATTGCCATATGTCACTGAAACCCAAATCATTCAGATTATGCTTCACAAAGTTAATCCATGAATGTGTATAATGTTCAGATTCATAATCTGATAATAACATTTTATATACAATATAAGAAAACGTATTAGATGACATCGTTTTTTTTACTAAATAGTATGATCTACCACCCATGCCTTTGTGATACGATGCCATGCTCTCAACCCTGTCGCTGTGCCTGACCACCCGATCCATTTGGTCTCATACATGTAGGTTGCTGGGGATCTATTCTAACCCTGTATCTTCACCGGTTGTATATATTTGTTGGTGATTAACAAGCAATTTAAATAATCATATTTTTTTATCATCATTTATGTTTAAATTGTAAATATATGTTAACGCATGCCAGATTCATGTATTTTGTATATTATGTAATTTTTGACATTATATAATTTTTTTTGTTGAAACTTTTCATATTATGTACCTTTTGATATTATGTACCTTTTAAAATTATGCGATATTCTTGTGTGTAAATAGTAGTCCCATACATTCTGTTTAATCACTCCTGCTCTGTTAAAGTTAAGTAATCTTGACAGCTTTCGTAGAATATCTATTACAGTAAAAAGCCTTCAAATGTAAATCATGATGTACATGTATCTGAACATCAACAGTAAACAGTCCAGTAAACAAACATGTTAAAAGCAGATTGAAACCCGTTAATGCAAATGATCCGGATAATTAAATTCCGGATTAATGAGTGAGTGAGTGAGTTGGGTTTAACGCCGCTTTTAACAGTATTCCAGTTATATCACGGCGTGTCAGCTTAATGTGGGAGGAAAGCCCGAAGTGATGCAGGTCTCAGACGTTTACCACTGTGGTGAAACCCACGAGCACGGGCATGGTGGTGACAAACCTAGAAACATAATCGGGGCGAACCGGGATTCGAAGCCACAATCATAGGTTTCTGGCATGCCCAAGGGACGCAAGTCTGCACAGCGAATCGCGGCGCCTTAGACGACTAGGCCACCCGTGCCCCCAAAATTCCGAATTAACCAATCATGATTGAAATCAATGATTGTTCCCATAACATCGTCTTGAAGAAAGGGTTTCCGGACCATCGAGGTTTCACTGTATTTACACTTTTTAACCCGTAACATATTTCTAAAATTACATGTACTTGCAATGAATAAAGATACCAGAATGTTGTCGAAATGTTTTCGCTTTTCACTAATTTCCACTTTCTATTTACGTGGATGATTGAGGTGTCTGGTATAATTAGAGTGATAACTGGAGTAACCGAATGTCATTGAAACGTGCATTAAATGTACCCTCGTGACGATGCAGGCGGAAATGAGGTACACTAGTTTAGTAATGAATATTGATGTTGAACTTTGATGCATGATGCATTCGTATTTATACTTTGTCTGTGAGACAGCCGGGTGTAGGCTTGACACATGTGTATGTGCACTTGCTTTATGACTCACGCTGACGAATGTTTGATTCGTCTGATAAAAGGCAAATACACCGCTGGTACAACACGTTCACTTCCTGGTATACAGTTTAATGTGTGCCTAACGACATGCTCAAACCATGTTTTTCACCCGAAGTGGTTGTGAAACGATGGATGACTCAGTATAAGAAGCTTTGTTTCTCATAGCATGGAATTCAGAATTGAGAATATTCAGACTCTCAATTTACAGCATACCCTTGCCTTTGCATGTATTTGTGACGAGTGCTACCTTTAGGGCAGGATACGGTAAACTTGTCGCGAACACCTGGTGTCATCACTATTTGACAGTCATTCATAAACACATGTACATGATATACTCAAAATAGTACATTAGACTTTGCTTTTGGCAGAGATTCGCTTTTATTTACATTTTACTCAATATTTCCGCGTCTCAAGTACGTATCTTTTCACTGTACAGTTTTTAAATTAACAACTCAAAAGCAAATACAAATTATCTCCCTTGCACTGTCCCCAAAGAACCGGGCGGCCAGGTGTTTGCAAATACTTGGTGAATGCCAAGAGCAAGCGAGTCATTGTGTTTTGACGTCTTGATAAATTCATAGTGTAGGTAACATCACATTAAGCCTCGATGTTTGTATTCTAAAACAGCAGAATAGGCAAAATGTTGATCTGATCTAAATGATCCACATGTATAGTCCAACAAGATAACACGATAGGCATATACGTATGTTATAGAGAAATAAATAATTGTATATTATCTATTTTTTAAATCGCAAGAAACCGTGTTCTTAATACTTATATATAGTGTAACAAATTGTATTATTCTCCTAAAAATAAATTGTTTTGGTTTGAAAGATTATTGCAATCAAGAGAGAAATATTTTACGAATCTTCACAGAATTTTCTATCGTTTGAATGTGGCTGTTGCTAATCCTGGGGGCACGGTTGGCCCAGTTTCGAGGGAACCGCAGTTTGTTGTACACATTTGCGTCCTTGGGGCTTTAACATAAAACTACAATCGTGGGTTCGAATCCAAGATTCGCCCTAGTTATGTTTCGAGTTAACTTCTAAAACCTGCATCACTACCGATCGATGGAACAGCATCACTGGAAAGGGAATATGCCTTCTTCTTCAAAACAAGCCCGGAGCGCTATTTCAAACACGCATGTTGTAAATTGACAGTTCCAAAGTTGTGCCTTAGAGTTATGTGTGGCAATAGTATATGGGTTTGGACAATCATCAACGCGCCCCGGAAACTTGTCACACATTTAATTAAGTTTCATACGTAACTCTCACATTATTACACGTGTCCTCCACAAAATTATTTAACTGAAACCGAAAATATAAACACATATTTCCATGTTAAGAAGCATAGGGCGTTACAGGTTCATTATACGACTTGATACATTGTTCCATATGTGGATTATTCTTATAATCGGTTACGGTGAAATGCTCCTAAATAATTAAGCCTGCTTAACGCCAAGGTGTATCAACTAAATCATTGCAGGTGATGCATTCGTACACTTAGTTGTGTTAGGGTGGAGTGCCCTACTTGTTAACGTTCGCGCATCACACCGAGGACAGACCCGGGTTCTATTCTCCACACTTTGGTATTCCCCGTGGTGATACTCCTGGTATACAGCTAAAAGCGGCGTAAAACCCTGCTGAATCACTCACTAGTTGTGTCGCCTTTCAGTTGAGTTTTGATTCTATAGGGTAGAAGAAAACAGTATTCACAATGTTGATATCTACATGTCGATAGTCAGAAAGGAAACTGCATTCTACAAATCGTGCACTTAAATATGACGACATATTATAAGAAACTACATCTACATTATCTCACTTTCTGTGAAATAGAGAAAGTGATTTCAAATTCATTGAGTTGTTAGTATATAAGTTCTCTCGCAACTTCATGATGCATTTCATTTAAGTCTGTAACATTGTAGAGTGGTTGAAGCTTAGAAACGTAAAACATTGTGGCCATTGAAGGCGATTGCGGAGCGTGTGATTTCAGCACTTTTACATGGAAAATTCAATACTTTCTATAAATATTATGAATTTTTCTCTTCGGAAATTGACATTCGCAACAAATCACAATCATTTCCCCCCACTTTACTCGCCCTTTAATATAAAGTGGGGATTATGAGATATTGAGATTATGTGCTATTAAAGTAGCTGGTAGGCTTGAGTGAGTGCATGAGTTTGGTTTAACGGTGCTATGAACAGTGTTTCAGTTCTGTCACGAAATATCTTCAACAATGAGTGTGTGTGTGTGTGTGTGTGTGTGTGCACGCGCGCGCTACATGTACATACACGATCTCGTTTTCACCTCTCCCACGGCGAGTATGCCGGCGTCGCGATGAACGTTACGCTCAGAAGTGTGTTGTGGAGGAAAACCGTTTCGGAGAATAAGTTTTATGGTGTGGGGAGGAATCACCGAGAGACAGATGACTCGGTTGCAAGTGCTCAGTGGCAATTTGAACGGGCAGTATTACTGTGACGAGGTCAACCAGCCTATCGTTGTGCCGTTTTTTGAATCAACATGGACCTGGCATGATTTTATAGCATGACAACACCCGACCCATGTAGCCCGGGTTGTTCAACAAGTACTGAGACAGAACAACGTGAATGTGATCCTATGGCCTGCTCGCTCTCCAGATCTTTCTCCAACTGAGCACATGAAATGGACTACAGTACAGGAACTGAGAGACAGGCTGGTGGAGATATGGGATGTCATCCCATAATACTGCGTTAGACGTTTCATCCGTTCAATGCGAACGAGATACATTGCATGCACCCAAGCGAGAGGGGGACACACACGCTACTGGCGCGTGAATTGACAATTCTGTTCTTGCATCCTGATTTCTGTGCAAAACATGTGTCATTAAATGTGTAAAGTGGTTTAACTGGTCAACTGTCTTTTAGAAAATATGAATTCTTTCATATGTGTGTGTCTACTTTGATCAGGTTCTTGTTTTATATCGTGTCAGAAACTTTTGATGCTGAGTATATTTTGTATTTGTTTAAGATTCAAACTGTTTATTTTACATATGGTCAAACGACACCTTTTTAAAAATAAAATCTAATCTAATAATGTGAGGCCCTACTCCTTCGTTATTTGCCAAGCGCTTAAAACGTTAACTTTGAAAGATTTACTTTTGTTTGTTTGTTGTTTAACGCCGCACTCAGCAATATTCAAGCTATGTGATGGTGGTCAGTAAATAATCGAGTCTGGACCAGACAATCCAGTAATTGATATCATGAGCATCGATCCACGCAATTGGGATGGATGACATGCATCAACCAAGTCAGCGAGCCGGACCTCCCCGATCCAGTTAGTCGCCTCTTACGACAAGCAAGGGGAAAGCTTTACTGATCCCTTAAATACTGAAACCCTGATCAAGCAGCTTTTGAGCAAGAGTCGTGTGACATTTTTTGGAAGAGTTTGCTCATTTTTTCCTCAGAAGTTTTGAAATGTGGACACCAAAGGCTGGAAGCGCTGGAATGCTGCTCGACATGACGGAATCCTTGCCATTCAGCCTTGTGGATATTGTATTGTCACATTGTTTTTTTTATGCATTGATCTATAAATGAATCAGATGAGGCGATTCACTGGTATCTTTTATTTCTAGCTGAGGTGGGTAATTCATATACCTTCGATATAACTATGCTCAGTTAAAAACTTCTTTTCATGGTTTTGATTTTGCTAATCAGAGCAGAATTTCTGAGTCGCGTGCATACAGAAACAGATCAGCCAGTTGGGGAGCACAATCGGTGCCAATGGGGATATCACTAAACCCTTAAATGCCTCGGACCCGTCATTTTTCAAATTAAGCAAATATGCTGTCGTAAACCTGCAACCTTGATTAAAGTAGAGCTCAACTTAACTAAGAAACATGTCCATTGCACCTTCAGTAGGCCACAATATATTCAGCACTACGTGATTTCTTCTGAGAACTATTTATAACAACGCCCAAATGTCTCCAAGTGGATTAGTATGTGTTGTATACATGTAGCAGACCTCAAATCAGATTTACCACTGGCTAAAGGTGATATGTACGTGAGGTATTCTGATTTTACTTTACACTCATTGAACCTTTTAGAATGAAAGCATGAAGAAATATTTGGTTTCTATGTTGAGAACTTTTGCCATCATATGGAGAAAGGGCCTATGTAATGATTTACTTGCAAATATGGCTGAGGACCGTGTTAACGTGACTTGTGTCGATCATAGTACCTTGTATCCTTGCAGTGCTACGATAGAATGGTGTCGACACACCATAAATCGTCATCAGGTTGAATCAGGGATTCGAACCCACGATCACATCCTGACACGGCTTATGTACGCATCAGTCAAATGCGGTGCCTCAAACCAATATTCCTTATTGCCCTTGTTACGGTGACAATGTAACACAATATTGTTCATTTTAAAATTTTATTAAAAATATTTTCCAATAAGTATGAACAAAGACAATGAATAAACATATTTACACAGTCGTGTTTTCTTAAACGTTGCTCTCAATCAGGTTTGTACTAACAGGGTGAATATACCAATCATCAAGTTGAGATGGAGCCACTGTACAGAACAATAAACATCTGAGGGGGTAAGGCCGCTTTTAGCAGTATATAAATGCATCTGAACACCATGGAGGACTTCATGAATGTGGGGATCGAACCATGGTCTTAGGCATGGTTGGTTGGTTTGTTGTTTAACGCCACACTCAGCAATATTCCAGCTATATGACGGCGGTCTGTAAATAATCGAGTCTGGACTAGACAATCCAGTGATTGACATCCTGAACATCGATCCACGCAATTTGTATCGATGACATGCATCAACCAAGTCAGCGAGCCTGACCACCCGATCCCGTTATTCGCCTCTTACGACAAGCATAGTCGCCTCTTACGGCAAGCATGGGTTTAAGATCTATTCTACCCCGGATCTTCACGGGTCTCTTATGCTTTGAGGAGAAAAACACTTTAACCACTAGGCACTACAACCTCACGATTTTGTGAGGCGAAACGTAATATTGTAAAGTACACTGGGAATACACAAAACATGTGTGAATTGCTATAATATATGAAATACAATCACTACTATAATCAATATTAGTATCACTTGTTTTGGTATTTACCCTGACAGCGGTAGAATATGACCCGGAACTGTAAAAGACTGCTTGTCTACAAAGTTGGCTTAGGCTGGGTATCCCAGTGTGTACCGATACTATGGAGAACCCCTGGGCTTGTTAGGAAGGTTGTCAAATGAATACATCCAGAGCAGCATGGCTCAACCACATCTGTATATATCCATTTTCTTGAACTGTAAACACCACTAACATGGCGGAACCCAACGTTGACCCACAGAAACAAAACACTGAGCTTTGAATTACAAAACAATTAGTGAAATTCAAATATTTACGTTTGCTTTAGTTTTTAAATATGCTTATTTAGAATGTCACTTGGCTGAATATATCCAGGGTAGCATGGCTCAACTACGCCTGTATATAGCCACCCTCCTGACAGACCGAAAGAAAATGTCATATAAACATGTTTCAGAATCCAATGATTATTTTCCTAGCAGTTAAGATGTGGTAATGGCGTTATGTAATACTGTCCATCCCAATACCACCCAACAAAAGATTTGAATTGACGAAAGAGAAGGCCCACTACCTGGTTGTAGAATAAGTTCAGTTACCAAGGATTGGTGTCAGTGATGTTATACCACAGTTATACAACAGCACTGACAATGATACTACTGATAGATGTGCTGTGCTCAGTCATAACCGAACACAGGTGTGATGCAACCTGGTCCTTAGTCCACTCCAGTCTTTGAGTATGTATACAATGCAATATGTACAACATTCTGATGTGATGCAGTCAACAGAGGCCCAACTCTATTAATTAAGATTTTTGTTTGATGTTTAACGCCGCACACGGCAATATTCCAGCTACATGACGACGGTCTGTAAATAATCGAGTCTGGATCAGACAATCTGGTGATTGACATAATGAGCAACCAAGTCAGCGAGCCTGACCACCCGTTACTCGCCTCTTATGACAAGCATAGCCGCCTTATAAGGCAAGCATGGGTTGCTCCGTATATTCACGGGTTAGTCCTTGAGATTATTCGGAGTAAGGAAGGGGATCGAGACGAGTCCACTCCAGTCCTTGAGTTCCGATACATCGCGGAGTAAGAAGTCCAGTAAGACAAGTCCAATCCGGTCGTTGAGGGTTCGTATACATATACGGAGGTAGGAAGCTTGACCTTGAGACTTGGAGGAAAAGCCTGTTGGACAAAGTTTGCTTGATATCAATTCAGAGGATGGATGCTTGAACATAGTTGTATAGTGACGTTTCTGTCATATACATGGGGGCATTTTGTACATTATTTGAGCAAGACCGTATAAAGGTGAAGATTAATTTGTGTTTTATACTATCCTGCTATGCCTATATACGTTTTTGACAACTGTTGTCTCAAGTTATTATAGTGATGTTCTTTTCTCATTTTCAACAGAATCTTGTATATTCTACAGATGTTTGTATCGATTCATTGTTTGAATAACTCAGCATTCAGATACTCACCATTGTCCATAAACATTTGTGTAGTTGACAGGAGAGTCAGGTATGGGAGTCACGAGTAGGTTACAGCTGCGGTAATGGGACCTGTTCACATACAATTTGTGATTAGATGTTGAGTCATATGGAATGGAAAAGAATAGAAACTACAGGTAAGATGTCTTTTTTTCTTCGAATAGCCTACAGAGATACAATTAGGATGCATAATTTTCAAACATAAAAAGTAAGATAGCTACACGATATATCGCAAAGAACAATGGAGAACGAAGCCTGATTTATTTCACAATAAATCATCGTTCTATCATGACGTAATTTCTGGAGATTCGAACATGGCCTCGCAACATGATGGCGTCGTAAATTGGACGACGTTATTTTTTGTAGGGAAGTATCCAGTTAGTTGTTTCCAATAAGCTGGGCAAAGTCGATAAGCGCGATGGCCGAAGGATCGCATCCCAAAGTGGGCGAGATATGACAATCGACACTGTGAGAAAAGGTTTATATAATCGAGAATTGTGAGAATATCCGAGAAAAACAAAAAATTAACCCCCTTTTCAAAAATAAACTTGTTCGACATGGCTGAGGTCGGATTGTATTCAGGGAGGCATTATTCAAATACGGGTAAATATTTGTAAAGCTTGTACATCGTATTAACGTCCTTCAAAAGGGGTGTTCACAATGTTGATATCTCATTTAAGAAAATAAAGTTTATAATTTGAAACTCACCTTATGAATTTGTTGTGTTGAAAATACACCCATCTTAATGGACTTGGAATCTGTGTACCCATCACGTGGTATCTGATGCAATCAAATGGCCGTGGCATCGGGCTGTGGTAATGCAACCTGTACATGAAGACATGTGATGAGATCTTATTTCATATACACCAGGGACATTCATTTAGAATAGTGTAGACCAGAGGAATGTTCTGGAAAAGAAAATACAGATGGCATGCCCTGTATCTACGAAAAAATTTAAGATATAATTAAGATAATGCCTTTCAAACATCAAAGAAAGTATATAGTTTGAAACTCACCCTGTGAATTTGTTGTGCTGAAGATGCATCCATATTTGTGGTTGACTTGAGATCACGTGGTATGTGGTGAGATCAGGGGCGATGGCATCAGGCGAGGACCGTCCACCAGTTCAGACATACAGTATGTCCAGCAGTAGGTCCAATGGGGTGGTATTGCTCATATAGCACATCATGACGTCATTCACAGACGGGCAAACGAAGCTACCCCTCATAATGCCAATGGCATCGAACATGGTTAGGAATATACTCCGTCTTTAATTTCAAGTGTCAAGAATACTATTTGAAATAAATTGATGCCATAGCCAAGGGTAAATAATACTATACAAGAAATACTCGTGTGATAAGAGCTACTCATTTTTAAGTATGTACAACCTTTCTGCTTTATAATCCTTCGAAAACGTCACTGTCTAAAGATGCTAACTAGGTGAGGTGGGGTGAAATGGGGTTTAACGTCGCGTCCAAGATTATTGCACTTGCATAGCGACGTGCATGCATGTGTATGTGTGGCTGCTTGTACTAGTCCGGACTAATGCCGATTGTTAGTGCTAGCCCACTGAGATACCATGCCGCAGTTTAACATGAATACCCCACTCAGACACAGTATACTGACTCCGAGCCGACCAGTCCTTGTTTAAGCCCCTTAATGCCGAGCGCCAGACAGGGTAACAACAAGTACCATCTTTTAACGTCTTTAGGTATGACACGGCCGGTGATCGAACCCCGGACCTTCCGCTCTCCGGGCAGACGCCCAACCATTAGACCACGTAGGCGGTCTAGACGCTAACTAAATACCACTACCCGAGAAGATGCTTGTGAATACAACCGAGTCACCGTTCAACTAGAAGGTGTTAGCGGGTGTTTCAGGTAGGAGAACGAGCCATGAAACATAAAACACCCCTCAACACCTTAAAGCTGCCGAGTCATCAGGAAGTACACATGACCATCCAGGTGTTGTAAGTGGACGATCGTCTAGAAATTCATGACTGTATGTAACGCTTATGGGTCAGTATAATGTATCTGGTCAAATACGAAATAAGCACTATGTGCGTTGCTCTAGTGGGCAGTAGTGACATAAGACGAGCACGAGTACAATAGCTGTTATTAACAGTAAACTATTGATTCCAAGGTATTGCTGTGTAGGTAGAACGTTGTTATTCATGTTGAGGTGAAACTGAAATAAACATGAAGATATGTTCATACGGCCCAAATAGGGTGCTGAGATACCTTCGTTATATTGTACATTAAAGGAAGCAATAAACCTGTACATGTCCACTTGGTTCAAACATTCCAACAGAAAAATAACCTCTGTAGGCTGCCCTTAGTCGGAACATGAGTAAAGAAATGAAGTATAATTCCTGCACATGAAGCGATGTAATTGGCAGGTGTTAGGGAAGGTAACATTGACTGTACCAAACCTGAAGAAGAAAGAGTATATTGTTTAACAGAATATGTCAGTGGCTTTTTAAAACGTAGATAATTCCATCTGAGTTGCAAAATAATTTCGATAATGGACGAACGGATACTATCGACACTTGTTCAACAAAGATATACATAGAAATAACGTCATTTACATCTTGAACTAAAATTAAATGAAGTTCTACTTACCGTATGTAGCGGAGAAACGCCTCGTTGACGTGGTTGCTGAGCCTGGCTGGCAACAGTAGGGCGACTCAGGCTGGTACCGGTTGACTGACAACAGAGTAGGGCGACTCGGGCTAGCTGGCTGACAACAGAGTAGGGCGAGTAGGGCGACTCGGGCTAGCTGGCTGACAACAGAGTAGGGCGACTCGGGCTAGCTGGCTGACAACAGAGTAGGGCGACTCGGGCTAGCTGGCTGACAACAGAGTAGGGCGACTCGGGCTAGCTGGCTGACAACAGTGTAGGGCGACTCGGTCTAGCTGGCTGACAACAGTGTAGGGCGTCTGATGCTGGCTGGCAACAGTAGGGCAACTGAGGCTGCATAGCAACAGAGTAGTGCGACTGAGGCTGTCTAGGTTACAGTAGGGTAACCGAGGCTGGTTGGGTGGCTGGCAGCAAGAGTAGGGCCAATGCGGATATCTGGCAACAGAGTAGAACGACTGAGGATGTCTGGCAACAGAAGGGCGACTGAGGATTATTCCTTCAGCTGAACAGGACTGGGGACAGGGCTGGGGATGACTGTCAACTGTCTAACGCCTGTCTGATGAAATCATCTTGATACTTTGTGACGACACCTGGAGTGAACAGAAAGGTGTTTCGTTAATATTCATAAAATATCAGCTGTTGCAGTTATTTATTAATACTAATTTTAGAAAAAATAGCATCTGTCTAGTTAAAATTTCGACAATTCTACGTGAAACGACTGCAGATTATAGCGTGCCCTGCTAACAAGCTATTCAAAGCATTCAATTGTTAGAATAAACACACATGCATTGTGTACCATTTCATATGCTTTACACCGGACTCAAAGCATGATGTATTGGGAGTGCCTTTCCTTCCCTAGAATCTCCTGGGGTAATATATAATTGGTAGAAGTAGTTTACATTTAGGGCAAACTGAACCGGGAACAATCTAACTTATATGTATTAAGTATGTTCCAGCAGTATGTTGGGTGGGGGAGTTGGTGATGTGATGGATTACCTCCCTTTCTAAATGCGAGAACTGGATCAAAGATGACATACACACATGACTGTCCACTTACTCTCCACTCCTCCCAGCGCCATCTGGAGACCTCCAGCTGGTTTTCGCACTCGGCCCCTCTACAATGAAAGAAAACAATGCATAGACCTTCTTCTCCTGTCCAAGACACAATCTACAGAGGACACAAAGCTATATAGTGATGTTCTCCCTGAAGTGAGTGCTGGACTGTTGCAGTTGTAACGTGTCTCAGTTAAAGGCAACTTACACCTTCAGGTAAACTATGTTACATGTGGCTTACAACATTAGCAACGACCCACAATAAATGGGTACTGGGTTTCAATCAAATTCGGTATATTATTTGTTTCGAAAAAAAGATAGACTATATGAAACTCACGGAAGTCCTCTGTGCTTTGTCCAAAAGACGTAGCAACTCCTCGTATGACTGTTGCCCTCGTTGCTGTTGGCGCTGTTGTTGTTGCCTTTTCCGCCTGACATGGCGTTGGTTTCTCCGTTCCGTTCTTTGCCTGGCCTCGTCAGGTGTATGGTTCTGAGAGAGAAAAGTCATTAAAAATATAAATGAACAACATTCATGACTGCGTATAATTATATGTTGTATTAATAGCTGCTCATGACATAAGATTAGTTAATAGTTGTGATAAGGGATAGTGTGTGGCAAGTTATACAATAAAAAAACTATTTTCAGTTTCAAGTTCAACCTGTCAGATCCGTTTTCCCCTTAAGTATTTATAAGAAGTTATCTTGACCTTTAAATTATTATAATGTATTCACTTTCTCTGGCAATGACAATTTTTTATCTTTTTTAAAATGTAAATGCAACTTTCTTATCTTATTTATTATTATTACATTATTATATATATTCATATATATAAATGTTCTTGTGTGAGTGGGTGAATGTTGTTTAACGCCGCAGACAGCAATATTCTAGCTCTATCCCGGCTGCCTGTCATCCGGACCAGTGACAAACGAGCAACCAGCATGAGGTAGCAGATTACTCACAACGGGAACTATTTTAGAAAAAGTATTATGATATGTGAAGAAGCCTTAAAACATTGACTTGAGCTAAGAGCAAACAATTCAGGTTTATGGCGAGATTTAGTTTCAACATGAGTGAATCTTTAATGACTGCCAGTTATGTTTAAGTAGTTGAATAGCATACTTACTGATGGCACCGTCTGGGTCGCCAATGTAACCGTGGTTCATGCTGTTACCGATGTTGATGCAGGTGCGGTTGCGGTTGCGGTTGCGGTTGCGGTTGCGGTTGCGGATGCCGATGCGGATGCCGATGCGGTTGCCGATGCGGTTGCGGATGGCGATGTCGAGGCGGATGACGATGCCATCGTCGATGTCATCAGCGGCAACCTAAACAAAGGGAATGCGTGTTATATTGCGTTATGTATGTATGCACAAGGGATCAGATTGACGGCAATCACAGCTGTTATGAACCCATGGGACATGTTTTATTGTCATGGAGATTGATCTTTACCATATTATAAAAACAGCATATCCCCTTCCCCACACATATCAACACCTATAGCTCTAAAAGACTACACAACGCCTAGGTAGTAATGAACTGAAGATTAATCTTTACCATACTAAAAAACAGCATATCCCCCTTCCCACACACATCCATACCTATAGCTCCAGAAGACAACACAAAGCCTACATGTAGGTAATAATGTTAAACCTAAACATACTCATTGTGGTTGATTTACATTTCCTTCCAGACGCCGGTTTTCTTCTTTTAGTTCCCTGATATCCTCTTGTAATTTCCGATTTTCCTCTCGGAGTTTCAACAATTCCGCGGATTCAGAAACCTGTCAAACATAAACCAATGTCAAATATTGCCAAAACAATGAACTTACACATACTGCCGGGGAAAGGAAAGTAGACAACAATGCGTGATGGTGGCTAACAATGAAACAATCAAGGGACGGTTTATTCCATGGTGATGTTTTTGATATAGCTGTCATAGCTGTGTTCATGACCAGAACTGTAGAAAACCCCGTGCTATGACAGTACATCAAACTTCCATTTCACTTTCAACGCGACGTTTTGGTGTATATGTTGGTACATTTTAAAGGAAGTTAAACAATAACTGGATAAGACATGGTCATGTATATATTGCTACATAAACAAAGAGTTAAACCAAATCAATATATAGGATAACACGTGGTGACCGTAACAAAATATTGCCCAGTAGCCCTGATGTCATACACCATACCATTGATGGTACAAGAAAACGGAATCACAGACTTTGGAACACTGGTGTAACGTAACGAGTAAAGTGTTCGCCTGACACGCAAAACGACTTAGGTTAGATCCTTCCCCGCCGTGATATTGCTGGAATCCGCTCACTCAGAAGCGTAACAAAAATAAATAGATTCAGACATGAACGATAGCATCAATGACAGTAAGCATGTCAAGTAGAACGGGTATCGAGACGTTGGTTGAAGAGGATGAACTCTATGAAGTTAATGTGTTTACTTACATCCACTGGAGTCGCCCCCGATGCCGTGCCCCAGCTGCCTGCCTACTCTTGGATTGCGTGACGAAGGGCGTGGTCGGCATTTGGATGGCAAAAGGCGTTGACGACGATGATGATGTTACCCTGGAGGATGCCGGAGTAGTGTCCTGTTGGACCTGAGGAGTTGCTTGTGGAGTGGCCTATCGAGACGGAGGCGCCTGGGCTGAAGGCTGTCCAAAAGTCCGCAGAACGTTCAACATGATGGAAAGCGGGTAAATGTAGCGAAGACAAACGACAACCGTGATGCATCCTGGGAAGTATCCGTGTTATACACTGGCCGATTTACACCAATTAAGCCAACAAGCCCCTGCCCGCGGCCTTATGGGTATTCAGTATCAATCAACTGAGAGATAATACATGGGCTATCCTTTTGTCAAATCGCAACCCTCAAAACAATGGAATCTGTAGCTGGACATGTCGAGCACGGACTTCTCGTGAAACACGCCATGCTTTTGAAATTGAACACATCGGGACACATTTCTACACACTGGAAACCAAATTAAACCCCAGCGCATAACTATAACGAATATATTTTCCTCAATGTGTGTATATCTTCTCATTTTCTATAAACGTTCATTGTCAACACGGTGATTGTTCAATATCAACTAAAGCCATGTTGGTCTTAAATTTTACATCTCACTGTTGGAGTGCAATGATTCCTCTTACTTGACGTACATTATGGTACATTATTCAATGTTGACAACTTAACTACAAAGTCAGTTAAATCCGACTTGGTGTTGATGGAACATTTGTTTTATCATATAATTTACAGACAAAACAAAAATGACGAAAAACGTCAGGCACAAGCAGGGTCCGATCCTGCGCAGAAGGTTCAAAATGCTCACGAATATGTTTTACTGCAACGGTGACATGGACACAACTTTGATAAGTAGAAAAATATTGTATTTATATACGAGTGATTTGGTAGCTTTTCGTTAAAAAATACGTATAGAACTAAAAGTACTTTTGTTCTTGACCAGGGCGATGTTTGTTCATAAATGGCCGTCAACATAGACATTTAAGTGTATTATGATCGATAATGTGTTCGATTTTGTTTTATATGAATTGTCTCAAGACCCAAGAACTTGCATTCCACAACCCGAGTCGACAAAGACAACTACATGTTACCTTGATGACCTAGATACGCATAAACAATTATTACCTTGATGAGATACACCGTGCGGAGACCGCGTGTATATATACAACAACATGTAGCACTGATGGTGTACACCCTACCTAGACTTGTATACAACAACATGTAGTCCTGATGGCAAACACCCTACCTAGACTTATATACAACAACATGTAGCACTGATGGTGTACACCCTACCTAGACTTGTATACAACAACATGTAGTCCTGATGGCAAACACCCTACCTAGACTTGTATACACCAACATGTAGCACTGATGGCAAACACCCTACCTAGACTTGTATATAACAACATGTAGCACTGATGGCAAACACCCTACCTAGACTTATATACAACAACATGTAGCACTGATGGTATACACCCTACCTAGACTTATATACAACAACATGTAGCCCTGATGGTATACACCATACCTAGACTTATATACAACAACATGTAGCTCTGATGGCATATACCCTACCTAGACTTGTATACAACAACATGTAGCTATGATGGCATATACCCTACCTAGACTTGTATACAACAACATGTAGCCCTGATGGTATACACCCTACCTAGACTTGTATACAACAACATGTAGCCCTGATGGTGTACACCCTACCTAGACTTATATACAACAACATGTAGTCCTGATGGCAAACACCCTACTTAGACTTATATACAACAACATGTAGCACGGATGGTATACACCCTACCTAGACTTGTATACAACAACATGTAGCTATGATGGCAAATACCCAACCTAGACTTGTATACAACATCTAGCTCTGATGGTATACACCCTACCTAGACTTCTATACAACAACATCTAGCTCTGATGGTATACACCCTACCTAGACTTGCATAAAACAACATATGACTTTGTTTAGGTTGATGATGGAAGACATGTGACTGAGTATAGGAAGGGAATTGGGAGACATGTGACTCTATGTAGGATGGGGATCGGTGATCATGTGACTGTGTTTCCGATCGAAACTGGAGACTGTTGATACATGTTATTGTAGAGGGAGAAACACTCCCTCTGGTGGTAACACCTATGCACACATTCCACTTTTGATGAGACGGGAACACCGGATGTTAAAGAAGGATATTAGTCAATGCTGAACCATTTTTAAAGCGGTGCGTGGATTCATTAACTAAAGCTACGTTATGTTGGAGCATACGTGACGATTGCACGTGACACACGATGTAATGGAATCGCCATAAGGGAACTCTGAACTGAAATGGTCATGAGATCACCTTGTAATTACACATTATACCACGAGCGGATGGGTTAACCATTATGCTTTGACACATCGACAGGGAGAACCTGTGCTGCATAAAGACCATAGGTTGAGACAAGCAAATCAGCTGTGGCACTTTAACATCACAGAGTGTTTCAACAATGACGAATTCAATTCAAGGTGTGGTTTTGACGTCATTTGTTTGCTGAAATGTCTTCCAGGAAACTGTTTTAAAGCTTTGCTGAGGCCTTGAATGTTGCTATAACAACAATTGATATTGTGGGAATGGTACAATGTTTGAGCAGATATTTCTTCTGATTAGGGAAAAGGTGCTGTCGCTTTTATTTATGAGTGTAGCGACGGAGTCTGTCTGAACATCAAAAATAAAATTAACTATTACGTTTCATTTACTTGACCTCTTCAAACATTCCGTCAGAATTGTTGGGAGAAGGTTGTGCAAAAATGTTAAAAATCATGAAGGGGATATAATATATTTATTTCTGTAATTTGTGTTTATCATTGCCCACCTTTCGATACATATTCAGAACAAGAAGCCTTTTGCTCGTTACATGAATAAAAACGTGTGCCACTTATCAACCCTTCAAATTATATGTTATGTATAAAGAACGGGAAACGTTCCTTATACGGTATACGTGTCCCCCGCCGTGATATTGCTGGAATATTGCTAAAAGCGGCGTAAAACCATACTCACCTCACCTCACCTCACCTCACCTCACCTCACCTCACCCCAGCCCACCCTTGTGTGTGGTGGTTTGCAGGGTAGCCTCACCCTTTCGCGAACACATGGTATCATCACTATTTGATAGTAAGTCACAAACACAACCTTCTGACAAAGTCGGAATCGAGCAATGGAGATTCCTTAATATGATTGTTTGTCGCTTTTGTTTACAAAATTGCAATCTTGTCAGTCTATTTAGGATAACAAACGTTTACTGCCTATTATTTAGCTGAATCAAATGTGTAAAATATAACTAATTTATTTTAGATCTAAATTTATGTTTTCCACACAAAAATATTCTGTTCCCGACAAAAATTGTGATTCATGAAACATCTCTTTACTCAATAACTACTATTTTATTTACATACATAAAAGCGACGATTTTATCATTTGCTCTTGCAAGGGTCATGAAAAAGAAAGACGAAGGAAGAAAGGGAGAAGAGTAGACACACACACACACACACACACACACACACACACACACACACACACATATATACGTACATCGAGATTTCAATTTTACTTTAACCAGCCTTTCCTAGCACCCATTGTGCACACGTGTTTGTATGTTATATAATACACCATCATACCTGTTTCTTGTGACACACATATTCACTCTTTTGTCCATCCCATATCCAAATGCCTTAACTGTTGAATTCTTGTCAAAATGCGGTATTATCATTAACATTTAACAGACGAACATGTTAACAGATTAACATTTAGTGATCATGTATTATTGTTTTTCTTCGTTCTGAAAAGTATAGAATGGTGCAAAGTTTCGTGAAACTTATTTTTTAAAATCAAATTTTTAAAAAATATTATAATAATAATTTCTGAACCATAGAATTCGTGTGAAAACGCGGAATACATGACGTGGATCTAATGGATCATGTTCTTTATTACTGATACCAAACTTCTATTCCGTTAATAAACACAACACAACTCCCTAACTTGTATTCGTGTCCTCAGAAACACAGTCACGAAACACACATGCCAAAAACTTACTTTTGACAAAGCAGAAAAGCAGATTGTGTGTTTCCGCGAACATCCGGTATCATGACTATTAAATAGTGATTCATAAACACATGCTTATGATAAAGTTGGATTCTTACATTAGACTCTGATTATAGTATAGATTTTTTTATGATTATGGTGTTTGTCTCTATGAATTATGTGTGTTTTATTTAAACAGGTACATGTATCTGTTACATCATCAGTTACCATTGTGTGTTGTTTATGTTAATCCTCAAGTATAACTAATCGCAACTATGTAATCATGCCCAGTCGAGTTGTTTAACACTTGCTTGGTTGGTTGGTTTGTGGTTTGTCGCCGCACTCAGCAACATTCCAGCTATATGACGGCGGTCTGTAAATAATAGGGGGGCACGGGTGGCCCAGTCGTATAAGGCGCCGCGATTCGCTGTGCAGAGTTGCGTCCCTTGGGCACTCCAGAAACCTATGATTGTGGGTTCGAATCCCGGTTCGCCCCGATTATGTGTCTTGGTTTGTCAGCAGCATACCCGTGTTCGTGGGTTTCACCGAAGTGGTAAACGTCTGAGACCTGCATCACTTCGGGCTTTCCTCCCACATTAAGCTGACACGCCGTGATATAACTGGAAAACTGTTAAAAGCGGCGTTAAACAAAACTCACTCACTCACTGTAAATAATAGAGTCTGGACCAGACAATCCAGGGTTTGCCATCATGCATATGAGCATCGATCCAAACAATTGGGATACGATTACATGCTGCACTCAAGTCAGCGAGTCTGACCACCCGATCCCATTAGTCGCCGCTTACCAGAAGTCTCTCTTTATGACAGACATGGGTTGCTGAAGACCTATTCTACCCCGGATTTTCACGGGTCATCAATGTAAGTAAATCCGCCTTTCTTTCAAATAGGGGAGATAGCCATACGTGTCATCGTACGATACCGATACCCAATCATCAGTAGTTGCCGTCATCTAGAAGCTTTATAGGCCAGGTCCGTGCTGAGGATATATTGTTCTAAACCATTGTATCTGTAAACTGTCACTGCAACAGCGAAGGATAGCAACAGGGATAAGAAGCGAGCCTAACCACCCGATCCCTCGGGCTGCGTGTAGAGGGGTCAAGGGCCCTGAGCTGATGATGAGCCTAACAAGCCTGACTGTGCCAGGATCACCCGAACCCTCTTTGCTGCATTTTTGTAATTATAATGTGTAAATAATAATTACAACAACAACAACAACAACAACAATAATAATTACAATAATAATTTTAGTATTCTGTATTGGAACCATTGTAAAACTAGTATCTTTTGTACATCTGAAAGGAATTACATTGTAGTGTGGCCAATCGTTATATATGGTGTCATTCCGTAGGACAAAATCACGTTTTGTCGAGTTTTAATTTTTTTGGCATAACGCACTTATTAACAGTATTAACAGAAATATTGAGTTCCTCTGGACATTTTCAATGGATTTTGCATATATGAGAGTTGGACTGGGTTGGGTAGTTTTGGTATTGTTTTTTAATCTATGCTGGCTTTCAGAAAGTAGTGTTTTACAGAGTTAACGACGCCCATATATGTGATAAAGTTTGTTTTGGTGTCAAACCTTTTCACAAATGTGTCAATTTATCCAACGGACACCATTGTTATACCTTCTTTACAAAAAACATACATCCTTTCGCCAATGTGTATTTTGTATAAGTATGTCATTACCTTTAACAATACTAAAGTCAATTTGAGAAGCGAAATCCCCCCATCTTTGTAACAACTTCGTAATAATAATTTCGTATCAGTGGTCAAATTTTGTTTCTCAAATATTGACAAGTATGTTCAAATATGTTACTTTGGCCAATCTTTGGATGATTCAGTTAAAAAAGGTGCACCATTTTAGGCACATTGAAACCCCCGTCTTTTTTATCACATATTACATGATTCCTCTTGCTCTTGTCAGGTTTAAAATTCCAAAAAAAATCGAAAACACTTTTTCTGAACAGTTTTTTTAGGGTCCGGAAGAGCGCAAAACAGATCATTTAGTTTTCGAATTGTAAGCGATTTTGAAACTGTATTCCAACCCATCAGAGTGTTTTATAATTTTCATCAATCATATCGTCAAGATTTAAGATAAATTAATACAGCAAAACGACAGCGTACAACGATCGGCAAACTGCTGAAGTAGATATTCTACATGTATATTACCTATATTTATGCCTTTTTCGTGTTTGCTATTTCTTATCAGTATTGTGAGTATTTCAGCACATAAGATCACCTAGACGACACCCTCTAGAAATACCAAACATGGCACAATGATAGCCATTTACAAGCACAATGGATTAATTCTCCGGTCGAAAATCTTAAACAATCTACGTATGAAGTCACCAAAATAAAAAAAATGATTACGTTTTATCTATAAATGTCCAGTCAACAGTATCAAATGCTTTTTCGAAGTTAATCAGTCGTAAAAGAAGTATATTCCATTAAGTCAAAATTTTGTCAAGTAACTTCACCGATGGACCTGTCAGACTTGAATCTCTTTTGGTCTTCGTTTATAAGTATGTCAAGAGCTGACTTTATCCTTCTTGATATAGTGAGAGGTGCAACTTTATAAAAGACTGGTAACAATGCCATCGGTCGCCAATGTTTTAAATACTGTCTTGGTTTGTTGCCGTTTTGTATACATGTGATAAGTCCTCGCTTTAAGGATATGGAAAGTTCACCAGTTCTATATGCCATGTTTAACAATCTAATTAGATATATCCCCATGTCAATCCAGAAATGTAGTAAAGAATTCATACACCGGGAACCCGCGTGGTGCGATATTTCAAATGTTCTGAGCAGAGTTGCATCCATCTTCCCGAGGCAAGTGAAATAACTGACTATAAAAGTCCAGTTTCCACCCTTGCCGAACTAGGCTGGTATTATGGAGTAACATTTTGGCTGGACTAACGAGTCTATGCATAGTCCAATCAAAATCGTGCACAGAAATCGAAATCCGGTTCGCAAAGTGTCATGCAGATTTCGGTCGACTGCAGGATTTGCAAAGCATGTGCACCGCTAACTCGTTGTCAATAGATATGTTCTAAATCTTTTCATGTTTTTAATCAAGGTGCTCACGTGAATTGATGCACTTCGCGATGTAAGACTCGTTTTATCACAATATAGATCTTGATTATCGATCAGATCGTCTTGACTGGGCGCCACCGTTTTGTTTGAAGCGAATGCAAGTGATACGAGAGGTTGAATCTGATTGGTCAATAGGAGGGGCATAGAAAGGACATAACTCGTAATTGCCACTGGTGGCGCTACGATCGAGCCCAGGAATTCCAGCCTAGTTCGGCAAGGGTGGAAACTGGACTTTTAAAGTCAGGTAACTCTCTTGCCTCGCGAAGATGAGTTGCATCAAATTGGGAGTTTGTGTGAGTATTTTATGGGATGTTGATATGTTATGTTGTCATTATTTAAATTGAACATCAGGGAATTCGGGACCTGACTGGTTTTAGCCGCAACTCGTAATGCAGCGCTACATCCCTTAGTTGTGCAAGGATCCGAAGAGTTCGAATCCCAAGTTTGTAGCTTTGTTTTCGCTAGAAATCATCACACCACTGTCGTGGGTTTAACCAACGTCGTAAACACACCGGTGATACCGATGTTTGTTTGATTGACGCCGTACTCATCCATATTCCAGGTCTGTCAAAAATTGAATCTGTACCAGACGATCCAGTGATTGGCATCATGAGCATCGACCCATGCAATTGGGAGCCTGGCCAATACCCTACTCAGACACAGGACACTGACTCCGAGCCGATCAGTCCTTGTTTAAGCTCCTCAATGACGAGCGCAGGACAGGGTAACAATAAGTATAATCTTTTCACGTCTTTTGGTATGACGCGGCCGGGGATCGAACATAAGTAGTGGTAGTAGTAGTAGTAGAGGTAGTAGCAGTAGTAGTAGTAGTCGTAGTAGTAGTAGTAGTAGTAGTAGTAGTAGTAGTAGAAGTAGCAGGTGGTTATGTAATTGTAGTAGTAGTTGCAGTAGCAGTAAAAATAGTAGGTGTTCATGTAGAAGGAGTGGTGTTGGTACTAGTTGTAGTAGTAGTAGTAGTAATAATAGTAGTAGCAGTAGTAGTAGTAGCAGGTGTTTATATAGTAGTAGTAGAAGGTGCTTACGTAGCAGAAGTGGTAGAAGTAGCAGGTGCTTATGTAACAGTAGTAGTAGTAGTAGAAGGTGCTTACGTAGTAGTAGTAGTAGGAGAAGTAGAAGGTGCTTATCTAGTAGTAGTAGTAGTAGTAGTAATAGTAGTTGTAGTAGTAGTAGTAGAAGAAGGAGCAGTAGTAGTAGTAGTAGTAGTAGTAGTAGTAGAAGTAGCAGTAATAGTAGTAGGTGTTCATATAGAAGACGTGGTGGTGGTACCAGTTGTAGTAGTAGTAGTAGTAGTAGTAGTAGTAGTAGTAGTAGTAGAAGTAGTAGTAATAGTAGTAGTAGCAGTAGTAGTAGTAGCAGGTGCTTATACAGCAGTAGTAGACGGTGCTTACGTAGCAGTAGTGGTAGAAGTAGCAGATGCTTATGTAGTAGTAGTAGTAGAAGTAGAAGGTGCTTATCTAGTAGTAGTAGAAGTGGTAGTAGAAGTAGAAGGTGATTATCTAGTAGTAGTTGTAGTAGTAGTAGTAGGTGCTTATGTAGTAGTAGTAGAAGAAGGTGCTTATGTAGTAGAAGTAGTAGTAATAGTAGTAAAAGGTGCTATATAGTAGAAGTGGTAGTAGTAGTAGTAGTAGTAGTGGTGGTGGTATAGTAGTAGTAGTAGTAGTAGTAGTAGTAGTAGTAGTAGTAGTAGTAGTAGTAGTAGTAGTAATAGCAGTGTGGCAGGTATGAATCACCAAGTATATAAGTTCTTGTCATTTCAGGTTGTAAGAAATGTGATTGTTTATAGCTTTATCTTTTATAGTATCATCTGTGAGCGTCAGCCTATATATTTTTTTTAAATCTTTGTCACGTCTATTACGGGTATAATGGGTGACAGGTTGTATTGTGTCATTGCCTGTGTTGTGTTCTTTGTCTTGGGCGCCCCCTTGTGTTGATTGGCTTGTTTCAAAATGCTAAAAGCTCTTTGCTCGTCAGCCATTGCTCTTCGCAACAATCAGAGCATGTCAAGGATCACATCTCAGAGCACATGTAGGAATAAACAACAAATCTAAAGGTAAGTATAATGTTTTTAGTGTTGTATATATATTAATTATTGAGTAGTAATGGTGTTGACGTAAATTAATTACTCTAGTGCATTATGTTTGCTAGAATGTATCATTGGGTAGTTTTTTGTGCAATGACGTTTATGCATAAGTTTAATACTGTTCAGCATTATTATTCATAACGCATTGTGCTTTAAAGCGCTAGTTACGGTGTACATATGGTTGAATGAGAGAATAGACGAATGATAGAGGTATGACCTGACATTTCATAACATTATCGTAATGAAGCTCATTAGTAATGTATACAATACCACAGGTAATTATATGTGTATACATGTATATGTGCGCATTTAGAATATTCTGAGTGTAGTTTGTTTAGTTTTGTAGCAGCGCCATATTGCTCCCGATGACGTGAAATAATCGTATCCCCCTCCCGAAAGTAATATATTTGTATATTTGTATACGCATATTGTCCCTCAATCCTCGTAATAAAACATTTTTTTTCATTTATTTTTTTTTCTGGGGGTGGGGGGGGGGGGGGTTGGATACAGGCGGAAGTCTTAGCATATAGTTTTTTATCTTTAGTATCCACTGGGTTTGACGTTCATTGCAACGTGTGCGTGAGTGTGAAGCATTTGTCTTGTGTTTGTATTATCAAGGAGTTATCGTTCTTGGATGGTTGCCTCAATCAAGATGTGTTTACGAAATGTCATTATTTCTGTACAGTATCATTTATTGCATATGTTTTCTACGGAATGATATAAGCCTTACTCCTTTTGTAATTGAAATGGTAGCCTGCGTCTGGTCTTCCTGTACACCAACACAATCTCGGTTACAGCAGCAGCAGCAGCAGCAGTAGTAGTAGTAGTAGTTGGCTCGGTGTCAGACGCGGTGACTAGGTTGATACATGTTATATTTTCCCAATTACGTAGATCGATGATCATGAGGTAAGTCTCTGAGTTGTCTGGTCCAGACTCAATTATTCATGGCTGGAGTATTGCTGAGTGCTGCGTTATACATCAAGGAAACAATCAGCCACTGGTTTAACTGTTCCGATTACTCACAGTCGAGAATGAAAGTGGGAAACGTCTTTGAAAATGTACTACACGTATCAAATATTTTCACAAAGGGAACAGAATACCACCTTTTGCTAAATGCAACCCTTTCACAAGTTGGAATATATGTACGACCCATGTAATCACTTTTCTTGAACAAATTATCAATCTTTACAAGAAGATGGTGGTGTGTTTCTGTTTGATTGAATATGTTTTTGTGGCGTTTTTAGCAATATTCCCGCCATATCACGGCTGGGGACACCAGAAATGGTCTTCACAGATTGTACTCATGTGGGGAAACGAACACGGGCTTTCGGCGTGACGATCGAACGCTTTAATCGCTAGGCTACCCCGCAGCCCTGCTTCTATAGAAAGCCATAACACATTATACAGTTAAATACATTGACTAATATGACATGCCAGCCAGTTGGGAAAATCATAAAAAGCATAGCTACTCTTACAGCACTGACTCATTATTGTAGCAACCGCGCGTGGATTATGGACGTTGAAACATGGGGCAATCTATAAAAAAAAAATCAAGATCAACTGAAACATTGTGTGGGCAATGGTTTTACATGTTATTTCCATTGTCTGGGAATGGTTGTCACTCGTATAGTGCACGTCAAACATGTCCAGCAGGAGCCTTGTTGCATAACACTGTCCGGTGGGGGTTGGGGCTTGGTGACGTCACACGCGGGACCCCATTGTTTCAAGACGCTTCTGACTTGACGATGTGCTGGAGCTTCAAGCGACAAAATCAGTGCACACATTCAGCTGCTTGTTACTGAACACACGTGCTTGCAATTGCAGTCAGATTTCGCGATCTTTAGTTTCGTTTTTATCTCGTCATTTTTTACTGAAAATGACAAATGAAATACTCGTCGAATTAGAAGATCGTCCACTTTCGCCAAGGTACATTTATATATGAAGTCCATGCAAATTTTGATTATTTTAAGATAGCAATATTTTATGCTGAGGTCGGGCAAAGCGCGCAATGTTTCATTTTCGTACGTCAGCTGGCATTACAACACCGAATTTGTATGTTTGAATATATAAAAAAATGTTCATACCAAACACTTGAAATTAGGATTGGTAAATATTTATAAGTCGATCATTGTATCCCCCAAATTCTATAACATGACACGTTAGATTAACCCTGATATTCTCATTTCCGCAACTGACATGATGACATCGAAAATTTAAATTTTATTCTGCCTAACGTTTTGATAATAACTTTACTGAAATGGTTGATAATTTACCATTGCGTTGTTATTTTCTTTTGTCGATAAAACAATACGAATTTATAATCAGTTAAAAATAAGATATCGGTGATATGATTATTAATATCAATTTCACAAGTTTAACTATTTAGACAGGTTACTAATGTGAAACGCATCTAGCTTTCCATAACGTATTTCAGGTAACTTATTTTTTTTACACATTCTATATTCGCTTTTGTCTTAACAACAGGTATTAATGTGCAAAATATTGTTTCAAATGTCCCTTGTTTAACCGTTTGAAATCACCCACCCACTTTACAGCGCCATATGCTAAAATCAATCCAGCAAACAGGACTAAGAAGTGTGAAAACATTTGCCCTGTCCACAAGTGTCATAGGTTCACACATTTAATTTAATCGCAAGTATGATGGGTTCATACTTTGATGTTCATGATAACAAAGTGTTTATTTTTATTATTTAAAATATTGGTTTGTTTGTTGTTTAGAATTAACGCCTCACTCAGCAATATCCCATCTATATGACGGCAGTCTGTAAATAATCGAGTCTGGACCAGACAATCCATCAATATTGACATCATTAGCTTCGATCTTTGCAATTAAGATCCCATGACATGCATCAACCAAGTCAGCGAGCCTGACCACCCGATCCTTACGGCAAACACATGGGTTGCGGAAGACCTCTTCTCTACCCGGATCATCACGGGTCAAAGTATTGAAAATGCACAAAAAACACTTTTAAATGGAAGATCTAGTCGCAAAGATTATTTTTTTGACATCGGTTTCATTCCCGTCAAAGGCAATTAAACGTGTACGTGGGATCGTGGGGTCAGTCGTGTTGAACAGCGCGCACACCTGAACCCGCGTCAGGCTACAGGTTAAGGCAGCAACCATTTGTTTTGGGAGGGGTGTGGGGATATTTTCTAAAATTATAATCTAGCCCCTGTTTTAGTAAAACAAAACGTGCCCTTATCTTGCTGACGTATTGTTGAAAGGTCTGGGTGTCAAATTGTATGTTAATGTGTGTGTTGGAAAAGGTAATTTAGCTCCTAAACATTAAAAAATGCATATCTCGAACCAAAATCAAGCTTCCACTCCCCCACCCCCACCCCCACCCCCACCACCCTCACCTTGATATCAGATGGTTGCTTCACTAATGGCGGGTACGTTGGAACATATCCATGCACACCTGCATCGTCGTCGTTTATCGCTCTGGTCAATGGTGAATTCGCATTCTAGATCTATCATTTTCCAGTAGCGATTATGTTCTCCATCTTTCACTTGGTTTGACCTGCAGGTCGGATCCCAGGGACCAGAGGCATCCAAGATACCCCCAGCACTCAAGGGACCACAGACAGGGCCCAGACTCCCTCAACGTCATCGAGGATATCGTCCACGTCGTCAACATCTTTTGCCACCCCGATGACGACCACACCAACAACAACTAGACGGACACCAGTGGCACGTCATCGATCGCGGTGCGACGCGAATGAATGTGAGTAAACACAGTAGTTTGTATTTAACATTTCTGCTTCAACCCATTCAACACTTTCTACTATAGATTCTAGCTCTATAGATTTACATGCCAACTAGATCTATACATGCGGGAAGGGGCGGTCGGGTAGCCGAGTGTTTAAAGCATTCGCTCGTCATGCCAATGACCCGGGTTCGATTCCCGACATGGGTACAATGTGTGAAGCCCATTTATTGTGTCCCCGCCGTGATATTGATTAAATATTGCTAAACACTTCCGCCCGTATCCCACACACACAAGTCGCTATATAAGTGCAATAATCTTGGACGTGACGTTAAACCCAATTTCACCTCACCTCACCTCTTCCAAATTCTGTCTATTCGTTCTTGCACAACAAGCTGTACTAGTCACCTACTGTCAATTCCATGAATTGACCACATTTCCATTTTTGAAAAAAACCCATCACACTTCTTTATCTCAAATATGAAGCTTTATTAAACAGACAGACAGACAGACAGATTTATTCAGTAATCAGGCCTCCAGCCCATAATACATGTTGACATAATGTAGATCATACATGCTTATATACTATGGCGATATGTTAAGACCAATAGTTTTAGAATACGTTAGAACAGTCATGAGTTACGTATATTCATAACTTTAGATAGAAATAGTCCAATGTGTTTTAAAGTTCTTGTGGAGTTTGTTGACATAAGGTTTAAAAACTGTTGAAATGTGGTAAAGTTGATTTCACTTCCAGCAAAGCGTTCTCTTCTTGCAGCACGGTATCTGTCACAGATTGACAATACATGATACTCATCCTCAATTAGAGTTAAACCTTCAATGGAGTGGCAATACATGCACACACGTTCTTCATATGGGATTTTAGAATGTCTTCCAGTTTCAACTGCAAGTTTAAAGTTGTTACACCTGAACATACATATTAATCTTTTATAATAAGCAGAAATTTCACATGATAATAAGTATTTTTCTACATTAAGGAGAGATTTGTACTGTGAGTAATATTTGCATTTAGATGAGAGCGCTATGGAGAGATGCCAGTTTTGAGAAAGTCAGTCATACAGCCTCTGTTTAAATTTTATCATCAATTATTGGCTATCACCGCATTCCTGATTTATCCAAATAAAACCAAATCCATGTTGAAGCAGGATATTCCTGATGTGTGATGCCCATGTGGTTTTACCAGAGTCATCAAGTGACTTGAACATACATTAGGACTGATATGGTAATCTTTGAGGCTCCATATGGATCACTCTGCACCAGTAACTCATTGCTCTGGTTATATAATGATATTGAAGCGGCACTCTCCCACATTCTCCTAGAGCCATGTTGTTATTACTATATTTATTAAGTTTCAAATATCTTTTGCAAAATCTGTGATGCACTTGCTCAATAGTGTTACAGTAGTTAATTCCCCATACTTCAGATCCATAGCATAAAAGTTATCATTGAGAAAAACTTCTCCAACAGGAATATATCCAAACTTTTGTTGAAATTGTTGAAGTGAGAATGAAGCTTCAGCGGCTTGAGTGGCTAGACATATCTGTGTTTTAGTCCATGAAAGTTTCGTTGTGAAGAGAGTTCCCAGATATTTATAACAACTCACTGTTTCTATTTGTTCACCTTTAAAATACCATTTCTCGCATTTTCTCAGTGGGCCACCATTCCTAAACACCATCATTTTAGTCTTACTGAGATTTATCTTCATTCCTGTTGAATAACTAAATTCTTCTAGTACATTAATTTTCTGTTGAAGTTGATTTGTCGAGTCTGAAACAGCTGACACATCATCTGCATACATCAATGCAAATATATCTTGAATATCGCTAGTTATAAAAATTCCTCTTCCACTCTTTTCCTCCAATTTTATCACAAGTTGGTTAATGAAAATCAAAAAAGATTTGAGGACTCATTATACAGCCTTGACGGGTACCAGTACTGCATTTGAAATAATCCGACAAACCAGAATCTGTCCTCACAGAAGCAGAAAGTTTGGTGTACATAGATGTAATAAATGTAAGAAGTTTCCTCTGAGCCCTACATCATGAAGATTTTGAAAAAGAACAGCATGATTTATACAGTCAAACGTTTTACTAAAATCTATGAAGATGCAGTAAAATCTCCCCCCTTTCTTCGAAAGATATTTTGTTATCATTGCTTGCAAAGTGAAAATATGGTCCGCTGTTGAATATGTAGATCTAAAGCCGGCTTGCCTTTCTGATAGCATGTTGTGACAGTCACACCAGTCTTTGAGTCTATTGTTTAACACTGCTATTAATACCTTACAAAAGGAGTCAATGAGAGATATGCCTCTACATTTTCCAGGCTCCTACACCGGTCCACTTTTATGAAGCGGACATATAATGCTCTGACCCCAAAGATCTGGGAATGTGTTAGTAAAAAACATCTGATTAAAGAGTTTTGTAAGTAGTGGAGTGATATAGTCTCTGGTTGACTTCCAGGAGTTTTATTATTTTTCAGACTTATAATGCAGTGATAATCTCCTTCTTCTGGAATAGGTTTGTTTAAGTCCAAACATAGTATATCTTTTCCAGTGTCACATTCTAATTGCAGCTCTTCATTAGGGAAAGATGAAAAATTATAAACTGTAGGATTAAGTAAGTTCTTAAAATAGTTATACCATGTGCCAGTGGTGATGTTGTTAGATGAACTACCTTTTTGTCTCTGATTCTTCAATAGCTTCCAAAATTGCTTAGGGTCTGAACAGGAAGAAGATAATAAATCTCTTTGTTTACTCAGATATATGCTCTTTTTATGTGAAAATAACTTCTTAAAATACCTTCTTTCCTTTCGATACACATTTAAATCTTGGTCAAAGTCCCTATGATTTCTAAGTGCACGGTATTTATTTTGTTTCACACATTCCAGTTCATCATCCCACCATGGCGGTTGTTTATTCTTAATACTGACATTGATCAATGCTGAAAATTCATCATAATTTTCAAGAAAAATACTCTGAAACTTTGTTAAAAAGTCTAAATGTCTATCTTCATTCCATGTGTATTTCATCCACTCTTGTGAGTCATCATATGTAAGATCATTTTGGCTATTGATATTGTGCTGACAGTCAGCATTCACATTTTCTTCCATATATTGAGAGTTTGTTTGGTTAAGGTTAATCTCACATGAAAGAGGAAAGTGACAGGATTCATCTCTGTCAAGTACTTTAAAGTCACTAAAATATGGAAAGAGGTCAGACGCTGCTAGCATATAGTCTACTGCACTTGCTCCATTATGGGTAAAACAGGTGAAGTTACCAACTTTATCTCCCAATAAACGCCCAATTTATGGCATGAATACCATAGGTAGCACACATTTCAGCAAGCTTTAGCCCATAGTTATTATGTCCCATGTTGTCTTTAGACTTCCTAAGCATATCAAGATTGTCTGATGGATAGTCTTCACTATCATCATGGATAAATTCAAGTGTATCTGATGGGATGTAATCAAGAAAATCTCTCATCTTTGCATTAAAATCACCAGACAGAACTAAATGATGATTATCATGAGTAGTAAAATTAGTTTCAACATAGTGTATAAGGTGATCAATACCATCCATATCCATTGTGTGACAGATAGGAGAACTCTCTGGAGAGATGTAAACCAAAAAGATGACAATGTCTTCTGGAACACCACACAGTCTTCAAAGGATTCATATATTCTTCTGATGATCTTATTTTTCACTAATGACTCTTTGACGAACACTGTCACACCACCACTATATCTCCCTAATACTTCAGCTTTGGGTCTAGCACAGCTGAAAGATGGGTAACCAGTCAAGACATTTACGAAATTGTTGGACTTTCTCACTAAAGATTCACAAAATCCTATTATGTCAAATGTCGCACAAAAAACCTTAAATTCTGAATCATCAGGAAGACTAACATATTTATACAATCCTTCAATGTTCCACGATAGGATATGGAGTGTTTTGCTTCGGCCTTCTCCTCAATCACGATCACTATTTAGAGTGCTCTCCCTTGGCAGAGCTGTACTTCCGGGCCCACGAGATGTAAATAAACCAACGTGGGCATCTCCTGTCACATTTCCTTGTCTGTTGTCGTGTGATCCTTTACGTTGATTAGATACAGACGTTTGTACCAGTGATTCTGTTGTAGGCATAAACTCCTCCATCTTTTATGAGTTTCTCATGATGGATCTTCAGGTTTTTACCCTCTTTTAAAGCCTCCGAGAATCGACCACTGAGTGAACGTAGGGCGTCTCTAACTCAATTTGTAAGGTCCTCTGACACTCTCGCACCTTGGTTAAAGTTTTCATTCCCTTGTTGTTTATCTTTCACCGACTTAAGTATCTTGTTTCTGTCTCCTGTTGATACGAAGTTTGCAATTATCGGGGCGTGTCATTTGCCGTTTCGGAGTCTGTGCGCTCTTGTTATTAATATGCTATCAGCATCAGTAATATTCAGTGTCTCCTTCATGAACTGACGCACTTTTATTTCTGAAAGATCCCAAGTCTCACCTTTTTCTTCAGCAATACCATGGATAATCAGGTTATTTCTTCTTAATTTAGATTCAAAATCGTCGATTCTATCTTCCATAGCGAGCATATGTTCACACAATTTTGCATAATGTGCACGGAGTTCCAAGATTGTCTTGTGATTTTCGTTTACCCGTGACGCCATGTTGTCTACCTTCTTGTTGAGACTTTCAAATCTATCATTTACCTTCTTCAAATCTGATTTTATGTCCATGAGAGTATTCATAATGTCATCGTTAGTGAATTTACTTTGAATCGGAGTCACATTATCCGCATTTGCAGCCGATAGAGTAGACTGCCAAGTTTGTAGGCCGGGGTTAGATTCCACGTCACCACTAAAGGTTCTACTACACCAAATCAGTACCAGTTTGGAGAGTGCGGTTTTCGTAGGGAGCCTTCAGTGCAGATCGAGAGATATCTGCAGGCTGTGATTGGAGGATATTCTGTAAGATTTTTATGTCTTTCAAATGTACATCCATCCAGTTATTAAAACTGACCATGTTTTTCTATATTTAGTACTGTCTTTTTCAACATGATGACGTATGCTGAATGTGACCACAGCTATTTTCAAGTAGGTGACATTTGGTGCGAAACTGGGGGTGGTGCGTTTAGCTTCCGGTACTCGGAAAAGGAGCTGGCTAAGCTAGTCATTTTTATTTTTTTTATTGCTGCTCTAAGGCCAAACTGTGCACACACGTACAGGTAATAGCTGTTGAATGCTTAGTTATTTTTTAAAAAATCATAACGTTACTATAGAAGTCTATGGGAAAACATTTGGTTGTGTGTAACCTAAAACTATTTTACCAACGTTTGTTGAAACCCAGTCTTGCAACAACCTTTACTCTTCCAAATTCGACAGCCTCCGTGGTCTAGTGGTAGAGCATCCGTTCAGCGAGTGGAAGGTCCGGGGTTCGATCCACGGCCGCGTCATACCTAAAGGCGTTAAAAGATGGTACTTGTTGTTACTGGTCGGCTCGGAGTCAGTATACTGTGTCTGAGTGGGCCGGGGTATTCATGTTAAACTGCGGCATGGTATTTCTGTGAGCTAGCACTATAAATCGGCATTAGTCCGGACTAGCGCGCACACACACACACACACACACACACACACACACACACTACACACAGACACAGACACAGACAGACACACACACACACACACACACACACACACACACACACACCACACACACACACACACACACACACACACACACACACCACATTCCCATTTTTGAAAAAATACCATCACCCGTCTAGCTTTATCTCAAATATGAAACTTTATTAAACAAATATGTTTGAACCACAAACATATATACACTCTGTAAGATGAGTACATTGCTTTACAGAAAGGAAACATGTTGGTTTGGAATACGTCTTCTTCGCACACCAGAAAACCAGTTCATCCATTTCAAATCCAATTAACTCTCAGCAAACATGCAAGAAGACAGAAACAGTTAATTAAACATCATGAATGATGTACCATGTCAATATTGTCAACAACATTATGAAATAGTTATTTAGACACATTTAAGTTAGAAAGTGTCAAGATAAAAGTCTGTGAACTGCTCCTCTGGATTTTAGTTGGTACCATGTTAACATTATTATAGATCTTTAACCTGTATTATCAGTCTTGGAGATAGTTAAGAAATAAAAATATTGTTTTGAAACTGAAGACACCACAAAATAAAACTTGTAGCAAATACTGAAATCTCACCAGTTAAAAAAACGAATTGGAGTTTGTATACATGGTTAATAAAACAGAACAAACAAACTTTAACATAGGTTTGTATGTCAACATCATCAAAAGAAGAGGACTTTTAATCTGAAATGGATGTCAGATAATTAACAAAATGAAGTCATTATCATTTATTTCAATCATTTAAGCAACTTCAGGCAAATTGTAAAAAATTAGATAGACATTGGCTTTCCTTTTCTTTTGCGGGGAAAGTCTTAATGGCATTTCTATTAAACCTAGTTTTCAAGACTAGTGTGCATAACAATAAAAATAAATGATCCGCAAAAACGCTCCCTCTTGATGGCGGGTTAGAATTATTGTTCCCCAGAAACCTAGCTGTGATGGTCGTAAGAGGTGACTTAATTGGTTTGGTCTTCAGGCTCTGTGATTTGGTTGATTGCGTGTCAGTGTACTCTGATGGCATGGAACGTTGCTCATAATATCAATCACAGGACTGTCTTGTCCAGATTCGATTATTTACAAACTGCTGGAATATTGCTGAGTTCGGCGATAAACAACCAACAAATCCACAAAAACATCAACAGTGGGGATCTGCTCACGATAGGTCCACAGCCACAAAACTAGATAATTTTTTATTTATGACCAGAAGCTTGATTTTTGTAAGCAGGAATATGCCTTGCAACAATGTAATATTTGTGTCATGCAAATATGTGTGTTTTGTATCAACAGCCTAAAGCATAATTTTGATTTAAAGACTTTTTGGGGACAATTATTACATTGTTTCTGTTGAGATTCAGTAGAAGTTCATTGCATTTGGACAATGACTAGTTGTCTGGAATGTAGTACTACTTATAATGTCAGCAGTGATGAGAAAGTTCTTATATTAAGATGCTCCAATTATCGGTAAACTTCCGGAAAAGCATGGATGGCTGTCAAGCATTATAGAAACGTGGAATTATTTGTGATGTTCTAGTGACACTGGACTGGTCAAGCCTGGTGTGGAAAGTGCTGGGAGCTGGTGCTGTATAAGTGGAGGGGGCGTATCACTCCCGCATCTCACATTTCATCGGACGTAACATCAAAACCAGCTTTGACTGAAGATCACTGATCAGCCCGAATTCCCAGCCTTGGCCTATCTCGGAAGCTTGACCACTGTTGCGGAAAGGTGAATATTTTTGCTGAACTTTTTGCTATCACCGCTGCCATCATATTTTGTATTTTATACTGCCATTGAATATTGTACTACCATTCTATTGTGTACTGACATTTTCATTGCTGTGCAGTAATTTGTATTGATTTGTAAACCTAGTTAATTGTATAATGCAAGTTGTTGATTTTCTACCTATTGTTGGTTTTTGTTGGTTTCACACTAAATACTTTGATGTACAGATTTCTGGGTTAACATATTGTTTCATTTTGGGTATCAACTCGTAACCTGATATAATAATAAAGTATAATTATTCTTTTGTGAAATATCAGGATAATCACTTCACAAAAAGACTGAGAATCAAATCTTCATTCAGACGCACGCACACACACTTGTCAACTAGGCGACTATGCTTATCATAAGGGGTGACTGACGGGTGGTCTGACTCACTGACTTGGTTGATGCATGTCATCTATTCCCCTTTGGGTGGATAGATGCTCGGTATATCTTTCACTAGACTGTCTGGTCCAGACTTGATTATTTTCATATAGCTGTAATGTTGCTGAGTGCGACATTAAACAACAAACGAACAAACAAGCAGACAAACACTCACATATATCAATTATTTCTTTATCATAACACGATGTTATTCTATTCTATTTTTCCAATGGATGTCTTTTCTCTCAGATGCAGGCTGTCAATAACAGCAACAGCAGCAGCACCTACAATGGCAGCAGAACACCAGAGACTAGCTCAGAGGCAGCTACAACAGCAGCAGCTACAGCCTTACCAGGAGCTTATACAAATTTAAGACAAAGCGCAAAGGACTTCGGTGAGATTTTATATATTAATCGTTTGTTATTTATTGAGATTTCATGTTAATACAGACTTCCGTCCTCAACAATTGAAGAAGTACTAGTTTGTCCAGTTCTGACTTGCATTTAGCCTTGATGCAACTACTATAGTCACTCCTAATGCGCTGTCATCAGTTCATGAAATAATCGGACAATAGTACGTTAGGCTGCTCCATTGTCACATACGGGGACATGCGTGGCCCTGTCGTCCAAGGCACCACAATTCGCTGTGTAGAGTGTCTTTGGCATGCCAGAAACCTATAAACAAGTGTTTGAATCCCGGTTCTCAATGATTATGTTTCTGGCGAAACCTCATTATCGGTGGTTTGAGAAGGGAGCTAACTCTGCTTGCCTAATTGAAGGTTTGAGGTGGGCACACATTCGAAACTAAACATACTTGTTGTAGAGAATATGTACTACTATTTTGTCTATTTAAAATGAGTATAGTGACTTTTAATTGGATTACAATATACTACTGCGTAGAAACTAATATTCATGAGTTATCCCTTTTATGGAACAAGTTTTGCCATGCTTCTAGGTTTCTCAGTGCAATGCTTGTGGGTTTCACCCAACGAGACCTGCTTCACTTCAGGCTTTCCTCCCACACTAAGCTGACATGCCGTGATATAAGTGGAATACTGTTCAAAGCTGCGTTAACGCCAACTCACACACTCATTCTCAAATACACTCTTGTCAGTTGACCTAATTGGATATGCTAGAGAAAAATGTCTTTGGCCTGTTGAAACAAGATATAAAGTTTAATTAACTGTTGCTGTTGAAATATCGAGTGACTACCGATCTACCTACCTGTGGTTTGATGTATTTCAGTCACATGCAGCCCAGTCGACAATTTTACAGGACAAAATCCTTCGTCCCAGAATACATACAAACGCATGATCATGCATGACCATTTTATGTCAGATATACAATTGGGTGTTTCTTGTGTTTATTTACATGATAAAGAAATACAGTAAACTACGTTATAACGAACACGCTTATAACGAACTGACGGATATAACAAAGTGCTTTTTGGTCTCATCCATTGGCTGTGTATATGCTGTATCAATGCTTATAACGAACTGCGGTTATAACAAACTAAACTTTGTGGTCCCTTTGAGTTCATTATAACCGTAGTTTACTGTACAGACTCTTCTTGTAATATCAGTGCTCTAACACTGAATGCCAGTAAATATCATTCAATCAATACTTTTACCTCTAAAATATTTTGTTGAACTTGTTCCTCACAGAACTTGTGCAACAGCAAAATAGCTTTAAAGCTTGCATGACATAGCACATCTTTCATTGTAAATGAGGACCACCTCTGTGGTCTAATGGTAGAGCATCTGCGAGATGAGCAGAAGGTCGGGTTGTCCATCCCTTGCTGCGATATACCAAAAGACGTTAAAAGATGGTATTTGTTGTTTCCTTGGCTGGCGTTCAGCATTAAGGGGATCAGAGCTCCAGATAAGTTGCGTATCTGCATAAAATATGCATCAGAAATGCAGAAATATGCATTAAAATAAAATCCGAGCGTATCAAATACGCAACGAACATTACAGATACACTACAAAAATAAAACTTGTTGGTATCATCAAAATATTTTGAAGTAACCCTGCATATTCGATTAACAAATCAGCAACTTAATTTGAAATTATAAACAGGCATTCCGTCAACCTGGCCAAACTCCACGATGACAGTTACATCATGATCATTTGCCATCACACTTTCTTGTGGAAGTAACGTGGTATTTTTGAGTCCTATAAAGCTCTCCAACCCACACAAAACCAGTTTGCAGGGACTAGATGAATAGTGTTTTTAAATATTTAACTTTAATACCCGCATGTGTAAAAACTAGTGGGTAACAGAAATTTGAATACCCAAATAGAATTAATCATACCCAATGATTTTAAAATGCATGGGTAAAATACCCACAACACCAAAAGCTTATCTGGAGCTCTGAGGGGATGAAACAAGATCGGTTCAGTCAGTGTACTGTCTTGAGTGGTGTTAAACTGGGGCATGGTTTCTCAATGAACTAGCACTGTAAAATGAGCATCAGTCCAGACTAGTACAAGCAGCCACACACACACACACGTGCATGCACGTCGCTATATAAATGCAATAATCTTGAATGCTACGTTAAACCCCATTTCACCTCACCTCACTCATTATAAATGATATTTTCATATCTACTGTTACAACAGCACGTTTAAGATTGCAACATCTAAATCTAGACTAGGATGTTGTACTGATATACTCGGACATATTCTCTCTCTCACTCTCCACAAAAGGAACAACATGGATATATTGTTAATATAGGCAGGATAGCTTCTGGCAGCTGTTTCGAATCAATAATATGGCGGGGGACACTGGAATATAGGCTCGAATTCACTCGTTGTACCCATGATGGGAATCAAACCCGGGTCTTTGCGTGACAAACCAACGTTTTAGCCACTTATACCCCCCATTCCACTAGGCGCGATCCACGGCGCTCCGTGAGAGCGCCATAGAGTGCCATATAGAGCGCCAAGATCGCCAAAAGCGCTAACGGATCGCTAACTGATTTCCATGATCGCAAAGGTCTCCGCCGGTTGACTCCCCTGCAAAAAGATCCGTGGCGCTCCGCCCAGAGCGCAATCAGATCGCTAATTGAATGCCTAGATCGCCATCGGAGCGCTACTTGATCGCCAAGGTCGCAATCGGAGCGCTATCGGATCACCATAGAGCGCTGCCGATCGCCACAAAACCTGGTCTACCGATCTTCGGCGCTCCATGGCAATCTGATGGCGCTCCTCGGAGATGCATTGGCGCTCCGATTGCGCTCCGATGGCACTCTGATTGTGCTTCACTGTTTGATTCACGATTTGGAGCGGCGCTCTGTGGCGCTCCAATGGCGCTCAAGGGTCTCACCCAAAAAGCCTTCCTTCTCCATCTTCTTCGAGGCTGCTGGGCCAGAATAGCAATCTGCTGGTTCACGATGGCATGGTTCACGAGATTGTAAATCACTTGTAATATGGCAGCATCTCTATCTGATTGCAATCGGATCACAAGTACCCCTATACCGCCTCATTATATGGCGATCTATGGCGCTCCTTCAGATCGCGTAGATCGCCGACAGTGGAATGGGGGTATTACCCTCTCATATATGATCTCAGTGACCCATGGCAAAATATTTATCCCTGTACCTGATTTTAGTTGTTGAGTAAAATACGAACCAGTCACCATGTGTGAATGTGCCCGCATTGATCATTGTAACATCCTATCGACCACTGTGTGATTGTCAGTCAAATATTAGCAGTAATATGGCTAACTGCGGCATTCTGCAGCATTCACTCCCTCACATGTCTACATGCAATTTTAACTCTGCCACCCTCTGACGTCCCAGATACCTTTGAGCTTGTGTTCGAATTCTGGTACGTCCCGATCATCTTTCTAGATTTATCAGCGCCATACACTTTGCTCACCAAAGTTGTAAAGTCTGAGACCTGCATCACAGCTGGCGTTCCTCCAGCATCAAGCTGTTCTATGTCCACAAAGAAAATGCCTTGACATATTTTATCATGAATTAATTTAAATACTGTTTGACACTGAAGCAAACTCACTCACTCCACATAGTTTACAGTGTTCCAGAAGTTCTCTGGTCACAAGGGGCATGTGTGGCCCAGTCGTCTAAGGCGCCGTGATTCGCTGTGCAGAGTTGCGTCCCTTAGGTTCGAATCCCGGTTCGCCCCGATTATGTTCCTAGGTGTGTCAGCACCATGCAGGTGCTCGTGGGTGTCACCGAAGTGGCAAACGTCTTAGACCTGCATCACTTCAGGCTCCCACATTAAGCTGACACGCCATGATATAACTGGAATACTGTTAAAAGCAGTGTCAAACCCAACTTACTCACTCTCTGGTCACAAGCAAAACGTTTTAACATGGATTTTCCTCGAAAGAAAAGGTTCGATTTGATATGAGATTTGTGTTTGAAGAGTATATTTCTCAATATAGACATTTTCAAACTACCGGTATTAACCTGTTGATGATATATACTGCTGGGAACAGTGAATCTGTGGATTTTGCAAGATTTGAAAGCCTAACAAATAGTAAACTCTAAGCATGAGTGTAATACGGTAATTCACTGAAGAGCTTTTTTATTTAAAATGTGCTGAAATATGCCCTTAATGATCAAGCAGTCGTTTGTTTTTTTTCTTTAAGTTATGACATTTTTCAGATTTACAGACAAGATTAATATGTTTCCGAAGTTGTTGTTGGTAGATTCTTTAAGTAGATAAGTGTATATGTTGGTCAAGGAATAGATGTTTCCTCCCCGGTTCTACGTGTGTTAATGAATATCTGCTTACCACTTCAGGTGTCATAACGAGGGACCAGGACGCATTCATCTGAAAAGCAGCAATATGTCACCAGCCTCACTCACCAGCCTCATTCACCAGCCTCAGTTGCCATCCATCCTCAGTTTCAACTAGCCTCAGCCTCAGCCTCCAGCTTCCATTGGTCTCACCATCAGTAGTCAAGCAGTGAAACTGAAATTCCTCCTTCACCATCAGCGTCCACATCAACCTGGTACCTGTCCAGATGCAGTAAATAAAACTGAAGATAAACAAATCATTTATATTATAAGAATTATTTGTTTAGGGCAAACATGTTCCCCGTCATATGGAATCAAGATTTCATTTCTGCTGTATATCTCACTTTAACAGCTGTCATACTGGTGCATGCATTCCCGAAACTTGTTCGTCGACTATCAACAACTTCAAAAAGGGCCTTACACATGTGTATTGATCGTTGTGTTTGTTTATATGTCATTGAAATTAACAAAATACTGTTTCTTCTACAGGTGTGGCTACCTTCTCCAACACCTGCCAATTACACCGCCTCATATGCAGGAATTGACACCCTCTGTTATACTCCATAGCCATGTATCCTATCACTGAGATATACAAAGTGGTTCTGAAATCAACTCATATCCAGCATGATACAAAGATTACAACTTTGCATGCTGGTGTTATCAGGATCTTGTTTAGTGTGTGACGATCGTCCACTTCAAAGTCTCTGATGGTGTCCATGTGTACCTCCTGATGACTCGGCAGCTCCGAGGTGTTGATGGGTGTTTTATGTTTCATGGCTCATACTCCGACTTGAAACACCCACTAACACCTTCTAGTTGAACGATGACTCGGTTGTATTCAAAAGCATCTTATCAGGTAGTTTTTGGAGGGGAATTGTTTAAATGACTTTGAAACAGGAAATCCTTTCTCGTTGAGTGTGTCAGATATCACTGGTATGTCTGAAGAAGTATCAACATTACATTTGGTTGGTTACACTCAACAAAATATTTCAGTTAGTATTCTTGATACTCGGAGTTTAAGGTGGATGTTCCTAATCATGTACGGTGCTGTGGTAGGATGTTGGCAGTATCAGTCTACCACTAGGATGGATGTTGAACAGAGCTAAGTGACCAGGGTTAGTTTCAAACCGCACTTATTTGATGGTTTTGAAAGTATGAGGTTCACTTATGACAGACTGTTCCAAACGACTTTCTTTCTCCCAGCCTTTCTTTCCCGGAACACCCCTGTGATAAATTCAATTCCAAAATATTTGTTGACATCTGATCACATCTGGACGTGCACACGTGGTCTCGCCTCAGCTCCAGACTGCACCCGTCTGCCACACCTGTCTGCCACACCCGTCTGCCACACCCGTCTACCACACCCGTCTACCACACCTGTCTCATCTCTAGTCCATGGTGAGTATATGAACGCTCGGTCGCTGCATGTAGTAAGCTGGTTACTTTATATGCACAATGAAGACTGGAAACATCTAGAGATGCCACTATATTGCACCTACAGCCTTAAAGATTGGTTTGCAAATAATAATATCAACATTGTAAATATAGATGCGAGCAGCAATGTCGGGCTCTATGTTTTCTCATATGAATATGGCATCTAGTTCCAGCCGACTTCAATCCACGTTATTCAGTGCACATGAGTATGATATAGTGTAATTAATAATTTGCTATTTCACTGATAGAATGCTGATGTCATTTTCATCAACATCAAACACATCTCAGGAGGATCATTGGGGACACTTTCTTGTCAGTAGAATCTATCAAGTGACCATCAAAGCGACTTGAAGGTGATTTGTTGTTGTAGGTAGGAGATGTTGACATTTGGCACGTCCTCAGGGATAATGTGGCTTTGGGCATTGCCTAAGAATAACAACATGTCAGTCACTTCTTGTCAAAGGAATTGAAGCAATTAGCAAAGAAAGCTCCAGTCATCTATGCTGTATTTTGTTAACAAAGATTAAAAGCGGTTAACTGTGAACACTACTGAGATCAATGCACCTAAGAGAAGAACGATCAGATACATATTGATGATTACTTCCAACACTTGGCATAACAGATAGGGAATTGGGACATTTGTTCTGAAAAACAACAACATTGGAATTAGTATTTAAACCAGGTTGGCATTATAAAAAGCTAATTTGTTATTGTGGAAATCCGTTCCAAGAAGATCATCGCATTATGAAAGAAAAGGTGTCAAAAGAAACACCTCACATAATTATATTAAACATCAGATTTCTATCCATTTAGCTGTCAGGAGGTTAAAAGGGTATGTTAAGCAAATGCTATGACAAGTGAAAATATAAATTTATTGATCTAGTTCTAATTTGTATCCGTTTGATGAATACTTTGTGAATGATTAAACCATGCTATTTTTTAACAATGTGATAATTCATGGGTTTGTTTTGATGTGCAGTCATTTTTTGAACGACTAAATCACTCGTTTGGGTGCTGGTCCCCTTTGATAAGCACCGGAAAGGAAGATGCACATTAGACCTGTGCTTCCAGCTTCACACAACCTGTTAACTGGTCATTGCTAGGGGAGGTTACTCTATTTGAATATGTCACGAGTTAGGTGGCGTTCGCATTTCCCACCCCGTTGGACAGCCATATTCAGCTTGTTGTAGTGCGAGACTAAAATGGACGTAATACGATAAATTTTAGGCTTTCACTTTTTTCTGTGTATCTGTGTTCACAAACTGATATTGTGGGTTACATATTCAATGGCTTTGATGTTCATACTGATGAATTGTTGGATATATTGTACCTTTTTGAAAAGTAGGTGCATCTCTTGCTACACATCACGTGGCTGAGATTTGTGGGATTTGCAACAATTGTCTCATCATCTCTACCGTGCTACTAATTTGTCAGTGGCAGAGCTCCCGATAACTTTTTGAGCAATTGTGGTTTTACTCAAAGATTTCTATTTCAATTGGGTTATTACAATTTTCATTGGGTAACCAATATTTTTTCACTCATCTATTCATCACTCGATTGTTTTTTTACCAAAATGAGTAAGCATTTTAAGATTTGAAAAAAATGATATAATATTTTAGATGTATGTAACAGTTCTAAGTATAGGCTTGACTCAGAAAGTAAATAAGCTCGTAATTGGGTTTCGGAAATTAGCTCTGTTGTATGCATGCTGAAAAAGCTTTAATGGGCATGCGTTTTTGTACGCAAGTTACTTGAATTTACGTAAATACACAGCACATCTGTAGCTCTGTTTTTGTGATCATCAGATGAGTAACCAGTGCAACACTCAGACTTATACACTGAGTTCTCAACTCGCTCTTGAGGTCCTGAATGATCCAGGTCTCCTCCACATTGTCATTTCAATGGCAGAGTGAGTCTCTTCCCACCTGTCTCAGTTGCTACTAGCTGCCATACCCAGTTGGCACCAGCCTCAGTTGCAGCCAACCTGAGCTGCAGCCAGCAACAAGCCTCTGTTGTGACAAGTAACCTGCCTTAGTTGCCACAAATAACCTTCCTCAGTTGCTACCAGTTGCCGCCACTCTCACTTGCAACAAGCCACCGCTTCAGTTCCCATCTGCCTCGGTTGCCATCCTCAGTTGCTGCCAGCCTCAGTTGCCACCAGCATCTGTTCCCGCCAGCCTCAGTTATCACCGGCCTCAGTTGTCAGCTTCCTCAGTTGCCACCAGCCTCAGTTGTCACCTCCTTCAGTTGTCATCTCCCTCAGTTGCCACCGGGCGCAGTTGCCACCGGGCGCAGTTGTCACCTCCCTCAGTTGCCACCCGCCTCAGTTGCCACCCGCCTCAGTTGCCACCAGCCTCAGTTATCACCGACCTCAGTTGCCACCTGCCTGAGTCTCAGTTGCCACAAGTTACCTGCCTCAGTTGCCCCTAGCCTCTGTTGCAACCAACCAGTTGACAACGAAGAAATTTCACACATCCGATCCATAGTGGAATTGGTTGTTTTAAATCTGTATCGATTTTTGTTTCGCTACAACATGGTCTGTAATTAAATAAGAGCCACAAAAACCTTTTCATAATCACACAAAATCTTTATCAAAAGCAGAATTGATTGTATGTATTTAGTGATTCATAAACACATGCTTTTGATATGGTCCGAAATATGGAATGGACTCTTCTTTTAGTAGAGATTTCTTATGATTATGGAATTGATTTTGTGGCTTTTATTTACATTCAAGTCATCAACACATCAGGGTCCCTCCACATTGTAATTTCAACGGTGTAGGGAGTTCCATGAAGGTGTGTTGATGACTTGACATCACCTCAGGGTCCCTCCACATGATATTTCGACCGTGGAGGGAGTCCCATAAAGGGGTGATGACAACAACCTGAATGATCCAGGTCTCCCCCCACATTGTTATTTCAGTGGCGGAGTGAGTCTCTTCCCACCTGTCTCAGTTGCTACTAGCTGCCATCCCCAGTTGCTGGCCACCTCAGTTGTCAGCTCCCTTGGTTGTCACCAGCTTCAGTTGTCACCTCCCTCAGTTGTCACCTCCCTCAGTTGTCACCAGCCTCAGTTGCCACCTCCTTCAGTTGCCACCTGCCTCAGTTGCCACCAGCCTCAGTTGCCACCAGCCTCAGTTGCCACCCACCTCAGTTGCCACCAGCCTCGGTTGCCACCTCCCTCAGTTGTTACCAGCCTCAGTTGCCACCCACCTCGGTTGCCACCTCCCTCAGTTGCCACCAGCCTCAGTTGCCACCAGCCTCAGTTGTCACCTCCCTCAGTTGCCACCAGCCTCGGTTGCCACCTCCCTCAGTTGCCACCTGCCTCAGTTGCCACCAGCCTCAGTTGCCACCAGCCTCAGTTGCCACCCACCTCAGTTGCCACCAGCCTCGGTTGCCACCTCCCTCAGTTGTCACCAGCCTCAGTTGTCAGCTTCCTCAGTTGCCACCACCTCAGTTATCACCGGCCTGTGTTGCCATCTGCCTGAGTCTCAGTTGCCACAAGTTACCTGCCTCAGTTGCCCCTAGCCTCTGTTGCAACCAACCAGTTGACAACGAAGAAATTTCACACATCCGATCCATAGTGGAATTGGTTGTTTTAAAATCTGTATCGATTTTTGTTTCGCTACAACATGGTCTGTATGTAAATAAAAGCCACAAAAACCTTTTCATAATCACACAAAATCTTTATCAAAAGCAGAATTGATTGTATGTATTTAGTGATTCATAAACACATGCTTTTGATATGGTCCGAAATATGGAATGGACTCTTCTTTTAGTAGAGATTTCTTATGATTATGGAATTGATTTTGTGGCTTTTATTTACATTCAAGTCATCAACACATCAGGGTCCCTTCACATTGTAATTTTGACGGTGTAGGGAGTTCCATGAAGGTGTGTTGATGACTTGACATCACCTCAGGGTCCCTCCACATGATATTTCGACCGTGGAGGGAGTCCCATAAAGGGGTGATGACAACAACCTGAATGATCCAGGTCTCCCCCCACATTGTTATTTCAATGGCGGAGTGAGTCTCTTCCCACCTGTCTCAGTTGCTACTAGCTGCCATCCCCAGTTGCTAGCAGCCTCAGTTGTCAGCTCACTCGGCTGTCACCAGCCTCGGTTGCCACCGGCCTCAGTTGTCACCTCCCTCGGTTGCCACCAGCCTCAGTTGTCACCTTCTTCAGTTGTCACCTCCCTCAGTTGCCACCCGCCTCAGTTGCCACCTACCTCAGTTGCCACCAGCCTCAGTTGTCACCTCCCTCAGTTGTCACCTCTCTCAGTTGTCACGAGCCTCAGTTGTCAGCTTCCTCAGTTGCCACCACCTCAGTTGTCACCTCCCTCAGCTGTCACCTCCCTCAGTTGCCTTCCGCCTCAGTTGCCACCCGCCTCAGTTGCCACCAGCCTCAGTTATCACCAGCCTCAGTTGCTATCTGCCTGAGTCTCAGTTGCCACAAGTTACCTGCCTCAGTTGCCCCTAGCCTCTGTTGCAACCAACCAGTTGACAACGAAGAAATTTCACACATCCGATCCATAGTGGAATTGGTTGTTTTAAATCTGTATCGATTTTTGCTTTGCTACAACATGGTCTGTATGTAAATAAGAGCCACAAAAACCTTTTCATAATCACACAAAATCTTTATCAAAAGCAGAATTGATTGTATGTATTTAGTGATTCATAAACACATGCTTTTGATATGGTCCGAAATATGGAATGGACTCTTCTTTTAGTAGAGATTTCTTATGATTATGGAATTGATTTTGTGGCTTTTATTTACATTCAAGTCATCAACACATCAGGGTCCCTTCACATTGTAATTTCAACGGTGGAGGGAGTTCCATGAAGGTGTGTTGATGACTTGACATCACCTCATGGTCCCTCCACATGATATTTCGACCGTGGAGGGAGTCCCATAAAGGGGTGATGACAACAACCTGAATGATCTAGGTCTCCCCCACATTGTTATTTCAATGGCGGAGTGAGTCTCTTCCCACCTATCTCAGTTGCTACCAGTTGCCGCCACTCTCAGTTGCAACATGCCACCACCTCAGTTGCCACCAGGCTCAGTTGCCACCGGCCTCAGTTGCCACTGGCCTCAGTTGCCACAGTCTCAATTACCACCGCCCCAGTTGCCAGCGGCCTCAGTTGCAGCCAACCTGAGCTGCAGCCAGCAACAAGCCTCTGTTGTCACAAGTAACCTGCCTTAGTTGCCACAAATAACCTGCCTCAGCTGCTACCAGTCGCCGCCACTCTCAGTTGCAACATGCCACCACCTCAGTTGCCACCAGGCTCAGTTGCCACCCGCCTCAGTTGCCACAGTCTCAATTACCACCGCCTCAGTTGCCACCCGCCTCAGTTGTCAGCTCCCTCAGTTGTCAGCTCCCTCAGTTGTCACCTCCTTCAGTTACCACCAACCTCAGTTGTCACCTCCCTCAGTTGTCAGCGGGCTCAGTTGCCACCAGCCTCAGTTGTCAGCTTCCCCAGTTGCCACCAGCATCAGTTCCCGCCAGCCTCAGTTATCACCGGCCTGTGTCTCAGTTGCCACAAGTTACCTGCCTCAGTTGCCCCTAGCCTCTGTTGCAACCAACCAGTTGACAACGAAGAAATTTCACACATCCGATCCATAGTGGAATTGGTTGTTTTAAATCTGTATCGATTTTTGTTTCGCTACAACATGGTCTGTATGTAAATAAAAGCCACAAAAACCTTTTCATAATCACACAAAATCTTTATCAAAAGCAGAATTGATTGTATGTATTTAGTGATTCATAAACACATGCTTTTGATATGGTCTGAAATATGGAATGGACTCTTCTTTTAGTAGAGATTTCTTATGATTATGGAATTGATTTTGTGGCTTTTATTTACATTCAAGTCATCAACACATCAGGGTCCCTCCACATTGTAATTTCGACAGTGGAGGGAGTTCCATGAAGGTGTGTTGATGACTTGACATCACCTCAGGGTCCCTCCACATGATATTTCGACCGTGGAGGGAGTCCCATAAAGGGGTGATGACAACAACCTGAATGATCCAGGTCTCCTCCACATTGTCATTTCAATGGCGGAGTGAGTCTCTTCCCACCTGTCTCAGTTGCCACCAGCCTGATTTTCCACCAGCCTCGGTTGCCACCAGCCACAGCCTCAGTTTCCAGCCCGTCTCCGTTACCATGCTGTCTCAGTATGCCGCAAGCCTCAGTTGCCACCAGCCTGATTTTCCACCAGCCTCAGTTGGCACCAGCCTCAGTTGGCACCAGCCTCTGTTGGCACCAGCCTCAGTTGCCTCCAGCCTCGGTTGCCACCAGCCACAGCCTCAGTTTCCAGCCCGTCTACGTTACCATGCTGTCTCAGTAGCCGCCAGCCTCCATTGCCATTCTGTCTCATTTGCCACCGGCTTCAGTTGCTGCCAGCAACCTGCCTCAGTTCTCACCAACCACAGTTGCCACCACCCTCAGTTACCTTCTTGTTCAACTGCCACCTGCCTCAGTTGCCGCCAGACACCGCTCTCCGGCCTCCAGCCTAAGTTGCCACAAGCCACCAGCCTCATTTGCCACCTACCTCAGTTGCCACCTGCCTCAGTTCTCAGCAACCAGGGGCGGTTGGGTAGCCTAGTTGGGTAGCCTCAGTTGTCAGCAGCCACCAGCCTCAGTTGTCACTTCCCTCAGTTGCCACCACCTCAGTTGTCACCTCCTTCAGTTGCCGCCAGCTTCAGTTGTTGCCAGCCTTGGTTGCAACCAGACTCTGTCGTCACCAGCGTCAGTTAACACTAGCCTCGGATCCCAGCCACTGCCTCAGCCACCGTCAGGGACCACGTCAACCTGGTGTTACCTCTCCACATGCAGTAAGTAAAACTGAAGATATAAACTAATAATTTGTTCTATAGGAATGATTTTTTAATGTGTAATATTATATTTTCTACTCTATATCTCACTTGAACAGCTGTCATGTTGGTGCCTACATTTAATTGATATTCGTCCGTCCACTACCCAACAAAACTTCAAAGAGGGTTACACACACATGTGAATTGATCGGCATGTTATCGAAGTTATTGAATAAATACTTAAATTAACAAAATACTGTTTCGTCTTCAGGTGTGATGACAGGTTACCATCTCTGTCACCTCTACCAATTACACTGCTTCATGTGCAGGAATTGACACCCTCTGATACACTCACCATATCCGTGATCAAGTAATCCGAGTAAGTGTAGATGTAAACAGTTTCATGTTAACTTGGACCAGACACATTGTAAAAGTGAGTTAACTGACTATTAATGTCAAGTTTCCACCCTTGCCAAACTAGGCTGGAAATTTGTGGCTCGATAGTGGCACCACCGTTTGCAGTTACGAGTTACAGTCAAGTCTTGTTAATCCGACATGGGATAAACCATGATTCATCGGTTAACCTTGCCTGTTCGTCACTTATGATTAGCAGAAAACCTGCATCAACTAGTCTCTGAATTTGATCATTGTGGATCTTTGCAAGCTCTTGGTGATTCTGATGGTGTTTCTCGGTTCGTCTCAGGTTCAACATCACAGCTTCCTTTCCTGCCTGTAACTTAATGGTCCGATTTTCGCAGGAGTGGTGTTGCATAGTGCTTACCATCGCTAACTTTCACTCGCACTGTTTTAGCTTCAAGTTACAGTCAAGTCTTGTTAATCCACAATCGGCGTTATCCGACACAAATGATGGGAACCGACTTAATCAGTGCTATTTAGACACGTTAATCCGACAGTCTCGCACTCCGACTCCGACACACCTAATTTGCAATGAAATGCTGAAATCACTCAGTAATCAGTCTCTTTAATCCAACACAGTGATCAGCGTACTCCATGGTCATCTGCCCGCGAGTTGTTTATGAACCAAATGTTGATTTCGTTCCACAATATTGATTGGACTATACCTAGTCTCGTTAGTCCAGCCAAAATACAACTCCATAATTCCAGCCTAGTTTGGCAAGGGTGGAAACTGTACTTAATTTTGGAAAGATGGATACATTGTCCTATCACCAAAGTGAACAAAGTATTTCGGAAATCTGCGCATCTCCTGCATCCAACATGCTGGTGTTTTCAGGATCTTGTTTTGTGAGTAACTTCCACTTCCAAGTCCCTGATGGTGTCCATGTCTACCTCCTGATGACTCGGCAGCTTTGAGGTGTTGAGGGGTGTTTTATGTTTCATGGCTCATATTCCTACTATAAACACCCGCTAACACCTTCTAGTTGAACGACAACTCAGTTGTATTCACAAGCATCTACTCAGCATCTTCCTGAGGCAATGGAGTTAAGTGAATTTAAAAAAACTGGAAAAAGTCCAGTTTCCACCTTTGCTGAACTAGGCTGAAATTATGGAGTTGTATTCTGGCTGGACTAACGAGTCTATGCATTGTCCAAACAAAATTGTGGAATGAAATCAATATTGGGTTCATAAACAACATGGCGACTGCCATGCAGATGTCAGTCGATAGCAGGATTTACAGAGCATGTGTACTTTCATCTGGGCGTCGTGAGATGTTTTCTAAATGTTTTCAGGCTTATATTCAGGGTGGAATCTTGACATTTATAGTCAGTTAACTCACAATGTATCTAGTCCAAGTTGACATGAAATTGTTTACATCTACACTTACTCGCATTACTTAATCACGGATATGGTGAGTATATCAGAGGGTGTCAATTCCTGCACATGAAGCAGTGTAATTGGCAGAGGTGATGGAGATGGTAACCTGTCATCACACCTGAAGACGAAACAGTATTTTGTTAATTGAAGTATTTATTCAATAACTTCGATAACATGCCGATCAATTCACATGTGTGTGTAACCCTCTTTGAAGTTTTGTTGGGTAGTGGAAGGACGAATATCAATTAAATGCAGGCACCAACATGACAGCTGTTCAAATGAGATATAGAGTAGAAACTGTACACATTATACATAAAAAAAAATTCCTATAGAGTTAATGATTCGTTTATACCTTTTGTAAAGTAGGGTCAAATAGGTATCAAATGGAATCACACGCCTCATGGAAGTTGCCATTTATTTATCTAAAAATGGGATTTACAAAAACTTGGAATCAACAGGAATCAGGTAATCACGAAACTGAATCGGAATCAAGGCACTTCAAACACTTTCTCACAGCCGCCCCCCAATTTTGTTCCAAATTTGAGGTTGAAAATCATTTGATTTTGTATTTTGTGTGATACATCTCTAAACATAAACAGTCAATTGTTGTCAAGGTTTGGAAGTTTTACTAGTCTTGACACGGGTCTGGTGTATTCCTTTTTATCAACCCAAACTTTTGCTGTTCGAAGTCTACCATCCACGCTCACACAGGTCTCAACTACACGACCAACCGACCATTGAGCCTGAATCTGCTGAGGGTCAACGATTAGCACCACATCATCATCACACAAGTCACTTCTTCTGGTTCTCCATTATTGTTGAATTTGAAGAGTGGGCAAATAGTACCTCACATATCTCTTCCAGAACTGATCAGCAATCACCTGACTGTGCCGCCAGCACTTCCTACCCAAAAGCCCTTCTTCTGGGTACACTTCCTGTGGCAGTGGGGGGTCAAGCCTCCCAAAAAGGAGGGTGTTTGGTGTCACAGGATCAAGGTCAGCCTTATCGGTCGGGACATAACCTAGAGGTTTTGAGTTCATTATGACTTCAACTTCTATAAGAACAGTTCGCAGGACTGGCTCAGCCACTGACTGATCTCCAAGGACAACTCTAAGGCCATGTATAATAGACTTTATTTCACTCTCCCAGCAGCCACCAAAGTGAGGGGCATAAGGTGGATTATACTTGAAGCATATCCTCTGCTTGGTCAACTGTTGAGCGATCTCAGGGCTCATTGAGGTAAATGCTTCAGTCAACTCAAGGTCACCATCCTTGAAATTGGTACCACAGTCTGAAAGTATTTCATAGTGTTTCCCTCTGCGGGCTATGAATCTTCTCAAAGACATGAGTAAAGCATCACTGTCCATACTCTTGAGCAGATCCAGGTGAACTGCCCTCTTTGTGAGACACTTGAAGACAATTCCCAATCGCATTTCTCCTCTGCAGCCAATCTTGACCCACATTGGTCCAAAACAATCCACGCCAATCGAGTAGAATGCGGGTTTGTACAGTGGAAGGCGTGAGGGAGAGATCTGCCATCTGGGGTATCTGAGGAGATGTACATGATCTCTGACATGCTGTACAAAGTCTCTGATGGCGTCTAATTGCTTCCCATCCCCTCAGTATCCATAACTTTCATCGAACTTCTGCATTCCAGTCCATAATGGTGCAAGATTTCATCAAAGTCCTCGATGATGAGTTTTGTTATGGGAAACCCATGATTGTGGGTTCGAATCCCGGTTCTCCCCAATTATGTTTCTAGGTTTGTCAGCACCATACCCATGCTCAGGGGTTTCACCGAAGTGGTAAACGTCTGAGACCTGCATCACTTCAGGCTGTCCTCCCACATTAAGCTGACACGCCGTGATATAACTGGAATACTGTTGAAAGCGGCGTTAAACCCAACTCACTCACTCACTGTTATGGGAAGTTTAGGGTTGAGGACTTTAGGGTGTTTGACATTGTCTGGGAGTCCCTCAGCCTGTCTGAGTCTACCACCAACTCCTACCATGCCATCAGATGCGTCATTCTGGATTGAGTTCTATAAGTCTGCTTGTACGGGTTATTGCTTTGCCTTCTCTGAATGATGCAATTCATCAGGAAAGCATACCAGCTGAATTTGTTGAAACAACAGTGTTCCCGCTTTCTCTATGAGTTCAACTTCATCAAATTGATAACTTATGGCCGCCCCGTCAAGGCACTCCATGTTAGCCTTGACTAGTGATTCCCAGTTATTGTACTGAGAACAATCATGAAGGTTCACACCTGAGATATTGCCACAGAAACTTTTTTTCAGTTCATCTGCTACCTCAGAAGCATCAGGAATATCACATTTGTCTATGAGTGTCGGACGTTTCTCAGAGGATTCTAGAAGGAAAAGAGGACTGTTCCTCCATTGGGAGGCAACACAGAGTTCCTGCAAGGTTAAACCTCTTGTGACATCATCGGCTGGGTTATCCATGTGTTCACATAACGCCAGCTGTCTGCAGGAGTCAGGGGTTGTATCTCAGGCCCGAGTCCCAACAAACACCTTGTACCGACAGAACTCTGACTGAAGCCATGTCAAGACAGTTGTTGAGTCACTCCACAATATGGTATCTTGGATCGTTATGCTCAGTTCTTTGTGAAGTTTAGTGGCTAACTGTGCACCAGTAAGGGCAGCAGAGAGTTCTAGTCTGGGCATTGAGATCAGCTTCTCAGGAGCCACTCTACTTCTCACAGCCACAAAACTGACAGCTATCTCACCATTACTCTCTGCACTTCTCAAATAGGCAACTGAACCACAGGCACGCTCCGAAGCATCACAGAATATGTGCAGTTGTCTCTGTGACTGAGAAGGATCATGGTTTCTAGATGTGTAGCATCTTGGTACCTCCACCTTCAGCAAGCACCTTTCTCAGATTTGTAACTTGTTTCTTTGCTTGGCCAGGATTCATCCGACTATCCAGGCAGTTGTCTTCGGAGAAAGCCTCACCAACACACTTCATAACTTCAGGGTTCCGCCGCTGATCGTCAATTGCTTCAGTAGGGCAATGGTCACACAACATTGACTGCAAGTAGTCCCTAAGGTCAGTACCTGCCATTAGTATACATCTGGATCCCCATTATTGTTCATATTGCGCCACAGGAATCTGAGGATGGGTTTGTCTTCAAGTAGGAGTTCCAAGGTGATGGGGGATTAACCATGATTCATCGGTTAACCTTGCCTGTTCGTCACTTATGATTAGCACAAAACCTGCATCAACTAGTCTCTGAATATGATTATTGTGGATCTTTGCAACTATTGGTGATTCTGATGGTGTTTCTCAGTTCGTCTCAGGTTCGACATCACAGCTTACTTTCCTGCCTGTAACATAATATGGTCCGATTTTCACAGGAATGGTGTTGCATAGTGCTTACCATCGCTAACTTTCACATGCACTGTTTTAGCTTCAAGTTTGGATATAACTCCTAGATCCTGTTTGGAAAGAGTTACTTTTCGCTCATTGAAAGGCAAAATGTCAACTTGCCATAGTCTTTCAACATTGTTCATCACCTGATCTGGACTGGAAACTGCCGTGAAATGGCGTTGGATGTCTTTGGGATTCATGGATAGCTGACTTGGTCCCTGGAGGGCCCAGTCCAGCTTGGTATGCACTGCCACTGGAGCTTGTTCCGGATCATTAGATTTGTTGGGTTGGCAATATGAGATCTGCATGATCAGAACCCATGAGGATAGTAGTGATAGCTTTGTCGATCATTGGCAAAGGTGTATTTCTCAAATAAAGGTAGTGCATCTTGAGGGCTTCCACTGGATACAAGTACTCTGACAAGGATAGCTGCTCTGAGGTAAAAGCGTTGAAAATCGGGAATCTAACATTGGGTCTGTCTCTGGATGAGATCAGAAGATTCACGCTGTGACCTTGGCAGTTGAAAGGTCCTTCATGAACTGTCGTGAGCATGATATTATCTGGCGTCTTCGGTAGGTTCAACTGCTTCACCACAGAGGTCAGTATCATTGTCCTCATCAAACCAACATCTAAAACAAAAAAGGTAACTTGGTTGGGAATTCCAGGATTAGATCTTGTCGTTCATGCCTTGCGGGTGGATGGTTTTCAGATCGAATATCTATTTGAGTTCAATGGATAGGCGTCTAGCCATGCTCTGAGCTGACTCAGGGTCTGTTTTGAGCTGTTGTATGATTTGATAGTGTAGGTCTCTGGTTGAGTGACCTACAGAGTTGAAGTGTTAAGCGACAGGTTTGTCCCTCTGATGGTTTGTGTCCGCAGAGTGTTCTTCGAGTCTGTTGCCGAAGTGGCGTTTGGTTTCGCCTACGTATTGTTTACCAAATTTAGTGCAGCTTAGCAAGTAGATTATGTTTCTGCTTTTGCAAGTGAAATGCGAATGGCATTTATATGTCTTGTCTGTTGTGTGGCTGGTGGAGGTGTTAACTGGCTTCATATTTATGCAGATTGTGCATGATTGTTTGTGACAGCTGTCATCTAGGTTTGGTACAGTGCAGCCACTGATTTGTGGTTTAGGTGGTGGATATGTGATTGCCGCTCTCATGAAGATATCTCTGAGTGTGGGGTTCTTCCTATATGCCGTGATGTGCGGGACTCGGAAGGTCTTTGCAGATGTCTGTACCTTGAAGTAGGTGCCAGGACTTTTTTTATCATAGAGCTAACCTTGAGTGCAGTGGGGTTGTAATCTGTGATAAAGATCACTGGTTTAGTGTCTTCTGAGGGTGTCTGTTTTTGTAATAAGAGGGACGTTCTCTCTTTAGCGTTAGCTTTCGTTTCGTTGTCCAGAGAATTTTCTTGGGGTAACCTCTCCTGAGGTAGTACTTTACTAGATTGTTGCTATGGAACTCATATTGTGACTGCGAGCTGTATATCTTTTTGAGTCAGAGTAATTGGCTGTATGGTCCTTTGACTTTGATGTGACGCGGGTGGCAGGAGGTATATAACAGTATAGGTCAAAGTCCAGTTTGTTGGTAGCTTGGTTAAATATGACCCATGTATCTGAGAAAGCCACTCTTTCCCTGGAAAATTCGGTCGTGAATTTAATGGTGGGATGTGATTGGTTCATTTCTTCAATGAAAGATTCTAACCTAGTGTAACCCAGAGTCCAAATGAGGAAAATGTCGTCTATAAATCTGACGTAGAAGTTTGCACTATCAGTGGGTTTTTTTAGAAGTTTTTCTTCTAGTTCTCCCATGAAAATGTTTGCGTATGATGGGGCTAGTTTGGTACCCATGGCTGTTCCTCCCGTTTGTACAAAGTGTACATTGTTAAAGACAAAATTGTTTTTGTATAGCACAAGTCTAAGTAAAGAAAGTAAGCTTGTGGGGCTAATGGACCAGTCAGGTTTGAAGCGCCTAATGGCCTGAGCTACTGAACGGAGGCCTTCCGTGTTTGGTATATTGGTGTAACGTGGTGTGACGTCCATAGTGACAAGAATGATGTCGCTATTGGGTGGAAGGTTGAAAGTGCCTACGGTCTGGATAAAGTGGGTGGTGTCCCTGATGTTACTGGGATAATGTTTGATGAACTCTTATGTGTTTGTCAACGAAGCTGCTAATCAGTTTAGTGGTCGTACCGTTCCCCCTTATGATAGGGTTTTTTATGAATTTTGGGCAGGAGGTAAAACTGGCCGGGTTTGGGGTGTTTGGGTTACAGTCCATTGAATATTTTGTAAGTGATCTCTTCTTTGGTGAAGATTTTGGTGAGAAGTTGTGTTGTTTCATTAGCAAATTCCATGATGGGGTCATGGTCTATTTTGAGATAAAAGTTGCAGTCAGTGAGTTGACGTGTGGCCTCTTGTATGTAGTCAGTAGTGTTTAGATAAACGACTGCTGATCCTTTATCAGCTTTTTTTATCACGATTTCTGAGTTGTTTTTGAGACGTGTGATGGCTGTTCTCTGTGCACGTCTGAGGTTGTTACGTATGAACGGGATGGTGTTCATTTTGAGAAATTGGTGTTTGACTGATTAGATAAAAGCATCAAGCGTCTGGTCTATGCCTGGATTTGGGGTTCATGTGCTTCGTGGGCCAAATTTAGGCTCTAGATTGTTGAAATTATCAACTGTATCTGATTTGTTTGGCTCATGAAAGAAATGAGAGATTCTCATTCTCCGGAAAAAGGCTTTAAGATCTGTATATATTTTGCTAAGATCCATATCTAACGGTGTCGGGCTAAAAGTAAGGCCATTGCTAAGAACACTAAGTTCTGTCTCATTAAGTTGATAATCAGACAGATTGGCAACAAAGGCGTTTTTGTAAGGTTCAGGATTTTTATCCGGCGATATGCCAAGATGAGATTGCGTTAAAGGGCCGAGGGTGTGCAGGTACTAGTGGGCTACTAAGCTGTTAATTGTGTATACCAAAATGCTACCGTTGCCATGGCCACTAGCGGACCCAACTGTCAGCTACTGCTTGACAAGACGACTTCCGCTGCCCGGCCCATATACGTGGCAATTGTTTGCCCCAACGTATGTTATTTTACGATTCCCCAGCTGAAAAGTCATGAAAGACAAGGTTCCCACCGAGAAGCAGGTAACCCCGGAAAGGTTCCCGCTGAAAAGCAGGTAGCCTTAAGCACAAGTATTAATTTGGAAGTTAATTCGTTACTAGCAGTGTAGCCCACAAGAACCCCGCCACAAAGCACCAGAGTGCTACCTCACACCCACAGCCACGCGATACACAGAGATAGCATTGTTGCCCTGCTTGCCTATGTACTGAAAAGAAACACTAACCTGTGGAGATAACATCCTTACTGGCGCAAAACAAGCGCAAGGGCATGCAATAAATTGTCCGTAAACACACACAATCCTTTGTCACTGAGGTGGACGCCCTCCCAGGGGTACCATGTCTTGTCTGATGCCAGGATCTGGGGATGTGGTACCATTGTACCGCCAAGCTCTTTGACTCGGTTGGCCAGTCGGCGGTTGATATTCTTCCGCATCCCCTCGATCTTTAGTGGATCCCTGGCATCGTGACAGTAGCGCCTGGGCAGAATTGAGGATTCGATGATCTTGGTGTCAGGAAGCTGGAGTCAAGGTACCATGTCAAGGTAGAGTTGGCTGCCTTTGACCGAGCACAGGTCGTTGGAGCCCAGGTGAATGATGAGGGCTCTGGGGCTGCGCCGTGTCGCCTTGACCTGTGCATCCAGAATGGTGTCCAGCTCCTGCCGCCTCATCCCCCCCTCGTGCCAGCCATAGCATCCTCGGTTGATTCGGACTGGTGCCCTTCAGGAGCAAGTACTGGCGTGCCCTGGCCATGTAGCTGGATCCCACCATCCAAACTGTAAACAATAAGAAGTGTAGTAAGTACCATGAAAGACTATTTGAATTAATTGTGTAACATTGAATTTGTTGGTAAGCGTATGTAAGCATTGTAGCAATCTGATTTCCACCTGCCGTATTGTTGTATGAGGTGTTCGGGCACCCCGTTTATGGCTGCGGATGTGGCTGCCCCAATGCGGAAGGAGTGCAAAGCATAGCAAGCTGTGTTTATGTTGCTGTGTGCTAAGGCCTTTTTTAGGAGTGCCTGGAGTTGGTACCTTGTAACGGGGGAATGGTCGAAATGAACTAATGCATGTTGTGGGCCGGAGGGGCGCGCCTCCAGGTAGTGCTTGATGGCGACTACCGGACATAGCGGATTACCTGGTATCGATGACATTGTTACTGTTGTCCCCATCCTGTACTGATCAGACTTTGAGTGTGGTAAAATGGATTGAAAGCTGCTGGGGGTTGCCCGAGAAGCTTAAATTCTGGATGGCGCAACCTGTTTTTGAGGGTCCAGTTTGGACCAGTTCGCTGACCCTAAAGAAGCCGAAGAAGGCTGTGCAGTAGACTGCCTTGAACAGTCTGGCTTCATATGCTGATGAGCATACGTGAGGCAGATTGTTGGTTACTACCTGCAGTAGATCTGCAGTGATCGGTTTTCTGGTGTCTGGTCAGCCCGCTGATTTGGGTAGGCCTGTTAAAATCTTGCCTACCAGGAAATGGTTTGTACAGTCGGTGAGCCCGTGGAATTTGTGGTGTGAAGACAGCGCTGCAATGTAAGTCTTGACTGTGTTAGGGGAGTGGTGAGTGACCGACAGATAAGCAATAAAGTGTACGACCTGATCCAGCGGGACTGGCCACACCTCTTGTAGCTGGTGTGCGGACCGGAACTGGTGCAAGGCATTGATGCCTGTTTGGTAAGTGGCCCATGTATTAGTAGACAGAGATTGTTGTAGGAGTCTGCTGGCTTCCTGCCTCAGATCAGCCATATGTTGCACGGGATAGATGTGGGGTTCTGGCCCGCAGCTGGTGCTGCCTCTTGGAAGCGTTTGAGCTGAAACCTCGAGAGAGCATCGGCAATTGTGTTAACAGTGGAACATACATTCTTTGCCTTAAACATAATATTATATCGGAGGCACTGCAGGATTAGGCGACGGAGTAGGCTCATCACTCTGGGGGCCTTGGTAGACTGTTTGTTGATTATTGCTACGACGGCTTGGTTGTCACAGTAAAAGAGGACCTTTTTGTTTGCGAATTGCTTGCCCCAAAGTTGGATGGCCAGTGTGATGGGGAACAGCTCCAGGAGCGTCAAGTCCCGTGTAATTCCATCCGTCACCCACTGGGTTGGCCATGCGCCGTTAAACCATTTGCCCTGCATGTAGGCCCCAAAGCCGGCGCCACCCGCTGCGTCTGAAAACAGATGGAGGAAATCGCTGTCTACCCATAGTTGGTCCTGAAACACTGAAATGCCGTTACCACTCATAAGAAATGTTAACCACATTTGTAGGTCTTCCTTGACCCAGCTGGTAATCCTAATGTGGTGAAATGGTTGCCTACCTTTGCTAAGCAGATCGATTAGCCTTCGGCTCAATGCCCTTGCCATTGGTATTTGCCCTGCACATAAAGTTAAGCTTGCCTATGAGGGACTGAAGGGCCCTTTTTGTAACCTTGATGTTACCTGTTGACAGGATGTCTTGGATTTCCCTTGTCGAATCCTTGATCTTCGACTCTGGGATTCTGATCTGCATTGCATTGGTGTCGATTTCCAGCCCTAAGAATGTCAGTTTGGTCGTGGGGCCCACCGTCTTGTCGTGCGCAATAGGGACCCCAAGCTGTTCCAGTGTATTCACGCATCCGTTGAGGTTGACTGAGTAGTGGCTGGTGCCTGCTGTGCCCCCCGTTAGGAAGTCATCCAGGTAATGCATGATCTGACACGTTGGAAGATGTGATTGCATGCACCATTGCAAGAAGGTACTAAACGTTTCAAATATGGTGTAAGATATGGAGCAGCCAAATGGTAAGCATTTATTGAAAAAGAACTCACCTTCGAATCTGATGCCTAGTAGCTCGAAATCGGATGGGTGGACTGGTATAATTCTAAAGGCCGACTGAATGTCGAATTTTGCTAGTAGTGCTCCCTTTCCCAGGTGTTGAACCATATGCGTAGCTTCATCAAATCTGGCCTACACAACGGAGCAGGCCTCTGTGTCTATGAAGTCATTTATAGATTTACCCCTGGGATAGGATAGATGGTGAATTAGACGGAATTCCTCCGCATGCTTACCCAGATGCTGACCATAGCCTGGCTGCTTCTTGGGCACCAGGCCTATTGGGGATACTTGGAGGTTGTCCAGGGGGGTCCTTGAAGGGGCCTGCCATCCTGCCAAGATTGACTTCCTTTTGTAGTTTTTGTTCCACGTAGCCTGCCGTGTCTTGGTGCGTGGCTGATCGCAAGTTTCGTGCCAGGCGACCCATGTGGCTTCCCTGGAACTCGAGCTTAAAGCCAAAGCTAAAACCTACCCATAAATAATTTCTATTTCTGTAATTGACCCTAGCATATTGGCGTAACCACGGTGCCATTTCATTGAGATCCACGGGGGAAGGGGCCATTGAATTTACCTGCCTTGATGGCTGGTTTTCTGTTAGGGAAAGGCTGATTGGGCTTGTATGGGGTCGGTTGGACCCCATTCCCTCGAAAGCACGTCCTAGAGCTGTGGGAATGTTTGCCACACTTATCGCATTTGTGAGTGTACTTGCAGTTGACCCTGCTACAACCAAGTTTATTGAAATCCCAGCATACCTGACTGGCGATGTCCCCCTGTACGCGTGTCATTGCGCCCGTCCGCCTGATTCTGGTTGTTGTACCGGCTGTGTGACCATGTACTTCAGCCACAACTCCCCGTCAATGTTGTCCCAGCGTTAAGGGGGGTCCCTTGACATTCTGTGTCGGAATTGTTGGTCGTAGGTTGACCAGGCTTCCCCCCCCGAATCGAAGTGCCGCCGTTCTTATGGTTTCCATGTAGGACAGCAATCCCTGGGTTGTGCGGACCTCGGAGTGCCTACTAACATAGATATACATGAAAATTTGGAAAGCTGAAGTCGACAAACTCGCCACGCCAGATTGTTTCCCTCACCTGTTGTTTGACGTGCGCGTCTATTCCATCCGCACGGAAGGATAGAGAATCCCTGTATCCTGAGTTCTGATTGGCTGGCCAAGCCGCGTCACCGTCGGCCTCGGGGATTCTACCTATGTTGGGCGAAATGGCAGGAGAACTAAAACCAAGCCTTACCTGTTGGTTTGCTCGTTTACCTGGGTAGCGAAGTTGGCAGCCTGCGCGGCATTTACTAGCTGCGCCGATTGCATGTTAATTCTATTGCCACCTTTGATATTTCCGTAAGTGGAAGACTCACCATCAGCTGTTGCCTCCTGCCTGATGTGTACTCCCGGGGTTTGTCTTCTGGTTGTCCTGGCCTGCTTGGCTCCCCTCACAAGCTTGTGGTTGACGGCTGCTCTTCTCTTGGGAGGCATCACGAAAGGTCGAGGTGGTGAGTTGGTATTCCACAAGTGTAAAAATGTCCCGAGGATGAAGTTCGGGAGTAGAATCGAATAAATGCGATATGGCGAGTGCTGAAATAGGTGGTATTCAAAGCCTAATCTACAAAACGGTCGCAATTGTGTAAATGCGATACGGCGAGTGTTGGAATAGATGGTATTCAAAGCGTAATCGGCGAAACGGTCGCAACTGGGTACAAAGGAAACGTACAAAGCGAAAGCGATTAGATACAGTGAACGCGTGTGTACTTGAAGAAGCACTGTCCGCGAATGATGGACTAACAAAAGGCGGGATGATGCTCGTGTGGGAATATTCCCCGGGCACGGTGCAGAGTTGTGACCCGGGGGCGATTCATTTACGAGGGGTGATTGGGTTACGGATGTAATTAGCCAATGGTTTGGATACGCGCGATAAAGTCATTTAGTAGTTAGTACTAAATGTAATTATTTGAACTATCATTGTTCAGATTCAAATGTGAACATTCATTGCTATGTATTGTTATTGCCGCTCACATTGAGGGCATTTGCGAGCCGCCTAAGGACTTTTTCCAGTTGGAGATTTCGTGACTGGTTCCGAGTCTTCTTTTTGAAGGTCTGTCTAGATCTATTGTTGAACCGGTTGAGAGGCCTGGAGTTTCTGGGCTCTTGGCGGTGAGGTCTCCTTGTGGGGTTATGGGGGATGGTGGTAGGTTCCATGGACAGTTTGGGATCATATGGATTCCTATCGTTGAACTCTATTTTGAGTTCGTTAAAACGTTTATCCAGTTTGGTGTGCCAGTTGGTGGATTCTCGAGTGGATATTGTTTGGCACGCAGCAAGTATAGTATCCAGTGATGTTTTGTCAGCATCCTTTTGGAGTTTGTTCTTCTCCATAGAGGCTAGGTCTCTAAGCTCACATATGTTGACTTGTAATTGGGAAATATGTGTTACCATAAGTTTTAAGGCGCATGTTTTTGCTGCCACACTTCTGATTCTGGCCAATTCTGGGTTGTAATTCTGGCCTGGTGTTGTTGATTGAATGGTCTAAATGACCTTGGAATTAGACTCTTCTCTTTGCATGCAATTGTAATTCCAGTTGCCTATTAAGGGCGATTTTGCTCGTGAGATTCCTATATGTTTTATATGGGCCGACTAGATTGTCGGGTAAATCCACCACTTTTGCGATGTTATCGGTTGATTTGGATTCTGTGGTTCCAAATTCAACCACCGTAGTAATAGAGAGGCTTTCTAGGCTGCTGAAGGAGGAAGATGGAGTAATTTCAGCCATTACTCTTGGGTGTTAGAGAGATGTGATGAAGATATAGAGTTTGGGGCTAAAATCCAAGAGCAATCTAAGCGACTAGTTTTGAGTGGGGTGCTCTCATCAGACCTGGTCTTGCTCTTGGGTTTTAGCCCAAAACTCTCTACCAACATCTAAAACAGCATAGCTTTCTATAGCTTCTTCAGGGCCATGAAGTAGTACAGGAATAACCTTCAACATTATACTGTGAGGGCGTGTTGGCTGATCAAGGTATAGTGACCTTGTGACCCAGTGAGACAGCGATTGGAATCAGAATTTTTCGTTTAACCTACCTTACTCAAATGTCTAGGGCTGTGAACAGAAGTTGTTTCATCCATATCAACTTGTGCCATCTTGATGAAATCGGACTACTTTGATAACCGAGTCTGACATGTTTAGGCTGTTCTTGGTTACTTGTGTTTGGAGAACTTCTTGTCAGGAATTGATTGAATGATTTTGAAACAGGAAATTCTCACTCATTGAAATGAGTGTGTCAAATCTCACTGATGTGTCTGAAGAAATATCATGGTTGAAGGGTCAAGTTATGGTCAAATTATTTCAGTTCATATTCTTGATGAGTAAGGAGAGACATTCCTAATCATGTGCGGTGCTGTGGTAGGATGTTGGCAGTATCAGGCAACCACTGAGATGGATGTTGAACAGAACTAAGTGACAAGGTGAGTTTCAGACTTCATTTATTTGATGATTAAAAGGTATGAGACTCAGTTGTAGGCAGACTGTTCCAAACAACTGTCTTAAAAACTATAAGACCTCCATGGTCTAGTGGATAGAGCGTCTCCCTGGAGAGTGGATGGTTGGGGCTTCGAACCCATGCTGTGTCATACCAAAAGATGTTAAAAGATGGTCCTTATTGTTACCCTGTCTGGCGCTTGTCATTAAGGGGCTAAAACAAGGACTGGTGGGCTTGGAGTCAGTATACTGTGTCTAGGTGGGGTATTCATGTTAAAACCTGCTTCATGGTATCTCAGTGGGCTAGCACTTTAAAATCGGCATTAATCTGGACTTGTACAAGCGCACGCACGCATACGTGTCACTATGTAAGTGCAAAATATGAGCGCGACGTTAAACCCCATTTTACCTCACTGCACCTAATTAATTGTTCCTGTGTGCATGCAATCTGTATGTGTACAGGTACCCTTGCTGTGATGCACACTGCATCTGTCTCCGCGCTTGTCAGGGTGAGTGTCTGCACGCTCGGCCACTGCAGCAGCATACACGATGAAGATTACAGACCTCTAGGACGCTGCTATGGTGCACAACACCATCATATATTCATAGGCAAGTAATTATATCAACATAGTAATATAGCAAATTATCAATTGGGGCAAGGATATCTGTACAAAGTCCAGCAGTCGTCGTTCAGTGTCATTGTATTATGTGTTAGAGAATGAGTGATCCAACTATTTCATTCTCTACTGATCTAATGGCACACTCTCCGGGGTAGAATAGGTCTTCAGCAACCCATGTGTGGATGCAAGACAACAAAACTAACACTCGCATCAACAGGGTTTATTTTGTGACGTTTAACATAATACAGTTTATAGTCAGAGCCATGGCTTTAGGAACAATTGGTGACAAGTTGAAGAGCCGACAAGTTGATGAAGTTCCGAAAACTACAATAAACAATAGCTTTCTGTAAATTCAGAAACATTTACCAATTTTACTGCAATTTAACACATTAGAAATTACATCCAAATGAAGCAATAAATTGACTACATTGAAATAATGCAAAATTACCAAGCAAACATTTGCAAATATAATGTAACAGTTGTGTGAAATATCTAAACAATTTTGCACTAAATTAATATTTTGGCATATATATAATTTCAGGGTGTTCAGAAATAAACATAAAACCTGACAATGAAAGGGAAAGGTACTCGAGTGTGTCTTTACATAGTTCAAATATAGCAGGCTGTAAGGTGAGAACCTGGCAGCATGGAGGTCCAATACACACTGGTGAGCATGTGCTTCGAAATGCATGAGCTTTGAAGAGGTTGCGACATGACCTGTGAGCTTTGACATTGCACATGAAGGTTTAGGTCACGAGGTAGTGGAAAGTTACTGAGAACATGTAAACATTGTATACATGTATCTTAGAATTGATACATATTACGTGGAAATTGAACTTTAGAACATTAGTGTAATAATAAAGTGTCTTAATCATTGGACCACCATGGATAATAAGTTAAATGAATTGTAACAATTTTAACTTGTTTTCATGTCATTTCACTAACAGTTCATACTGTTGCCATGAAAGGTAACTCTGCTTGTTGTAAGAGCAACTAACGGGATCGGGTGATCAGGCTTGCTGTGTGGATCGATGATCATGATGTCAATCACTGGATTGTCTGGTCTAGACTTGATTACGGTCTACTCCAAAACCTAGGGGCTGGTGGGATAGCCTGGTGGTTAAAGTGTTGGCTTGTCACACCGAAGATGCGGGTTCAATTCCCCACATGGGTACAATGTGTGAATCCCATTTCTGGTGTCCCCCGCCGTGATATTGCTGAAAATTGCTAAAAAGAGGCGTAAAATACAACTGACTTACTACTTCTAAACCAGCATAAGAAATTTATTTAAATATATATAAAGCGTACATAGATCAAGCATTAATGGTTTGGAATTTTAGTATAGTTTGGGAATTCAAAGCCACACTGATAAAAGTTTAGTGTTTCTAGCTGTGAGGGTACACATAGATTTCTGCCATGTTTCAAATTCAGTCTGCATTTGTCATATTAATTTTGAAAATCTATTTTGGCCTGTCACGAGAATGGATATATACAGATGTGGTTGAGCCATGCTGCTCTGGATGTATTCATTTGATACCTTCTAAACAAGCCTAGGATTCTTCAAAGTAGGAGTATAGACAGTATGTTGTTAATTTAAGAATTTATTCAATAACTTCCATTACATGCCGATCACTTCACATGTGTGTGCCACCCTCTTTGAAGTTTTGTTGCGTAGTGAATGGACAAATATCAATTAAATGTAGGCACCAACATGACAGCTGTTCAAGTGAGATTTAGAGTAGAAACTGTAGATATTATACATAAAAATTTATTCCTATAGTGTTAATGATTGGTTTATACCTTCTGTAAAGTAGGGTCAAATAGGTATCAAAAGGAATCACACGCCTCATGGAAGTTGCCATTTATTCGTCTAAAAATGGGATTTACAAAAACTTGGAATCAGCAGGAATCAGGTAATCACAAAATGGAATAGGAATCTAGGCGCTTCAAACACTGGAACAAAATTTGGGGGTGGCTGTGAGAAAAATTTGAGGTGCGAAGTCACTTGACATTGACTATTGCGCGATACATCAGTAAACACAAACAATCAATTATTGTCAAGGTTTGGAAGTTTGACTAGTCTTGACACGGGTCTGGTGTATTCCTTATTATCAACCCGAACTTTTGCAGTTCGAACTCTACCATCCGAGCTCACACAGGTCACAACTACACGACCAACCAACCGTTGAGCCCGAATCTGCTGAGGGTCAATGATTAGCACCACATCATCACCACACAAGTTTTGAGTTCATTATGGCTTCAACTTCTATAAGAACAGTTCGCAGGACTGGCTCAGCCACTGACTGATCTTCAAGGACAACTCTAAGGCCATGTATAATAGACTTTATTTCACTCTCCCAGCAGCCACCAAAGTGAGGTGCATAAGGTGGATTATACTTGAAGCGTATCTTCTGCTTGGTCAACTGCTGGGCGATCTCAGGGCTCATTGAGGTAAATGCTTCAGTCAACTCAAGGTCACCATCCTTGAAATTGGTACCACAGTCTGAAAGTATTTCATAGGGTTTCCCTCTGCGGGCTATAAATCGTCTCAAAGACATGAGGAAAGCATCACTGTCCATACTCTCGAGCAGATCCAGGTGAACTGCCCTGTTTGTGAGACACTTGAAGACTATTCCCCATCGCTTTCCTCTTCTGCAGCCAATCTTGACCCACACTGGTCCAAACCAATCCACACCAGTCGAGTAGAATGCGGGTTTGTAAAGTCGAAGGCGTGATGGGGGGAGATCTGCCATCTGGGGTATCTGAGGAGATGCACATGATCTCTGACATGCTGTACAAAGTCTCTGATGGCGTCTGATTGCTTCCCATCCCCTCAGTATCCATAACTTTCATCGAACTTCTGCGAAGTAGCATTCTGGTCCATAATGGTGCAAGATTTCATCAAAGTCCTTGATGATGAGTCTTGTTATGGGATGTTTAGGGTGGAGGATTTTAGGGTGTTTGACATTGTCTGGGAGTCCCTCAGCCTGTCTGAGTCGACCATCAACTCCTACCATGCCATCAGATGGGTCATATTTTGGATTGTGTTCTATAAGTCTGCTTGTACGGGTTATTTCTTTGCCTTCTCTGAATGATGCAATTCCATCAGGAAAGCATTCCAGCTGAATTTGTTGAAACAACAGTGTTTCAGCTTTCTCTATGAGTTCAACTTCATCAAATTGATAACTTATGGCCGCCCCGTCAAGGCCGTCCATGGTAGCCTTGACTAGTGATTCCCAGTTATTGTACTGAGAACAATCATGAAGGTTCACAGCTGAGATATTGCCACAGAAACTTTTCTTCAGTTCATCTGCTACCTCAGCAGCATCAGGTATATCACATTTGTCTATTAGTGTCGGACGTTTCTCAGAGGATTCTAAAAGGAAAAGAGGACTGTTCCTATATTGGGAGGCAACACACAGTTCCTGCAAGGTTAAACCTCCTGTGACAACATCGGCTGGGTTATCCATGTGTTCACATAACGCCAGCTGTCTGCAGGAGTCAGGGATTGTATCTCAGAGACCTGAGTCCCAACAAATACCTTGTACCGACAGAACTCTGACTGAAGCCATGTCAAGACAGTTGTTGAGTCACTCCACAATATGGTATCTTGGATTGTTATGCTCAGTTCTTTGTGAAGTTTATTGGCTAACTGTGCACCAGTAAGGGCAGCAGAGAGTTCTAGTCTGGGCATTGAGATCAGCTTCTCAGGAGCCACTCTACTTTTTGCAGCCACAAAACAGACAGCTATGTCACCATTACTCTCTGCACTTCTCAAATAGGCAACTGAACCATAGGCACGCTCCGAAGCATCACAGAATATGTGCAGTTGTTTCTGTGACTGAGAAGGATCATGGTTTCTAGATGTGTAGCATCGTAGTAGACACACTTGAGGGATATCACACCGTTCAGATTCTCACTTACACCACTAATCATCAAGTTTTCCAGTTTCTATCACAGCGTCCCATTCATGTTTTGATCTCCTTAGGTCCTGCACCAAGATTCTGGCTCTTGACGTGAACAGTGTCAAGTAGCCGATAGGATCATACTAAGTAAGGATAAGAATTTATGGATGAACAACTTCTTTATTACAATTAAGAGCGACGTTTCTGTGTTAAGTGCTTGCTTGATAACGGTGTTAGAACCTACACCGAAACGTCGCTCTTAATTGTAATAAAGAAGTTGTTCATCCATAAATTCTTATCCTTACTTAGTACTCCAACTTCTAAAATGCCTATCAAAGAAGGATCATACTATGTGGCAAGGATCTTATACACAACTTTCATTGTCAGTTTATCATACGTAACTGGTCGATACTGGTAGCTATGTTCGTCAGTATTACATTTCCAGTGCAATACAAGAGCAGGTTCTTGCTTATCATCATGTCCAAGACTTGCCCACAGCTCGAAGGTATCTGACTTGGTCTCTGCAGGCAAGTCTTCTAGTATCTCAGGTACATTGCAAGCCCACTGACAGATGTCAAAACCACCTTCAGCAAGCACCTTTCTCAGATTTGTAACTTGTTTCTTTGCTTGGCCAGGATTCATCCGACTATCCAGGCAGTTGTCTTCGTAGAAAGCCTCATCAACACACCTTATAACTTCAAGGTTCCGCCGCTGATCATCAATTGCTTCAGTAGGGCAATGGTCGCTCAACATTGACTGCAAGTAGTCCTGAAGGTCAGTACCTGCCATTCGTAGACATCTGGATCCACATTATTGTTCAAATTGCGCCACAGGAATCTGAGGATGGGTTTGTCTTCAGGTTGGAGTCGAATCTGGTGGAACATACCCTTTATATCACCTGATATTCCAACTGGGTATTGTTGAAATCTCAAGAACACGCCTAGGAGGGAGGATCCAAGGGTAGGACCCAGTAGAAGCTGGCTATTGAGATCTTGGCCCTTGTACTCGTAAGAGCAACTGAAGACAAAACGATGCTCCCCATTGTGTTCAACAAGGTGATGGGGGATAAACCATGATTCATTGGTTAACCTTGCCTGTTCGTCACTTATGATTAGCACAAACCTGCATCAACTAGTCTCTGAATCTGATCATTGTGGATCTTTGCAACCTCTTGGTGATTCTGATGGTGTTTCTCAGTTCATCACAGGTTCCACATCACAGCTTCCTTTCCTGCCTGTAACTTAATATGGTCTGATTTTCGAAGGAGTTGTGTTGCTTAGTGTTTACCATCGCTAACTTTCACTCTCACTGTTTTAGCTTCAAGTTTGGATATAGCCTCTTGATCCTGTTTGGAACAAGTTACTTTTCTCTCTTTGAAAGGCAAAATGTTAACTTGCCATAGTCTTTCAACATTGTTCATCACCTGATCTGGACTGGAAACTGCCGTGAAATGGCGTTGGATGTCTTTGGGATTCATGGATAGCTGACTTGGTCCCTGGAGGGCCCAGTCCAGCTTGGTATGCACTGCCACTAGAGCTCGTTCCGGATCAAACATGATTTGTTGGGTTGGCAATATGAGATCTGCATGATCAGAACCCAAGAGAATAGTAGTGATAGCTTTGTCGCTCATTGGCAAAGGTGTATATCTCAAATGAAGGTAGTGCCTCTTGAGGGCTTCCACTGGATACGAGTACTCTGACAAGGATAGCTGCTCTGAGGCGAAGGCATTGGAAATCGGGAATCTAACATTGGGTCTGACTCTGGATGAGATCAGAAGGTTCACGCTGTGACCTTGGCAGTTAAAAGGTCCTTCACGAATTGTCGTGAGCATGATATTATCTGGTATCTTCCAAAGGTACAACTGCTTCACCACAGAAGTCAGTATCATTGTCCTCATCGAACCAACATCTAAAACAGCATAGCTATCAATGGCTCCTTCAAGGCCATGAAGTAGTACAGGAATTACCTTCAACATTATACTGTGAGGGCCTGTTGGCTGATGTAGGTATAGTGACTGTTCCTTCAGGACTATTGAATGGATCTGAGCTCCCCCTTTCCCGGTGGCATCATGCAGGATTGTCCAATGTAGTTTCCGACAAGATAGACAGGCCTTCATCAGGTTACACTGTGCCATCTTGTGTGCCGACCACATCGCCAACAACGCCTCTTATCCTTTATCCAGGCTATAACTTCTTCTGTTGACAGTTTCTTGAAGTCGACACAGTTGCTGACATGATGTTCACCACTGTTGCAGTATGCACAAAACCCTGTGATACCTGCAAATGTCTTAGGTTTAGCAGCCTGTGTTGAAGGTTTGGACTGTTCGATGTTGGTTGAGAATACTGCAGTTGGAGGATTTCGCTTCGTGGAGGGTGAGAATTATCCTTTGTTGATCTGTTTGAGTTTCAGGTCTGTACACAGCAACAGCTTGGTGTGCGATTCTTGTCGCCAGTGCTTTCATTCTCAACCAGTCGGAGAAGTGAACAAGGGTGTATGTCTGATCTTTATCAGTACTGAGGATGTTCTTGAGTGTCCATATTTGTCTCTGGTAAATGGATTCACATCTTATAGGTAGGCTTCTGCTAGCCTCCTTGCTGAGCCTTCTAGTCGGCCAATAAGTAACTGATACTTGTATGGCTCGGAAAGGTAGGGGTGAACATTGACTGGGCTCTATATCGCCAATTTAAGAATGACATGGTCTCTTTCTCTACCGGAAGAAAATATGGACAATGTTGGTTTAGGAATACCATATGATGAAGCAATTATCAGTTCAGTCATTTCAGGCATAGTGTGTATCATAGGAGATGGATACCTTTTACATTGGTTTATCACATGAGTTACAGCCTCTTGTTGGGACACAGGGTTGACTGTAGGATAAGTGTTCTGGGGATCAACTGTTGCGAGTTCAGGTACAGATCCTGGACGAAGGGGGCTCTGGTCTACACAAGACTCACTGACCGGTTACCCATGAGTAGATTTCTGGTACCTTGTAGTGTTACCTTGTATTTTGGGGGCTTCAGTGTTATCACTATTTGTAACATTTGCAGTGAAGTCATTGGAAAAAGGCTCAAATTCTGGAGCATGAGGATTCAGTTTCTTTGGTGACTTGGATTCAGGTGGTTCATCATTCTCTGACAGCATAGATTCAAGTAGCTTGGCTTCATGTAATTCTCTTTCCAATTTCCGAATCTTCCTTACTTGTTGTAATTCAGCATGCATTCTCTCTCGCCTTTGGGTTGCCTTTCGTTCAACCATCTGCGCCCGAATATGTGCTGTGCGTATTTCTTCTTCGGCTCTATGTTGGGCTTCAATCACCTCATCTTCTAGTATGCTTAAGACTTCATCTGCCTCCTGTTCCTCATGGCAAAGTTCATTAAGTTGGGCTTGCTCCTTCATATATGCAAGTTTGGCAGCCTGATGATCTGACAGCTTACTGGCAGCTGATATGTGACTACGAACCGAATGCCGGCTTTTATGACTGAGACGTGACTGGTTGGAATCTTCATCAGAACGTCTGCTGTGTTCACCTGAGTGTTCACCTGGTCGTCTATTTTCTGATCTAGATGTGTGACTTTATGAGAATGCACTGAATGTCTCTTAGATTTTCTATCCAAATTATGTGCATCAGAATGACATGACACTGAGCGATTGGAATCAGAATTGTTCGTTTAACCAACCTTATTCAAATGTCTATGGCTCTGATCGGAATTTGTTTCATTTGTTTAGGCTGTTGTTCTTGGCTACTTGTGTTTGGAGAACGTCCCTTGTCAGGAATTGATTGAATAATTTTGAAACAGGAAATTCTCACTCGTTGAAATGAGTGTGTCAAATCTCACTGGTGTGTCTGAAGAAATATCATATTAAATTTGGTTGAAGGGTCACGTTATGGTCAATTTACTTCAGTTCATATTCTTGATACACACAGTTAAAGACAGATATTCCTAATCATGTGCGGTGCTGTGGTAGGATGTTGGCAGTATCAGGCAACCACTGAGATGGATGTTGAACAGAACTAAGTGACAAGGTGAGTTTCAGACTTCATTTATTTGATGATTAAAAGGTATGAGACTCAGTTGTAGGCAGACTGTTCCAAACAACTGTCTTAAAAACTATAAGACCTCCATGGTCTAGTGGATAGAGCGTCTCACTGGAGAGCGGATGGTTGGGGCTTCGAACCCCAGCTGTGTCATACCAAAAGACGTTAAAAGATGGCCCTTATTGTTACCCTGTCTGGCGCTTGGCATAAAGGGGCTAAAACAAGGACTGGTGGGCTCGGAGTCAGTATACTGTGTCTAGGTGGGGTATTCATGTTAAAACCTACTTCATGGTATATCAGTGGGCTAGCACTTTAAAATCGGCATTAGTCCAGACTTGTACAAGGGCACGCACACATACGTGTCACTATATATAAGTGCAATAGTCTTGAACACGACGTTAAACCCCATTTCACCTCGCCTAATTGATTGTTCCTGTGTGCATGCAATGCCATTTGATCACAATCTGCATGTGTACAGGTACCCTTGCCGTGATGCACGCTGCAACTGTCTCCGCGCTTGTCAGGGTGAGTGTCTGCACGCTCGGCCACTGCAGCTTCATACACAATGAAGATTACAGACCTCTAGGACGCTGCTATGGTGCACTGCACCATCATATATCCATAGGGAAGTAATTATATCAACATAGTAATATAGCAAATTATCCATTGGGGCAAGAATATCTGTTCAAACGTTTTCATTAGATCTCATTGAGCCAGTCAGCATGGATTGGCAATTATGATGTTTTGTAATTCCATTATCCCATTGTTTTTATTATTTGCGAAGCGTCCCATATCAATGCCATGTCATATCAACGTATTGTTTGCATATAATTAATGACTTCATCCATTGTTTATGACAAGTAGGTTCTCAAAAATTTTCTTCATCATTTTTCACAGAAAATATTGAAAATCATGTATTTGAACTGGACTGGAGTCTTCCCAGTAGCCATGCCGCTCCCACCTGTGTGATTGTCACACTGAAGACATAACGACAATCAGTATAATTATAGTCAGCATGTTTTAGTTACGAAGGACAATGACGACATTGATGTGAAGTGATACAGTTAACTACGTCTTCAATTCAAGTCCCTCATCCTTGATCAGTTGTAATGTCCTTGCAAAGTCAGCTTCCTTGCTTTATTTCCGCTGGGCAAAGTCCAGCAGTCGTCGTTCAGTGTCATTGCATTATGTGTTAGAGAATTAGTGACCCAACTATTTCATTCTCTAGTGATCTAATGGCACACTCTCCGGGGTAGAATAGGTCTTCAGCAACCCATGCTTGCCGTGAAAGGTGGCTATGCTTGTCGTAAGAGAGACTGACGGGATCGGGTGATCAGGCTTGCTGTGTGGATCGATGATCATGATGTCAATCACTGGATTGTCTGGTCTAGACTCGATTATTTACAGACCATCGCCTGAGTGCAACAAACAAACTAATGGCACACTCATACCATGTATTGACTTGATGTTTGTTATCTCCTACATGTTCACTACCATTGTGATAGCTAATGTTCAATGCTTTATTTTGATACTTTCATCATCAGTGTGGACATGGTAGTTTGATATTCGTGTTTTCCTGGTGTTTAGAAACACACATTGGTTAAGCGCCTCAGACTATTGTATTCCCCGGCAGTCCAGGAGAGACTGACCTCTACATGAGTGGGTTAAATTGGACTCCAATCACCATCACCACATAGCAACCAAACTCTGCTTAAGAAAATGTATCTTCCATGCTGTGTTACTGTCTACTCCAAAACCTAGGGGCTGGTGGGATAGCTTGGTGGTTAAAGTGTTGGCCTGTCACACCGAAGATGCGGGTTCGATTCCCGACATGGGTACAATGTGTGAATCCCATTTCTGGTGTCCCCCCCGCCGTGATATTGCTGAAAATTGCTAAAAAGAGGCGTAAAATACAACTCACTTACTACTTCTAAATTGGCCTAAGAAATTTATTTAAATATATATAAAGCGTACATAGATCGAGTGTTAATGGTTTGGAATTACAGTATATTTTGGGAATTCAAAGCCACAATGATAAAAGTTTAGTGTTTCTAGCTGTGAGGGTACACATAGATTTCTGCCATGTTCCAAATTCAGTCTGCATTTGTCATATTAATTTTGAAAATCTATTTCGGCCTGTCACGAGAATGGATATATACAGATGTGGTTGAGCCATGCTGCTCTGGATGTATTCATTTGATACCTTCTAAACAAGCCTAGGATTCTTCAAAGTAGGAGTATAGACAGTATTTTGTTAATTTAAGAATTTATTCAATAACTTCCATTACATGCCGATCAATTCACATGTGTGTGAGACCCTCTTTGAAGTTTTGTTGGGTAGTAGACGGACGAAACAATGAAATGTAGGCACCAACATGACAGCTGTTCAAGTGAGATATAGACTAGAAACTATACATATTATGCATTATAAAAATCATACCTATAGAACAAATTATTAGTTTATATCTTCAGTTTTACTTACTGCATGCTGAGAGGTAACACCAGGTTGACGTGGTCCCCGATGGTGGTGGCTTAGGCAGTGGCTGGGTTCTGAGGCTAGTGTTAACCGACGCTGGTGATGACAGTCTGGTTGCAACAGAGACTAAGGCAAGTGACAACTGAGGCTGGCAACAACTGAGGCTGGTGGCAAATAAGGCTGTGGCAACTGAGGCAGGTGGCTGCTGACAACTGAGGCTGGCAACAACTGAGGCTGGCGGCAACATGAGAGCTGTTCAAGTGAGATATGGAGTAGAAACTATACATATTCTACATAAAAATTTATTCCTATAGTGTCGATGAGGTAACACCAGGTTGACGTGGTCCCCAACGATGAAGCAGGAAGTTCTCTTTCTCTGCTGGCCTGTTGACTGTGAGACCAATAGCCTGTTGACTGTGTGGCGACTGGCTACTGAGACTTGTGCCGTCTTGATGAAATCGGACTACTTTGATAACCAAGTCTGACACGTTTAGGCTGTTGTTCTAGGTTACTTGTGTTTGGAGAACGTCTCTTGTCAGGAATTGATTGAATGATTTTGATATTTAAGTGCAAAAGTCTTGAACGCGACGTTAAACCCCATTTCACCTCACCTAATCCATTGTTCCTGTGTACATGCAATGTCATCTGATCACAATCTGTATGTTTTACAGGTACACTTGCTGTGGCAGCTGCACCTGTCTCCGCGCTTGTCAGGGTGAGTCTGCACGCTCGGCCACTGCAGCAGCATACACGATGAAGATTACAGACCTCTAGGACGTTGCTATGGTGCACAACACCATCATATATCAGTAGGCAAGTAATTATATCAACATAGTAATATAGCAAATTATCCATTGGGGCAAGGATATTGGTACAAACATTTACATTAATTCTCACTGAGCCAGTCAGCATGGATAAGCAATTATGATGTTTTGTAATTCCATTATCCCATTGTTTTTATTATTTGTGAAGCTTCCCATAGCAATGCCACATCATATCAATGTATTGTTAGCATATAGTTAATGATGTCATCCATTGTTTATGACAAGTAGGTTCTCCAAAATTTTCTTCATCATTTTTCACAGAAAATATTGAAAAACATGTATTCAGTTCTGCTCCAATAATCTGTTAAATGTTTTGGTGAAGATAATAAAGACATGACTATATACATGTACGTTTAACCGTCCCATCTCTGGATTAATATAAAACAAATGTATCTTTCTCTCCAACAGGCATTTCCTCCGAATATCAATGGACTAGTTTTGGACTCTGCTTCTTTCATCCATGATGGACTGGAGTGTGTCCAATAGCCATGCTGCTCCCAACTCTGTGTGATTGTCACACTGAAGACTACAACACGACAATCAGTATAATTATAGTCAGCACATTGTAGTTAACTGTATCACTTCATATCAATGTCGTCATTGTCCTTCGTAACTAAGTCTTCAATTCAAATCCCTCTTCCTTGATCGGTTGTAATGTTCTTGCAAAGTCAGCTCCATGTTCCATGTTCGCTACCTTAGCCATATATTGAAAATGATTTTGTAACTATGATTTTCAAACATTAGGGGAATTTATATGTACATTCAGATATTTCTCATGTATTTATGATCATTGTTGCCTCCCCAATAATTGTACACAACTTGTTGTAATCTTTAATGATACCCCTGAATAGCTTATGTTCGGTGCTTTATTTTGATACTTTCATCATCAGTATAAATATGGTAGTTTCTGATTCGTGTTTTCCCAAGGTTTTGAAACACGATTTGGTTAAGTTTTTTGTTTTGGTTTGTTGTTTAACACCACACTCAGCAATATTCCAGCTATATGACGGCGGTCTGTAAAATAATCGAGTCTGGACCAGACAATCCATTTTTTGACATCATGAGCATCGATCCACGCAATTGGGATCGATGACATGTATCAACCAAGTCAGCGAGTCTGACCTCTCGATCCCGTTAGTCGCCTTTTATGACAAGCATAGTCGCTATTTACGGCAAGTATGGGTTGCTGAAGACCTATTCTACCTCGGAATCTTCACGGGTCCATTGGTTAAGTGCCTCAGACTATTGTATTCCCCGCGGCCGGCAGTCCAGGAGAGACTGACCTCTACATGAGTGTGTTAAATGGGACTCCAATCACCATCACCACATAGCAACCCAACTCTGCTTTGGAAAATGCATCTCCCATGTTGTGTTACGGTATACTCCAAGACCGAGGTGCCTGTGGGATAGCCATGACGTTAAAGCATTCGCTTGTCACGCCAAAGACGCTGGTTCGATTCCCGACATGGGTACAATGTGTGAAGCCCATTTCTGGTGTCCCCCACCATGATATTGCTGAAAATTGCTTAAAAGAGGCGTAAAATACAACTCACTTACTACTTCTCAACTATTTTTATAAAGCGTACATAGATCAAGTGTTAATGTTTTGGAATTTTAGTATAATTTGGGAATTCAAAGCCACAATGATAAAAGTTTAGTGTTTCTAGCTGTGAGGGTACGCATAGATTTCTGCCATGTTTCAAATTCAGTCTGCATTTGTCATATTAAATTTGAAAATCTATTTCGGCCTGTCACGAGAATGGATATATACAGATGTGGTTGAGCCATGCTGCTCTGGATGTATTCATTTGATACTTCTAAAACAAGCCTAGCATTCTTCAAAGTAGGAGTATAGACAGTCACGGAGTTTAAATCGTTCGACATATCTGGGTCACATTTTGCCTCTGTCATTGCAAATTCCAGTGACAGTAATGACAATACCAATGTATTTCATATCGATAGCCATACATTCACACATGCACTAAGTATTCAATAAGTATAACAGTTTTTACCTTGAGGTAACCCCAATTGTGTGGATCGATGCTCATGATATCAATCACTGGATTGTCTGGTCTAGACTCGATTATTTACAGACCGCCATCATTTAGCTGGAATATTGGTGAGTGCGGCGTTAAACAACAAACAAACAAACCAACCTGGGTTTGCTAGGTTGGGTTCCATTCCTCATGTCCCTGCCTCTGTGGTTTAGTGGACAGAGTGTCTCACTCCGCAGAGCGGATGGTCGGGGTTCAATCCCTGGTTGCGACACACCAAAAGACCAAAAAGGGGCTAAAACAAGGACTGGTTGGCTCGGAGTAGGTATACTGTGTCTGAGTGAGATTTTCATGTTAAACTGCGGTATGGTATCTCAAGTGGGTTAGCACTATAAAATCGGCATTAGTCCAGGTGAGTACAAGTTCACAAACATGTACATGCACGTCGCTGTATAAGTGCAATAATCTTGAACGACATTAAACCCCATTCCACCTCACCTTCTCACATGTCACAATGTCTGACCTGATATACTTGAATAGTGCTGAAAGCAGTCAAAATACACAAGCTCATGATAAATATTTTAATAGTTCTTGTCATGTGTCATATATGGCCTTTATTGTCTGAGTGATTGTATACTATCATTTGTCACCGAGACCGCCTCTGTAGTCTAGTGGTAGAGCGTTCGCCCAGAGAGAGGAAGGTCCGGGGTTCGAACCCCAGCTGTGTCATACCAAAAGACATTAAAAGATGGCATTTGTTGTTACCCTGTCTGGCGCTCGGCATTAAGGGGCTAAAACAAGGACTGGTCGGCTCGGAGTCGGTATACTGTGTCTGAGTGGGATATTCATGTTAAACTGCTGCATGGTATCTCAGTGAGCTAGCACTATAAATCGGCATCAGTCCGAACTAGTACAAGCAGCCACACAAACACACACACGTACATGCAGTCGCTATGTAAGTGCAATAATCTTGGTCGCGACGTTAAACACCATTTCACCTCACCATTAAATCTACCCTTGTCAAGGTCTAGTGACTGCACCGCTCCCCGGCTATATTTCAGACACCGCTCAGAAATGTTCAGTGCATTCTGTGTTAGAGAATTAGTGACCCAACTATTTCATTCTCTTGTAATCTAATGGCACAGGGTAGAATAGGTCTTCAGCAACCTATGTTTGCCGTAAAAGGTGACTATGCTTGTCGTAAGAGCGGCTAACTGGATCGGTTGTTCAGGCTTGCTGTGTGGATCGATGATCATGATGTCAATCGGTGGATTGTCTGGTCCAGACTCGATTATTTACAGACCATCGTCATTTTGCTGGAATATTGCTGAGTGCAACAAACAAACAAACTAATGGCACACTCATACCATGTATTGACTTGATGTTTGTGTGACCCGTGAAGATCAGGGGTAGAATAGGTCTTCAGCAACCCATGCTTGCTGTAAAAGGCGACTGTGCTTGTCACAAGAGGCGACTAGCGGGATCGAGTGGTCAGGCTCGCTGACTTGGTTGAGGCATGTCATCGATCCCAGTTGCGTGGATCGATGCCTATGATATCAATCACTGGATTGTCTGGTCCAAACTCGATTATTTACAGACCTCCGTCATATAGCTGTAACATTGCTGAGTGTGGCGTAAAACAACAAACCAACCAACCAACTTGATGTTTGTTATCTCCTATATGTTTGTTACCTTATTCATATTTTGCAAATGTTTTTGTAACTATGATTTTTTAAACATTAGGGGAATTTATATGTACACTCCCTGTGAATATCTGGGGCAGAATAGGTCTTCAGAAACCCATAATTGCTGTAAAAGGCGACTATGCTTGTTGTAAGAGGCGACTAACGGGACCGGGTGGTCAGGCTCGCTGACTTGGTTGATGCCTGTCATCGATCCCTATTGTGTGTATCGATGTTCATGATATCAATCACTGGATTGTCTGGTCCAGACTCGATAATTTACATACCACCGTCATATAGCTGGAATATTGCTGAGTGCGGCGTATAACAACAAACAAACTACACGTATATGTACATTCAGATATTTCTCATGTATTTATGATCGTTTTTGCCTCCCCATTAATTGTACTTAGCTTCTTGTAATCTTTGATGATACTGTTGGACAGCTTATGTTCAGTGTTTTATTTTTATGATTTCATCATCAGTATGGATATAGTAGTTTGTTATTTGTGTTTTCCCCATGTTTAGACACACACGTTGGTTAAGCGACTCAGACTATTGTATTCCCCAGCAGTCCATGAGAGACTGACCTCTCTGAGGTCTGCGCCCTGTATCTATAAACTTTTTCAAGATCTTGTATGTTTATCCCCCAGGATTCATTAGGCCGTTTTAAGGGTCGGTTTGCTACGGAATCTCGTACGAGGACTGACTCGGTTGTATTGAGCTAAACTTAGTACATGTAACTACGGTTTCCAATACTCAAGTTTTTCTAGTAATCCGTGGATAACCAACCTTCCCGAGATTGTCTAGCTTTTGGGGAATTTTAATATTTCCTTGCTCGGTCAAAGTGACTGAATCTTTAGTCTGTTAGACTAGTTTGATATTATGACATTCTCGTCTATTTTATTGTCCAAGGGACTTATTTTAGGGATAGGCCCTCTGTGTTCATTTCCCTATATTTAACCTGGCAGAGGTTATTCACTCATCAGAGTGTTGAGTTAATTAACTCAGGTGTTAACTGGTTGCAGCTGACTTGAATGGCTCTCTATGCATCTAGTCGGTATCTTGTTAGAACAGAACAGCACTTTGTTTCCCTCGGCATATGAGGTACAAACAGTATTTTACAATGCGGTGGACAGAGGTAAGCCGAAACCTTTTACAATTTTTACTTTATGTTAACACATTTACATTGTTTCTTTTGGACAGATATCTTATGGCAGTTAAATAATTGTTGGAGTTATAAGATTATTGGTCTTTTCGAATAGTGTTTTGGGATGTACTTGTCCCTTTGTTCATTGGAATATTTACATTTGAAGATATTCTGGAATTCATCTCCAATGTCAACACAATCACACAACTTGCTTAAATGTTGATTCAACGGAGTGTTTTTCCATCTTCCGGTTTCTATTGGCAGACAAGATGTCCTACAGAATAGCAATTTGAATGATATATTTGGGGAGGGATGTTTATTAAATATGTTTCAAGTTTATAGGTGATTTTAAAAATATGATATGAGGAGCATTTGTAATATCCACTTTCCCAGATGGCCAGTATGTATCGGAGAGAATTTTAGAGGCATACGATGATTTCAACCAGGAGGATGATATGAATGGTTGTCTTTTATCAAAACTATTTTTGATGAATCCTGTATTTCCTAAGTGTTGTTTTAGCTGCTCTCATTTTATTACTGTAATACAGTTGCTTAGCTCAGCCGGTTGTGCATTTGCTCTGATTTAATTAATCAGATCTTTGTCAGCGCAGATTTGGCTCATTTGATCATTTTTATTGTCTTATGGTAGAATTAGTTGTTAGTGTATGTACCTGTGAACCTATTACCGTATTTTCATTATTACTTTTTCTTGTTTAATGACACCCCTTATCAACGGAGCACTTGAGAATAAATAGTTGTTAAAACGATTACTTGGTGCTTTCCCTCATAACGTTTGTAAATTTGTTTTGAATAAAGTTTTATAATAATTAGCTTTATCATGTTGTCAACTTGTCACCTGGCTTGTAGGAACCACGTCTGTGCTGACTGGTTTCACCAGTGATGAACCTGTACCTGCATCACTTTCCTTTCCTCCCACATGAAGCTGATACCCCGTGATATAACTGAAATGTTCAAAACGGCGTCAACTTCCTCAGTGGGGTCCTTGACTGCAATGGAGAGTGGTTTTCACTTTTAAAAACAAATGTAAAGCTCAATACGCCAAATTCCTTTCCTTCATACGGCAAAATAGTATTGTTACTTATGCCACATACGGTGATGTAAAATTGTACCTCACTCACTATGCCACGTACGGCGATGTAAAATTATAACTCACTCACTATGCCACGTATGGCGATGTAAAAATATAACTCGCTCACTATGCCACATACGGTGATGTAAAATTATAACTTACTCACTGTGCCAGGTACGGCGATGCAAAACTATAACTCACTATGCCACGTACGGTGATGTAAAAATATAACTCACTATGCCACGTACGGTGATGTAAAAATATAACTCACTCACTATGCCACGTACGGTGATGTAAAATTAGAACTCACTCACTATGCCACATACGGTGATGTAAAATTAGAACTCTCACTATGCCACGTACGGTGATGTAAAATTATAACTCACACACCATGCCACGTACGGTGATGTAAATTGTAACTCACTCACTATGCATGTATGGTGATGTAAAAATATAATTTTACATCACCATACGTGGCATAGTGAGTGAGTTCTAATTTTACATCACCATACGTGGCATGGTGAGTGAGTTATAATTTTACATCACCGTACGTGGCATAGTGAGTGAGTTATATTTTTACTATGCCACGTAAGGCGATGTAAAATTATACCTTACTCACTCACTATGCCACGTACGTATCCCAAGTATAGTTGAGGAAGTGATGGCGTAGCGAGGTCAGACTGACCATATGGGATTGAACATAAGACATAATAAGTCTTATTGTATGTAGAGCCTTTATCACACAGACACTGGTAGGAATCGACCAAGCGTGTGACCAGGGGATCTCAGGACCATACAGTGTTATCGCACTATTTATTATGAAGTCCTCTTAACTTAACATATGTTGCCAACAAGGTAAAATATATCTTATAACTGTATCTCTGTTGATACAGGTTGTGCTCGGGGAAGATAAAACCTGTTCAAGTGCCAAGTTGGACATAAGCTGGAAAGTTTAACACAAAAGTACATGTAAGAATATTGTATATATATATGTCTATGTTAGCTTATGGTCTGCAATATTATGATGGGTTTGAGTTACTCATCTAGTGGAGACATGTATAGCATAAAATGGTCAACTTAATAAACAGTACTAAGGTGGTAAGAGTGAGAGAGTGAGCATGTGAATTAGTTTGGTTTGACGCCGCTTTTAACAGTATTCCAGTTATATCATGGCCTGTCAGTTTAATGTGGGAGAAAAACACGAATTGATGCAGGTATTAGATGTTTACAACTGCACAGCTTATTGGGGCGCCTTGATAACAGGCCCTGCCATGCTCCCTGAGGGGGCATGAAGACACACACTTAGCCACAGTTCTGGACAAAACTTAAACAGATTTCTGGTCAGTATTGTCAGATGATTTGGTCCCTGACAACCAGGGCAAATACTACAAACCTTCATATTGCTCCTCACAAGCTTTACTAAGGTATAGATTTGAAATTGTGAGGTTAATTTGCATACTGTTAATCTTGTAGCTTTCTTCAAGAACCTTTTCTGGCTTATCGGGTAGAAGAAGTCCTTATCACCCATGACTTTCAGGATGAAATGACTTTAAAGAGTGCACGTTTTGCCTGACTGTCTGTGTATCATTGTACCCAGTCTTATCCCATGTATCTTTTCTTACACTTCAGAGTGGTCACAGATTACCATGTGTGGACGTGAAGGAATCTATTGCATACATTCTGATGGATATGCTGAACACAATATCTATGAAGAAGTCATATATGGATGTCCGGGAATAGGTGTTCACATTGCTGTGGATTCTGAAGAATAACAAGGATCTATGTGGAACTTTGTTTCATAGTGTTATACAGCGCCAGGACATTTGTGTCAACTTGGCTATTTATAGGTATAGAATTTTGTCTTCATGATGAGACATTTCCTGGTAGTTGATTATGTTATGGAAGTTTAATGATAACCTACTTGTCACACTTAGTATATTGTGTATAAGAAAGTGAGCCCTTGTGACCAGGCATTTATGCCTTTCACATACAATTGCAGGAGTAGTCTTTGCAAAACTTTTCAAAGAGATCAAACAGTGTGCAGGGCACAAGTTTTCCACATGTTCTCCCCAAACAAATTTAGTATATGAAATACAAATGTCATCATTTGTTTACTAAATTTTGCATTTTATTTCTTAAGCTGAAATCCTGTCTTAAGGGAGATGTCATTTAAACCGATTACTTACTTTGATATCTTTGCACTATTGTTGTGGTTGTAACTTTTGTCTACCTCCTCAAAGGAGGACTGTGTTTGCACCATCTCTGTCCATATATTTGTAATTTGACGCATATGAATCAATGATGTCATTCCAATTTGCTCTGCCTTCTCAACCATATTGTCCTATTTGGCACATGGCATATGTGTGTTGAGATGGTATATATTTGTACATGTGGATATTTTATGATATTATGACCATTGAGTGTATATAGCAATGCCTCATTGTCTTACATTTCCTCTATAACATTAGCCACATGAATTTTGTGTTTGTGTTCACAGTAAGTGAATCATTATCACTGCACAGACTTGCACACCAAATCTGTGGGTGCTGTTACTTTGTCTCACAACTCTGTAACTCCTTTGTGTAATTAATCATGCAGTGAGAATGTCTTGTGCGTCTTGTGGTAGATTCTACAAAGCCTTGTTTCCCTTTTTATCCCCCTGGCGTATAATGCCTTGTCTGTCTGTCTGCATGTCTGTCCGTCTGTAATCATTTTGTTTCCGGAGCCTTACTCGAAAACCGTTCAATATTTTTTTTAACAGATCCTGAAGTTGTGCCTTTTGCTATATATTTGCAGACTTTTGTCTTTTTCTTTCTCGATTTCCATGGAAACACTTTCTACTTAGTCTCAAATAGATGTGGTAAGTATCGTTTCCACAGCACAACTGAAATCTGTGAAACTTTTCATCCAAACCTGGTACATATATAAGCCAAGGACTGAAATGGTGCCTAAATTCTCTATTCAAAATTTGATTTTTCCCTGTTTCATTGAAACAAGTTAAGACTTAATGGAGGTCGGTGTCGTTTCTGGAATAGTACAAAAAACAATTTAACTTTTTTCATCCAAACTTGGTACATGTACCGGTATTAGTCAAGGGATGAAGCCTTTTGCTATTTAGAATTTGTTTTCATGTTTCCATGGCAAAAAGTTTGACTTTGACTCTGTTCATAGTGGTGTGTTTGTCCGGACCATATCCTTAAAACTAGAAGTACTCTGTGTTTGCATAGTTTCAAGAAAAAGATCAGGTTGTCAACTGGTGGCTTTTGCTATTTAGGGATGTTTTGAATTTATTTATTTTTTCTGTTTCCATCTCAAAAGGAATGGATGCATAGTCAGAAAGAAATGCGAACATTTGTGACTTATAGTGTAACCATAGAGTTCTAGATAATTTTTGTCATTTAACAATATATCACGTGACTAACCACAAGTCCCGGTAGTCCAGTGGGTACACGGGTCCTACTCGGTACCCACTCACTGACATTTTTTCAAAGTTTATTTTCTCTACACCTTCTTTTCTAAACAATTATGTTTACTGTCAGTCTCATTTAGCTAACAGACATGGAAGTTAATACACTTGGTCCATGTGGTCTTGGTTGTATGATAGTAACAATTGTTCACAGAGGCATTTTGTCTTTTAGTTTATGTTTGTTTACTTTCCAGAATCATTATTAATGAGTATTCTGTAGATTATTCATGTTATGTTCTCATTCAATGTTTGGTAGCCAAGGGCTAGTTAGCCAAGTTAGTTGACATTACATTGGGATTATGTAAGATTCTTTTACTGACTCATTGTTTTTCTACAGGCATAAATGGATTGTGTTAACCAAACTTCTGGCACTAATACTGAATATTGTTGTATGTTACCTGGTTCAGAATAGGTTCCCAGGAACCAATGCATGATGTGAGAGATGATTGAATTGATCCGGTGGTCGGACTCAGTAGCTTGTACCTTGATCTGTATTATTTACTGCATGTATGACAATTTCTTATACAAAATTGATAAAAGGTGTCTTTGTGTTTAAGGAATAAAATGTCCTAACTGAAAATAATTTCTTTTGTCATTTTAAACTCAAATATCAGCATAGTTTCTCTGAGTTGTATGGTGCCATTTTCTGCTCTATAACTTATCTGAATACAACATACACCTTGAGTCAATGGATGTCTATAATGATCATGATCATGATCATGACAATGATCATGTATATTTATGGGCAGTTACCTAAACACTGCATGAATGTCCACTTGATCATCTTTGGTCTACAAAACTCCAAGTGAGTGTTAAGTTTTTATCATCAATAATTTCATAAAAGTATTTAGTTCCTCCATACGAACAAGAGCAGAGCATGTTTTTCTTTTGCCGTAAAAGACTATGCTTGTTGTAAGAGGCGACTAACAGGATCGGGTGGGTGGTCAGGCTCGCTCACGTCGTTAATATGTCATCGAATCCCATTTGCATGGGATTGATGCTCATCATGACAATCACTGGATTGTCTGGTCCAGACTCGATTATTTATAGACCACCACCATAAAGCTCAAATATTGGTGAGTGCTGCGTTAAACAAAAAACAAACAGTTCGAACTTTCCAAGTGATAGCCAAGAGTTGTATTTTTTGTGCGGGGTAGTCTTGTTTTAATTCCCACGACTTGCATAATTGATTACTCGCTTCTCTCCATCTCGAGTTTGGTCAAAACTGCCCCTAAACCCTTCTGGATAGCATCTACATGCAAATCAAAAGGAAGAGAAAATTCACAGAAACCGGTGGTGAAAGTAATCTGGCACTCAACTCACATGATAATTGTTCCTGCTCTGGTTCTCATTCCCATATTCTCTCCGTAATTTTACGTTTCCATTTTCCTTTTCGTGGGGAATGAGGTAGAGTTTTACCCCAGGTGCTGGCGATTTGCAAAATTGGCAACAAAACGTAGATAGTAACCAGCACAGCCTAGAGAAGTTGGTCTGGGCCGTGAAGATATCATCTCTAACTATTCTGGATCTGGTCCTGGCCTGTTGTCTGAAACTACATGTCCAACATAGCAGACTTTCCTTTTGATGAAATAATGTGTTTCAAACAATCCAAGTGCTCTGGAAGAGTTTTCGAATTAACAACGATGTAATCAATGTATACCCGACCACATTAAGCGACAAATCTAAACATTCTTCCCCCAACCTTTGATACACTGACGGCTGTTGCGGATGCACTTATGTTTGGGAAGTGAGCTGGGATTTTAGCGAAAATAAGACATTGCTTTTTCAAGAACTTTTAGGTACAGACTTCAGACTGTCTGATAAAAAAATGGCCTGCCACCAAATTGTTGTAAGGTGGTTCTTAAATAAAATCAGGCTCATAGTTCGAAATATAAAAATAGTCTTGTTTTGTAGCTGAAAAGATCCCACCCCCAGTCTCACCAATGAAATATCTCAGGAGATGTAGGGGCAAGGGCGGGGGAGATGTATAATACTAACTGTAGGGGCTAATAGGGGCAAGGGTGGGGGAGATGTATAATACTAACTGTAGGGGCTAATAGGGGCAAGGGTGGGGGAGATGTATAATACTAACTGTAGGGGCTAATAAGGGCAAGGGCGGGGGAGATGTATAATACTAACTGTAGGGGCTAATAGGGGCAAGGGTGGGGGAGATGTTTAATACTAACTGTAGGGGCAAGGGTGGAGGAGATGTATAATACTAACTGTAGGGGCAAGGGTGGGGGAGATGTATAATACTAACTGTAGGGGCAAGGGTGGAGGAGATGTTTAATACTAACTGTAGGGGCAAGGGTTGAGGAGATGTTTAATACTAACTGTAGGGGCAAGGGTGGGGGAGATGTTTAATACTAACTGTAGGGGCAAGGGTGGAGGAGATGTATAATACTAACTGTAGGGGCTAATAAGGGCAAGGGTGGAGGAGATGTGTAATACTAACTGTAGGGGCTAATAGGGGCAAGATGGGGAGATGTATAATACAAACTGTAGGGGCTAATAGGCGCAAGGGTGGGGGAGATGTATAATACTAACTGTAGGGGCAAGGGTGGAGGAGATGTTTAATACTAACTGTAGGGGCAAGGGTTGAGGAGATGTTTAATACTAACTGTAGGGGCAAGGGTTGAGGAGATGTTTAATACTAACTGTAGGGGCAAGGGTGGGGGAGATGTATAATACTAACTGTAGGCGCTAATAGGGGCAAGGGCGGGAAGATATATAATACTAACTGTAGGGGTTAAAAGGGGCAAGGGTGGAGGAGATGTATAATACTAACTGTAGGAGCAAGGGTGGAGGAGATGGTTTCAGCACAACTGTATGTGTACTTTTGAAACTTTTGAAACTTTTGAAACTTTGTATACATATAATTATGTTTTAATTTCCGTTTAATATATCATTCGGGTTTGTTTTTTTCTTTGTGCAACTTTGTGGGGCAGATTAACTTTGTTAAAAATGTGAAACACTCAGCATTTAGAAATACCCACCGTTGTGTGTTTCAGTACATGGTGTTTGTGCAGCTGTCTCCCTTACTCTGCATTTGCATTGACTGGAAAGACAGCCGTCATATTAATATTTAATAAGGTTATCATAAATGTTTCGGCGTATCGACTTCCTTTTCCCCATGTTTTTTATCATATACTTTGTGATATCAAATTGAACTTATTTTGGAAATATTTCTATCCTTCATTACAGCTGTTCACAATTCTAATTGGTGCATGATCTGTACACACAATGTTATGCTGTACATAATTACACTGGCTTGTCCAAAATCAAGAACTGTTTAATCCACATTTGTTCTGTCACCACTCTGTAACTGATCCTTTGTAGTATTATATTGTCATTTCATTCTTTAGTCGCATGGAAATAATTTTGTATGAATATATATCTTGACCAATGGCATCCATTTTGTTACCTAGGACATCCCAATAATGTGTCATACCTGAATCCGGCTTCAACTTGTAGGAGGCGGTCTCGACTTCCGAACTATGTGATCGACGTTGAACTTATGAATATATGTACCTTATACTATGTTTCTTTTATACTGAACTCTTACAAGCATAATAAACATTGTCATTTATAGTATATTATTATATGTTAAGTTTATTATTTTGATGGATTTCTCTCTTTCGTTTTACATATTTATATAGCAGATAATGTTTGTGCAAAATGAGAAACAATGTGTACATAGAAATGTCAGGATTTGCTAAACAACGTTATCATTATTGTTTTATTCAGTTATCTCCCTTACACTGAATTTCCATGCACAATGACAGAAATGGTATTTTTGTTGGCAAATAAATAATCAATCATTTTTGTTTTATCGTGACCATGAAATAGTAACCATAGTGACCATGAAATTCGTATTCTTCAGGCTTCTTTTTCGTCAAATGCAGTCAAGGTCAAAATGAAAAAAAACATCATTACTGTTTACAAAACCAATGTTGCATGAAGTTTGAACAGAACGCTATTCTGTGCAAAATGACAATGGTTTGTCCAAAAAGAACTGAACTGTTCCAAACCGTTTTATCTTTTATTGTCTGACTATTGTTTATTGTCTATACCTGGCTTGTACAATACAATGAAGTCTATTTACAGATGTGTTTGCGTAGTTTGTGTATATATTATGATGTTCGCCATTATCTTATCTTTCATAAATTGTTTTCTTCTACTTCAATAAATTGTCTCAATGAATTTTGTTCGAATGCATATCTTCGATTATCATTATCGATACTTTGATTTGATCTAGTGTACATTTTCTTCCTGGTTTCAAGAATTAGAACACCTTTTTAAGAATAAGGAATAAAAGATAATACCTTATGATCTAATTATGTATATACATGTATTCTAATGAGAAGATTAAAAGATTAGAAGCAGAAGGGGATCTCATATTACAGTAATGCGTAAACCAGTGCGTCTATTTAACCTAACTATGTTACGATAAACCATCGTTGATATGGGTCTGTTTCGCGTGAAATTCATTTAATTTCAACCCCCAGTCAGCAATAATCCAGGTCTATGACGGCGGCCTGTAAATGCTCAGTATACCAACCACTGATTCGTCTGGCCCCAACAAGGACAAAGTCACATGCAACTAACCAGGTAACAGGGCCTGACCATTCTATGTTATCGCCTCCCATGACAACGTATAGTATAGTGGGGCGTAGTGTAACCCGCATCATTGAAATGAAAGACAAAACCTTTAAAATATAACATTTGGTTTGTAAAGCTGAATAAGCAACGAAAACAAATGTTAATAAATACAAATTTACAATGATTACAATGTTATAGCGACAACGGCCTACATGAAGGACGTGTGCTATAAATATATCGAAGCTTTGAACGCAAAGACCTTTCGGTTTCGAATTCAATTTCGCGAATTTATTGTTGAAAAACTGCGGATTGAAAACACACTTTTGACGTTATTTCACGCAATTAAGCTTATCTACATAAACACATTTAAACCAACAGTGTTAAAACAATCATTTCAAATTGTACCTCCATTTATGATAATATGAAAATATTGAGATCTTGATAAATCAAATGCATGTTGTTTATAAACATTTGATTTTACTCACATTCACTGCACATTAATCTGATTTATTTCAATCTTCAGTCAATTACCACACTCAATATTTGATCGAGATTACTTAATATGTACGTTGTGCAAAACAACTGTTCCCACGAAACCCGGAAACATACGGTTCAAGTTAAAGTAGGGAATAGAATCAGACATGATTTTGGTTACTGCTGCGTCTTCCACATGTCAAGCGTGGTCATGGAGACGGAGTTTAATCATATACAAATTCCGTTTCAAAGGCATCAAATTATTATCAATGGCTGGTTTCCATGTCTCTGTTATTTTATGTACCAGCAATTAGGTTAACATTGTTATGAGAGAATACGAGTTCGGGATTGTTGTGCTACGACGACACCTGTATCACGATGGCTTATATATTATGGAAAGTCGACCAGACGAATCAGTGGTCTATAGTGTGATGATCTATCCTCGTCGCTCCCCAAAAGACACGGTTTTTAACCCCCTGGATGCCACAGAGACATATATATCCCTGTGGCATCCAGAGGGCTAAGCACGACTATTTCCACTTAAGTCTGCTCTTACGACAAGCATGATAGTGAGGACTTTTTGATCTGGAGACTTCAGGGGGTTACATTATATAATACTGGACTCAGTTGATAGTCCCATGGAAAAAAAGAATGTAAGCATCCTCTGACAATGACCTTCACACTTGCTTTCGGCATATCCAAAGAATCACATTGATAATATGTTACATATTTTGTTGTCCATGTAACACTGTTTTATTTTTAACATATTACATTAGCCATGGCGATAGTTTAAACCTGGAAATATTAAGCATGGTGAAGTACAAGTACACAGGTTTATACATGAACATGATCATATGAGAATTATTGACAATACTTTGGCATGGATGTTTAGTAATATGTATGCTAGTCTACACATTGGCAGAATATAACAAAACACATCGGGTGGACAGACGTCCTTTAAACATGTTAATCTCATCATAATTAAGGTATACGTATTCGACATATTTTTCAAAATAGAACTGTTTGAAATCCACCTCGGGAAGGAGAATGTACACGGGTAGAATTGTGTGGACGTTCGTGTGACATTAAGTGTAAAAACTGTGTCAGAGACGAATGCTTATAACACGAGACAGGTACATCCGGATGCAGTAGCAGATTGTCTAGTGATTAGTTTGATTGAGCCTGCTGTGTCAACTGCGAGAACAAACTGTGTTAGAGTAACGAAACCTGTGAAAGATGAAACTCAGGATTCTGTGGATCACATGCAGCACTCGCTGTGGAAACCAGACATGTGACCGGAGTGGAACGTGTAGAAATTGCAAAGACGGTAACTTTGACTTTAATGAAGACTCGTTAAATCACAGGTTTCAAGGTATGCTAGAACGGAAAAATCTTAATAATGTACTTTTGAGACAAAACAATGTGTGCGAACACCTGGTATGACGCGGCCGGGGAGTGAACCCCGGTGCTACCTCTACCACTAGACCACGGAGGCGGTCTTCAAAGTCAGTGGTTTCCATTACTTTAATAAATGTAGTCTGAAAATAGTGTAAACCAACCAACCAATGTCATTATTTTATGCACACAGAGCAAATGTACAAAGTTATTAACTCTACATTCTACATTCAATCCCAGTCATGAAAGTGTTACGTCTGTTGTACATCAGTGTTTACCTGTTCTACATGAGAGCTAAAAGATGAAGGAGTGACATCTATATATCAGATTATTAAAATCCTTAAGCAACCAAACAATCTCAGAACACTCATATATTAACCTGCGTGATAGTCTAATGATAATGTTCCCTCTGTATGAAAATCTGAATTGGAACAGCACATATGTTATCCTATAAAATAATATTTCTTCTCCTGTTCAGGATGTAGTGAGAAGAACAAAGGAAAACCATCTAACCAGCTTCTTGATCAGCGGCGGTAATATTAGAGACGTCATCTGATTGTCACGTGATTGTACCCCATGACCTAATACTGACCTGCAAATCTCGACAGCTCCAGCGGAAGCCAGTGTGGGGTGATAAAAAACGCTTTTGTTGAATTAACTTCATTACAAGACACACACAGGTATGATGCTACCATCAACTATATTAAACCTAAACCTTCAGCCAGGCGAGGCAGTAGGAAACATCCGTTTAATCGAAGATCACAACACAACTTCTATTTCCCGATGCTGTGCATGTTTTGATTACTGGATTGATATACAATGAATACAAATGGATGATAATTAAAGGTTCATATGTGCATGTACATTCACTAAAAGAACAATAGATCTGATTAAAAGATCTACTTGAAACAATGATTTTTATATAAATAACTAAGCTAATTGAAGCTATGCAATGATCTACCGTCCAACATATATTTTAGGATGAAATATACTACCTTGCAAATTCAAAGTCAGGCATGGTTTCTGATGTCAAATTCAAACAATTGGCGGAAGCAGTGCGAAACAAACTTTCTCTGAATCATTTTAATTAGGGTTAGTGTTTAGGAAACAGAAAGTATGGTTTTCAAAAGCGACGTCAGTATATGTACATCGCAACGACCGCTCACACGCAAACCATGAAGGTAAATGATGTAAAGATGTGTAAACGTGTTTTTAAAAACTAACTCTCTTTCTAGTTTATATTATATTATTGTACTTTTTCCGATTCACATCTGATAAAGATTCATAGATTAGTATGTTCGTATGTGTATCCTTGCAATCGACATCATTTGTTACAGGCACCACGTTTGATTGACAACACGACTGATTTGAGATGTATCATCTGCTTGTACATACTAGTAGCAGCCGCGACTGGAGATCAGACAGGTAAGTTAGTAAATGGAGTGATGGACAGATTCCGCATTAATGATAAAAAGTACATGGTAAAGTATATGTATATAGCACACACTCCAGGTATCATCTGTTGTGTAACGTTGTAATATTCTGGGACTTACCATCACCTAAGAGACAATAGATGATGCCATGACAGTTTACCGTTATTATTGCCCTTATTAATAATCAAGTTTATCAGACTTTAAATGTTATAAAGGTGTCTTCACAAAAAAGCTACTTTTAGAAATGTGTAAACGAAAAAAGAAGTATGACACTTGTTGATCATAGACAGAAACCGATAATTGAAGGGCGATTGTAACCTTTGAAGTAAATGAACATATACAACCGGCAATGAATGGCACTGGCCTGCAGAAATGCCATGCCTTTGAGTGATCAGTGGTTTTGTTTTACTTAACAGGTCAATCTTCCCATGGCGGACATTATCCCAGTGTATCGATATTGAACAGAATAGATGGTCGCCGCGGTAGTCCGGGCACAGTGATGTGTGTGCTGTTGTGTTTTACATAACTGAACAGCTACTTGTTGTTAGAATGTTTATCAGAATGAGTTAACTAATCACTTTCTATCGATACATTTTGACCTCATTTCATGGAGAGATACTGTGCACAAATTATCGAACCGGCATCATCCCTTGTGTAGTATATGAAGGGTGGGGCCATTAATATCCTCCCAATCCATGATAGAATAACTACTTAAAAGCAAGGAATTATAAATGTATTATGGTAGATGTGTATTGTCTTAGCCATGTCATGACTATACAGATAGCGTAATATGCCGGGATACAAATGCGTCCTGTCAGAAGACGTATTGTGGACAACCAGGTGTCGATGAAAATTGCCGGAGGACGTGCGGTCTCTGCACCTTAACGGGTTTGTGTAACTTTCTTTATATATCTATCCTTCTGAATAGAATGTATTAAAATATGAAGACAACATAGCCAGTATAAAGATGTTTAAACTAGTACGATTTGATTAAACGATATATATCGCTCCACCAACAATAACCAATTATATATTGTCATAAAATTCTATTTACAGTGAGATTTGTGATCCTGTGATATAATGCTATTCCAGACACACCACACTATCATAAAGAGATTGTATGTTGTATTCACCACAACGTGTTCTTGCGTAGGCATTCAGTCAAGTATTTCTTTAGGATCAACATACAAATCCTACATGCAATTTATGTTTAACTAACACCAGTTTGCACACAGTGTTATATCTGCACGCATGTAGCATTTACCATGTCGTACTTTGCCCCTATCTTCATGTACGGAGGCACGGGTGCCTCAATGATCTTTGAAGCTGCAATTCGCTATGCAGAGTACCGTCCTTTAGTCCATTTGTTCGTGGTTTCGAATCCCAGATGCTGTCCAATTATTATCCTTTCTTTATCAAGACCCTAGTACCAATTCAGATATAACTGAAATGCGGTTCAAAGAGGCGGGGTCACATCTAAAATATTTAAAATCCATATTATCTTTAGCTTTAAGTACTGTTTTGCTGTTGCATGAACAACGTTACGAAATGAAGATATTAATCTATAACTTATGTTTGTTATACAAAAAGATGGTTTCTATTTTCTCCAGATTGTGCAGTTGGTATGTACAGGGATGGCGACTCTTGCACAGCATGCCAGAGACAAACTCAAGATGACCATGATGAATGTACAAGGTCATGTCTGGTAACTGGAAGATGGGGAGAAGCATGTGACAAACAATGCACGGATTCATGTCAGAGTCAGGTTTGCTATCAGTGGTCAGGGGAGTGTGTTCATGGTTGCACTGAGGGTAGATATGGAAGAAAGTGTGTCCTCAACTGTGACCACTGTGGTCTCTGTGGGGACGGAGTCTCAAACTGTGCCCGTGGAGATGGTTCTTGTATCTGTGGATGTAGGGAGAACTTATACGGAGTGAACTGTGACAATCAATGCAATACCAATTGTCTTAATACATCATGCAATAGCACAACTGGAGCATGTACACATGGATGCATAAAGGGCATGTTTGGAAAGAAATGCAATATATACTGCAGTGACAAATGCCTTCATAGTACATGCTACCAGAATGGATCATGTATTGCGTGTGTGGAGGGACAGTATGGTAAACAATGCCGGGAGAAGTGTTCCAGGAATTGTGGTAGTGAGACATGTAGTAGAGATGGGAGTTGCAGTCCCTGTAAACCTTGATACTTCAAAACGCAGTGTCAGGAGAAATGCAGCGACAATTGTCTGAATAGAACATGCAGTCAGAACAATGGGACATGTTATAATGGTTGTGTTTCCGACTGGCATGGAGACACATGTGATGTTAAATGTCCTGAGAACTGCGCTACTGACAAATGTAGTAGAGACAACGGTTCGTGTGCAGATGGATGCATAGATGGTTCATATGGTCATCACTGTAACCTCACATGCAGTAGCAATTGCACAGACATGAAATGTACCACTAACGAACAAGATGGAAGTAAACCTGCCTGTACTTTGGGTTGTAAAGGTGGACTTTGGGGAGACTACTGTGACAGTGAGTGTCCTGACCACTGTACAACGTGCAACAGAAGAACGGGTTCCTGTCTGAAATGTGAGCATCACTTATACTCCTGTAACAAGTCCTGCAGTGGTAACATGGCGGGGTTACGTACCCTTTGTTTTCAAGATAGCTACTTTGGTCAAACGTTCGTTACTTGTCCATTTAATAGTTTATTCTGTGTCATTATTTCTCCACAAATATTACAGATCAGAAAGCCAGAGGACACAACATATAACTGCTATAATTTTTCTGTGGCTCATTTAACTTAATATCGGAACTGTACAAAGTAAAGAGTACAGTTGGCCAAAATAGTTACTTTCGATTATTAAATTATGGTGAAGTCCTTATTACATAAAACGTGTAGGCAATCTAAATAATTCTGTAAAGTTATGCAATCTAAAATGAACATTTATTGTCAAAAAGAAAATTTGAAGAATACAATAAGGAGCTAGGCCATTTTCATCGTATAAACAAGATATTTCAATCAAAATATCAAAACAATCCGGGGATGAGTGAGTGGGTTTATTGGCTGTTAGATGTTCTCCCGTCCGACAAGAATAGGATATTCGACAAAAACTGTTTTCATATTCCCTGTTAATGCTTCCTTGTGAAGTTGTGAGGCTGCATGTTTCAAAAAGGTATAAATGGAAACAAACGCTTCATTATATCAGTAAACAAATCACTACAAAGAAATACACTGAGTGAGTGAGTGAGTGAGTGAGTGAGTGAGTATGGTTTAACGCCGCATTTAGCAATATTCCAGCGGGGGACACCAGAAATGGGCTTCACACATTGTACCCATGTCGGGAATCGAACCCGGGTCTTCGGCGTGACAAGCGAAAGCTGCCAGCAAATGCTACTTTTTTATATTGACATATATTGAGTGAGTGAGAGATTGAGCTCTGATTTCATCTCAAGAAAAAAGATTTTAGTCATGATATCTTGACCACGAGGGTTTATTTAATATTAGAATGTAATTGTTGATCTTATCATACTTTCAGTTTCCTACGTCCAGTCCCTTCACAGGCTGATCGTCGTCTTGTCAGCATGTCTTGGTGTTCTCCTCCTTGTCATTGCAGTGATGATCGCGAGGTGAGACCTTTGTAAACGCTTTATCATACAGACGAAGGGACTGACACCAAGTCAGTCAATACAATAACACATTCAATTAAGCTGAACTGAACAATCTATAATAAAGCCGTTGTATACTTTGTATACAAAGTCATCATCATACCTCCCATCTCTACAATATTTACAGAAATCCCTTCTTCTTGATTTCTATATACCTGAAGCCTTGCGCATGTTTATTGTACACTTTTACCATTTTAACTTGAATAAATGTATTTCAGGAAGAGAGTGTGTACATGGTGCCCAGTCTTCCAAAGAGGTATATATTTATCACCAAGCAGCCCTGACAGCAGACCAGACGAAATCTCACTGCAAGAGGTCAATGGATCACGTGACAGTGAAGGGTCTCGGTATGCCGTAATTCCGGATATGAATAACGATTCCTCTGTGGAAGAGAGAGGCTACGAACAACTGAATCCACCCCCGCCAGACACTGGCTACACGCCGTTATCACATACTTGTCAATGAGATAAACTTTTCTATCAGTGAAAATCACCTGACCTGTGTGACTGCAATTTTACTATGTCATCAACAAAATGTTGTGTCGTTGTAACCTTCAACAATAATTATGTTTATTGTCAATCTTGTGTGTATATATATATGGTGTATATGGCCTTCGTTTGCTTTCCTTATATGTAGAGAGTTGTTCAAATGACAATTTATTTGATCATGTGGGATTGAAAAGAAAAAAAACACCTGAACCAACCTATTTTTAACTGATTTCTGTGTGATATCTCATAAGGTAACTATTTTCCCAGAGTCGTGCTTGTGTAATTCGAATGTAAACGTGGAAGATTTTGTTGAAAGCAACAAATACATATTTGATTCAATGTGCTCTCCAACTTTCTCTTTGTATTCGGTTGCACACTCATTTATGTTAATAAAGCATATTAACGTCATTTAAAATACGTCCTTTTCCTTCGGTCTTATTACATGTGCTTATAGTTATGTTATAAGGATATCATGGAAATAAGTCTTAAACAAATATATCACAGGAAATTTTCACCTTTACTCAAATGACAATCAAATAATGGACCAGAAAACCCAGTGACACAGTGACACATTTACCGATTTTGTCAAAACTAAAATCGATATGTTAATTGTGAATTATGTCTGCAGAGTACAAGTGCAGAGATTCTGCTGCTCATATGTAAAGAAAAACGTTCACCGTATTGTTTTGCAGCAGAGGCAGTTGTAATATGTCTCGGCGAAAACATAACATTGAAATTTCAAGTAAGTATCTTGAAATTTCATGATACTAAGTTGAAATATTAAGATCTTAACTTGAAATTTCAACCAATATATCTTGAAATTTCAAATTAGTATCTTGAAATTTTAACTTCGTCACTTGAAATTTCAAGAAAAAAAAATATAAAAAAGCAAATGACCCTTAAAGGCTTCCGTAAGCTACAGACATATCACATATTTGAAACAACATTTGTCTCATAAACAAAGATATCATATTTTAAGTGATATTATGACGTAATAGATAATAAAAAGAAGAAATGATCAGATTACGATTAACCCATCACCACACACGCAAACAAAATTAATTGCTTAGGTTTGGCTATGAGATAACCAGGCAGTTCCCTATTTTGATTTGTACCATATGTTCCTAAGTCTGTTAGTGGGAACACTTGCGATTGACTTGCCAATGCTTGTAACGGTTGCCACTGATGGGTCAGTATACTATCATATGTCATCACATGGTGTCATTACTAACTGACTCATAAACGCATGCTTATGATATAGTCGGAAACGTACAATGGACCTTTATCTGTATCAGTAAACATGCTGCGTGTTAATATTTCAAACTCATGCTTTCCATTACTTTACACAAGGCAGTGTGAAAACAGTGTAAACCAACATATTTCAAGAAATATCATTATTTTATTGAACCAGAGCAAATGTAATACAACATATCCATTGATTTATAAATATAGATGAGGAAATCGAAAACAATATCTATGACACGGCTGCATTGGACACTGACATGTATAACGACTTACTTTTACACATCATTATTTGAACTTCCGATCTTGACAACGGTATTATACAAAACAAATATTCCTTATTGTCTCACCATAAGAGTTTGTATCTTTGTATCTGATTACATCGAGAGAAGAGAACGTTTAAATGAACTGAGACAGTGAATGTTTGACATTTCAAACCTATCCACGGGGTTTAATGTCGGAAATCATTTACAACTGCTTCCGTGTTGTATCAAAATCAATCCCATCCGTGAATATCCTGGTTAGAATAGGTCTTCAGCAACCCATGTTTGCCGAAAGAGACCACTATGCTTGTCATGAGACGCTACAAACGGGATCACTTGGTCAGGCTCGCTGACTTTGTTGATACATGCCATCGTATCCCAAACAATCTCAGAACGCTATTAACCTTCGTCTAATCACAATTTTCTCTGTGTATCAAAATGTGGCGACTCACGTTGTCATACCTGTGAAAAACATAGGGTAAAGCTCACACAAGGTATGGCTCCCGTGAAAGCCACTTTTTGGGTGATAAATACACCTTTTTGAAATTACCTTCATTACAAGACACACACGTGTTACTATCGTCAAATATATTCCAGATATACCTTCAGTCTGCTTAGGTAGTACGAGAACGAAACACCAAACATAACATCCTTTAACCGAAGTCCACCAAGCACATGGTCACAAAGAACATATTCTATTTCCTAAAGCTGTGCATGGTTTTATTTCTGGTTTGATATATATCTTAATAATAGATTAAAAATGAGGATAATTAAAGATATATATATGCATGTCCATGCCAAAAGAGAACAACACGTATATAAAAAATATCAAACAATGATTACTATACGTATCCTAAACGTTAATTGAAGCTATGGTAAGTTACATTGCCCAACACAATTCCTTGTACATTCAAATGCATTCAGTGTTTCGGATGTTAACCAAGTGGGTGAAGCAGTGCCTACACCATTGTTATAGGATCTAGGAAATAGAAAGTATGGTTCACAAAAGCGATGTCAGTTCATGTACATCGGAAGGACCGCTCACACGCAAATCATGAAGGTAAATGATGTATAGATCTCACTTGTTTATTGTTTCTGTGTTATTCTTTTTTCAATGCATATCTGATAAAGATTCACAGAATTCCATGTTCGTCCCATGCATGGTTATAACTACGTAAATAAGGATTATTAAAGATATACATATGCGTGTCCATGCCATAAAAGAACAACTCAAATATAAAAAAAATTAAACAATGATTACTTTACGTATCCTAAACGTTAATTGAAGCTATGGTAAGTTACATTGCCCAACACATATTTCGCGACGAAATATCAATTCCTTGTACATTCAAATGCACTCAGTGTTTCCGATGTTAACCAAGTGGGTGAAGCAGTGTGACGCCAATTCTCCTACACCATTGTAATAGGATCTAGGAAATAGAAAGTATGGTTCACTAGTACTAAAGCGACGTCAGTTCATGTACATCGGAACGACCGCTCACACGCAAATCATGAAGGTAAATGATGTATAGATCTCACTTGTTTCTGTATTATTCCTTTTTTAATGCATATCTGATAAAGATTCACAGAATTCCATGTTCGTCCCATGCATGGTTATAACTACGTATGTGTATCCTTGCAATCGAATCCATATTGTTGTCTTTGTTACAGGCACCACGTTTGATTGACAGCACGACTGATTTGAGATGTATCATCTGCTTGTACATACTAGTAGCAGCCACGACTGTAGATCAGACAGGTAAGTCAGTAAATGGAGCGATGGACAGATTCCGCATTAATGAAAAAAATTATATGTATATAGCACACACTCTAGGTATCATCTGTTGTCAAACGTTATAATATTCTTGGACTAACCATCAACTAATTGACAATAGATGATGCCAAGACAGTTTACCGTTATTATTGCCCTTATTAATAATCAAGTTTATCAGACTTTAAATGTTATTGATACAGTGTCTTCACACAAAAAAACTACTTTTAGAAATGTGTAAACAAAAAAGAAGTGTTGTGATCACAGACAGAAACCGATAATTGAAGGGCGATTGTAACCTTTGAAGTAAATGAACACATATAACCGGCAATGAATGGCACTGGCTTGCAGAAATGCCATGCCTTTGAGTGATCAGTGGTTTTGTTTAACGTAACAGGTCAATCTTCCCATGGCGGACATTATTCCCAGTGTATCGCTATTGAACAGAATAGATGGTCGCCGCGGTAGTCCGGGCACAGTGATGTGTGTGTGCCGTTGTGTTTTACATGACTGAATAGCTACTTGTTGTTAGAATGTTTATCAGAATGAGTCAACTAATCACTTTCTATCGATACATTTTGACCTCATTTCATGGAGAGATACTGTGCACAAATTATCGAACCGGCATCATCCCTTGTGTAGTATATGAAGGGTGGGGCCATTAATATCCTCCCCATCCATGATAGAATAACTACTTAAAAGCAAGGAATTATAAATATATTAAGGTAGATGTGTATTGTCTTAGCCATGTCATGACTGTACAGATAGCGTAATATGCCAGGATACAAGTGTGTCCTGTCAGAAGACGTATTGTGGACAACCAGGTTTCCATGAACATTGCCGGAGGACGTGCGGTCGCTGCACCTTAACGGGTTTGTGTAACTTTCTTTATATATCTATCCTTCTGAATAGAATGTATTAAGATATGAAAGACAACATAGCCAGTATAAATATGTTTAAACTAGTACGATTTGATTAAACGATATATATCGCTCTACCAACTATAACCAATTATATATTGTCATAAAATTCTATTTACAGTGTGATTTGTGATCCTGTGATATAATGCTATTCCAGACACACCACACTATCATATAGAGATTGTATGTCGTATTCACCAAAACATGTCCTATCCATTGGATATATATCAGGCGTAGGCAATCAGTCAAGTATTTCTTTGGGATCAAAAATCCCACATGCAATTTATGTTTAAACAACACCAGTTTGCATACAGTATTTTATCTGCACTCATGTAGCATTTACCATATCGTACTTTGCCTGTATCTACAAGTACGGAGGTACTGATGCCTCAATGGTCTTTGAAGCTGCAATTCGCTATGCAGAGTTCCGTCCTTTAGTCCATTTGTTCGTGGTTTCGAATCCCAGATGCTGTCCAATTATTATCCTTTCTTTATCAACACCCTAGTACCGAATCAGATATAACTGAAATGCGGTTCAAAGAGGCAGGGTCACATCTAAAATATTTAAAATCCATATTATCTTTAGCTTTAAGTACTGTTTTGCTGTTGCACGAACATCGTTACGAAATGAAGGTATTAATCTATAACTTATGTTTGTTATGCAAAAAGATAGTTTCTATTTTCTCCAGATTGTGCAGTTGGTATGTACAGGGATGGCGACTCTTGTACAGCATGCCAGAGACAAACTCAAGATGACCATGATGAATGTACAAGGACATGTCGGGCAACTGGAAGATGGGGAGAAGCATGTGACAAACAATGCGGGGATTCATGTCAGAGTCTGAGTTGCTATCAGTGGTCAGGGGAGTGTGTTCATGGTTGCACTGAGGGTAGATATGGAAGAAAGTGTGTCCTCAACTGTGACCACTGTGGTCTCTGTGGGGACGGAGTCTCAAACTGTGCCCGTGGAGATGATTCTTGTATCTGTGGATGTAGGGAAAACTTCCATGGAGTAAAATGTGACAATCAATGCGATAACAATTGTCTTAATGCATCATGCAATAGCACAACAGGGGCATGTACACATGGATGCAATCAGGGAATGTTTGGAAAGAAATGCAATACACACTGCAGTGACAAATGCCTACATGGTACATGCTATCAGAATGGATCATGTATTGCGTGTGTAAAGGGACATTATGGTAAACAATGCCGGGAGAAGTGTTCCAGGAACTGTGGTAGTGAGACATGTAGTAGAGATGGGAGTTGCAGTCCCTGTAAACCAGGGTACTTCAAAACGCAGTGTCAGGAGAAATGCAGCGACAATTGTCTGAATAGAACATGCAGTCAGCACAACAGGACATGTTATTATGGTTGTGATTCCGACTGGCATGGAGACACATGTGATGTTAAATGTCCTGAGAACTGCGCTACTGACAAATGTAGCAGAGACAACGGTTCGTGTGCAGATGGATGCATAGATGGTTCATATGGTCATCACTGTAACCTCACATGCAGTAGCAATTGCACAGACATGAAATGTACCACTAACGAACAAGATGGAAGTAAACCTGCCTGTACTTTGGGTTGTAAAGGTGGACTTTGGGGAGACTACTGTGACAGTGAGTGTCCTGACCACTGTACAACGTGCAACAGAAGAACGGGTTCCTGTCTGAAATGTGAGCATCACTTATACTCCTGTAACAAGTCCTGCAGTGGTAACATGGCGGGGTTACGTACCCTTTGTTTTCAAGATAGCTACTTTGGTCAAACGTTTGTTACTTGTCCATTTAATAGTTTATTCTGTGTCATTATTTCTCCACAAATATTACAGATCAGAAAGCCAGAGGACACAACATATAACTGCTATAATTTTTCTGTGGCTTATTTAACTTAATATCGGAACTGTACAAAGTAAAGAGTACAGTTGGCCAAAATAGTTACTTTCGATTATTAAATTATGGTGAAGTCCTTATTACATAAAACGTGTAGGCAATCTAAATAATTCTGTAAAGTTATGCAATCTAAAATGAACATTTATTGTCAAAATGAAAATTTGAAGAATACAATAAGGAGCTAGGCCATTTTCATCGTATAAACAAGATATTTCAATCAAAATATCAAAACAATCCGGGGATGAGTGAGTGGGTTTATTGGCTGTTAGATGTTCTCCCGTCCGACAAGAATAGGATATTCGACAAAAACTGTTTTCATATTCCCTGTTAATGCTTCCTTGTGAAGTTGTGAGGCTGCATGTTTCAAAAAGGTATAAATGGAAACAAACGCTTCATTATATCAGTAAACAAATCACTACAAAGAAATACAGTGAGTGAGTGAGTGAGTGAGTGAGTGAGTGAGTGAGTATGGTTTAACGCCGCATTTAGCAATATTCCAGCGGGGGACACCAGAAATGGGCTTCACACATTGTACCCATGTCGGGAATCGAACCCGGGTCTTCGGCGTGACAAGCGAAAGCTGCCAGCAAATGCTACTTTTTTATATTGACATATATTGAGTGAGTGAGAGATTGAGCTCTGATTTCATCTCAAGAAAAAAGATTTTAGTCATGATATCTTGACCACGAGGGTTTATTTAATATTAGAATGTAATTGTTGATCTTATCATACTTTCAGTTTCCTACGTCCAGTCCCTTCACAGACTGATCGTCGTCTTGTCAGCATGTCTTGGTGTTCTCCTCCTTGTCATTGCAGTGATGATCGCGAGGTGAGACCTTTGTAAACGCTTTATCATACAGACGAAGGGACTGACACCAAGTCAGTCAATACAATAACACATTCAATTAAGCTGAACTGAACAATCTATAATAAAGCCGTTGTATACTTTGTATACAAAGTCATCATCATACCTCCCAACTCTACAATATTTACAGAAATCCCTTCTTCTTGATTTCTATATACCTGAAGCCTTGCGCATGTTTATTGTACACTTTTACCATTTTAACTTGAATAAATGTATTTCAGGAAGAGAGTGTGTACATGGTGCCCAGTCTTCCAAAGAGGTATATATTTATCACCCAGCAGCCCTGACAGCAGACCAGACGAAATCTCACTGCAAGAGGTCAATGGATCACGTGACAAGTGAAGGGTCTCGGTATGCCGTAATTCCGGATATGAATAACGATTCCTCTGTGGAAGAGAGAGGCTACGAACAACTGAATCCACCCCCGCCAGACACTGGCTACACGCCGTTATCACATACTTGTCAATGAGATAAACTTTTCTATCAGTGAAAATCACCTGACCTGTGTGACTGCAATTTTACTATGTCATCAACAAAATGTTGTGTCGTTGTAACCTTCAACAATAATTATGTTTATTGTCAATCTTGTGTGTATATATATATGGTGTATATGGCTTTCGTTTGCTTTCCTTATATGTAGAGAGTTGTTCAAATGACAATTTATTTGATCATGTGGGATTGAAAAGAAAAAAACACCTGAACCAACCTATTTTTAACTGATTTCTGTGTGATATCTCATAAGGTAACTATTTTCCCAGAGTCGTGCTTGTGTAATTCGAATGTAAATGTGGAAGATTTTGTTGAAAGCAACAAATACATATTTGATTCAATGTGCACTCCAACTTTCTCTTTGTATTCGGTTGCACACTCATTTATGTTAATAAAGCATATTAACGTCATTTAAAATGCCTCCTTTTCCTTCGGTCTTATTACATGTGCTTATAGTTATGTTATAAGGATATCATGGAAATAAGTCTTAAACAAATATATCACAGGAAATTTTCACCTTTACTCAAATGACAATCAAATAATGGACCAGAAAACCCAGTGACACAGTGACACATTTACCGATTTTGTCAAAACTAAAATCGATATGTTAATTGTGAATTATGTCTGCAGAGTACAAGTGCAGAGATTCTGCTGCTCATATGTAAAGAAAAACGTTCACCGTATTGTTTTGCAGCAGAGGCAGTTGTAATATGTCTCGGCGAAAACATAACATTGAAATTTCAAGTAAGTATCTTGAAATTTCATGATACTAAGTTGAAATATTAAGATCTTAACTTGAAATTTCAACCAATATATCTTGAAATTTCAAATTAGTATCTTGAAATTTTAACTTCGTCACTTGAAATTTCAAGAAAAAAAAATATAAAAAAGCAAATGACCCTTAAAGGCTTCCGTAAGCTACAGACATATCACATATTTGAAACAACATTTGTCTCATAAACAAAGATATCATATTTTAAGTGATATTATGACGTAATAGATAATAAAAAGAAGAAATGATCAGATTACGATTAACCCATCACCACACACGCAAACAAAACTAATTGCTTAGGTTTGGCTATGAGATAACGAGGCAGTTCCCTATTTTGATTTGTACCATATGTTCCTAAGTCTGTTAGTGGGAACACTTGCGATTGACTTGCCAATGCTTGTAACGGTTGCCACTGTTTGGTCAGTATACTATCATATGTCATCACATGGTGTCATTACTAACTGACTCATAAACGCATGCTTATGATATAGTCGGAAACGTACAATGGACCTTTATCTGTATCAGTAAACATGCTGTGTGTTAATATTTCAAACTCATGCTTTCCATTACTTTACACAAGGCAGTGTGAAAACAGTGTAAACCAACATATTTCAAGAAATATCATTATTTTATTGAACCAGAGCAAATGTAATACAACATATCCATTGATTTATAAATATAGATGAGGAAATCGAAAACAATATCTATGACACGGCTGCATTGGACACTGACATGTATAACGACTTACTTTTACACATCATTATTTGAACTTCCGATCTTGACAACGGTATTATACAAAACAAATATTCCTTATTGTCTCGCCATAAGAGTTTGTATCTTTGTATCTGATTACATCGAGAGAAGAGAACGTTTAAATGAACTGAGACAGTGAATGTTTGACATTTTAAACCTATCCACGGGGTTTAATGTCGGAAATCATTTACAACTGCTTCCGTGTTGTATCAAAATCAATCCCACCCGTGAATATCCTGGTTAGAATAGGTCTTCAGCAACCCATGTTTGCCGAAAGAGACAACTATGCTTGTCATAAGACGCTACAAACGGGATCACTTGGTCAGGCTCGCTGACTTTGTTGATACATGCCATCGTATCCCAAACAATCTCAGAACGCTATTAACCTTCGTCTAATCACAATTTTCTCTGTGTATCAAAATGTGGCGACTCACGTTGTCATACCTGTGAAAAACATAGGGTAAAGCTCACACAAGGTATGGCTCCCGTGAAAGCCACTTTTTGGGTGATAAATACACCTTTTTGAAATTACCTTCATTACAAGACACACACATGTTACTATCGTCAAATATATTCCAGATATACCTTCAGTCTGCTTAGGTAGTACGAGAACGAAACACCAAACATAACATCCTTTAACCGAAGTCCACCAAGCACATGGTCACAAAGAACATATTCTATTTCCTAAAGCTGTGCATGGTTTTATTTCTGGTTTGATATATATCTTAATAATAGATTAAAAATGAGGATAATTAAAGATATATATATGCATGTCCATGCCAAAAGAGAACAACACGTATATAAAAAATATCAAACAATGATTACTATACGTATCCTAAACGTTAATTGAAGCTATGGTAAGTTACATTGCCCAACACAATTCCTTGTACATTCAAATGCATTCAGTGTTTCGGATGTTAACCAAGTGGGTGAAGCAGTGCCTACACCACTGTTATAGGATCTAGGAAATAGAAAGTATGGTTCACTAAAGCGATGTCAGTTCATGTACATCGGAAGGACCGCTCACACGCAAATCATGAAGGTAAATGATGTATAGATCTCACTTGTTTATTGTTTCTGTGTTATTCTTTTTTCAATGCATATCTGATAAAGATTCACAGAATTCCATGTTCGTCCCATGCATGGTTATAACTACGTATGTGTATCCTTGCAATCGAAACCATATTGTTGTCTTTGTTACAGGCACCACGTTTGATTGACAGCACGACTGATTTGAGATGTATCATCTGCTTGTACATACTAGTAGCAGCCACGACTGTAGATCAGACAGGTAAGTCAGTAAATGGAGCTATGGACAGATTCCGCATTAATGAAAAAAATTATATGTATATAGCACACTCTCTGGGTATCATCTGTTGTCTAATATTCTTGGACTAACATTCACCTAATTGACAATAGATGATGCCAAGACAGTTTACCGTTATTATTGCCCTTATTAATAATCAAGTTTATCAGACTTTAAATGTTATTGATACAGTGTCTTCACACAAAAAACTACTTTTAGAAATGTGTAAACAAAAAAGAAGTGTTACACTTGTTGATCATAGTCAGAAACCGATAATTGAAGGGCGATTGTAACCTTTGAAGTATATGAACACATATAACCAGCAATGAATGGCACTGGCTTGCAGAAATGCCATGCCTTTGAGTGATCAGTGGTTTTGTTTAACGTAACAGGTCAATCTTCCCATGGCGGACATTATTCCCAGTGTATCGCTATTGAACGAATAGATGGTCGCCGCGGTAGTCCGGGCACAGTGATGTGTGTGTGCCGTTGTGTTTTACATGACTGAATAGCTACTTGTTGTTAGAATGTTTATCAGAATGAGTTAACTAATCACTTTCTATCGATACATTTTGACCTCATTTCATGGAGAGATACTGTGCACAAATTATCGAACCGGCATCATCCCCTGTGTAGTATATGAAGGGTGGGGCCATTGATATCCACCCCATCAACGATAGAATAACTACTTAAAAGCAAGGAATTATAAATATATTAAGGTAGATGTGTACTGCTTAAGCCATGTTATGACTTTACAGATAGCGTAATATGCCGGGATACAAGTGCGTCCTGTCAGAAGACGTATTGTGGACAACCAAGTTTCCATGAACATTGCCGGAGGACGTGCGGTCTCTGCACCTTAACGGGTTTGTGTAACTTTCTTTATATATCTATCCTTCTGAATAGAATGTATTAAGATATGAAAGACAACATAGCCAGTATAAATATGTTTAAACTAGTACGATTTGATTAAACGATATATATCGCTCTACCAACAATAACCAATTATATATTGTCATAAAATTCTATTTACAGTGAGATTTGTGATCCTGTGATATAATGCCATGCCAGACACACCACGCTATCATAAAGAGATTATATGTTGTAATCACCACAACATGTCCTAACCTTTGGGTATATATCATGCGTAGGCAATCAGTCAAGTATTTCTTTGGGATCAACATACAAATCCCACATGCAATTTATGTTTAAACAACACCAGTTTGCATCCAGTATTATATCTGCACGCATGTAGCATTTACCATATCGTACTTTGCCTGTATCTACAAAAACGGAGGCACCGGTGCCTCAATGGTCTTTGAAGCTGCAATTCGCTAGACAAAGTTCCGTCCTTTAGTCCATTTGTTCGTGGTTTTGAATCCCATATCCTGTCCAATTATTTTCATTTCTTTATCAACACCCTAGAACCGATTCAGATATAACTGAAATACGGTTCAAAGAGGTGGGGTCACATCTAAAATATTTAAAATGAATATTATCTTTAGCAGTAAGTACTGTTTTGCTGTTGTATAAACAAGGTTACGAAATGAAGATATTAATCTATAACTTATGTTTGTTATACAAAAAGATGGTTTCTATTTTCTCCAGATTGTGCAGTTGGTATGTACAGGAATGGCGACTCTTGTACAGCATGCCAGAGACAAACTCAAGATGACCATGATGAATGTACAAGAACATGTCTGGTAACTGGAAGATGGGGAGAAGCATGTGACAAACAATGCGGGGATTCATGTCAGAGTCAGGGTTGCTATCAGTGGTCAGGGGAGTGTGTTCCTGGGTGCACTGAGGGTAGATATGGAAGAAAGTGTGACCTCAACTGTGAGCACTGTGGCCTCTGTGGGGACAAAGTCTCAAACTGTGTCCGTGGAGATGGTTCTTGTATCTGTGGATGTAGGGAGAACTTCTATGGAGTAAAATGTAACAAACAATGCGATAACAATTGTCTTAAATCATCATGCAATAGCACAACTGGAGCATGTACACATGGATGCAATCAGGGAAGGTTTGGAAAGAAATGCAATACACACTGCAGTGACAAATGCCTACATGGTACATGCTACCAGAATGGATCATGTATTGCATGTGTGAAGGGACATTATGGTAAACAATGCCGGGAGAAGTGTTCCAGGAACTGTGGTAGTGAGACATGTAGTAGAGATGGGAGTTGCAGTCCCTGTAAACCAGGATACTTCAAAACGGAGTGTCAGCAGAAATGCAGCGACAATTGTCTGAATAGAACATGCAGTCAGAACAACGGGACATGTAATTATGGTTGTGTTTCCGACTGGCATGGAGACACATGTGCTGTTAAATGTCCTGAGAACTGCGCTACTGACATATGTAGCAGTGACAACGGTTCGTGTGCAGATGGATGCATAGATGGTTCCTATGGTCAATACTGTAACCTCACATGTAGTAGTAATTGCACAGACATTAAATGTACCACTAACGAACAAGGTGGAAGTAAACCTACCTGTACTTTGGGGTGTAAAGATGGAGTGTGGGGAGACTACTGTGACAGTGCGTGTCCTGACCACTGCACAACGTGCAACAGAAGAACGGGTACCTGTCTGAAATGTGAGCATCACTTATACTCCTGTAACAAGTCCTGCAGTGGTAACATGACGGGGTTACGTACCCTTGGTTGTCAAGGTGGATACTTTGGTCAAACATTTGTTACTTGTCCATTTAATTGTATTTGTTTATTTTCACTATTTCTCGACACACATTACAGAACAGAAAGGCAGAGGATACATTATATAACTGCTATCAGGCTCATTTAAGTTATTATCGGAACTGTGTAACACTTGACAAAGTAAATAGTACAGTTGGCAAAATAGTTACTTTCGATTATTAAATTAGGGTAAAGTCCATATTACATAAAACGTGTAGGAAATCTAAAGAGTGTTGTAAAGAAATGCAATCATGAACATTTATTGTCAAACAGAAAATTTGAAGAATCCAATAAGAAGCTAGGCCATTTTCATTGTATAAACAAGATATTTCAATCAAAATATCAAAACATTCTGGGGGCGAGTGAGTGGGTTTGTTTATTTGCTGTTAGATGTTTTCCCGTGCGACAAGAATAGGATATTCGATAAAAACTGTTTTCATATTTCCTGTTAATGCTTCCTTGTGAAGTTGTGACCTTGCATGTTTCAAAATGATATAAATGGAAACAAACGTTTCATTAGATCAGTAAGCAAATCACTACAAAGAAACACACTGAGTGAGTGCGTGAGTGAGTATGATTTTACGCCGCTTTTAGCAGTATTCCAGGGAGGGACACCAGAAATGGGCTTCAAACATTGTACCCATGTCGAGAATCGAACCCGTGTCTACGGCGTGACAAGCAAAAGCTGCCAGCTAAAGCTCCTTTTTTATATTGACATATATTGAGTGAGTGAGAGATTGAGCTCTGATTTCATCTCAAGAAAAAAGATTTTAGTCATGATATCTTGACCACGAGGGTTTATTTAATATTAGAATGTAATTGTTGATCTTATCATACTTTCAGTTTCCTACGTCCAGTCCCTTCACAGACTAATCGTCGTCTTGTCAGCATGTCTCGGTGTTCTCCTGCTTGTCATTGCAGTGATGATCGCGAGGTGAGACCTTTGTAAACGCTTTATCATACAGACGAAGGAACTGACGCCAAGTCACGTCAATACAATATCACATTCAATTAAACTGAGCTGAACAATCTATAATAAAGCCGTTGCCGTTTTGTGTCCAAAGTAGTTGGCATTATCAAATACATACCGCCGTCATATAGCTGGAATATTGCTGAGTGCGGCGTTAAACAACAAACCAACCAACCAACCAACCAACCAACCATTTTAACTTGAATAAATGTATTTCAGGAAGAGAGTGTGTACATGGTACCCAGTCTTCCAAAGAGGTATATATTTATCACCAAGCAGCCCTGACAGCAGACCAGACGAAATCTCACTGCAAGAGTTCAATGGATCACGTGACAGTGAAGGGTCTCGGTATGCCGTAATTCCGGATATGAATAACGACTCCTCTGTGGAAGAGAGAGGCTACGAACAACTGTATCCACCCCCACCAGACACTGGCTACACGCCATTATCACATACTTGTCAATGAGATAAACTTGTCTGTCAGTGAAAATCACCTGGCCTGTATGACTGCAATTTACTATATCATCAACAAATGTTGTGTCGTTGTCACCTTCAACAATAATTATGTTTATTGTCAATCTTGTGTGTATATATATATGGTGTATATGGCTTTCGTTTGCTTTCCTTTATATGTAGAGAGTTGTTCAAATGACAATTTATTTGATCATGTGGGATTGAAAAGAAAAAAACACCTGAACCAACCTATTTTTATCGGATTTCTGTGTGATATCTCATAAGGTAACTATTTTCCCAGAGTCGTGCTTGTGTAATTCGAATGTAATTGTGGAAGATTTTGTTGAAAGCAACAAATACATATTTGATTCAATGTGCTCTCCAACTTTCTCTTTGTATTCGGTTGCACACTCGTTTATGTTAATAAAGCATATTAACGTTATTTAAAATACGTCCTTTTCCTTCAGTCGTATTACATGTGCTAATAGTTATGTTATAAGGATATCGTGGAAATTAGTTCTAAACAAATATATCACAGGAAATTTTCACCTTTACTCAACACCACGTACATGGCGTATCCCAAAAGGCCAGGTCACTCAGAGACAAATCAGGAAAAAGGTTTTAGCTATATTTTTAACCTTTGTATGATTTCTTCATTCAATGGTTGGAGTTAAACAACAACCATCAAAAGAAATGGTGAATTGATAGATTGATCGATTCGATCAGTAAATACATACATGAAATGGGATTGTACTATTCATCTGTTTCAACCGATGAAACGTTATACCGCTAATGTAACCAAGGAATTTACATACAACTAATGCACACACATCGGAAATTAAACACAACGGTATGCACATTACATCTCAACGGTAACATCAGACACATACGAGGAAGTAAATGAATAAGTTGGTTGTTGATTGGTTTGTTGTTTAACGCCACACTCAGCAATATTCAAGCGATATGACGGCGGTTTGTAAATAATCGAGTCTGGACCAGACAATCCAGTGATTAATATCATGAGCATCGATCTACGCAATTTGGTTCGATGACATACATCAACCAAATCAGCGAGCCTGACCACCCGATCCCGTTCGTCGCCTTTTACGACAATCATAGTCAACCTTTACGGCAAGCATGGGTTACTGAAGACCTATTCTACCCCGGAATCTTCACGGGTCGAATAAGTTGGAAATGACTCGAATTACATATGCATGTACAACCTCCACAACATACAACATCAACGCCAGAGAACAAACTGTTTCGATTGTCTATCGAAACAAATTCCATTGTGCGTAAAAGGCAAAATAAGCCGTAACCAAAATTATGAAAGGATCACTGAAAATCAGTGGGAACACCAGATGTTCGCGAAAAGGGTAAGCATGACCTGATGTACCGGTACCACCGCCACTCACACAACTTGCATGAAAAGAGTAAGTGTTTGTTGCCATACACTGCACAGTAGTACCCCTGCCATGCGATGGCGGTCTGTAAACAGACCAGACAATCAAGAGATGGACCAGGAAACCCAGTGACACAGTGACACTTTTACCGTTTTTGTCAAAACTAAAATCGATATGTTAATTCTGAATTATGTCTGCAGAGTACAAGTGCAGAGACGCTGCTGTTCAATAGTAAAGAAAAACGTTCAACGTATTGCAGCAGGGGCAGTTGTAAGATGTCTCGGCGAAAACATAACATCGGCATTATTAACATAGTATCTTGAAATTTCAAGATACTAAGTTGAAATGTCAAGATGCTTTGTTGAAATTTGAAGATACTAAGTTGACATTTCAAGATACTAAGTTTATATTTCAAGATACTAAGATGAAATATTAAGATATTAACTTGAAATTTCAACCAATGTATCTTGAAATTTTAACTTAGTCACTTGAAATTTCAAGAATTTTTTTTATAAAAAAGTAAATGACCCTAAAAGGCTTCCGGAAGCTACAGACATATCACATATTTGAAACAAAATATAATATCTTTGTTTATGACACAAATGTTAAGTGATATTATGCCGTAATAGATAATAAAAAGAAGAAATGTTCAGATTACGATTAACCAATCACCACACACGCAAAGAAAATTAATTGCTAAGGTTGGGCTATGAGATAACGAGGCAATTCCCTATTTTGATTTGTACCATATATTCCTATGTCTGTTAAGGTGAACACTTGACTTGCCAATGCTTGTAACGGTTGCCACTGATGGGTCAGTATACTATCATCTGTCATCACATGGTGTCATTACTAACTGACTCATAAACGCATGCTAATGATATAGTCGGAAACGTACAATGGACCTTTATCTGTATCACTAACATGCTGCGCGTTAACATTTCAAATTCATGCTTTCCATTTCTTTACACAAGGCAGTGTGAAAACAGTGTAAACCAACATATTTCGAGAAATATCATTATTTTATGGAACCAGAGAAAATGTAATACAACATATCCATTGATTTATAAATATAGATGAGGAAATCGAAAACAATATCTATAACACGGCTGCATTGGACACTGACATGTATAACGACTTACTTTTACACATCATTATTTGAACTTCCGATCTTGCCAACGGTATTATACAAAACAAATATTCCTAATTGTCTCGCCATAAGAGTTTGTATCATTGTATCTGATTACATCGAGAGAAGAGAACGTTTGAATGAACTTAGACAGCGAATGTTTGTCATTTCAAAACTATCCACAGGGTTTAATGTGGGACGTCATTTACAACTGCTTCCGTTTTGTATCAAAATCAATCCCATCCGTGAATATCCTGGTTAAAATAGGTCTTCAGCAACCCATGTTTGCCGAAAGAGACAACTATTCTTGTCGTAAGACGCTACAAACGGGATCGGGTGGTCAGGCCCGCTGACATGGTTGATGCAAATCATCGTATCCCAAACAATCTCAGAACGCTATTAACCTTCTTCTAATCACAATTTTCTCTTTGTATCGACTCACGTTGTCATACCTGTAAAAAACATATAAGAAGGGTCTTCTGTGCAGTTTCCTGACAAGACCTTTTCTGCAGAGAAAATCTAAAATGCAACCGCACAAATGTTATATATAATAATGTGTCATCATATGAACAGGTTGTAGTGAGAAAAACAGCTTACCAGCTTCATGATCAGTGGCAGAAAGATTAGTGATGTCATTTGTTTGTCACATGAATATAACCGATGACGTCATAATGATGTGCAAAGCTCACACAAGGTATGGAAGCCAGTTTTGGGTGATAAGTACACCTTTTTAAAATTAACCTCACAATTAACCATAAGACACACACGTGTGATAATATCATCAGATTTATTATTACAATCCAGTTTTGTGTCATCAAAACACCTTTTTAAATTAACATCATTACAAGACACACACACGTGTAATACTATCATCACATATGTTCTAGATATACCTTCAGTCTACCGAGGTAGTACGAGTACGAAACACCAAACATAACATCCTTTAATGGAAGTCCACCAAGCACATGGTCACAAAATACATATTCTATTTCCTAAAGCTGTGCATGGTTTTATTTCTGGTTTGATATATATCTTAACAATAGATTAAAAATGAGGATAATTAAAGATATACATTTGCATGTCCATTCCAAAAGAGAACAACACATATATCAAAAATATCAAACAATGATTACTATTCGTATCCTAAACGTTAATTGAAGCTATGGTAAGATACATTGCCCAACACATATTTCGCGACGAAATATCAATTCCTTGTACATTCAAATGCACTTGTTAACCAAGTGGGTGAAGCAGTGTGACGCCAATTCTCCTACACCATTGTAATAGGATCTAGGAAATAGAAAGTATGGTTCACTAAAGCGACGTCAGTACATGTACATCGGAACGACCGCTCACACGCAAATCATGAAGGTAAAAGATGTGTAGATCTCACTTGTTAATTGTTTTTTTATTATTCTTTTTTCAATGCATATCTGATAAAGATTCACAGAATTCCATGTTCGTCCCATGCATGGTTATAACTACGTATGTGTATCCTTGCAATCGAAACCTTATTGTTGTCTTTGTTACAGGCACCACGTTGGATTGACAACACGACTGATTTGAGATGTATCATCTGCTTGTACATACTAGTAGCAGCCACAACTGGAGATCAGACAGGTAAGTCAGTAAATGGAGCGATGGACAGATTCCGCATTAATGAAAAAAATTATATGTATATAGCACACACTCTAGGTATCATCTGTTGTCTAACGTTATAATATTCTTGGACTAACCATCACCTAATTGACAATAGATGATGCCAAGACAGTTTACCGTTATTATTGCCCTTATTAATAATCAAGTTTAACAGACTTTAAATGTTATTGATACAGTGTCTTCACACAAAAAACTACTTTTAGAAATGTGTAAACAAAAAAGAAGTGTTACACTTGTTGATCATAGTCAGAAACCGATAATTGAAGGGCGATTGTAACCTTTGAAGTATATGAACACATATAACCAGTAATGAATGGCACTGGCTTGCAGAAATGCCATGCCTTTGAGTGATCAGTGGTTTTGTTCAACGTAACAGGTCAATCTTCCCATGGCGGACATTATTCCCAGTGTATCGCTATTGAACGGAATAGATGGTCGCCGCGGTAGTCCGGGCACAGTGATGTGTGTGTGCCGTTGTGTTTTACATGACTGAACAGCTACTTGTTGTTAGAATGTTTATCAGAATGAGTCAACTAATCACTTTCTATCGATACATTTTGACCTCATTTAACGGAGAGATACTGTGCACAAATTATCGAACCGGCATCATCCCTTGATGTAGTATATGAAGGGTGGAGCCATTGATACCCACCCCATCCACGATAGAATAACTACTTAAAAGCAAGGAATTATAAATATATTAAGGTAGTTGTGTACTGCTTTAGCCATGTTATGACTTTACAGATAGCGTAATATGCCAGGATACAAGTGCGTCCTGTCAGAAGACGTATTGTGGACAACCAGGTTTCCATGAACATTGCCGGAGGACGTGCGGTCGCTGCACCTTAACGGGTTTGTGTAACTTTCTTTATATATCTATCCTTCTGAATAGAATGTATTAAGATATGAAAGACAACATAGCCAGTATAAATATGTTTAAACTAGTACGATTTGATTAAACGATATATATCGCTCTACCAACAATAACCAATTATATATTGTCATAAAATTCTATTTACAGTGAGATTTGTGATCCTGTGATATAATGCCATTCCAGACACACCACGCTATCATAAAGAGATTATATGTTGTAATCACCACAACATGTCCTAACCTTTGGGTATATATCATGCGTAGGCAATCAGTCAAGTATTTCTTTGGGATCAACATACAAATCCCACATGCAATTTATGTTTAAACAACACCAGTTTGCATCCAGTATTATATCTGCACGCATGTAGCATTTACCATATCGTACTTTGCCTGTATCTACAAAAACGGAGGCACCGGTGCCTCAATGGTGTTTGAAGCTGCAATTCGCTAGGCAAAGTTCCGTCCTTTAGTCCATTTGTTCGTGGTTTTGAATCCCATATCCTGTCCAATTATTTTCATTTCTTTATCAACACCCTAGAACCGATTCAGATATAACTGAAATACGGTTCAAAGAGGTGGGGTCACATCTAAAATATTTAAAATGAATATTATCTTCAGCAGTAAGTACTGTTTTGCTGTTGCATAAACAAGGTTACAAAATGAAGATATTAATCTATAACTTATGTTTGTTATACAAAAAGATAGTTTCTATTTTCTCCAGATTGTGCAGTTGGTATGTACAGGAATGGCGACTCTTGTACAGCATGCCAGAGACAAACTCAAGATGACCATGATGAATGTACAAGAACATGTCCGGTAACTGGAACATGGGGAGAAGCATGTGACAAACAATGCACGGATTCATGTCAGAGTCAGGGTTGCTATCAGTGGTCAGGGGAGTGTGTTCCTGGGTGCACTGAGGGTAGATATGGAAGAAAGTGTGACCTCAACTGTGAGCACTGTGGCCTCTGTGGGGACAAAGTCTCAAACTGTGTCCGTGGAGATGGTTCTTGTATCTGTGGATGTAGGGAGAACTTCTATGGAGTAAAATGTGACAAACAATGCGATAACAATTGTCTTAAATCATCATGCAATAGCACAACTGGAGCATGTACACATGGATGCAATCAGGGAAGGTTTGGAAAGAAATGCAATACACACTGCAGTGACAAATGCCTACATGGTACATGCTACCAGAATGGATCATGTATTGCATGTGTGAAGGGACATTATGGTAAACAATGCCGGGAGAAGTGTTCCAGGAACTGTGGTAGTGAGACATGTAGTAGAGATGGGAGTTGCAGTCCCTGTAAACCAGGATACTTCAAAACGCAGTGTCAGGAGAAATGCAGCGACACTTGTCTGAATAGAACATGCAGTCAGAACAACGGGACATGTAATTATGGTTGTGTTTCCGACTGGCATGGAGACACATGTGCTGTTAAATGTCCTGAGAACTGCTCTACTGACAAATGTAGCAGAGACAACGGTTCGTGTGCAGATGGATGCATAGATGGTTCATATGGTCAACACTGTAACCTCACATGCAGCAGCAATTGCACAGACATGGAATGTACCACTAACGAACAAGATGCAAGTAAACCTGCCTGTACTTTGGGGTGTAAAGATGGACCGGTGGGAGACCAGTGTGACAGTAAGTGTACTAACCACTCTAGAACGGGCCTTTGTCTGACATGTCGGTGTAACTGTTTCCCAAAGAAACATGACGGGGTTATGCATCCTCGTTTGTAAAGAATTGAAGCTTGTGTTTAGATTAATCGTTTGCCCTTGTTGTAGCACCTTGGGAAAACGTAATCGAAATGAGTCTAACTTTCAAGCTTTCATGAGTTACATTTAAATCTCATATCAGTGTCGACTATATTGAGGGTATACACCCGTTTGTCACTTCATGTCCTATATTCACAGCCCCGACTGTTAACAGCAACAATACCACCCATGCTGTTTGGTCAGCGATTCCTTGTATTCTCATCGCCATTCTGCTGCTGGTTCTCACGTTATTTGTCCGCAAAAGGTGGGCAATGTTTTTTTTGATACATGCCATTTTTGTCATGTTTATGTTTTTGATAGTATTTGATAGTGATTCGTAAACACATGCTTATGATATAGTCGGAATCGTACAATCGACAGAGATTTCTATTGAATATGGAAAGGGTTTTGTCGCTTTTATCTATTTGTTTGATTATTTATAGAAGGTAACAAAATTGATGTACGGTAATGGGTTCATACTATCGAGAAACATGTTATATGTATATATGTATTATTATATAATGTAAGTATTAATGTCCCATGGTTTGCATTGATTCAGACGAACAGTACAACATTTCTTGAGAGGAAGACAAGGATTCCTTAACGATTCTGTAAACAATACAACAAAACTGCCATTGATCTACCCATCCCATCAGCCTACTTTTACAGGTAGTATGACATATACTTACAGCCAATTTCGCAAGATATTGTAACAATAATTGTAACTCTGTCATTGTGTAACGTTTAGGAGGCGTAAATAAGTAATTATTCTACTCGACATGAAGAACCAAGGAATGCTTTTTGGTGACACTCGAAAACATATCTGAAATATTATTGATAACCGACTTGTAAAAGGTCGTACCAGTAAGGCAGGCTACACAGATGGTGGTACCAGTAAGGCAGGCTACACAGATGGCGGTACCAGTAAGGCAGGCTACACAGATGGGCAGTACAAGTAGGGCGGAGTACACAGATGGGCAGTACAAGTAGGGCGGAGTACACAGATGGCGGTACCAGTAAGGCAGGCTACACAGATGGGCAGTACAAGTAAGGCAGGCTACACAGATGGGCAGTACAAGTAGGGCGGAGTACACAGATGGTGGTACCAGTAAGGAAGGCTACACAGATGGGCAGTACAAGTAAGGCAGGCTACACAGATGGGCAGTACAAGTAGGGCGGAGTACACAGATGGTGGTACCAGTAAGGAAGGCTACACAGATGGGCAGTACAAGTAAGGCAGGCTACACAGATGGGCATTACAAGTAAGGCAGGCTACACAGATGGGCAGTACAAGTAGGGCGGAGTACACAGATGGTGGTACCAGTAAGGAAGGCTACACAGATGGGCAGTACAAGTAAGGCAGGCTACACAGATGGGCAGTACAAGTAGGGCGGAGTACACAGATGGGCAGTACAAGTAGGGCGGAGTACACAGATGGCGGTACCAGTAAGGCAGGCTACACAGATGGGCAGTACAAGTAAGGCAGGCTACACAGATGGGCAGTACAAGTAGGGCGGAGTACACAGATGGGCAGTACAAGTAGGGCGGAGTACACAGATGGCGGTACCAGTAAGGAAGGCTACACAGATGGGCAGTACAAGTAGGGCGGAGTACACAGATGGTGGTACCATTAAGGCAGGCTACACAGATGGGCAGTACAAGTAGGGCGGAGTACACAGATGGTGGTACCAGTAAGGCAGGCTACACAGATGGCGGTACCAGTAAGGCAGGCTACACAGATGGCGGTACCAGTAAGGCAGGCTACACAGATGGGCAGTACAAGTAGGGCGGAGTACACAGATGGCGGTACCAGTAAGGCAGGCTACACAGATGGCGGTACCAGTAAGGCAGGCTACACAGATGGGCAGTACAAGTAGGGCGGAGTACACAGATGGCGGTACCAGTAAGGCAGGCTACACAGATGGGCAGTACAAGTAGGGCGGAGTACACAGATGGTGGTACCATTAAGGAAGGCTACACAGATGGGCAGTACAAGTAGGGCGGAGTACACAGATGGCGGTACCAGTAAGGAAGGCTACACAGATGGGCAGTACAAGTAGGGCGGAGTACACAGATGGCGGTACCAGTAAGGCAGGCTACACAGATGGGCAGTACAAGTAGGGCGGAGTACACAGATGGTGGTACCATTAAGGCAGGCTACACAGATGGGCAGTACAAGTAGGGCGGAGTACACAGATGGTGGTACCATTAAGGCAGGCTACACAGATGGGCAGTACAAGTAGGGCGGAGTACACAGATGGTGGTACCAGTAAGGCAGGCTACACAGATGGGCAGTACAAGTAAGGCAGGCTACACAGATGGGCAGTACAAGTAGGGCGGAGTACACAGATGGTGGTACCATTAAGGCAGGCTACACAGATGGGCAGTACAAGTAGGGCGGAGTACACAGATGGTGGTACCAGTAAGGCAGGCTACACAGATGGCGGTACCAGTAAGGCAGGCTACACAGATGGCGGTACCAGTAAGGCAGGCTATACAGATGGGCAGTACAAGTAGGGCGGAGTACACAGATGGCGGTACCAGTAAGGCAGGCTACACAGATGGCGGTACCAGTAAGGCAGGCTACACAGATGGGCAGTACTAGTAGGGCGGAGTACACAGATGGCGGTACCAGTAAGGCAGGCTACACAGATGTGCAGTACAAGTAGGGCGGGGTACACAGATGGGCAGTACAAGTAGGGCGGGGTACACAGATGGGCAGTACCAGTAGGGCGGGGTACACAGATGGGCAGTACCAGTAGGGCGGGGTACACAGATGGGCAGTACCCGTAGAGCGGGGTACACAGATGGGCAGTACCAGTAAGGCAGGGTACACAGATGGGCAGTACCAGTCGGGCGGCCTACACAGATGGGCAGTACCAGTAAGGCAGGGAATATACATGAGCAAATGGACATAATATGACATATGACATCTATATATATTTTAATAGTCCTTTCTGCTTGTATGTCCAATGTTCAAGGTAATATGATCCCCGTTGACCAACTGAACAACAATGGGAAAGATGCCTCGTTATCCGCTGATATCATAAAAGAGAGCAATAGAACTTCCCTTTTACGAGCTCAAGCGCCAAGTCATTCGGCACTGTCGCGGGATGATAGCAGATCTGTATTTGGTTTTGACCCTCACCCATGTCACGTGACTGACACGTCACACCCAGACAGTGCGTGGTCAACGGAAGTGTCCGTCCTAAATCTGAACACCTATGTTGAAAATATGAGGAAAACTGGTGGTTTCTCTGTACACTGTGCTGTGAGTGATTTCTTTTTCGTATTGTACAGTAAATGGACAAAAATCAAATAACTGATGTCTTTAAACTTTTATCAATCTGATTGTAGGCATCGTTTCTAATACTGACATAGTTTTACCACTTGCATTAATCTGGTATTTAAACACAATGAACATAACACTTTCATGTTTCCTGCCTCAGGACCTTCCTCGTGGCAAGCTTGGCTCCTGTCATGAAGCCGAATTACCAGAAAATGCCTTCAAAAACAGATATAGCAATATATTACCCTGTAAGTATCAGTAACATTATATTTAGACATTTCTGTTCACTTCCAGCCAGTGAAAGAAAAATCGAAGAAGAAAAATATATTTTCCAGAAAGATGTTACAGTGCATATATTTTTCTTATTTACGTTAGTGACTGCTCCAAATTGCCATTCGGTACTCTGATAGAGGATTGCTTGCTGTAAAATAACTATGTTGTAAATGATCATGCTATTACAAAGCATTAACACGTAGACTTAACCGAATGCTTTCCTTTCACATTGGATCTTTGTGTGTGAGACGTTTTGCCTTTGTGGTCCGAACAGTTAAGGAATATACGTGTAAAATGACCAAGAACATTAAACCCCACGTACCTTTCACGACAAAATAGTCAGTGGGTGAGTATGGTTTTACGCCGCTTTACGCAATATTCCGGCAAATTCACGGCGGGGGACATGCCCATGCGGGGAATCGAACCCGGGTCTTCAGCGTGACGAACCAACACTTTAACCACTAGACTACCCCCACCGCCCCCAAAATAGTCAGAAAACATAATTTGATTTGTGCTTATGATATATGTCGACATAATTAAACAATATGTGTTGCTATAATTGTTTCAGATGATCATTGCAGAGTCAAACTAACCCCTATCCCCAACATCTCTGGATCCGACTACATCAACGCTAGCTACATAAACGTAAGTCAATCGCGAATGAGTTGACACGCCTTAAATACATCAGCTATTCTGCAGCAATTTGTGGTAATTTACAGGCAATAGGCTATCTTTTGTAACATACATTATAACGTCTAACTGTCCCTATTAGTTTTCATTCTTTAAGCAGTTTCCCTTTATATATAGCTCATGCTTTTATTATTATGAGGATACTGTATTTTGAAAGATTGAGATTTTTTTGCATTGCACATGAAACCTTCTTTTACGTAAATAATGGAAGTTTGGAGAATATTAATGTTGTCTCTAACAATGATTGTTTTTAAGGATGGAAGAGGGTCATATATAATAAAGAGTCACACATGTGTTTCGGTTTACCCTTTTCTCTTTATTTCAGGGATATGGGAAATCACAGGCCTTTGTAGCTACACAAGGTAATATTTCCTGTTTGATTGTTTCCGGTTCACATGGCGCGTTTTAGTTTCAGTTGACACTTGTACTACATAAACTATTTAGTAACCTACAATTGTTTTCTCGAAATATTATTTTATATTCCCAGGACCTTATGGAGACGTCATACGAGACTTCTGGAGAATGACGTGGGAAATAGATGCGAGTAAAATAATTATGCTGACAAATTGCGTAGAAAACAGAAAGGTATTAATAAAAATGCAATTATCGCTATTTTATCAATTGCAAATAAAAAAGTAATAAATACATGTTGCTTTCCTTTCACGGATTATCACGATACTATTATAGATATCAATAAAACATGTATGAATCTGTTTGATACCATTATTTGCTAATGATCTTCAAATCCATTAAACCCGTGAAGATCCGGGGTAGAAAAGGTCTTCAGCAACCCATGCTTGCCGTACAAGGCGACTATGTTTGTCGTAAAAGGCGACTAACGGGATCGTCTGGTCAGGCTCGCTGATTTGGTTGATGCATGTCTTCTATCCCAAATGCGTGGATCGATGCTCATGATATTAATCACTGGATTGCCTTCTCCAGACTCGATTATTTACAGACCGCCGTCATATCGCATGAATATTGCTGATTGCGGCGTTAAACAACCAACCAATCAAATCCATCAAAGCTAGTTATAATTTACAGACAAACTATGTGAATGCTGATGTAGGATTTAAACAACATACAGACATGAACATATCCCCTTCTTTTTCAGGCCAAGTGTGAGAAGTACTGGCCCGATTTCGGCCAGCCATGTTCCAACTACGACGATGTCCATGTTCAGTGTGTGGCCGAGGAGGAGATGATGGACTACACAGTCAGGACGTTCTCCATACACAGGGTACTGATACATGTACATACGGTCTCTCCACTGTGAATAGCGAAGATATCTCACAATCTTCATTTGATGGGAGATTTTCACTGCAAGAATAAAATGAAAAACCTATGTGCTTTACAGGAGGCGGAGTTACCTAGGACACTAAAGCAGTACCACTTCACTTCATGGCCAGACAAAGGAGTACCAGACGATGTCAGGGCGCTGGTGGACGTCTACAGACTGGCCAAGAACTCTCCGTCGACTGGAAAAGGCCCAACGGTCGTCCATTGCAGGTCTCTCGTGCATAGTCTTGAATTTACATACATCTGCCATTATGTCCCTACCTTCTGAATCCCTTATGTCGAATGACACTGACAGGAAACCTTGTGTCATTTATTTCGGGAACACTTGGTGTCGTCCTTGTTATCACAATGGCGTGTTTAATATCACATATACTCCGTTCGTTCTATGCAGCAGATATACCTTATGAATTACCGATGGTACTGACGACAATAAGTGGATATTTTATCAGATGAGTTCCACATGTATTGCATTCAGTGAAATATGTAGCATGTGTCTCAACGGGAGTGGCATTCTGCAGTGCCGATGTAGGTCGTAGTAAACTTGATCGTGGGTAGGGATGACATTCTTTGGGATTTTGTTGTAATGTTTTCTATTTTCATGTGTTGATACCAATGCGGGAAAAGGAAACCGGGTTTACCAAAACGTCAAACCAACTGACTACCCCTACCTCTTCGTATGTCTTGATACAAAACTGGGGCGGTTGGGTAGCCTAGTGGTTAAAGCGTTCGCTCGTCATGCCGATTCGATTCCCGACATGGGTACAATGTGTGAAGCCCATTTCTGGTGTTCCCCGCCGTGATATTGCTGAAATGTTGCTAAAAGCTGCGTAAAACCATACTCACTCACTCACTTGATACAAACAGGAACATGTAGAAACTGTGGCCTTCAACTTAATATTGACCAATGTAGCACTTGTTGATTATATGGCTACTAGGTAAAGAACATGAGCTCGTGGGGTTTATATTCCCTGAGTAAGTTAGTTGTATAATTCAGTGCTGGCGTGGGCCGGACTGGGACGTGGATCGCTCTGGACTATTTGATTGAACAAGCCAAGGCGGAAGGTGCGGTGGATGTCTTTGCGTGCATTGTTCAGCTCAGACATCAGCGAATGAATGTGATACAGACTCAGGTGAGAGGTCAAGGAGTTTAACCTTCTACTAATACATACATTTATTATTCATGTGTTACATTGTTATTTACAAAATGAGCAGTCTGATGTCATAGAGACATATACTTGATATAGAAAGTGAAGAAACATAAAAAATCGAGCATAAGATCACATAGTTCTGGTACTCCCGAGGAAGCAACTCTGCAAAGCGAATTCAGCTGCGTACTACAGGACCTACCCGTACCCTCAGACCTAAATGAAGTTTATTATGGAATTTTGTAGTTCTCCTTCTTTCGATAGATCATCTATTCCTGGGTGTTTCGTGGCTGAAGTTTGATATTTCAGATCAAAATGCTCATATGTTACACCCCGTTTTATTTTCTACATATTTATTTTTCACCAGGATCAATACATATTTCTCCATGAGGCCCTGATGGAGACTCTCCAGTCAAGTGACAAGGAGGGACAATACGACAGAATGAGGTCCAGCTGTGTCGACATCGGTAATGGGGATTGCGAAGTCTTGGAGGTGAATTGATATGATATAAAATGATTATGCATCAGTGTGTAAATGAATGGATGGATGAATGGTCGGATGGGTGCATGGTATAATGGATGGATGGAATTATTATTTATATTTCTTTGAGACTACATAACGCTGCAAGGAACTCATTTTTTTACTAAAAAACAGCTGTAAATCACCATGCCAATAGCCTACTGCAGACATTCCCCTGCTATTATGATAACCGTTTTCATCAGCACAGGTACCAGGTGACGGTGGGTGCACCTACCATATACATGCAGGCGTGCCTAGGGGTGTCAGCATATAACTCGTTAAATTTTAAGTAAGACACTGCTTTCTAAGTACCAGCGCGCGGCTTGCCCGAACCACACGCTACTGCTTGTACTCACCCAGACTAATGCCAGCGAAACAGTAAGGCCACTGAGATACCATGCCGCAGTTCAACATGGCTTCCACACTCAGACACATAGTACTGACTCTGAGCTGACAAGTCCTTCTTCAATTCCCTGTATGTCGAGCCTCATTTGACGCGTTTTGGTATGAGGCGGACAGGGGTCGAACCTCCGCTATCCGGGCAGACGCTCTATCCACTAGACCGCGGATGCATGACTCATGAGAGACATCTGATAAGTTTGATTTGTCCTACAAAAGGCTATTCCATGATTCTAATGTTTTGTGTTTCATTTCAGGACAAACGCAGTTGATTATGACGAAATCCCACCAATCTGCATAACTGTATCATGGATATCTGGACACAAGCTTCAAGAGGGACAGAGTTATGTTTAATCCTTGCTTCACAAAAGAATGTTACATCAATGTTTATGGCAATCAATAGTCTATATATGTTGTATGATGTGATTCCTTGAAGCAAATCATAGTATTAGTCGTTTTGCTGGTCTTTATTTTCATAGTATTTTTTAAACAAAAGGATGGAATTTATTCCCAATCACTCCACTGTACATTTGTTTCCCAGTTACCCCTTACTGCCTTATTGACCACCTCCCTAACTTTCAGTGGTCAAGACCAATTGTGTTGTCCGAATGCTTATCCTATACGTCAGCAACAGCTTTATGTTCAGCCTCGATAAAAAAACCACGTGAATATCGAGAGAGAACACTATATGACTTTATTCTAAATCGTATCCTCGATTACTCTCGTATAGTACAGCTAACGCCCACTGAGGACGTGACTAGCCTGTTATCATCCACATTTGTATACGGAAGTCATATGGCAAGGAGGGTTGAGAAGAAAGAGGCTTAAGGCAAACTTAATATTTTAGATTAATTCAACCACTTTACCATGATGACATTTAAACCCAAATTTCAACAGTGAATAGATTACGTGACGTTTTATGCAAGCATTCGAAAATATTAAATGTAAATACGCACAAGAAAATTATTCTTATTCATAAATCACCTTGTGACAAAATATGGATATGACAAAAAAATTATGTGTGAGTTTCGGTTTGAACAAGGGTCATTAGTATGTGTGCTCGACTGAGGGTATTCTGCCCTAGTTTCATATCGTGGATCTTCACCTCGGTTACCATGTGACCTTCAACAGGGTGACGGGAGTGTGTCAGTGGAAATATGTCCTGCTTAGACGGCTTTGAAACTGATCCTATTGTACACATAATAACAGACACGTTTAAAGTTATCAAAAGAAGAAGAAATTCTTTTGTTCAACCAGCAGTTTATTGATGTGAGGAGGCGTCTTCCGGGTAAATGACAAGTTCAAGATATTTGCACTTATTTAACGACGCGCTTGTGTGTGACTGATCGTACCCGTCCGGACTTACATGTATGTCGGTTTCTTAGAAGCAGTATACCAAAAGACGTTAAAAGATTCTACTTGTTGTTACACTGTCTGGCGCTCGGCATTAAGGGGCTAAAACAAGGACTGGTAGGCTCGGAGTCAGTATACTGTGTCTGAGTGGGGTATTCATGTTAAACTGCGGCATGGTATCTCAGTGTGCTAGCACTATAAATCGGCCGTCCGGACTTACATGCATGTCGGTTTCATAGTGCTCGTACAATGCGATAACATGCAGCAGTTTAACATAGAGACCCTACCCACACACTGCAGACCAGTCGTGCTTTTATATCCGTAATGACGAACACCAGTCAAAGTAACCACAAGGACAATTATGCAATGCAGTTAGACCGGGAGATCGAGCCACCGACTTTCCGCTCTCCGGGCAGATGTTCTTGTCACTAAACCAGGATGATATTAGCTGAGATAGATATCATAATTGCGTTTTGAATATGGACATTGTTTTGTTGAAAATTAAATGCAAGAACAATTCTTGGTTGATGCTGTGAAACATACACGGTATTGTGGCATGCCCTTGATAAAAAATAATTTTCTATTTCCGGCTTGGCATGCTTCGAAACTGCATATGCTTTTCGAGAGGTTGTTGTGATTTCATTTTGATAAACATTCGTCAATAACAACCGACATAAAATATACATAAATTCCGGACACCGAAATACCAAATGGGTAAATTGTAAAGGAGTTCACACACGAGGCTATTTGACGTGTCCTTTACGTGACACCAAGCTTTCAAACCTTTTCCACGTTTTCCGAGTACTTCGACGTAAATAACACTAAACTGTAAGATCATGATATATATTTCAGCTAAATGACCTTTTGGCGATCAAATTCGACAAATGGTAGTTCTTATCTTCTTGGACACATCCTAGATTTGCTAATTTGCATCCCTATTTATGATACATCCGTCACACCTTCGACCGACTTACATCGTTGATACCGGAAACTGACTGATCTACGCATACCAGGAATCACCTAACCTCAGATCAGGAACAGAGTAACCAAGTTACTACGCGTACACATGCCATGTAAAGACATCTTTCCTTAACGAAATTGAAACGTCACACAACCTCGCCATTTGTTTATGGTTATCATTTATCAACATTTCTATCGCATAACCATTCGGTTCATCCAATGCATTCCATGTGTTCTCTGCAGTTTATCCTACAGTTTTGTATATAGAATGTGCTTCCTTCTTCTTTGTTTCTTTACTAATGTATATAATTTTAGATATATACTTTTGTGTAGAAAGGTGTCTAGAATCGCAAGTAAAACATCCAACAACTGCCTGTGTAGAAGGTATTATCATCATTATGAGGGAGCACAAGTAGCCCAGTCATCTAAGGCGCTGCAATTCGCTGTGCTGAGTTGCTTCCCTTCGGTGTGCCAGAAACCTATAATCGTTAGTACGAATCATAGATTTGCCCTGTTAATAATTCATGCTTTGTCAACCCCAATGGAATAAGATATATGAAATTAATTTATATAACTTGATAGTGTTGTGCACTAAATCACGACTGATCATAACGTAGCTGCTAACAATTTAACAATGTGTAAGATATTTGTCACTTCCGCATTTCATATATCCTAAACTGTATGTAAATGTTATGATAATACCACGGGGTAAAACCTTCTTTAGAAAATGACTTACAAGGGAAATAACCTGTACCACAATGGCTAATCATATAATATACTGGAATAATATCAGTGCTGTCAGTGATGGATACAATATATGACTTTGGTGAAGTGTATTCAAGGGTGTATGTTAAAGTAAAATACCACGATGAGGTCAAAAAGCGAAATACGCTCAAACAATATCATAAATTTATCATATTACATATACCCTGAATTTGCCGTATATAAAAATATATGTATATGCAAAATAGCAGAGAAATGGAGAGAGAACATAATTAATACAGCTTTTATTGTTCCAGTGTTCAGATCAGAATTCACAAATGAAGTTTTAGACACCTTTGCTGAAATGTTATACCTTGGAGCCTTAGGCCTTTAGTTCAGAACAGATGACGACGACTTACGGCGACTGACAACGCTCAGAGACATGACTTTCAATATGACTGTTCCAAAAGGTCAGGGGGTATGTTTAATATTATGACACGTTTTAGAGACACCAATACCAGAGTCATTTATGCCAAGTTTCAGTAACATGGGACTTGCTGTTGGTATGCGATAGTGTAAAATGTGATCTTTAGATGGTTGTACGGGCGAAAGCCTGTATACCTACCACTCAGGGCATTTTTCACTGTACATGACGCAGCATCCAGCAAACAGTAAGGTTCTTATAAGACCCGGTTCTAATTTAGCACCGACCTTTTACAAACACCGACGCTAATGTCATGGACATGTTTATACTCCCAAATTCCCTTAGCTATAAAGCGCCCTATTATATTTCGTTTAACTTAATTTGTAGTTATACAACATAATCATAGTGCGCAAATGAATTTTTTAAAAATTAGCAAATGTATTGATTAAAAGTTGATGTGAAAGATAAAGTATGGAGAAAGTACGGAAACAGTAAAGGGCAAAATAGATGTGAAACTCATGTCTCCTTACCTCGTAAAAATACATTTTAGTCCCATATAGTACTTTTAGTGTTAATGTAAAATTACGAACCGGAACACACGACCGAAACCAGGCAGAATTAAAAAAGCAGAGGATGCAATGTAAATAGCGCACGAGAGTTGAAGGACTTGACAAAAATCTCCCCTCGCGACCTCCCACGACAGGGCTTGAAGGATTGTAGTGAAGGGTTTGTTTGTTGTTTAAAGCCGCATTGGTAATGAGTACCATGCTTGTACATATAAGATTTCAGGGTAACATCATGTCATTATCGCTGTTCAAAATTCAAAACTGTGTCACTTTATACATTGAGTGAGTGAGTGAGTGAGTGAGGTTTTACGCCGCTTTTAGCAATATTCCAGCAATATCACGGCGGGGGACACCAGAAATGGGCTTCACCCATTGTACCCATGTCGGGAATCGAACCCGGGTCTTCGGCGTGACGAGCGAACGCTTTAACCACTAAGCTACCCGACCGCCCCCTTTATACATTGAAGGAGATGGCGTAGGAAACAAACGTGTTCCACATATGGGTAGGGCTTACCCTTTTTGCGAGCATCTGTGCCATCACTGATTTTCAGTGATCCGTGTATATATTTGTTACCACTGTTTAGCCCTTTACTCCTAATATAATCGGGTTTTTCTATGTATAAACGAGACTGCTTATTCTTTTGGCCTTGTTGGTTTATATTTTATTCTATAATTTTGCAGTGTTTTAATTTTTTAAAGAATGTTGTAACTGAATTACATTGTTTCTGTTGAGATTCTGTTGAAGTTCATGGCATTGTGTTTTGACATAGTGCTAGCTAATGTTAGCAGTGGTGTGGAAGTTATATATATTTATATGCTTTTGGAATCAAGTATAATCTTGAATCTTGAAACAGGTAGACTCATCTAGCACTGTATTTAACATTTTGGACGGTATTTAGACTATATACTGTGGTCAAGAGCGTGCCTATCTGATATCAATTTACATCAAAACCAGCGGTTGTGTGAAGATAATTGATTTCACCCTGGATATCCAGCCTATTTTGAAAGCTTGACCACTGTTACTGCTAGGTGAATATTATAACCACATGACTGCTATTATATTTTATACTGCCGTTGTAGTTCTACTGCCACTGGATTTTGTACTGCCACTCCACTGTGTACTACCAATACAATACAATTTTTAATTGTATACCATTTCTTTGTTGTTTGTTTGTTTGTTTTATACTGATTTTATTTACTTTTAGATTTCTGGGTTAACTTATTATATAAATTTGGAAGTCTACACGTAACAATCCTGAAACAGATCCCTTAGAAAAAAAATCAAGAAACTAATCCAAAAATGCATGTTGAAAAGGAGATGCAAATGTATAAAAGCGACTAAAATTTCTGCCCCAAACAGTCGATTGTACGATTCCGACTACATCATGAGCATGTGTTTATAAATCACTATCAAATAGTAATGATACTAGGAAAGTTGCGAAAAGTTGAGCGTATCCTGCCCAACCGGTCAACCCGTCATAACAAAACATATCAAAACATAGCACCGTCAATTGTTCACCTAAAAGAGGCACGGGCACATATGGTTCAAGTCAATATGGGGAATTGCATCGGACATCATGAATGTCACTGATGCGTCAAATTTGGCCTTGAATGTTGTAACCTTGATCAAACTCAATATGAACAAGAGTTGTAAGACGCTCCTTGGAATTTTGGAAGAAAGAGCATGCTCGATTGTACCTGCAGGAGTATTCCTTGACATAAAGGGAAAGTTGAAGTAATCCCTCTTGTCATACAGTCTGGTGGAGAGTGTTTTGTCACTCTGAATCTTTGTGCATACATCTAAATATGAAACGCATGAGGCGGTCTCCTTTATTTCTCGTTCAGGTGGGCAAGATAATGGAAGGGAATTTGGTTATTTGATGGATACTGCACGATATCAGATCATCGATATACCTAAAGCTTAAGTTAAACTTCTTGGCCAAATTACCTTGTTTTGACTTTGCCAATCCGTTTCCCACACGGAAGTAATGGGATCGTAATAGTTTTAAAAAAGAACTGCTGGAATTGGTGAGTGAGTTAACGCCGCTTTTAACAGTTTTCCAGTTATATCACCGCGTGTCAGCTTTATGTGGGAGGAAAGTCCGAGGTGATGCAGGTCTTAGACGTTTACCACTTTGCTGAAAAACCTAGAAACATAATCGGGGCGAACCGGGATTCGAACCCACAACCATAGGTTTCTGGCGTGCCCAAGGGACGCAACTCTGCACAGCGAATCGCGGCACCATAGACGACTGGGCCACCCATGCCCCCTGCTGGAATTATACTTCATTGAGAGCAATTGCACATTTCCGTGTATAGAAACGCATTTTGTTGAACGTTGATACTGTAATTTTTATTGCCAGCATACATTGCATAATTGCCCAAAATTATGGTTGTACGCCGCTTTTAGCAATATTCCAGCAATATCACGGCGGGGGACACCAGAATTGGGCTTCACACATTGTACCCATGTCGGAAATCGAACCCGGGTCTACTGCGTGACGAGCGAACGCTTTAGCCACTAGGCTACCCGACTGCCCCTATGTACGCTTGAAGGAGCGCTTTATGGAAAAAACACATTCTTCAAAATGATAGCTCATGTAACATATGATGACAACGGTTCCTCATCACTACATCCGTGTCGTTTATGTATAATTCATCATCTTTAAATTTACTTCAGCTTGGATGTAGGCCATCGGTCCTTACAGCCTCAATGCAGACAACTAACTATAACATGTGTAATTATTTTATGTCATTTCAAGTTTCCTTTATTCATTCATGGCTCCCGAATATTTGTTGATGAAATTTGATTTCTATAATATTGTATTACATACTTATTTTTAAAACGGTATACTGTACATGTCTGAGTCTGTTTGTTCCCAAAATAAGGTGACACTAAATTATAAACAATAACCTAATGGTAACAGACTAGCAATCAGTGCATATATGTCATGTTTCTGAAGTCTACTTAAGACATGCTAGTACCCACACTTCCTCCCGTATCTGGAACACTGAACGCTGCAATCAGCAATATCCCAGCTATACGACGGCGGTCTGTAAATAGTCGAATCTGGACCAGACGACCCAGTGATTGACATCATGAGCATCAATCTGCGCAAATGGGATACGATGACATGCATCAACCAAGTCAGCGAGCCTGACCACCCGATCCCGTTAGTAGCCTCTTACCACAGGCACAGTCGCCTTTCACGGCAAGCATGGATTGCTGAAGATCTTTTCAAACCCTGTTCTCCACGGGGAGGAACACAAATTGAGTCGGCAAGACAACTTGCCAGTTTTTTTTTAAAAATGGTTATGATATGTTATGGAACATATGGAATGTATATGGAATGTTAAAAAAAATATGAATTTATTTCTCTGTAGTCAGTCTATGAGAAACGAAAATACAGAATGAAACATAAACATTTTCCATTTTCCAAATACATAGGAGTCTTTGTACTTGAAAATGATAGCAAAGCCTACTCAAATAACAACTGTCCTATTTTCATAGTTTTTTTTATTATAATATTCACATTCAAATCCAAATATGGTATATTACAAATCTGAATTATCAGCATGTATTTCTCAATGAACATTGACCACAATCGAATTTGCAATAAATCAAAGCGACAAAACCCTTTCCATATTCAAAAGAGATCTCTGCCAAGAGTCGATTGTACGATTCCGACTGCATCATGAGCATGTGAGTATTAATAACTCTCAAATAGTGATGATACCAGGTGTTCGCGAAAAGGTGGGCGTATTCTGCCCCACCGGTGGCACCATTTACAAATACGTTCAAAGGGAAGTCAATTGTTCACCTGAGAAACGCGAGCGAACATATGGTACAAGTCAAAACCAGAAATTGCACTGGACATCATATTTGACACTGATACGTCAAATTTGGAAATGTACTCCAAATAACTACCACAAAACATTTTGAAAGCTTTCCTGAGGCTTTGAAGAAATCCCACAAAGGCGTGTTGTTTCGAAAGGTGAAATAAGGCACAGTAATAATGTACACGTTAATGATAGAAACAATACTATATATACACATATAAGAACAAAATTGACATAGGGCAATATATTTCCATGACTTGTTTTAACATAACGTTCCAACTACTATTTCGCGTTTATCCGATTATAAGGATAAGGATTTCTGTATAAACCTCCTTTGACTCAAGTCAGTAGTCATGTGAAGATCGTGTGCCAAGAGGAAACAATTCCAATACCTCTGAATATGTCCCCATTACTGAATTTCCCCATTGTTTCTAATAATGTCAGTAACATTCACAATGCTAATGATCTACAACGTAGTTGTAGAAACTCATCAGTCCGTGCAGAGGTTCCCTTAAGTCTGTTATAAGATCAGGAAATGTACAAGAACTAAATGTGATAAGTGTAATAAAAAAAAAGGATCATAAAACCAGTATGTGTCACCCGATGGTGAGGTCGTGGGGAAACCTGTTCCCAAATCCTCATGTCTGCCATGCAAGGTGTGATCTGACTGATTGTGTATCATCGTACCCGTCGCCTCGGGTCGTTACTCATGCTATCATCCAGCCGTTGACTCAGTGACATTCATCTATTTACAGGTCGAAGTGATATGGTCTGAAGTTTAACATACCATTCACTCCGTTCACTCAGTACAAGCTTTCATAAAGACAAATACTTACACAATCACATTATAAAACAATACCTTTTCATCTACAGATTGAGTAACTTTAATTTTGTCTCTGTGCTGCGAGGAACTAAAAAACTGGCGATTCATACAAATGGCCATCGTGCTCCTTAATTGACTGTTCAGCGGGGCTACTTATGTACTGCATTGGAATGCGCTCATCAGCTTGGGGAGGATAAGCACGGGAGGGTGGAGCAGGGGTTTGTTCCATAGTGCTTAAGTAGGCCGGGCAATGGTCTGTGGCCGCGCGGAAGATCTTGGGCCGCCTGGCCATATCGACTGTGTCGTATTGATCGATGCTCTGCTGTCGAGTACGTCGCTTTCGCCTGTTAAAGATAAAACCAAGATAAAACATTTCCATAAACATAAGACATATCTGTTAAAGGCAGACTCCGTCGTACTATTCCGACTACATCATTATCGATTCTGTTTTTTATGAATCACTATCAATTGGTAATGATTCTAGATATTCGCGATAACATAAAATGATAAAAATGCAAAGACAAGTGAAATGTTCAACAGAACAAACACGGAAATATATTTATGGTACAAGTCAAAAAATAAAAATAGGGAATGCGTCAAATTTGGAAATGTCCTCCATATGACAGTCCTTAAAGCCTTACAATGGCTTTGAATGGTGTACCCTTGATGAAACAACCTCTGAGCAAGAGTTGTATGACGCTCTTTGAAATTTTGGAAGAAAGAGCATGCTCGATTGTGTATGTATAAATCTAATAGACACCAGCTTGCACTGACATATATAGAGACAATACACTTCCAAAACTAGTGCTTAAACAATTATGTTTATCTTTGCTCAGTTAGCATATTAACAGGTGGATTTGTGTAGATGGATTATAAATATCAAAATTAGGGAAGTGGTAATGTATTTAAAACGGATTAAGGTGCTATAAATATATATTTGGTGATTATCTGGTTCTATAAGATACCCCTACACACACCTCTGTGTTATGTCAGATCCGATTCCGATCGATTCCTCAATGAACATTCTCAAGCGTTTATTGGTTGGTATACCACAAATCATAAACACAAAGATATATATAAGATTCAAACGACGATCAGCATCAAATACTTTCAGAAAATGTTAATGAATGGGTAACGTACATACATGCTGGTTTATTAAACCCTACATCAAACCACAATCTAATCAGCTAACTACGAACTATACCGAAGCTCTATCTATGTAATATCCGGCACATAGTTTGTACTCCGCTACATCCCTTTACATTAGTTGATAAGAGTGTAATTCTTCCTGTTATCGTAACACCTTAAATTTGAATATCAAAGCTTGTTTGTTGTTCAACGCCCCACTAAACAATATTGCACCTGTATGACGGCTGCTCGTACATAATCAGACAATTACCAGGCAAATCAGTGATTGATATTGTCAGCAACGATCCACACCGTCGAGGTGCGATGGTACGAGTACGCAATCAACACGAGACACGGTGTACATGATATCCCTTCTTAATGTTATTGTAATTAATTCATATACAATTTGTGAACTTTTTATTGACGCTGTCCATAAAAGAACAAATTTGTCATGAAGTAAATCAGCGATCTAACCCACTCAGCCACACTCAGCCAACGAGGTTTCCACAAAAATGCTTTCGGCCATTGGAGCCGTGTCAATTTACACTTGTCAGAGGGGTAAAGTACGTGATCTAGACTACCAGAAGTCAGACTTTCATTTTTGTGGAAGACTCGGTGGCTGAGTGGGTAAGATCGCTGACTTTGTTTTCTGGCGATTAGGTGCCTTTATGACCTACTATTTTGATGTTTTTAAGCATTGCTACAATTAACATAATCGACCACCATTTCTCAATAAGCAGTTTTCGTCAAAATTGTTCTTTTGGGTGTGGGGTGACATTTTGTACAATATCTCAGCCGCAATATAACATATTTTTATATTTCTTTCTGTATGGATTTGAACAAGCACTCTGTAATATACAGTTATTGTGGTTTTGTTGTCACAGTTCAATGGTATTAGTTTTTGACCTACTCACAAGGTTTTGAAAATGAAGTAAAAAAAACATAATTTTTATCAATGTTTTCACTGTGAATTAGAATTACATTTAAAACGAAACAAAATGTTTGCTAACTTCAAATAACCTAACATATTGCCTGTTATCGAAAACATAGTTTGGATAGTTTGATGAATAATAAATATGTTACAGCCAATTTTGCCATGTTCTGCATTGTCCCTTCAATTTATGCAATTTTGAGCCCCGGAAAATCAATGCACACACTTGCAAGCTCACCACCAAATGAAAGGTGTTTACAGTTACCTCCTTTATGCAATAGAAAAGGTTGTAGGTATACAGGAAAAGTTGGAACGACAGTCCAACTGACTATATCAAGATGGCGTTTAAAAAAAAATGGCCAGTTATCAGAAATGTCCAGGTCCAATGCAATTTCTACCTGACTGAGATGACATTTGCTTTCATTTTTGACAAAACACGTGTTAAAAACATTCAAAGGTATTTCATGTTGAACTTTAAACATGTGCTGTTAATGTACATACGATGAGGAGGTTACGTGACGTTACCTGGCAAGTACGGCTGCGGCAATAATTATGGCCATGATGACCCCAGCTGACGCCCCAGCAACTCCAACTGAAATAATGGTCGTGTTTTGGTTAATGCATGGTTCGTTGGAAGCTCGTGGGATTGATATGAATACCTTCACATCTTAACTTGTAATGAGATACAAATATGCTAATTGGTGATACTTTTTTTAATGAAATGGCCAATAAATTGTGACGTTCAATTATGTCTCTGTCACTTAATCTTATCTGCTTATAACCACACAATGTCATTTTCTTAGTAATACATTCGTTACATTTCCCCCGAGAAACCATGTTTTTAATTGAAGACTGATTACATTTAAAGGTTGGATGAACTCGGACGATGTAAACATAAGTGTTTATAAATCTCTTACTTAGAAGAGATGTGTTTGTCTCATCCCCGGTTTCACCTTCACCTGGAATGCCAAGAGCAAGAAGGAAATTGATACATCCTAAATTCCTATCCATGAAAGAACGTATTAAACTGAATTCTCTATTACTGTAAGGGCAAGATCACACAAAAACGTAATTATCCGTGAAGCTATTAACCTGAGAGATAACATATCATTTATTACCTATCAAAAGTATAAGAAATTGATTCTGAATACGTCTTTTATCAACTTCCTCATAAAGATGTATTTGGCGGCAACTGCTTGATTCTTAAATGTATTTTCCGAATATTTTGTAGTATCCAGAAATATTCCAGCTATATGACGACGGTCTGGACTACACAATCCAGTCATTGATTTCATGAGCATCGATCCACGCAACTGGGATCCATGACATGCATCAATCAAGTCAGCGAGCCTGACCACCCGAGTCCGCCAGTCGCCTCTTCAAGTCTTTTAAGGGACATGGAGGGTATAAATTTGATATGTTTTCCTTTAGTTTATGTTCAGATGGTTTAAAAAACAAAATGGTCAGTGGTCAAGCTGTAGGTGAACCCTAAAGAATAATCATATACGTGGAACTGTTAATTACTGAACTGCTATTCAATATCCTTTCCTGTTCACAAATATGTGATTGCTTCTCAAAATAGAAATACGAATTGACAGGATGATTTCAGACACAACATATATTATACAGTTATATATTCACACGAGGTATCCTGACCAAGAGCATTCTTTTACATTTCGACGAACAGTGTTATATTTCCGGAACAATATGGATGCGGGTGGAATCACGGGTCCCATGGTCGTCTTCTGTGTCACCTTCCCTCAGTAATACCAATGACTGTTTTGAATCATCGTACCCTCGTCGCATTTAGCGCCTCTCCATCCCTGTTGACAACCTTCCGGGCATTGACCAGTCACCCGATGACACACACTTCCTGTTTTGCAAGGGGTACAAAGTGATAGACATCCTGCCCCGTGTGTTCCAGGTGTGCACGCTTCAAATAGATACATTATGTATCAAAAGCATAGCGTAAAGAACCCTTACATTATTTTACTTTTGATATCATCAACACGTTCTATACTTTTAACAAGGATATGTCAAATCTCTGTTCTTTTTAAATTTGATGTTTCAAATGGTCATTCCCAAGTCCACTGCTTATGGTTGCATGTTACATTATGACATGGTAGAATTTAGTTATTTGAATTTGAAATTGAATACATTTTTTTTATTTGAAGACTTTAATTAAACGAAAATACAAATCACTTAAATATTTAGTTTACTTACCTGTTTTACATAGAGACCCACTCCAGCCTTCTTGGCATCCAGCTGAGCAGAGCCCCGAGATCTTGTCACAAGGAACACCACCAGCACACTGACCGCATGGTTCACAAGCGCTGTGAGTATTTGGGAGACATGCTGAATTGACATACATAAATACTTTCAGATGATTGATCATAATGTGAATGTTGCATATACTTGATTTGTGCAGTGCACCTTTTCCCGAGCAGTCCTTAAAGATAAAAAATAATGTTATAATTCATAATTATTGATTATTATGCATTAAGTAAGTGAGTTAGTGTGTAAGTATCTTATACGCTAGCAGCATTACAGCTATATCACGACCACCAAACACAAGTGAAGTCCCACGCCGCCGAAGTAAGATGAAACACAAGTAGCAAAGTGAAACATCTTTATTTTATTCGACTCTTTAGTGAGTGAGTGAGTGAGTTGGGTTCAACGCCGCTTTTAACAGTATTCCAGTTATATCACGGCGTGTCAGCTTAATGTGGGAGGAAAGCCCGAAGTGATGCAGGTCTCAGACGTTTACCACTTCGGTGAAACCCACGAGCACGGGTATGGTGCTGACAAACCTAGAAACATAATTGGGCCGAACCGGGATTCGAACCACAATAATAGGTTTCTGGCGTGCCCAAGGGACGCAAATCGGCACAGCGAATCGCGGCGCCTTAGACGACTGGGCCACCCGTGCCCCCTCGACTCTTTAGGCAGACATAGGGCTCTGACTGGGAATTCTAGATTTAGGGACTTTATTGCTACGATATACCTACTGGGATACAGTTGAATGTTACTCACGACTGTTACATTTGTTTCCAGTCCACCCTGCGCAACATCCAGCTGGACAGGCTCCTGAACCTTTGTCACAGGGCATTCCCGCAGCACACATACCACAGGCAGTACATCCAGCTCCGTAGGTGTACGCAGGACACGCTGCCAACAATGGTAACATACAGGGTTTACCCCATCAGGTTACCTCCCTTACGACGTTTCATTGATTAATAGGTACAATATATGATTGGCAATAGCTACACTTAACAAATTAAATGTATATACATACTTCTGACTCTAAAAGTATTTTCACGTTACATATTTCTTAAGTCAGGCAGGCTAGTTTTAAAATGCATATTCCTATTTACCTATAATATTTACCTATTTACCCAAGTTTTAAATGTTCCGAAGCTTGACTGTTTTCATTAACCAGAGAGTAAATACGGACACAGAAAGGGTCATTATTGTCCAGAGCTGTTGGAGGATACGATGCATTCGGAGGGCCTAGAAATGCCATTAATTTAGAAGAATTAATTTTTTTACAAGCACATTATTGCCCATGAAATACTTTCATTCTTTAACATTCTGAATGGAAACCAAACACACCGCACCTGTTTTACAATCTGTTCCATGCCAACCACCTTCACATCCTTGAGGGCAGCTTCCACTGATAGGATCACAGGCCACTCCAGCACAGTTCCCACACTCGGACTCACAGTTCTCTCCATGTGTGCCGGGCGTACATGCTGACAAAACCAAGGATGAAATTGTTGGAAATGATCTTAATACTAATCCGTTAAACAGCTGGTATCAAACAAGCACAACAGGCGGGAAAGCAATCAACAGTTTGTTTCAGGTAGATCCCGTGAAGGGCATGTGACGTTCTTCATATTGTAGCTACAGGAAAAAGACTTCATGTTTTAAGATTGATTTGTATTTTCCGAAACTGGAAACCTGTCCCGAAATCCGAAGAGCATGTAACTTTCTCATTAATGTTGTTAGAAGCATAGGGTATTTCTGCTTTAAAGTCGCACTTTTATATACTTTCATCGGATATGCATTGAACCTTCTTAATAAAGCAGCAATAGGCATGAACTTTGATTGCATTGTATTTTCCCAAAAGCGCTGTCCTTAAACCGGAAGAACATATAACTTTCTCTTTAACGTTGTGTTCGAGGCATAGGACGTTCTGTTTTAAAGTGGCACTTTGCAAAACGTATATTTCCCGGGTGTGCATGTAACTTTGTTGATAATGTTGTTACCGACATGATACTTTCAGTTTTTAAGTTGTTTTGCATTAAACATGAGTATTACCAAACCGGAAGTGATATTATTAGATTATTTGACTCATTATGTTTACTGGAGTCAGGGTAATGGTAGCACACTGGAAGTAAATGGCGGTATGAAAAGTTTCTAGGGAATTATTTTAGAAATGTGGATGCAAAAACGTTTCTATTTGTATCTTACCATCTCTGCAGTAGTCTCCCAGGTAACCAGGGCTACATCCACTCATATACAGTCCAGTGGTCTTCTCACAGACGGATCTTTCCCTACAGTTCCCGCATGGTCTACAGTCTGCCCCAAACCGACCCGCAGGACACGCTACAACATTCGTAGTATTAGTTAATATTGTACAGAGAACATACAGAACGTATCAAAACCCCTTTAATAGTTGATATATCAACGCCGCAGTCCGCAATATTCCAGGTTTCACCCTTCAATGCTACCTTGGTACAAGGACACCGTGGCAGCCAAGTCTAAGATCCTGGCCAATCGGTTCCAACTGTTCCAATTCTAATTTCGGATTGACAAGCATCAGGTACTAGTGACCTTGAATCGCCACCATAAGGACAACTTCCCTTTGGCCAATTAGTTAGTCCAGCTGTCAGAAGCACATATGTGTACCTGTTCCTAATTATTCAGTACGCACACTAACACTAAAACACTAACACACACTAACACACATTATTTATAGTTCTAGTTATGTCGTTATTATTTTCGTTTTTTAAGCCATTGGTGATTCCGGTTTAGTATAGTTATAAATCAACCTATGCTGGTCGTAAGAAGCAACTTAGTGGATCGAGTGGTCAGCCTTGGTGACGTGGTTGCTAAGGTTTAATCGTAACCAAACGGCATGGGTCGTTGTTCTTGTTATCAGTCACTGCATTTTCTGGTCAGACACGATTATTAACAAGTTGCCGTCATATTGCTGGAATACAGCTTAGTGTTGCGGTAAAAAAACTACTTTTTCATTGATTAAAGAAGCACAGTGACATGTCCAGGGTTACCACGTGTCCTAAGAATTTTTTCATCCGTTTAGTCAGACAAGACAATAAGCTGATGTATATGTCCAACTGTTCACACAAGCTTTTCCAAGGACTAATATGGCTCTCCTTTAACTCATTTGAAACTGGAGAAAAGATAAATATGCTTGCGCAAGCTGTCATATATTACCGGAATAGTTCCTGTTTGAGAAGACATAGATGTCTATAGCCTGCGTGATACCTTTCGACGCCAATACGCTTGTGCTACCTCCCGTTGACGGCAAGATGATAATACCCCTGAAAAGATGACCATATTAATTAATTATTTATTGATGATTCAAGTCTTAATTGACGTTTCTCCGGTTTCATTTAATAATACACGAACAATAACATTGATCCCCTAGATCATACTCCAATTGGCATACATTACATGGTGAGGATTTGCAAGGAGGAATAGGTTCCTCAAGCTCTGTATCGTACACTGTATGCTTCTCAGAGGCGTCTGAAGAGGATCGGTGGTCAGATTCCGAGACTAAGCTGATTATGTATCATCATGACCCAATGAGCCATGGTTTGACACTGACCAAGACTCGATTGGATATAGTTACAGGACGCAGTGGTATTACTGACCAAGGCAAAAAACAACAGCATTCAGCGGACCCGGTTGGTTGAAGTAAATGTAAAGTTACCTTCCATTCAAGTAGGTGAAGCAGAGCACTCCTTCGCGAAAGAAAATATTTAGGTAGGTTTTTCCAGGATCATGCAGCAGAGGTTTTCTCTGTGAACCATCTACCGACACTGATTCTACTCTGTCTGTCCTGGCGTCACACCAAAAGAGGATTCCATCTTCAGGTGTACAGAATAACATAAATTGTGTGTAACTTAATAATGTAAATCAAAACAACTTTTGAGTAATTTATGTTGATAAATGGTATGCAAAATTGCTGTGGGTATTCTCTAGTTTAGATTTACATCGGTTCTTGTAATACTCTTTCAATATAACTGTAGTGGACACATAGAATAAGCTTCACACATTGTCGAAACTGGGTTTTCGGCGTGACAAGTAAACGCTCTAACCTTACATCCACTCCCATTGCGCACCAAAATCACGAAATGACTCCACATTTTTTTGAAATTCAAAGCTTTTGAATAATATAAATGTTCCCCGGAATTCAAATTAGTGAGCGAAAAAATGAATAACGGTTCAGTATATGGTAGAAAACTTCCAGAATAAGGTGTTTGACCACATGTCCGGACAATTATATAGCTGCTATAGAAGTAGTTACATTAACATTATTTCAACTATCTATCTTATTTAGTCCCCTTATTATTACCACTGCCTGTCTTTTCGCGAACACCTGGTGTCATCATTGATTTTCAGTCATCAACTCATATATTTATCAGCGCAATTTTGCCTTTTACGCCCAACAGAATCTATTTCGGCGGTTAATCGAGACTGGTTATTCTCTGGTGATGACGCTCTATATTGACATAACCCATGATTGGTCACATGATCTCACCCTTTTTGTCAATTGTCAGCCCGTTCGGCCATCCAAGGCCTGTAATGACGATCTTTTTAATGTTTGTACCGTCATAATCAGCTGATGCTATATAGGGGTAAAGCCCCACGTCAGTCCAGTACATCTTCCTGAAAAGAAGTTTTATAACCTTGTAAAAATTGTGTTTTCAAAGATTTTCATAACTGATCCTGGTGCTATTTCGTAATGGGATACTCCCCTGTTGGTCCAAGTAATTGTGGTTAATTGATTTATGTGTGGAAATGATCTTTGTTCTTGCACACTCTATGCACTGTAAGAATACAAACATAGATCAAATGGTTAACGTCAATAATGCACACCTGTTTTCCTCGTGCAGAACAATGGCTCTGGGTTGGTCAAGCCCATTGTTTATGACAGTCACACAATTGGTCCCATTTATGTTGAGGGCAGCAATGACCTTATTTCCCTGGTCTGTGTAAAATATCTTCCTGGCGATAGAATCAACAGCTATTCCATATAAATCAGCACCTATAACAAGATGTAAATGCAAGTCATTGCCCTATGTAGACGTGAAATATGCCGAATATATTGAATGTGTGACTTCTCTGTTTTGTAAACACTAGACATACAAATATTGCATATTTCATACGGCGCCTACCGGTTTAGATGTCTAGTGGCTTGTGTTGGTGGTCAAAGCACAATCTGATATAATAGATGACCGTGTGGTCGTAATTACCTTAACTTGGTATTCATGACTTCTTCATGGGGTCCCCGGGCATGAGAGACACGCTATTTAATATCTTGAGGCGATCGTGAATACTAGATATAATTCTACCTCAGATTTTACACACAATTATAATTTAATCGATTGGACATAGTGGATGTCCTGCAAAAGACCATACACATGTATATGCGATGATGCAGCGAATGATAAAATATAACGTCATCAGTAAGAAGTTGTTTGGTCAAGTTTACAACGTTCAAGGCCTCAGTAAAGCTTCCAAAATGTTTTATGGTTAAAAGAGGACATTTCGGAAATGTGACGCATCAGTGTCAAGAATGATGTCCGATGCAATTCCCTATTTTGACTTTACCATTTGTTTCCGTGTTTTTTATTTTAGGTAAACAATTGACATTTCTTTGTTTAATGGTGATTCATAAACACATGCTCATGATAAGGTCGGAAACGGACAATCGACTCTGGCAGGGATATCTTATGAATATGGAAAGTGTTTAAGTTTTACAGGGCGGTATATCAGTATAAACAATAAGATTTCGTTTGTTCCTCACGCATACATTGTGTTACGATCACATACTTGCATTGAAGGACATGATGAGTTCCTCGGTGTCCTCTTTCATGTCTTTTGCTTTGATCTTCTCAGGAGCAACATCCGTCCAATACAGTTTCTGCTCCACGGGGTCGTAGTCAATAGATACAGGAACCGTGCCTGCAGCTACAGGGGCTACTGATGACTGGTGGACTGACAGATAACTTGTAAATTCCCCATGGTTTACTGAATAGTATAGTTAATGTTGGGTTGTCCACTGTAACGGACAATATATATATTAAATATTTCATAACTATCTACTAAAGGTATGGTGATATAATCACTGAATTCATAGTTTGACAATTTCATATATCAAAGGATTATTATACCGTTTACATATGTCCAAATTGTTTTCTTTTACACCTCGGTGAGAATAGGGCACCCAACACTATCGCTTGTTTAAGTGGCAAGTAGGGCAGATGGTCAGGCTCATTGACCGGCTTGATTGCGTGTCACAACGCCCCAACGGCGTGCTATGCTGTTCATAATATCAACCACTGGTTTGTCTGTCCATACTCCATTATTTATGGCCTCGGTTACAATGGTGAGGTGAGATGAAATGGGGTGTCACGTCGAGTTCAAGGTGAGGTTATACTGGTTATACTGGAATAAGTGCTGGTTATACAGACAGTTATTATCAATAATGTAAAAAGACATACAACTGAACATCCTCGTCCTGGACCAGTTATTTTAACGAGAGTTTTGAATAGGTCCTGCACTGGCCCTTAACCAGGACAGGGTCACGGCGCCACACGTATTGAAAATTGACTGCATAAATATGAAAAATGGATAAAAATTAATATAGTTCCATATCATCTCATTGTATATACTTCTATGTTATTTAGAAATTCCCTAAGGGGGTACGGGTGGCCCAGTCGTCTAGAGCCGCGATTCTCTGTGCAGAGTTGCGTCCCTTTGGCACGCCAGAAACCTACGATTGTGGGTTCGAATCCGGGTTTGACCCGATTATGTTTCTAAGTTTGTCAGCACCATACCCGTGCTCGTGGGTTTCACCGAACTGGTAAACGTCTGAGACTTGCATCACTTCGGGCTTTCCTTCCAGATTAAGCTGACACACCGTGATATAACTGCAATACTGTTAAAAGCGGCGTTAAACCAAACTCAGTTTGTAGATTTTAATTAAGGGTCACTGGTAACGTTATCATGTACTGTAACCATAATATTCCTTTTAGCTGAAATGATGTTCAATACATTTTAGATCTATCGTCAGAGTGTTAATTGTGCTTTACACGACACACAGCAATTTTCAGCAAAATAGAACATTGAACATGTGAGCATAGGCGTTTTCCTGCTGTTGTAGTCAAACAGTGGCCAAAGCAATGTAACCTGGAAAGAAATTGCCTTGTCTCGCCATCTGCCTAGCTTTCATCACATCACTTGAACCGCCTCCGTGGTCTAGTGGTTGAGCGTCCGCCCGGAGAGCGGAAGGTCCGGGGTTCGATCCCCGGCCGCGGCCGCGGCATACCAAAAGACGTTAAAAGATGGTACACTTAGTGGCATAAGCCCAAGCTCTCCCTGTCAGCATCCCCCCTCTCACTGAATCTGATACTCTTTAGTCATGATCTTATCAGTTGTTCCCCTGCTCCAGTGAAGCAGGCACGGTCAAGCTGGTCCAAGTTTGTTTGCTTTAGGGCACTGATGGCATGGGCCAGCTTGACACTCAAGGATTGAAACATAACACTCCAAGACAAAACAGTGAAACTACAGTGACTAAATCAACTCTTTGAAAAACGTTTTGAAGGTAATAATTATAATAAAGTGTCTATGTGTCTGACATCCCTTGACCAATATCTAAATCATGTTAAATGTGGTAAGCATTTATATATATTGGGTTTAAACCCAATTAGGCAATTCATTAGCCATTACTAATGATGGTAGTTTAGGGTTAGGCTCATACTCATAGGTATGTCAGTAGACTAACCCTTAGTCTATATAATTTTGATAAAAAACAATAACACCAATAAATTGAAAAAGAGCCACACTGAGATGAGAGATTCAGCTTTTAGAAAATTTTACACTTGCTTCATATTTTAGGGCTATAGCATTTCAGTAAGGGGAAGGCAGAAAGGAAACTAAAAAGCTTGAGATTCTGTGAGACTCAGAATAGACTAGTGTTTTAATAGTATTCTGTTCAACTTGCTCTTTCAGTGAAAAATTGAAAAATAGATTTATACTGGAGCAAATTTACAATATGTTCGCCACTACAAATAATGTTCAAAACTGTTTGACTGCCATGAACACACAATGCCATTTAGAAAGTGTTCAAATGTAACAAATATTATATTTGGGATAACACTGGTAGTCAACTGGTAGTCTAGATCACATACTTTGTGTACCCCTCTGAAAAGTGTAAATTGGCAGGGCTCCCATGGCCAGTTGTCGGACTTTCATTTTTGTTTAAGCCTCGGTGGCTGAATGGGTTAGATCGCTGACTTTGTGTGCTGGCGATTAGGTGCCTCACTCTGGCAGTGTGGGTTCGAATCCTGGACGGGACTCAACCCGAAAAAGTACGAGAATCTGTTTTAGCTTTCGGCCATGGGAGCAGTGTCAATTTACACTTGACAGAGGGGTACACAAAGTTCGTGATCTTGACTACCAGTTGTCGGACTTTCATTTTTGTGGAAGCCTCGGTGGCTGAGTGGGTTAGATCGCTGACTTTGTGTGCTGGCGATTGGTGCCTCACTCTGGCAGTGTGGGTTTGAATCCCAGAGAAACTGTACTTTGCAAAGAAAGTGTTATCCCAAATATAACATTTGTTATGTTTGACTGCCATTTCAGATTATTAAAAGGATATATTATGTGCCTCAATAACCTCCTCAAAATCTAACGTAGCAATGTAAAATGGTTCCTCAAACCTTTTTGAGAATAATATGATTGGTAAAATTTAAAACTTTATAAATAGTGGGTTTAATAAGTGGCGAACATATTGCAAAGTTGTACCCGTGCCAATATACACTTGTCAGAGTGGTACACGAAACTTGTGAGTACCATTTGTCAAACTTCCATTTTTGTCCCAGATTGGACTCAACTCCAAAAATTCCTAGGGTTTGCACTTTACAGAGAGAGTTTTATCCCAAATAGGACATTTGTTACTTTGTACTTATTTATGTTTTAAATACTCTTTGCCATCAAAGTAAGAAGAAATAGGGGTTACTATTGTATTTACATGAAAGGAAAACCAAGATGAAACTATTCCTGTATAGTTTGTTTTAACTGAACTTCTCGCATCTACATGAATGTCACCAGAAGACCATGTGCACCATGTAGTACTGGACAGTAACATGATGTCCACTGCACCTGCAGGTTTATGAACATGCTTATAGCTCTTGAAAGATATTTCTTATTATGTCAAATGTTGAATCCAGTTAGTAAATACTGTTTCTGCTTCATGTAAAAAACCCACTTGATTTGTTAATTATGAACATTTGTTTTAATTATTCATCAATGTCTACTGTACTTTTGATATTTTCGTACACAACTGACTAGATAAATGTTTCATGGCAAAAGAGTTATACTTTGTAATATGTCTTAAATTTAAATGGGTTGTCTACAAGTTGACCAATATCTTTTTTTTTAATCTGCAGAACATTTAAATGTTTCGAAAGTAGTTTAAAATAACCAAATATCAATATTCTAAAAGAAGACAATTATTTTCTGGACTCACATACATGACGTCTGCTACAGAATAGCTTGTGGTCATTAATCAGTTGTGACACCCCGGGGAAGCTGGCAAGAGGACCCCTGTTGATAGCGGGAATTTTGGGGGGACTGGAATGCAGTTAGCTGTCCACACTTTGAGGATTTCAGAGACCCTTATTCCACTAAGTGGGTACTTGTTGTTACTCTGTCTGGCGCCCGGCATTAAGGGGCTAAAACAAGGACTGGTCGATTCGGAGTCAGTTTACTGTGTCTGCAGGGGGTATTCATGTTAAACTGCAGCATGGTATCTCAGTGTGCTAGCACTCTAAATTGGCATCAGTCCGGACTAGTACAATCAGCCACACACACACACACACACACACACACACACACACACACACACACACACACACACGTGCATGCACGTCGCAATACTTTTGAGTAATTTATGTTGATAAATGGTATGCAAAATTGCTGTGGGTATTCTCTAGTTTAGATTTACATCGGTTCTTGTAATACTCTTTCAATATAACTGTAGTGGACACATAGAATAAGCTTCACACATTGTCGAAACTGGGTTTTCGGCGTGACAAGTAAACGCTCTAACCTTACATCCACTCCCATTGCGCACCAAAATCACGAAATGACTCCACATTTTTTTGAAATTCAAAGCTTTTGAATAATATAAATGTTCCCCGGAATTCAAATTAGTGAGCGAAAAAATGAATAACGGTTCAGTATATGGTAGAAAACTTCCAGAATAAGGTGTTTGACCACATGTCCGGACAATTATATAGCTGCTATAGAAGTAGTTACATTAACATTATTTCAACTATCTATCTTATTTAGTCCCCTTATTATTACCACTGCCTGTCTTTTCGCGAACACCTGGTGTCATCATTGATTTTCAGTCATCAACTCATATATTTATCAGCGCAATTTTGCCTTTTACGCCCAACAGAATCTATTTCGGCGGTTAATCGAGACTGGTTATTCTCTGGTGATGACGCTCTATATTGACATAACCCATGATTGGTCACATGATCTCACCCTTTTTGTCAATTGTCAGCCCGTTCGGCCATCCAAGGCCTGTAATGACGATCTTTTTAATGTTTGTACCGTCATAATCAGCTGATGCTATATAGGGGTAAAGCCCCACGTCAGTCCAGTACATCTTCCTGAAAAGAAGTTTTATAACCTTGTAAAAATTGTGTTTTCAAAGATTTTCATAACTGATCCTGGTGCTATTTCGTAATGGGATACTCCCCTGTTGGTCCAAGTAATTGTGGTTAATTGATTTATGTGTGGAAATGATCTTTGTTCTTGCACACTCTATGCACTGTAAGAATACAAACATAGATCAAATGGTTAACGTCAATAATGCACACCTGTTTTCCTCGTGCAGAACAATGGCTCTGGGTTGGTCAAGCCCATTGTTTATGACAGTCACACAATTGGTCCCATTTATGTTGAGGGCAGCAATGACCTTATTTCCCTGGTCTGTGTAAAATATCTTCCTGGCGATAGAATCAACAGCTATTCCATATAAATCAGCACCTATAACAAGATGTAAATGCAAGTCATTGCCCTATGTAGACGTGAAATATGCCGAATATATTGAATGTGTGACTTCTCTGTTTTGTAAACACTAGACATACAAATATTGCATATTTCATACGGCGCCTACCGGTTTAGATGTCTAGTGGCTTGTGTTGGTGGTCAAAGCACAATCTGATATAATAGATGACCGTGTGGTCGTAATTACCTTAACTTGGTATTCATGACTTCTTCATGGGGTCCCCGGGCATGAGAGACACGCTATTTAATATCTTGAGGCGATCGTGAATACTAGATATAATTCTACCTCAGATTTTACACACAATTATAATTTAATCGATTGGACATAGTGGATGTCCTGCAAAAGACCATACACATGTATATGCGATGATGCAGCGAATGATAAAATATAACGTCATCAGTAAGAAGTTGTTTGGTCAAGTTTACAACGTTCAAGGCCTCAGTAAAGCTTCCAAAATGTTTTATGGTTAAAAGAGGACATTTCGGAAATGTGACGCATCAGTGTCAAGAATGATGTCCGATGCAATTCCCTATTTTGACTTTACCATTTGTTTCCGTGTTTTTTATTTTAGGTAAACAATTGACATTTCTTTGTTTAATGGTGATTCATAAACACATGCTCATGATAAGGTCGGAAACGGACAATCGACTCTGGCAGGGATATCTTATGAATATGGAAAGTGTTTAAGTTTTACAGGGCGGTATATCAGTATAAACAATAAGATTTCGTTTGTTCCTCACGCATACATTGTGTTACGATCACATACTTGCATTGAAGGACATGATGAGTTCCTCGGTGTCCTCTTTCATGTCTTTTGCTTTGATCTTCTCAGGAGCAACATCCGTCCAATACAGTTTCTGCTCCACGGGGTCGTAGTCAATAGATACAGGAACCGTGCCTGCAGCTACAGGGGCTACTGATGACTGGTGGACTGACAGATAACTTGTAAATTCCCCATGGTTTACTGAATAGTATAGTTAATGTTGGGTTGTCCACTGTAACGGACAATATATATATTAAATATTTCATAACTATCTACTAAAGGTATGGTGATATAATCACTGAATTCATAGTTTGACAATTTCATATATCAAAGGATTATTATACCGTTTACATATGTCCAAATTGTTTTCTTTTACACCTCGGTGAGAATAGGGCACCCAACACTATCGCTTGTTTAAGTGGCAAGTAGGGCAGATGGTCAGGCTCATTGACCGGCTTGATTGCGTGTCACAACGCCCCAACGGCGTGCTATGCTGTTCATAATATCAACCACTGGTTTGTCTGTCCATACTCCATTATTTATGGCCTCGGTTACAATGGTGAGGTGAGATGAAATGGGGTGTCACGTCGAGTTCAAGGTGAGGTTATACTGGTTATACTGGAATAAGTGCTGGTTATACAGACAGTTATTATCAATAATGTAAAAAGACATACAACTGAACATCCTCGTCCTGGACCAGTTATTTTAACGAGAGTTTTGAATAGGTCCTGCACTGGCCCTTAACCAGGACAGGGTCACGGCGCCACACGTATTGAAAATTGACTGCATAAATATGAAAAATGGATAAAAATTAATATAGTTCCATATCATCTCATTGTATATACTTCTATGTTATTTAGAAATTCCCTAAGGGGGTACGGGTGGTCCAGTCGTCTAGAGCCGCGATTCTCTGTGCAGAGTTGCGTCCCTTTGGCACGCCAGAAACCTACGATTGTGGGTTCGAATCCGGGTTTGACCCGATTATGTTTCTAAGTTTGTCAGCACCATACCCGTGCTCGTGGGTTTCACCGAACTGGTAAACGTCTGAGACTTGCATCACTTCGGGCTTTCCTTCCAGATTAAGCTGACACACCGTGATATAACTGCAATACTGTTAAAAGCGGCGTTAAACCAAACTCAGTTTGTAGATTTTAATTAAGGGTCACTGGTAACGTTATCATGTACTGTAACCATAATATTCCTTTTAGCTGAAATGATGTTCAATACATTTTAGATCTATCGTCAGAGTGTTAATTGTGCTTTACACGACACACAGCAATTTTCAGCAAAATAGAACATTGAACATGTGAGCATAGGCGTTTTCCTGCTGTTGTAGTCAAACAGTGGCCAAAGCAATGTAACCTGGAAAGAAATTGCCTTGTCTCGCCATCTGCCTAGCTTTCATCACATCACTTGAACCGCCTCCGTGGTCTAGTGGTTGAGCGTCCGCCCGGAGAGCGGAAGGTCCGGGGTTCGATCCCCGGCCGCGGCCGCGGCATACCAAAAAGACGTTAAAAGATGGTACACTTAGTGGCATAAGCCCAAGCTCTCCCTGTCAGCATCCCCCCTCTCACTGAATCTGATACTCTTTAGTCATGATCTTATCAGTTGTTCCCCTGCTCCAGTGAAGCAGGCACGGTCAAGCTGGTCCAAGTTTGTTTGCTTTAGGGCACTGATGGCATGGGCCAGCTTGACACTCAAGGATTGAAACATAACACTCCAAGACAAAACAGTGAAACTACAGTGACTAAATCAACTCTTTGAAAAACGTTTTGAAGGTAATAATTATAATAAAGTGTCTATGTGTCTGACATCCCTTGACCAATATCTAAATCATGTTAAATGTGGTAAGCATTTATATATATTGGGTTTAAACCCAATTAGGCAATTCATTAGCCATTACTAATGATGGTAGTTTAGGGTTAGGCTCATACTCATAGGTATGTCAGTAGACTAACCCTTAGTCTATATAATTTTGATAAAAAACAATAACACCAATAAATTGAAAAAGAGCCACACTGAGATGAGAGATTCAGCTTTTAGAAAATTTTACACTTGCTTCATATTTTAGGGCTATAGCATTTCAGTAAGGGGAAGGCAGAAAGGAAACTAAAAAGCTTGAGATTCTGTGAGACTCAGAATAGACTAGTGTTTTAATAGTATTCTGTTCAACTTGCTCTTTCAGTGAAAAATTGAAAAATAGATTTATACTGGAGCAAATTTACAATATGTTCGCCACTACAAATAATGTTCAAAACTGTTTGACTGCCATGAACACACAATGCCATTTAGAAAGTGTTCAAATGTAACAAATATTATATTTGGGATAACACTGGTAGTCAACTGGTAGTCTAGATCACATACTTTGTGTACCCCTCTGAAAAGTGTAAATTGGCAGGGCTCCCATGGCCAGTTGTCGGACTTTCATTTTTGTTTAAGCCTCGGTGGCTGAATGGGTTAGATCGCTGACTTTGTGTGCTGGCGATTAGGTGCCTCACTCTGGCAGTGTGGGTTCGAATCCTGGACGGGACTCAACCCGAAAAAGTACGAGAATCTGTTTTAGCTTTCGGCCATGGGAGCAGTGTCAATTTACACTTGACAGAGGGGTACACAAAGTTCGTGATCTTGACTACCAGTTGTCGGACTTTCATTTTTGTGGAAGCCTCGGTGGCTGAGTGGGTTAGATCGCTGACTTTGTGTGCTGGCGATTGGTGCCTCACTCTGGCAGTGTGGGTTTGAATCCCAGAGAAACTGTACTTTGCAAAGAAAGTGTTATCCCAAATATAACATTTGTTATGTTTGACTGCCATTTCAGATTATTAAAAGGATATATTATGTGCCTCAATAACCTCCTCAAAATCTAACGTAGCAATGTAAAATGGTTCCTCAAACCTTTTTGAGAATAATATGATTGGTAAAATTTAAAACTTTATAAATAGTGGGTTTAATAAGTGGCGAACATATTGCAAAGTTGTACCCGTGCCAATATACACTTGTCAGAGTGGTACACGAAACTTGTGAGTACCATTTGTCAAACTTCCATTTTTGTCCCAGATTGGACTCAACTCCAAAAATTCCTAGGGTTTGCACTTTACAGAGAGAGTTTTATCCCAAATAGGACATTTGTTACTTTGTACTTATTTATGTTTTAAATACTCTTTGCCATCAAAGTAAGAAGAAATAGGGGTTACTATTGTATTTACATGAAAGGAAAACCAAGATGAAACTATTCCTGTATAGTTTGTTTTAACTGAACTTCTCGCATCTACATGAATGTCACCAGAAGACCATGTGCACCATGTAGTACTGGACAGTAACATGATGTCCACTGCACCTGCAGGTTTATGAACATGCTTATAGCTCTTGAAAGATATTTCTTATTATGTCAAATGTTGAATCCAGTTAGTAAATACTGTTTCTGCTTCATGTAAAAAACCCACTTGATTTGTTAATTATGAACATTTGTTTTAATTATTCATCAATGTCTACTGTACTTTTGATATTTTCGTACACAACTGACTAGATAAATGTTTCATGGCAAAAGAGTTATACTTTGTAATATGTCTTAAATTTAAATGGGTTGTCTACAAGTTGACCAATATCTTTTTTTTTAATCTGCAGAACATTTAAATGTTTCGAAAGTAGTTTAAAATAACCAAATATCAATATTCTAAAAGAAGACAATTATTTTCTGGACTCACATACATGACGTCTGCTACAGAATAGCTTGTGGTCATTAATCAGTTGTGACACCCCGGGGAAGCTGGCAAGAGGACCCCTGTTGATAGCGGGAATTTTGGGGGGACTGGAATGCAGTTAGCTGTCCACACTTTGAGGATTTCAGAGACCCTTATTCCACTAAGTGGGTACTTGTTGTTACTCTGTCTGGCGCCCGGCATTAAGGGGCTAAAACAAGGACTGGTCGATTCGGAGTCAGTTTACTGTGTCTGCAGGGGGTATTCATGTTAAACTGCAGCATGGTATCTCAGTGTGCTAGCACTCTAAATTGGCATCAGTCCGGACTAGTACAATCAGCCACACACATACACACACACACACACACACACACACACACACACACACACACACACACACACACACGTGCATGCACGTCGCAATATAAATGCAATAACCTTCCGGAAGTGTTCAATTTTACAGCCATCGGGACACCACTGTAACCATTGTCAAATACGACCGAAAGACATAAAGAGTTCTGCGTGAAGTCTGCTATATGATAATGTACTTGTTGTCTGTAATCCTCTCGTGTATGCACGTCGTTTACTGCATATTATTGCGTACGAGAGCATGTGGGATTTGGCATTTACCTCATTTCTCATGCGGCTCCGTGAAATAGTTTCTCAAGTTTCTGTCAAACATTTGCTCAACTTATTGTGCTTTCCCTGGTTATTCGTGCGAATTTAGAACATCGTATTTAATTTAATTTCGACACATAATGCTACTGCTTACTTTGGTCAGGGTTGAATTTATGGCAAATTTAAAGTATCATGAAAAATAGTAATGGATTTGTTTTACATCATTATGTAGCCAGTATGATGTACAATACAATGGCCGAGAAAAAATGTGAAAGCGTAAAGTTAGCAGTGTTGCCCTTAATTAAAAGTACCTATTTTGAGGTCTGTACTAGTAACAACAAAAACTAATCTTAAGAACGCGATCGTGGTTTAACCACCAGCCGGGTACATAATATACGCGATCTTTTCAATATTTGTGGGAGACCAGTGCTGAAAGGATGCATGAGCATGGCTAGTGAGGGTAAATGACGTGGAATGACAAATGAATGTTACACTTCGACAGCCGCAGCAAAGACTAGCGACCCAGAACTGCTTTCTCAAAGGGGATTCCCCGTGACCTCGCGCTAGTTTGAAACAATTCTCAAAATAGTCGGGATGTGCTCCCATGTGCTTTAAAATTGCGAGCCCCTGTTATCACCTACCAATACATCTGTTAAACAAAGTCTTTAACAATGTTCAAAAGAGCATATTATAATTTGGTAAACTTTAATTTTACTTTGCTAATTTCTGTGGGGGTCATATTGTACAAGCTGTATGAGGAAGTAATGATCTGTATGTGGTTTACTGTGTAATCTTGCAGGCCATGACATTAGGCCACTTATCGCGAGTATAAAAGTGTTAGCGCCTTTATTCATCCTGTTGAGAAAACTGAAATGCATGTCAAAGTATTCATTTACTAGCGAGCCGCCTCCAGGGTCTTGTGGTAGAGCGTCCTCCAAGGTCTTGTGGTAGAGCGTCCGCCTGGAAAGCTGAAGGTCAGGAGTTCGATCACCGGCCGTGTCATACCAAAAGACGTTAAAAGATGGTACGCTCGGCTTTAAGGGGCTAAAACAAGGACTGGTCGGCTCGGAGTCCGTATACTGTGTCTGAGTGGGTTATTGATGTTAAACTGCGGCATGGTATCTCAGTGGGCTAGTACAAGCACACACACACACACATACACACACACACACACACACACACACACTATATATATATATATATATATATATATGTGTGCAAGTGCAATGATCTTGGACGCGACGTTAAACCCTATTTCACCTCACCTCATTTGCTAGTGCTAAACGTTGTCTAACGTCATATTATATCTTTACCACGTCGGCCTTTTAAAATCGAGACTTTTCCTGGATAACCAGTGACTTAGTACAAAACAATCAGTCTCCATCATCTGCCGAAACAGCTTGATCATCATGAAACATGAGCTAAAATGGAGGCCTTCGGTGCATCTTGATACTGTTTTATGGCAGTGTATTTTATTGTTGAACAATAATTGTAGTTGTGTTACATTTTTTTCTGTTGAGATTTGGTAGACGCTAATTGCATTGTTTGGACAGTGATAAGTCGTCGGGAATGTAGTACTATTTAACGTAAGTAGTCGTTAGAAAGTTACCATATTTAGATGCTAGTGTGGTGTGTAAACTTCCAGTTCGGTATACCGCCGACGGTGATAGTGTGTTGAAGAAACATGTGGAATGTTCTAGTACCACTGGTGAGGGCACTGTTTAGAAGTTTCCAGTAGCTAGGTGGACTGTTTATGTAGTGGTATAAGAGCATTTTACGCATCTCTCACACAATTCATCACAGCAAGACCGCTTTTCGTGTAAGGATCACTCATCATCCCTGATTCCCTGCCTACACCAACTCGTAAGCTTGACCACCGTCGCCGCTGGGTGAATATGCTATTGTCACTGATTGTTGCTATCACCAGTGTATTTTTGTATTTGATACTGACCACTACCATTATATTATTTATAGCTTTTGAATATTGTACAACGACTCTGTTGTGTACTGCCATTGTAATTGCTGTGCTGTAATTTATGTTGATTTGTAAACGTTGTTTTGTAATACAATAATTTGTTAATTGTATACATTTCGTTGGATGTTTGAGGGTTGACACTAAGTTCTTTTACACACAGTATTCTGGGTTAACTTTTTGTTTCAATATGGGAATCGACACGCGACAATACGTATTAACCCAAATCACAGAACCTGATAGCTGTCCAAGTCATCGGCTCTTACAGCAAACATGAGGTACTCGGGATCTCTACTGACCCAGAATGTCCACAGGGTTAGTCGTATAATTGCAAACAAACATATTCGGTATTTATAGTCTGATACATAGTTGAAAATGGGTAGCGTACAGTTGATATATAACTTACCTTTCGCGTATACCTGGATAAGAAGACAGATATATCCACACACACGAGAATATCTCCCAACCATTTTGCCCTGCAGTATGAAAGTGTGCTTTGGTTGATGCACATCCTTGTTCAGTATATATAAACCATCTGGGACGTCATCCCATTGTTCTATACGGGGTTTACTCATTGTAGCAGCTATCTGGACTCCATCAGGGTGAAAGTTGACATACGGAAATATGAAAAGGTGCAGCCGAGAATTATAGATTAAATAATCCATTCGTTGAACAAAGGATGTTTTACATGTATACATATCAAGTGTGTTGTGGCGTAATCAACAGAGCTTTGGTACCTGTTAGGAATTGCCCAATAAATTCGTTTCAACCCGTTTGCTAAATAAGATGCACACTAACAAATTGTAGTTATGATGTCCATGAAATCATGACAATATTATTTTGACACTTTAATTCAAACACTTGTACACCATGACAACAACAGTTTATGTCTCTATAGCAAAGTGTAAATGTGGCGCGATATTGCAATGAACAGCGACTCCCTTTTTAATTTGGACAGTTACATATCTTAGAAAAAGTTAAATACTTGTACTTTTGATCTCTGAACGTCATTGGTGGTTGGGGACTGTCATAGTGTTATTGATTTGTACATTTTCCCCTATGCACAAGTACATGAGACATCACGTATTTGATGGTACCAGATAGCATTGGTATAGATCTGACCAGTAACAAAACCAAGTTATACTGATGTAGCTCTTACCCTCTGTGTGGACAGATTACTCGGACAAAATACAACAAAACAGACCCACGAGAATTTATCGTTGGCACAATACGAGTAAATACCGGTCCACCTTCTCCTTTCGTACCCTGAACCTCCTATGTATGATTAGTACACTACACCACGATGGCGATATTAACAGTAAGTTCCTCGCAATGACAAAATAGCGAACATGAATTAATGTAAGGTATTTGTGAGGTCGCGTGATTCTCTTTCTTTACGTAAATGCACAAGTATCCTGAAATATTTGAAATAGTTAATAAGCAGGCGGATACGTACACGGTATATTCTAACTCTCAGCCACAATATAGTAATAACTAAATAAGTGGAGCAAGAATGAACACAGTTTTAATTGGCTAGCGCTTTTAACTCGTAGGCGATAACTAAATAACGGACATAAAATGTTATGACGTCACGTAATTATATGTTACAACTTCTATGGCCTGATGAGACTCGTACGAGTTGAAAGCGCTAGCCAATTATATATATATATATATATATATATATATATATATATATTGATTCCTTCATTCTACTGGGGTGATAGGAGTAGCGTTAAGCCTGAGGACGACTGTGTTGCGTGTGTGTTGCTACGGTCCTAGAGTACTTCCCTGTTTAAAAAGGTTTAAATAATCTGACCTTACCAACCGTAGTGTATAATATCCCGCTACTGAGCAATTGAACGAATTTCCCGTTTCATAAAAAATATCCCTCATGTATCTTATTTGAAAGATTTTCGAAAGAAGGAAGTAATTCTGCATATAGCTTTCGTCCGTCTTTCTTAGAACATAGTGCAAGGCCTAAGTCGTTTGTTTATGATCACATGCATGGAAAGAGTCACTTATTTTGCATATGTCTGGACATATAACAGACAACTCATCACCTTCCTCAGCCAAAGGAAGTTTCTCTTATTCTGACCCACTGCTCTGTCCGGGGGTGAGCATGGAGTTGAGAAACACTCTAAATATACAGACACCTGCTGGTCGAACTTGTTTGGCCAAGTTATCGACAGTTGTTGTGAGCCGGTAACATTAGTTAGAGTCTGTTTTCTGTCTGAACAAGGGATGTTAAGAAATCTATTTCACATTGATTCACAATAAATAGTACTTAACTCTATTTAAGGTATTTTTTAGTTAAAACATTAACAGTATAAATTTATTAAATTAGTTTTTCATTTTCTATGGATGAAATATGTCCGCTCGTCCGCTCTACATCATTCATTTTTGCAATAGGACATGTGTAATCGTTATTTAGTATGTGTTCGTCTGTTTATCAAATAAGTAGGATTTTGTTTAAACAGAGAATAATGAATTACAAGTCTATAGCGACTTAGCGCACTTTCGTGTTTATATACTGAGTCAAATTAAAAACTTCACATTTTAAAAAGTAACCCCCTATATGATATATCAGAGAATGTAATTTTTAATCATTAATGTCCAAAGAAGGATTTTAATTAACGGTGGTAACCATGATTTGTTCCAAGCACCTACGGTATTCGGTAATAACATCAACAGTTTAAATCATAAGCCCCAAGCACGAGAATCTGAGGGCACACAAGTTCAGTAGCATGTATGGCCACCATGTGCGTAGACAACTGCCACAAAACGCCTCCGCATGGACCTTGTGATGCTTGCGAACACGTGATTGGGAAGACGACGCCATTGTTGCTGCAAAATGGTGCCAAGATCTTGCAAATTCTGTGGTTGTTTCTGGAGAGTGCATGGTAGAATCTCCTGTGGGGAGACCTTGACGGCCAGTCCATGACGCTGACTCCCGCATTCTGAAGATATTCCTTGTCAAAATTGCTGTGTCGGGTCTGGCATTGTCGTGTTGGAAGATCAAACCGGGTCCATGTGCTGCCATAAAAGGCAGAAGTTCTGGTGCCAGTACCTGGTCGCGGTAAGCAGCAGCATTGAGTTTGCCACGGATGACAAGAAGCCTGGAACGTGCATTGCCACAGAAAGCACCCCACACCATGACACTTCCGCCTCGAAATCTGTCAACTTCTTGTACACAATACTGGGCGTAACGTTCATGACGGCGCCTCCACACCCTCGTAAGTCCATCGTAAGTGTCGTTGACGTTGACGTTGACGTCTGTGTAATTGAGTCAGAATCGGCCCGCAGTATGGCCGTCGTGTTTGAAGGTGAGCAGTTCTCAGACGGTTTAGAACAGTTTGCGCACAGTCTACCTCTGAACAGTTCATTTCTGGTTGATGTAGCCGTCAAAAACCGGTTACGGAGGTGACGTTAGACAATCTGACGATCCTCTGCATGTGACGTCAACCGTGGTCGACCTGGCCGAGGGCGATCAGCGGTGGTACCCGTTTGCTGGAAACGCTTCTGTAAATCATAAACAGTCCGTCGACTACAACCCATCGTCCTTGCGACTTCAGCTACGGAAGTTCCCGTCTGCAACATGCCGATGGCACGTTCACGTTGCACATTTGAAAGGCGTGGCATGACAAATGGCCGTAAAGACTTTTGTTTTCTTTTGTTTTTCTTTTTTTATGACTGCTAACAAGTATGGCTGAAAATACGTGCGGTATTATGGCCACGTGACCAGTTGCACGTGAAAAACCACTTTTGCCACTATAGTGCTGTGCACATGATTTTGATCGATTCACCTGCACAAAAACGGGTGTTATCTGAAGACAATACGTGGCCATTACTGTTTAAATACACAATAGGGGCCCACAATGATAACTGGTCAAAATGTTTAAATTTTAGGATTGTGAAGTTTTTAATTTGGTTCAGTATATCTGGATCACGTGATTTAAACTTGAACGTCACCCCCAAATTGCATGTACTTCGCTGAAACATAGATTATATTCCGCATTATCTGAACTGTTACATTAAATTTTACTTATTTAATTTGGATTTTTTTTAAATAACTAAAAAAAATTAGTTTAAGCAGGTCAAACTCGCAAGCTACTCGGGAGTGGAGGTTCGGTCATATGACGCATATGACTCTCGCAATAGTCAATTTTGTTTGAGGGACATTTAGGCAAAACTTCACAATGGCGGCTCTAGTTTGATACACATCGTTATATTTCTTCCCATTTAATTATGCCTTCATCACCCTTGTCTCCTTCCTATCCTGACTGAGAGCAATCCGGGTACTGACCCGTCAAGTGATTACACACGCCTCCCGCCATGGGGGCAGAGTTACATACATACCATACCGTGTGGGCCAGGAGGAACACATGCTGAAACGAGTAAATCAATTATTTACTGGGGGATATTCCAGCATTATACTGTAAATGCTCTAATCTGGGCCAGGCGAAACAGTTAATAATAGCACAAGAACAATCCACTCCAAACGTTGGGTTCGATGACACACAATCAGTCTTGTCATACTTTGTAAAAGAATCGACTATAAGGTACCTTCAGTATCACTGCTCTGGACACAGTTGATGTGGAGTGCACATGGTTTAGATCAATTAAGACTTTGGGAGACATGCTGAAATGTTGAAACATTACATATTCCATCATTAACAGAAATAAAGAGCTGTGGGTGGGGGCAATGGTGGTATAATAAGTCAAGTCTGTGATGGCATTCCTGTTTGGGTGGGAGTGCTTAGCACATAGTGACAAACCTAAGGTGTATGAGTGAGTGAGCGACTGAATGTTGTTAACGCTGAGGTCAGCAATTTTCCAGCTGGAATAAATGAATGAATGAATTTTCTTTATTTCCTCCGATAGTTTTGGAGAGTGACATATATTTGTAACCACGTTCATAAATGCGGCAAACCCCTTTCCATAAACATAAGAAATTTCCGAGAGTCAAAGAGTCCAACACATGTTTACAAAAAAAATGTATATATATGCATTCGTGACATTTGCTCTTTCATAAAATGCATGTGGTATGTTACAATTGATAACAGATGATTGCAACAGTTGAAGTATGTGTTCACTTGCCCATCCGTGTCATCGTGACAATATACGGTAGTGTTTTTGTGATTACTTGAAAGCAATTTATCTACTTTTTTATGGTATGTTTAAAATGTGTTTATATACATACATGCTTTAGAAGCAGTAACATGGTTGTATCATGTATAAATAATTGGTTAACACAGACAATTAATATAATAGCATAGGTTAACCCATATTTCTTCCGTGTTGGTGATTTCTGTTTCTGTGATAAATCTATTTCGCATTCTGTACAGGGAAACATTTGAAATCACAAACAACGCATGGTGATTCTTTCTCTGTTGCTTACATTACACTCAGGACGCTGTATATGCAGAAAACATGAAGGTTGGTGCTGTACATTATGCTTCTTAAGATATGGTTTCTTCTTACGTTTGATTACTTGATTGTGAAGTATTGCTTCCTTCTTGCATTATGTTCGCGGTTGGGTAGCCTAGTGGTTAAAGCGTTCGATCGTCACCCCGAAGACCCGGGGAAGCCCATTCCTGGTGTCCCCCGCCGGGATATTGCTGGTATGTTGCTAAGAACGGCGTAAAACCATACTCACTCACTTAATGCATTATGATTTAAAGCTGGCAATGAATACACTGTCCGCAGTCAGAGTATGCGACATGAACAGCTTTGAACAACCTCAGTCTGTTATTTCCAGTATATTACATCATTATGTTTAGTTGATGCTGGTGATTTATTATCGTGACTTGTCACGTCCTTCAATCTGTGCAGTGAGATGAGCCATTATCATCTGAAATCATCATGTAAAATAAACTGCCTTTCAGGTGTGGGTTGTGCTCTTCGTGTCTGCATGCATGATGGTGGAAGCCGAAACCGGTCTTGCTAAAGGTACATCACTCTGCATGTCATTGTGTCCAAAAATACATCTATAGTCTCCGGGATCTATTGTCCTGTAGAAACTGCATAAAGCAAAGTCATAACAGTAACGTTAAAGTAATACAGGTGAGGTGAAATGTGGTTTAACGTCGCGTCCAAGACTATTGCACTTAAATTGCGACGTGCATGTGCGTGTGTGTGTGTGTTTGTGTGGCTGCTTGTACTAGTCCGGACTAATGCCGATTTATAGTGCTAGCTCACTGAGATACCATGCCGCAGTTTAACATGAATACCCCCTGCAGACCCGAGCCGACCAGTCCTTGTTTTATCCCTTAATGCCAAGCTCCAGGCAGGGTAACAACAAGTAAAGTACCCTCTTTGAATGTCTTTTGGTATGACGCGGCCGGGGATCGAACCCCGGAGTCTCCGGGCGGACGCTCTACCTCAAGACCACGGAGGCGGTCTAAAGTAATACAGAAGCTGACTGTCTTCTTTATGATTTCAACATAAATATAACTTTCACACGATTTTGTTTGGTTAATATCTTTCAGACAATTCAAAATGCCAGGATGCATCAGCTCGGTGTAAAGGCGTCAACTGTGACAGCCCTGGTGTGGCAAATGCGTGCCCGGTGACGTGTGCACGCTGCAACCCCACAGGTTTAATGTTTTCTTCTATCTGATGTAGTGGAGCCATGTGACTGTACATCGAACCTGAACTAAACTGATAGGGCAAAAGAAAGTATACCGAGATTTCTCTTGTAACTGAAACATGAAAGAACTTTTGCTTAATTTGATTATGTCTATTTAACAATCAGTCATTCCTGCAACGCTTTGTCTGGGTACATTGGTGTAAACCTAAATTGCTCCAATGAAGACTGGGGGTAAGAAATATATTTGCAACCACATGACCAGTACCATGTTTAAAATATAAATGTGTGCCGATGAAAGCAAATATATTGATTTTCTAAGATATGATGTCTGAGATATCCATCAGCAGTTGTGTATTTAACGAATGTAACTTTTTATTATATACTGAAGTGTGAAAGACTGAGTTTTCCAAAGTTGAGAAAAGTTTTATTTTTATTGCAGTGAACATAACACTTGATATTTCACTGTAGTGAACATAACACTTTGACGGAGCCATTGGCATACGAGAGTTACCTCCCCCTAAATTGTCTCCTTTTGCCGTAAGTGACGAGCCCGTATACAAACTTCTGACGTTCTTTTTGACGTTAGGTCCACATTGAAGGCAAAATACAGACGGTCGTTTATGGAGTTTATGTCACTTCTTGCCGTTTGTTATTCCCTCGAAAATGTTTCCTTATAACTTTAAATTTCTCATTTAACCCTTAAATCGAAACTGTTCGTTTTGCAAAGCGACATTTTTATTACTTGACTAGCGTGTATTCTTTCGCTTCCAACAGCGGTGTCCTAGTTTTCAAGAATATTTTTTGTTAAAGTTGATAATGCATATAATCATTTTTAAATATTTATTATCAAGAATTTTCGTGACCCTAAATATTTTTTGACACTTTTGTTTATATCTTTTAAAGATTTTGCAAATACGAAACTACTTTTTAAGTCGCAAAAACAAAGGGTGATGAACCGTCCCTGTGTGTCAGGTAGGGAGAATTTGCTTTTCAAGGTTTTACATTTGTGATGAAAGAATCAATTTTCTACACAACACAAAAAGTATATAATAAATAGGATATTCCATGAGTGAAATATCCAGTTTCTCACATCTCGTGACGGGAGAAAAGGAGATATTTTCACTCGTGGCGTATAGAATATTTAGATGTGTTAAATCATATCATATTTTACAAAATATAAACATGTAATATTTTTTGAGTGCAGACTAATCGCCAGAATAATATACTATCGGTAACTTAAGATACGTTTACTTGAAAATTAGAATATAATAAAATCAACTGGGGTATATAATCTTTTGCTCATCAGTTTATTTTCATTTAAAGTCTTTATATGCATTTTGATGGAGTATTACGGAAAACTACGGATTATTTTTAATTCATTTACATATGCATTTATTTGACCGGCTGATTCTATTTGTGACTGCACTGATACGTGGTTGATGTTACATGCAATTACTGTTTGATTTCGATTATGATAATTGACATTCAGCAAGACAGTATAAGTATAAAAATGAGGAAGGTAACATTCCTGCACTTCTTTGTATTTGCGGCAGTATCCACATTTCATGTAAATATCTGTCGAGTTCATTATTGTGTCCCACTGGTTTCCATTCCGATATTCTTCACGATAATGATCGTGGATGTGTTGGCCACACACCAGTACTTATAGGTTTCTCCGAAGTGGTATACTTCTACGACTTGGGTTCTATTTGGATCTCTTCGACAGACATGATGACGTCATAAAGCTTAACGGAACGTCGTTCATTCAAAATTGACTCTTTTCCTGCGATTAATAAAACATCTGTTTTACTCCTAATGATTAACGTATTTCATGTGTCAGTGGATTTTGCTGGAACTTAAATTTAGCTCTTTAAATTCCGTAGAATTCTTTGCATCACACTGTTAGATTGGATATATTTTGTTTGTTGACTTTCAAAACAGCAAATTATGACAACACAGTGTTGAAGGAGCACCTATTCTCAATACATCACATTTCGTTTCAATTCACACCTATCATTTTCAAAAGTAACTAAGTGCTTTGAAGTCCTGTGTTCGATTCCCGACATGGGTACAATGTGCGAAGCCCATTTCTGGTGTCTCCCGCCATGATATTGCTGGATTATTGCTAAAAGCGTCGTAAAACCATACTCACTCATTCACTTGTGTGACCCCTACACACCATTTCATAATATACTCACATCATCAGCCATCAATACCATTAAATGTGTGGGAAAACCTTGCTTGATACTTTGTTTACGTAAAGTGAAAACAACAGTTAATTCAACGTTCGAGTTTTCTTTAACCTAGATTGACAACCATGAAATTGCAAAACTCAAAAGCTTTTATCAAATTTATTTCATCACTGTTTACTGTTTACTTTTTTAATCACCAACTATACTTCATTCCGATTGATATAATTTATATGCTAACAATCCCAGATGAAATATTCTGTAAGTATGAACTAGTTCGGAGGCTGGTTTTTGCAGCCCAAATCGTTTATAAACGTTCGGACGGGGGTTAACACAACTGCACTTGACAAACTCTTACTCAAATACAATAACATCGTGTATAAACTCCAACAATATGATCAATGAACTTTAGATTTAGTTGGCTTAATGCCACGAAAATAACGTTCTTCTATTTTGTAGACTGTCCACCTGGTATGTACTGGAATGGCACCACTTGTGCGCAATGCTTGGACGGGCTGCATGCTGAAAACAAGGGAAGTTGTCCATGTACCATAACAGGCAGATGGGGATCAAAGTGTGAACATCAGTGCAACAGAGTGTGTTTGGGTGGTACATGTCACCCACTGTCTGGAGAATGTGACAACTGTAAACGGGACAAGTATAACAAGTTCTGTGATGACACATGTGATGCCAACTGTAATAACTGTACAGATACATCCTCAAACTGTCACCGAACAACTGGAACCTGTCTGTGTGGATGTAGACCAGGCCTCAGAGGAGGTACATGTGAACTACGCTGCCCTGACAACTGTAGATTCAAGACATGTAATTCCTCTGGAATCTGTGTTCAAGGTTGTAAGGAAGGATACTTCGGACCAAAATGTGATGAAAACTGTGGAGAATGTGACGATCAATCTTGTTCAAGAATAGGTACATGTTTGAAAGGTTGCAACAGTGGATGGCGCGGTTTGAAATGCAACACCCCCTGCAGTTACAACTGTGAACATTTAAATTGTCATGAGAACGGAACATGCATGGCGTGCATGGGTGGGTTTCATGGCGACCAATGCAACAAAAACTGTTCTGCTGGATGTGCCACAAGACAGTGTAACAGAGATAGCAATGTAAAGTGCCTTAATACAACTTGTAGTCAGACCTCTGGGGAATGTGACTATGGTTGTGTATCGGGCTGGTTTGGAGACACGTGTAGTGACACATGTCCGGACAACTGTTCTGCTGGTACATGCAACAGAGATGGTGGATCGTGTCTATCCTGTAGGGAAGGATTCAGAGGGACACACTGTAACATGTCATGTCCTCCACATTGTGTTGAATGTCAGCAGAATGCCAGTCACTGCACATCATGTGAACCTGGTTATTTTGGAAACACGTGTGAGAAAGAGTGCGACGGTTGCCTGAATGGAACATGTAATATCACAGATGGGTTCTGCATAGCCGGTTGTAAAACAAGCTTGTATGGACGAGAATGTCGGTTCGATTGCAGCAGAAATTGTTTGAGGCAAAATGATGTCTCATCGTGTTTTCAAAGTAACGGAACCTGTGTTTACGGTTGTAACACTGGATGGTACAATGCAGTGTGTGATATTCCATGTCCACCAGGATGTAGTGGGACTACGTGTGATGTCTTCACTGGCAGATGTTCAAATGGTTGCACAGACGCACTGTATGGTCCACACTGTAATCAGTCATGTCGCTGTCGGATGTCCCGATGTAACGCGGCGGGCTTATGTACGCGGTGTCAGAATGGCTACTATGGCCAGAGCTGTTCTTCAACATGTCCATCGAGATGTGATACCTGTGAGCAGTACACCGGCGACTGTGTTACTTGTGTGGAAGGCTGGCACGGTCACCTGTGCAATGGTAAGAAGCGTGATGTGCTGATATTAGAGTCAAGTCTTAGTTGTTCAAGCTACTGATCGATCATTTCTGAAAAGGTTTAAAATTTACATTCAGGATATTGTCCCGTTTAATTTAAGTCATCGACAATTAGGCCCAGATGGACCCATATTGTCATCTCTGCGTCTGTAATTTGTCATTTAAGCTAAAGGACCTGTCACACACTACCGATGTACCTAGCCGGGACTAAACAACGGCGAGAAAACCGGCGGAGCTCCGTCGAGAAAGCACTTGAAAAATCAAAATTGAGAGTAGCAATACCGATGTAGTACCGGCGTTCCCGTTGTGATACCGTTGTTCTACAGTTGTCCTACCGATGTAAGGATGTACAGAATACCACGTTTCTGTCACCTTAGTGTTATCGATGAGCCGCCGATGTTATACCGCTGCCCACCGTTGACCGGAGCTATAGTGGAGTAATACCGTTGTGCTGCGGATGCACTACCGATGTGCTACTATGTGTACATCGGAAGGACAACGGTGTGACGGTGGAGCTCCGGTATCACATCGGCGGCGCATCGGTACTACTTCGGTGGTATTCGGTAGTACTACGGTATCACATCGGTACCAGTACGGTACACATTGAGGCCACCGGAGAGCCGGTTCTTAGCGATGTGATATCGTTGCGCTGCCGTACTAGTACCTATCCACGAAAATCGACAAATTTGTGCTCTGGTATAGCTCCGGCGACCCAAATTGGCTAGGTGTGACAGGCCCTTAAGCCAGTGAATCAGGCTCACCCTCGCATCAGACATATAAGGACATGTCAGCAGTATGTCCTTATAGTACTGAAGTGATGCGGGTCTTAGACGTTTTCCACAGTGGTGAAACCCATGAGCATCCGAAACCTACAAAACATTAGTAGAGTGAACCGTTATTCGAATCCACGTTCATAGGTTTGCGACTCCTTAGATAACTTCTCCCATTCCCTCTTCAACCTCAACACTCACCCTCACCATCACCCTAAACCCATCTCCCACCCTCACCCTCACCTTCACCCTCAACCCATCTACCACCCTCACCATCACCCTAAACCCATCTCCCACCCTCACCCTCAACCCATCTCCCACCCTCACCCTCACCCCATCTCTCACCCTCGCCCTCAACACTAATCCTCACCATCACCCTCAACCCATCTCCCACCCTCACCCCATCTCTCACCCTCGCCCTCAACACTAATCCTCACCATCACCCTCAACCCATCTCCCACCCTCACCCCATCTCTCACCCTCGCCCTCAACACTAATCCTCACCATCACCCTCAACCCATCTCCCACCCTCACCCTCACCCTCACCCCATCTCTCAAGCTCGCCCTCAACACTAATCCTTACTCTCACCCTCAACCCATCTCCCATCCTCAACCTCACCCCATCTCTCAAGCTCGCCCTCAACACTAATCCTCACCCTCACCCTCGCCGTCGCTTCGTCCTCACTTTCACCTTCACCCTCAACCCCACCCTCAACTTCAACCCCACTCTCACCTTCACCCTCAACCCCACCCTCACCTCAACCAGACTCTCACCCTCAACTTCACCCTCGACCGCATCCGCATCCGCATCTGCAACCTCACCCTCATCCTCACCCTCACCCGCTTCATCGCCCTCACCCTCACCCGCATCCTCTCCCCTAACCCTCACCCGCATCCTCACCCTCATCCTCATTCTCACCTTCACCCTCATCCCCACTCCAACCCATACTCCCCCCTCCAGCTTCAATCCTATATCGACACATTGAACTAAGTCTCTTCTGTTCATAATTTTATTTTAACAGAGCTGAATGATATTGTCATATTCCGAAACATGTTGATCTATATATTAACAGTGGGTGAATTATGTACCCTTACTAGTTTGTTTAGCAAGATGAATGTTCCACTTTTGCAGTGTCATACGTGCAGTCACTTCGTCATCGGGTCCGTGTTTTGTCGACATGCATTGGAGTTTTCCTCTTTGGTGTTGGAATTGTAGTGGCCTTCATTATCATCAGGTAATACATCCTTTGTTCTTATATACAAGAATGTCCAGCAGTGCATGAAGAATAAGTAACGTAAGTATCTGCAGGTATAGACTTAGAATGCATTGAAATGTAAGCTAAAATAAATATTAATGTTTCAACATGGTCAATATCACATCTTGTGTCTTCCTTTATTGACAGTAGATCATAGTTTTCATTAACAAATACTTGATCGTGACTTGAATAGCTAATTAATGAATTTGATGTTCCAGAAAAAAGTGCACTGGATCTCTCAGGGGCATTTATCTCTCCCCTGTCCGAACTGACCATCTTGTTTCGGATGACATTTCACTCCAAGAGTTCAGCGAGAACGGTGAAAGTGGACAATATCACTATGAAACTATTCCAGACGATTCCCAGGGAGGATATGAGGCGCTTACACCTTCAACTTCAGGTACTTCCAGGTACACAGCTCTGCCGCCGTCGCTTGATAATGTCCGGGTGACAGGGGTCTAATTATTCTATCGGTTTCATACTTTGAGTTGTGTGTTGAGTTTCTATTTGACGTTCCGTCTTTTGCCTACCACACATTGAAACCGGCGTTGACTACAGTAAACACATAGGGCAGATGTTTAACATACTCTGTTACCTGTTCTATCAAGTCGGAGAAATTCAATCATAGCCTTATGAGAGCGGAGAGCGGAAGGTCCGGGGTTCGATCACCTCCCGCGTCATACCAAAAGACGTTAAAAGATGGTACTTGTTGTTCGGCTCGGCTCGGCGCTCGGCTTTAATAGGTTAAAACAAGGACTGGTGTTCTGTGGCTGAGTGGGTTAATCATGTTAAACTGCGGCATGGTATCTCATTGTGTTAACACAATAAACCGGCATCAGTCCGGACTTGTACAAGCAGCCATACTCACAGACCTGTATGCACGTCGCTATATAAGTGCAATAATCTTGGACGCCACATTAAATCCCATTTCACCTCACCACCTTCAGTTCTCACCACGAATGTATTGGACCACGAGCCTCTATATATCTATACATTGCTTATAAGGTGCAGAACTTTGCTTCAATCTCCCCATATATGTGTAAGGTATAACGCTGGCCAGTCGAGCTGTATGTGCTGATCCCCTAAACTCTGTACAGTTGCAAGTTAAGCGGTAGTTTAGCTTATCGCCATAGGTTCTTCTGAGCCTGACCTTGGAGATCATAAACCAGAAACAATGAGTTCTCATTTCACCAGCAGTAACAAATCCATTTTATTTGTTTTAATTTAGTAACAACATATAGTTGTAGTTTACATTAACATACTGTTTGTGTTTATGAAACTGCTTTTAATTCAATAAAATCAATTTTCAATACATTGTTTCTTGTTTCAATTAACAGCATGCATGCAACAGAAATTTGTTTTCAGTTGTCTTTGTGCGTCTTAAATGCAGATACAGAAGTTGATATGGTTAACCATCAACATACAAGGAAGGCATACTATATCATATATCAATAACGTGTATGTATGTATTCACAGTTAACACCACTTAGGTGGAACTGTCATTCTTTTTTTTCTCTTAGCCCATTCCTACGTTGTGTATGATACGTGGGCTACGAGTAAATGCAGATAATAAACCCCTCTGGAAATAAGCCTTTTAATTTGAAAGTTAAGTTCATTTTCAAATCGCTTCTTCGATTTATGGACCAAAAGCGTATGTGTACATCACTTACATACGTTTTCCTCCCTTAACTGCTGTATCATTTTTTGGTCGTTTATATGGCGCTTACTCGTTTCGTCAAAGAACCGAGTTCCATTCCCACTAGGTACAATGGATGACATCCATTTCTCGTTGCCCCGCAGTGATATTGTTGGAATATTGCTGAAGGTGACGTAAAAGTCAATGACTCACTTACTCGACTATATGCAGCATAACCATTGCATGTATCAATGCTAAGGTGAAAAGACAACTTTTAAGCACAAAAGTCTTCTCACGACATATTCTCTAAGTATTGTTATTGTCAGTCTTGAATCACCAACCTACTAACCCACTAAACTGCCGGGCAAACTAAAGAATACACCCGTGTTTGATCGTGGCGAAAAATTAAGCAAACCAGAAATGGTTATTGGATGTTGATAAATTTGATCCGGGTGTCATAGTTGTGTTTTGGAACTTAGTTTGCAATGTTTAGGTGACTCAAGTAACGCTTTGATAACGTTTGTAATTGTTTGGGTCAAATACAAAAATATTCAGTTGACATCGAAAGGTTTTGACATGCATACATTGCGTTAACGCAAAGAGTTAGATGTCTAAATACTACCGAATCATCATGTGAATAAATTTGATATTACAGGTTGAATACTATTACAGTTATATTACTGTGTGTTAACGTAATATGACAGCGTTTACTGCTTCTGGAGCAGCCTATGGCAAAGAATACTTTACTTGCACAAGATCATAACTTATTAGGTGGGGCAAAACTAGGATTCGAACCCTCGATCAGCATATCCTCGTACAGCTAAGGGATGCAAATCGACATAGCGAATTGTGACGTCTTTTGTTATGCCACATGAACATGACCTGTCATGACTTCTACACGATACAGTTTTAGTCATCACTGATCAATTGGGTGATCATTGAAAGAGGACAAAAGATGTATCAAATAGACACTAAGATAAATTCATAGATTGCTGTAGACTGTCACAGTTAGCCTAGACACGGATTGAGTCAATGCTATGATAGTTTGGATGTGCATTTCTTCGTTTTGTTCACTAGGATGAGTCGCAGCGAGGATATTCGTGAACGAACATGCAGTCAAACCCTGAATTCAAGACGAAAGGGTCTCAATTAACAGAAAGAACGCTTCTGTATGCATTCATACTTCGGAATTGTCAGGGGTTCCCACAGGAATGTGGAAGTAGTCCGTCAGTGTTTACGTCATTTCAAGAACACGGTCAATTTCGCAGTCATGTGGAAAAGCCGTATATCATGTAAACTTCAAATTTATAAATTATAATATTGATATGACCAGGTGTTCGCGAAATGGAGAACCTATCCTGCTCCACTTTAAAAAACACGGGAACATCAAAATAGAAATCATATTTGTCACTGATGAGTCAAATTTGCATAATGTTCTACATACATCTGCCGTAAAACCTTTTGAAAGCTGTATTTGGGACTTGAATGTTGTAAATCTGATCAAACAAGGCTGGAGCTGCTGTAAATTTGCACGACATAAAGGCAAAGTTGACTATTGGAACGTTGAAGTCATGCCTCTTTCATACAGTCTTGTGGATAGTTTTTGTCACTCTATATCTTTATGCAAAGTTCTAAGTAAAAACAGAATATTGTACATGAACTGCCAGGAACGAGCTCTTTGCAAAATGTTACAAATTCACATATCTTCTCAAATATCTCATCCGTGCGTGTGCGTGTGCGCGTGTGCGTGTGCGTGTGCATGTGCGTGTGCGTGTGCGTGTGCGTGTGCGTGTGTGTCTGTTTGTACTACTCCGGACTAATGTGTTGTGTATATTCTAGCCCACTGAGATACCGTGCGGCAGTTTCACATAGACACAACACTCAAGCACAGTATACAGACTCCAAGCCGACCAGTAGTTGCTCCAGTCAGGGTCACAACGAGTACCATCTTCTCACGTCTTTTACTTTGACGCGGCCGGGGATCGAGACACTGAACTTCCGCTCGCCATCATTTTGTGTAATTCCGGCAGCACAGTATTATAATTGAATTGAATTTATGGTATCATAATAGCTTGAGGCAGTTGCTACTTTCATAGAATACTTATGGTATGTGATAATTGATAACAGATGATTGCAATAGTTCACTTAAAAAAGAATTTGTCAGAATATATGGCCACATGCCCATCCGTGTCATCATGAAAATACACGGTAACGTTAATAAAAACTTGGAAGCAAATTTCAAATTGTTTATGCCATGCTTAAAATGTGTATAGCTACATACATATTTCTTCCTTGTTAATTATTTCAGTTTCTGTGATAAATCTATTCCGCCTTCTGTGCAGGGAAACGTTTAAATCAGTATACACACACAGCGTCTGGTTATTCTTTCTCTGTTGCTTATATTACACTCAGGACGCTGTATATGCAGAAAACATGAAGGTTGGTGCTGTACATTATGCTTCTTAAGATATGGTTTCTTCTTACGTTTGATTACTTGATTGTAAAATAATTGCTTCCTTCATGCATTATGTTGGCGGTCGGGTAGCCAAGTGGTTAAAGCGTTCGATCGTCACCCCGAAGACCCGGGGAAGCCCATTCCTGGTGTCGCCCTCCATGATATCGTGGAATATTTCTAAGAGCGGCGTTAAACCATACTCACTCACTTAATGCATTATGAGTTAAAGCTGGCAATGAATACACTGTCCGTAGTCATAGTGTGCGAAATGAACAGCTTTGAACAACCTCAGTCTGTTATTTCCAGTATATTACATCATTATGTTTATTGATGCTGGTTATTTATTATTGTGTCTTGTCACGTCCTTCATTCTGTGCAGTGAGATGAGCCATTATCATCTGAAATCATCATGTAAAATAAACTACCTTTCAGGTTTGTATTGTGCTCTTCGTGTCTGCATGCATGATGGTGGAAGCCGAATCCGGTCTTGCTAAAGGTACATCACTCTGCATGTCATTGTGTCAAAAACTACATCTATAGTCTCCAGGATCTATTGTACAAAAGAAACAGCAAAAGTCAAAGTAATAACAGTAACGTTAAAGTGATACAGACGCTGACTGTTCTTTATGTCTTCAACATAATTATATCTTTCACATGACTTTGTTTGGTTAATATCTTTCAGACAATTCAAAATGCCAGGAAGCATCAGCTTGGTGTAAAGGCGTTAACTGTGACAACCCTGGTATGGCAGATACGTGCCCGGTGACGTGTGGACGCTGCAACCCCACAGGTTTAATGTTTTCTTCTTTCTGATGTAGTGGGGCCATGTGACTGTACATCGAACCTGAACTAAACTGAGAGGCAAAAGAAAGTATACTGAGTTTGCTCTTGTAACTGAAACATGAAAGAACGTTTGTTTAATTTGATTATGTCTATTTATTGTCGTAAGTGACGAGTCCGTATACAAACTTCTGACGTTCTTTTTGACGTTAGGTCCACATTGACAAGGCAAAATACAGACGGTCGTTTATGGAGTTCATATCACTTCTTGTTGTTTGTTATTCTCTCGAAAATGTTTCCTTATAAACTGTAAATTTCTCATTTGACTCGTCAATCGAGACGGTTCGTTTTGCAAAGCCACATTTTTATTACCTGACAAGCGTGTATTCTTTCGCTTAAAACAGCGGTCTCCTAGTGTTCAAGAATTTCATTTGTTAAAGTTGATTATGTATATAATCATATTTAAATTTATTATACTGAATTGTCGTGACCCTAAATATTATTTGACACTATTATTTATATTTTTCAAAGATTTTGCAAACACGAAACTACATTTTTAGTCGCAAAAAAAGGGTGATGAACCGTCCCTGTGTGTTAGGTAGGGAAATTTGCTTTTCAAGGATTTACATTTGTAAAGAAATACCAATTTTCTGGTAGACAACCACACAAAAGTATCTAATAAATAAGATATTCCATGAGTGAAATATCCAGTTTCTCTCATCTCGTGACGGGAGAAAAACAGATATTTTCATTCGTGGCGTATAGAATATTTAGAAGTGTTAAATCAAATCATATTTTACAAAATATAAACATGTAATATTTTTGAGTGCAGACTAATCGCCAGAATAATATAATATCGGTAACTTAAGATAAGTTTACTTGAAAATTAGAATATAATAAAATCAACTGGGGTATGTAATCTTTTGCTCATCAGTTTATTTTCATTTAAAGTCTTTATATGCATTTTGATGGAGTATTACGGAAAACTACGGATTATTTTTAATTCATTTACGTATGCATTTATTTGACCGGCTGATTCTATTTGTGAGTGCGCTGATACGTGGTTGATGTTACATGTAATTACTGTTTGATTTCGATTATGATAATTGACATTCAGCAAGTCAGTATAAGTATAAAAATGAGGAAGGTAACATTCCTGCACTTCTTTGTACTTGCGGCAGTATCCACATTTCATGTAAATATCTGTCGAGTTCATTATTGTGTCTCACTTTGTGTCAGTGGATTTTGCTGGAACTTAAATTTAGCTCGTAAAATTCCGTAGAATCCTTTGCATCACACTGTTAGATTGGATATTTTTGTTTGTTGAGTTTCAAAACAGTAAATTATGACAACACAGTGTTAAAGGAATACCTATCCTCAATACATCACATTTCGTTTCAATTCACACGTATCATTTTCAAAAGTAACTAAGTGCTTTGAAGACCTGGGTTCGATTCCCGACATGGGTACAATGTGTGAAGCCCATTTCTGGTGTCTCCCGCCATGATATTGCTGGAATATTGATAAAAGCGGCGTAAAGCCATACTCACTCACTTGTGTGACCCCGACATGTAAGTAATATTTCATAATATACTTACATCAACAGCTATCAATACCATTAAATGTGTGGGATGAACACCTTGCTTGAAACTATTTGTTTACGTAGTGAAAACAACAGTTAATTTAACGTTCGAGTTTTCTTTAAACTACATTAACAACCATGAAATGTCAAAGCTCTAATTTTTTTATCAAATATATTTCATCATTGTTTACTGTTTACTTTTTCAATCACCAACTATACTTGATACCGATTGGTATACATACTAACAATCCGAAGAGGGAAATATTCTGTAACTAGTTCTGAGGCTGGTTTTTGCAGCCCAAATCGTTCATAAACGTTCGGACTGAGGTTCGCACTTGACATACTCTCACTCACATACAACATCGTGTATATATTCTGACATGATCAATGAACTTTAGAATGAATTGGCTTAACGGCACGGAAATAACGATATTTTATTTTGTAGACTGTCCACCGGGTATGTACTGGAATGGCACCACTTGTGCACAATGCTTGGACGGGCTGCATGCTGAAAACAAGGGAAGTTGTCCATGTACCATAACAGGTAAATGGGGATCAAAGTGTGAACATCAGTGCAACAAAGGGTGTTTGGGTGGTACATGTCACCCACTGTCTGGAGAATGTGACAACTGTACACGGGACAAGTATAACAAGTTATGTGATAACACATGTGCTGCCAACTGTAATAACTGTACGGATACATCCTCAAACTGTCACCGAACAACTGGAACCTGTCTGTGTGGTTGTATTCAAGGCTTCTATGGAGGTCCATGTGAACGACGCTGCCCTGACAACTGTAGATTCAAGACATGTAATTCCTCTGGAATCTGTGTTCATGGTTGTAAGGAAGGATACTTCGGACCAAAATGTCATGAAAACTGTGGAGGATGTGAAGATCAATCTTGTTCAAGAATAGGTACATGTTTTAAAGGTTGCAACAGTGGATGGCACGGTTTGAAATGCAACACCCGCTGCAGTTACAACTGTGAACATTCAAACTGCCATCGGAACGGAACGTGCATGACGTGCTTGGGTGGGTTTCATGGCGACCAATGCAACAAAAACTGTTCTGCTGGATGTGCCACGAGACAGTGTAACAGAGATAGCAATGTAACGTGCCTTAATACAAGTTGTAGTCAGACCTCTGGGGAATGTGACTATGGTTGTGTATCGGGCTGGTATGGAGCCACGTGTAGTGACACATGTCCGGACAACTGTTCTGCTGGCACATGCAACAGAGATGGTGGATCGTGTCTATCTTGTAGGGAAGGATTCAGAGGGACACACTGTAACATGTCATGTCCTCAACATTGTGTTGAATGTCAGCAGAATGCCAGTCACTGCACATCATGTGAACCTGGTTATTTTGGAAACACGTGTAAAAAAGAGTGCGACGGTTGCCTGGATGGGAGGTGTAACATCACAGATGGGGTGTGCATAGCCGGCTGTAAACCAAGCTTGTATGGACGAGAATGCCAGTTTAATTGCAGCAGAAATTGTTTGAGGCAAAATGAAGTATCATCGTGTTTTCAAAGTAACGGAACCTGTGTTTACGGTTGTAACACTGGATGGTACAATGCAGAGTGTGATATTCCATGTCCACCAGGGTGTAGCGGGACTACGTGTGATGACTTCACTGGCAGATGTTCAAATGGTTGCACAGATGCACTGCATGGTCCTCACTGTAATCACACATGTAGCAGCAACTGCAAGAATAGTAGGTGTCAAATGGATAGCACTAACAGAACTGTACTGTCCTGTACAGTTGGATGTGAAGATGGCATGTGGGGCGACTACTGTGCCAGTACCTGCCCTGGCCACTGTCCAAAATGCAACAGAACCATTGGTTCCTGTGTGAAACGTGAGAACCATAGATACCTTAGATAGATAGAAGGATTGACACACTAGAGCTCGGCACGCCGACTGTCATACGAAATGTTTAAACGACCAATAATAATATATTCCTATCTGTTCTCAGTACATGAATATGCTCGATAGTCAGTAGAAAGCGTCAACCTTCCATGTACTTATAATAAACTGTAAGTAAAGATTAGTATTGATCTGCACATCGTGACGTCACATTTGGCACTTTTCCCTTTAACTTTAAATGTTGACCAAATGCAGGTATGGCTTGTATTAAACTAATTATGATTTATGCAAACAAGATGTAATGAGCGAGAGCGGAACCAAAACAGTAGATCAAGACAGTAGTTTCTTGTATCTATCGTGGGGGCGGTCGGGTAGCCCATTGGTTAAAGCGTTCGCTCGTCACGCCGAAGACCTGGGTTCGATGCTCACTGTATCTATCGTGGTACGTCGAGAGATCATGCATTGTCACAGCAATCATCAGGCTCTATAACGGGTTTGGCTTTATAGTGACGAGGCTAATAAAATGAAGTATATTTTGATATTATTTGAAAACAGATATGGTTATTTGATATTTTGGTACCACTTCTTTGCGTGAAACATTTATATTGACGAAAACTATAACATATACATGTAAACATTAAGAGACCAAAAGTAACTCCAGTTCAGATAGTGTTTAGAGGTAAAATAATGTACATTTGAGTAAATTAATTTAGGAATATACTTAGGAAGTATTAAGATGATGGGCAACATGCATTTATACATAACGTCTGCATGTACTTAACGTTTTATCAGATAGGTATTTCTAAAATCTTTGTTACATAATGTAACTGTACGAATGAAAAATGACGTGTGCATTTTATCGCGCTAGCACTTGTTAATATTGGGAAATCGTTGACCATGTTAACAGTTTCGGTTAAGTTATGTGGTTAGAATATTAAATACACTTTAGCTACCCGTCTAGGTTAATAGTTTATTCATTAGGAAACAATACAATATGTGCATGTTGGTGTGATATGTTTACTGCAAATAGATGAGAACGTGCTCATTTATGTATTTCCCTCAGGGACACTTCATGGATGACGTCAGACAGTTTCATGTCACGCAACGCAGTTACAATGCAGTGACGATAATTAAAAGAGCGTTGAGGCACTGCTCGGATAAGCATTCGCACATGTCCTAAAATGGGAAATAACATGAGTTTTGTGTAAAGGAAAATATTCTCGCCCATGGGCCAAACCTTTTTCTCGCCCATGGGCGAAATATTTCAATATCGCTATAAAATTGTTGAATTAAGTTAAAACGAGTTAAATTTTGTGTCATGATACTTGAAGGAAAACAAGTTAAGTATTTGCAAAACAAAAACATGAGTTTTGTGTAAAGGAAAATATTCTCGCCCATGGGCCAAGCCTTTTTCTCGCCTAACGGCGAACTATTTCAATATCGCTATAAAATCGTTGAATTAAGTTAAAATGAGTTAAATGTTGTGTCATGATACTTGAAGGAATACATCTATGTATTTACCAAACAAAAACATGAGTTTTGAGTAAAGGAAAATATATTTTCGCCCATGGGCCAAGCCTTTTTCTCGCCCATGGGCGAAATATTTCAATATCGCTATAAAATCGTTGAATTAAGTTAAAATGAGTTAATTTTGTGTCATGGTTTTTGAAGGAATACATTTATGTATTTGCCAAACAAAAACATGAGTTTTGAGTAAAGGAAAATATTCTCGCCCATGGGCCAACCCTTTTTTTCGCCCATGGGCGAAATATTTCAATATCGCTATAAAATCGTTGAATTAAGTTAAAACGAGTTAAATTATGTGTCATCATACTTGAAGGAATGCATTAAAATATATTTGCGAAACAAACACATAATTTTTGTGCAATGGAAAATATTCTCGCCCATGGGCCAAACCTTTTTCTCGCCCATGGGCGTAATATTTCAATATCGCTATAAAATCGTTGAATTAAGTTAAAACGAGTTAAATTTTGTGTCATGATACGTGAAGGAATACATTAAAATATATTTGCGAAACAAACACATAAGTTTTGTGTAATGGAAAATATTCTCGCCCATGGGCCAAGCCTTTTTCTCGCCCATGGGCGAAATATTTCAATATCGCTATAAAATCGTTGAATTAAGTTAAAACGAGTTAAATTTTGTGTCATCATACTTGAAGGAATGCATTAAAATATATTTGCGAAACAAACACATAATTTTTGTGCAATGGAAAATATTCTCGCCCATGGGCCAAACCTTTTTCTCGCCCATGGGCGAAATATTTCAATATCGCTATAAAATCGTTGAATTAAGTTAAAACGAGTTAAATTTTGTGTCATGATACGTGAAGGAATACATTAATATATATTTGCGAAACAAACACATAAGTTTTGTGTAATGGAAAATATTCTCGCCCATGGGCCAAGCCATTTTCTCGCCCATGGGCGAACTATTTAAATATCGCTATAAAATCGTTGAATTAATTTAAAATGAGTTAAATTTTGTGTATGATACTTGATGGAATACAAGTTAAGTATTTGCGAAACAAAAACATGAGTTTTGAGTAAAGGAAAATATTATCGCCCATGGGCGAGATAGAGTTTTTAAACTTTTTTTTATAATTTTTTTTCCCTTAGTATGTTACTATGAAAACAGCATGCTTATTTTTGTAAATACCTTTGACCGAGACTGGGAAAAGACCGTAGAGTTTTTGGACTTTTGGGTTTCCAGAATTAAAATGGGACGTGTTTTCTCTTTTTGTTTCATATGTAACACTGTATCATTTAAATTGGACTTTTAGTCTATGATTCACGGTTTCACTGCCACAGAAGGGTGACAGATTGACAGATTGACAGTATGACCTTAGAACACTCCCAAACATGGCATTATGAACGAGCAGATGCCATAAAATCATAATGGTATATGCATAAATGAATTAAAGAAGTGAAATTAGACAATGTTCGCGAATCAACGAAATATTTTTACGAAATATTTATGTCCACTTATATCTCCAAAGAAAATCATCAAGTGTCAAATTTCTTCTAACATTGTACGATACCGACTATGTTATAAGTATGTGTTTAGGAATCACAATCAAATATTCGGTGATGATACCAGGTGTTCAACATGAGGTCAGAAATTATTATCGAAAACTTTCCTTTACGAAAAAGTTGCTTATTTTTTCATTTATTTGAAGACACATTGCTCTAATCTTTCTACATTCTCAGCAACTATTCGTGCCGTGTCTTATGTTTCCATTTAGAACTGGGAATCTACAATAAATTCTTGCTCTTGATGAATAAGCGCCAACAATGCACCGTTTGGTCCACAGACATAATTATTTAATGGAATGTGCCATAAAATATAAAGGATAAATAACATATGTACAAAATATTACGCAATGGAATCATAACCTACGTTTGTCTTTTGTGGAAAGAAACAAATAACTTCTATAAATACTGTCGTGTATTTCATATCATGCATTACAGAAACACCTCAAACCAACACTGTTGTCCCTTGGCTGGTGGTTCTGTTTGTGATCATCATCATTCTTCTTATAATGGCTCTATTTGTCGTAAGAAGGTAAGAACAACAAACCGCTTGGTCAATCTTATCTCTTATACGAATAGAAACATGATTTCACAGCTGACCAAACCCAAGTGTCACAGTAACCAAAGACTTGCATCATGTGCAGGTTATTCTTACATTTTAATACTTTTTCAGGTTCTGGTACTGATTGTTATCCTGGGTTTTCTTTTAGGAATAAACACCACAATATCCTGAAATGGAGATACACTGTCGGTCATTCTCCAAGCAGCTCGACTGTAATGTCCCTAATCAATCCTTCGTATCAGTCGACGCCAAGAGGTAACTGGGTATTCGTGAATACACGGTCAATCATTTGATGACTTAAAAATGTCAGCATTTTTTTTGTATTAAGAATAACACAATGATGATCTTCTTTGAACAGTATATAAAAACAAAATAGATTGGATTGTACTCACAGTTGCTATGATCTGTGTCCAATTGTGATAGTTGTGAAGGGGACTGTACTCCACTGGTTAAACATATCCAGTATAGGTCCAATTGTTCCGATTGGTGTCATGTGTGAATCTTAGACAGTATCTAGTTGTTTTATCATATCGCTAAAACTGCCGACTCCTTATAATGTGTTTCAGGTTCCAGAACTCCTGAGGATTCTGACTACCAAGAGCTAGAGCCTCTGACGAATACAGTCAGAGAGGATGATTACATCACCGCAAGAGATACAGACGATGCTTACACACTTACGTCTAATGAGTCCTGTAATGATGGGGGATTTACACCTGACCTTGGTCCTCCTCCGTGTCATGTGACAGACGATTCACATCCGAACACCATGTTGTCAACAGAAGTGATGGTGCAAGGTCTGAGACTCTACGTCGAACAGATGAAGAGGAGTGGTGGTTTCACAATGCAGTGCTATGTATGTCAGTTCTTGATTCTATTTGAAGGCATGCTGGGATATGGTATATCAATCATTTACGAATACCTTCCCTACGTTTAAAGGTAGATTTAAAATTTTCAACTTCAGACTTATCCACATTAGTCTTTTGTGCATAACATATCCATATGTTATTGTTATTATATTATTATACTCAGTTAATAAAACCATATATATCTATAGCCATGATAATCATTCGTAAACACGAATACGTATGACCTTCAACGTTTTCTTACATTCACTGGTCAATCCTATTTCTGATATTTGAACATGGCATGTTTTAGAACCTTCCCTGTGGCAAGCTTGGCCCCTGTGACGAAGCCGAGTTACCAGAGAATGTTTCCAAAAACAGATACAGAAACATATTACCCTGTAAGTATGAGTAGACTTGTTTCTACTATTACAGTAATGCCATTACTATTACAGTAATACCATTACAATTACAGTAATACCATTACTATTACAGTAATTCTATTAACCATAGAGTTTTGAAATACTGCTTTATGTACATGTCTCTCCGCCTGTTAAAGTGCATGCTTATCCGTGAAGTCTTTATATATTAAACAAGAACAATTCAAGAAATTTGTATATGTGCAATTACAGATCCCTTGATACGCATCCAGTCTTGTGTGGAAGTGAATAGTCTTTAATTTATTCATAAAGTACAATTCACGAAATTTGCATATGTGCAATTACAGATCCCTTGATACGCATCCAGGCTTGTGTGCAAGTGAATAGTCTTTAATTTATTCATAAAGTACAATTCACGAAATTCGCATATGTGCAATTACAGATCCCTTGATACGCATCCAGTCCTGTGTGCAAGTGTATAGTCTTTGATTTATTAAACCAGTACAATTCACGAAATTTGCATATGTGCAATTACAGATCCCTTGATACGCATCCAGTCTAGTGGATCTGGGTGCGTTTGTAACATTTTGATTACTCATAATATAGTGCAATACAAGAACTTTAGTTGTTCTGACAGAAATGTGCATGTACATCACTCTGGCAGTCAGGAAGTGTGTCTGTTGTTGACACCACTGTCAGCAATCTTCCACTGCATCATGGTTGCATGCAAGTAATCGCGTCTGGACCAGACAAGCCAGTGATAGAATGCATGAGCAATGGTTTGGTTTGTTGTTTATCGCCGCACTCAGCAATATTCCAGCTATATGACGGCGGTCTGTAAATAATCGAGTCTGGACCAGACAATCCAGTGATTAATATCAGGAGCATCGATCCACGCAATTGGGATCGATGACATGCATCAACCAAGTCAGCGAGCCTGACCACCCGGTCCCTTTAGTCGCCTTTTTACGACAAGCATAGTCGCCTTTTACGGCAAGCATGAGTTGCTGAAGACCTATTCTACCCCGGATCTTCACGGGTCTCATGAGCAATGGAGCACGATGGTGTGCAAAGAGTCATGTTTCCGAGTCTGACATCAATATCCTCCTTTGATCGGATCTTTCCACAATGATGGGGTCCTTGAGATGTATTTTTCCCCAGCATCCCAAAGAGATCAGTAACACAGTAGGGTCATGTATGTAGTTCAGAAACCTTTGTTCACCTATGTCATCACTGATTTTCAGTTATCCATTCATATACATGTAATTTGCATCACTCTTTGGCCTTTTACATCTTGTGAAATATGTTTCGGCAGACGAAGTATGTCATATGAAGTATGGATGTATTTGTTCTTTTCCAGATGATCATTGCAGAGTAAAGCTTTCCCCTATCTCCAACATCCCTGGTTCCGACTATATCAACGCTAACTACATAAACGTAAGTTCTGTAGGTGACATGAACATGTTTCTTTACCTATCCTGGAAAATGGTCCACAGATAATTTGGATCATATACGATAACGATAGAACAAACCAAGAGTGGTCTCAGCTATGATATTGTTTAACACCTTTCCGGTTAGAAATGTTTTTAAACAGTCAATGCTTGTGAGAGGCGACTAAAGGGTTTGGGTGGTCAGGCTCGCTGACTTCGTTATACACGCCATCGTGTTTCAATTGCGTAAATCGACTCTCATGATGTCAATCATTAGATTTTCGGGTCTAGACTCGATTATTAAATGGTCGTCGTCATACAGCTGGTATATTGCTGAGAGCGGCGTTAATCAACAAAACCTCCAAAATTATGACGGACATTTAGAACAATGTTGTAGGAAAACAAGGAAACACTGGACCTCATACTTTCCTGATGGTGTTAAACATTATCACGCCACAGAAACTCTATTTGTTGCATGAACCAACCCTCGGTAAGAGCAACGGCAGAATTGTTACAACGGTACACATATAACTGTGTCCGGTCTACCGCGAGGTCTGGTGCGGAATCAGTACCAACACCTATTGAATAATGTCTGCCACTAGCCACCAAAAATTCTCAAAATTTGGCAACGTTCTGCGAGGACAGGGCCGTTCAAATAACAGTGACATACGTAGCTCAAATCAAGAGTGACCTTCCATCTTCTTCATACGGTTTAATCTGCAGTCTTCGCCCTCGTGGTGCAACAATAAGAGACCACACAGATGATGCATAAACATATTCAATTTTGCTATATACCAGATAACACTCAGGATAATGTTGTGACTTCGACCGAGTCATCATCGTACATTACCTGATGTAAGGCACTGCAAATGTTATCCCAATGCCTTGTTATTGACACTAGTATTTCCTTGTTTCAGGGATACGGAGAGCAACGTACATTTGTGGCTACACAAGGTAATATTCCTCGCTTGATTGTTTCATGTCTACACAGTGAGTATCAGTTCAAAGTGGAACTTGTTCCAGTTAAACATTTTGAACTAACATACTATTTTTAAGAAATAAACTTTCCTTCTACTTTTCCAGGACCTTATGGGGAAGTTATACGGGATTTCTGGAGGATGCTGTGGGAAATAGATGCCAGTAAACTAATCATGCTCACAAACTGTGTAGAAAACAGAAAGGTATTGAGGAGTGTCATATTCATTTATTCGCTCATGTAGATTCTCCTAAAAGAACATGTGTATAAGTCTTGTAGCATGACATGTCTTTTCTGAAGCCCTTGTTCTATAGTTTTATCATAATAGTTTTGTTTCTGGAAAGTAAACCTTTCTCCGCGTGACGATTTCGTGATACGGATACAACGTGATGTTAATATTAACATTGATAATGTTTATACTCAGTTTGATTTACATGTGGATGCTCAAAACACTAAACTCCTCTCGTTTTGTTTGAAGATTTAAAGTGAACTAGTGTCAAATTCAGTTGAAGTTGCGCCCCATTGTCATCCAAATGTTGTAAATCTTTTGCAAAGTAAAACGTAAAACATATTCGAATTGTTTCCATTGAGTTGCGTTTTATAGGACTGGCATTTTCATCCTCGCACTCCTTCATGTTTTCCAGGCGAAGTGTCAGAAGTACTGGCCTGACTTTGGACAGCCAGGTTCCAACTACGACGATGTCCATGTTCAGTGTGTGGCCGAGGAGGAGCTGACGGACTACACAGTCAGGACGTTCTCCATACACAGGGTACTGATACATGTACACACAGTCTCTCCACTGTGATATTGGTCGCATACTGTGAACAGATCTCACAATCTTCATTTGACAGGAGATTTTCACTGCAAGAATGAAATGATAAAAAAAACACCCATGTGCTTTACAGGAGGCGGAGTTGCCTAGGACACTGGAGCAGTACCACTTCACTGCATGGCCAGACAAAGGAGTACCAGAGGATGTCAGGGCGCTGGTGGACTTCCACAGACTGGTCAAGAACGCACCGTCGACTGGAAAAGGCCCAGCGGTCGTCCATTGCAGGTACTATCGCCGTGATAAACTTTGTGGTAGGCACATGTATATATAGTGTGAAACAGCGGGTAAGGGGTTAACCCTTTGTCGTTCTATGGTGTCACTTTTACATTGTGGTGTCTTTGTATCCATGTTGGGAATTAAACCCGTGTGGTACCATTTGAATACACCAACATCTTCGTAAAATCGTGAAACTAAACTTGAATTTGTTGTGACCTTAGCCTAAATATTGCCCAATGTGGTACTTGTTATATATTTAGAAAAAAGCATGTGTTCCTGGAGTATATATTCCCTGAGTAAGTTAGTTGTATTTATCAGTGCTGGTATAGGCCGGACAGGGACGTGGATCGCTCTGGACTATTTGATTGGACAAGCCAAGACGGAAGGTGTGGTAGATGTCTTTGATTGCATTGTCAGGCTCCGGCACCAGCGTATGAATGTAATACAGACTGAGGTAAGAGGAGTTTTATACACCAGTCTACACCATTTGAAAACATATATACAGTCAGACATCCATGTCTTTACTTTAATTCTCACGACACAATGAGTATTGAATTCTTTCGATATAACTTATTAGTTTTTACTTGTTACACCAAGTCATATGTGTGGATTCCTACACAAAACTATATTTTTTCCACCAGGACCAATACATATTTCTCCATGAGGCCCTAATGGAGGCGCTCCCATCATGTGACAGGAGACCCAGCCTTGTCGATAACGGTCATGGGGATTACGAAGTCTTAGAGGTAATTATATCTTGTCGTTTTATGCTCACCATACGTCTGTAATTTTCTTCAAATCCCGATTCCTTCCCTAGGATTCAGTGGTCATACAAGTTATACATTCTACATCCAACTTATACTACACAGCCCTGTCTCTAATTGTGTTAAAACTAAAATAGATATAAATTTTGAAGATCTCTATGACTTTTATAGAAAAGACGTCAGCCGGCAAAGAACCCATTTTTGGATCAAGGTGTCGTAAATCACCATGGCAACGACGTACTACCAGAAGATCCCTTGCGCACCTATGACAGACTGTTGTTATTGCAGGTATGTTGTTTACCGCCGCATTCGTTCCAGCTACTCCACATCTCAGCCGGCCTGTAAATACTCAAGTCTTAAGCAGACAATCAAGTTATCGATAAAAATGTGAGAAACCTTCCATGGGATTTCATGTGTTTAGACCCTAAACGTGTTTAGATATAACACAAGAAATGTGTAAACACATTCATAAACATATTTACATCTAAACACATCTTGAATGTGATTACATTCTGAACACATTTTTACAAATATTCCAACCCGGATTCCACCGCGTGGTATGACCCGCATAGGTTGCTCAGGGATAACCCGGAATCCATCGCTGTGCACGACCAGCATAGGAATCCATCGCTGTGTACGACCAGCATAGGTTGCTGGGGACCTATTGTAAAACGGAATCCGCCGCGTGGTACGACCAGCATAGGCTGCTGGGGACCTATCCTGACGCGGAACCCACCGCGTGATACGACCAGCATAGGTTGCTGGGGACCTATTCTAACCCGGAATCCACCGCGTGGTACCACCAGCATAGGCTGCTGGGGACCTATCCTAACCCGGAATCCACCGCGTGATACGACCAGCACAGGCTGCTGGGGACCTATTCTAACCCGGAATCCACCGCGTGATACGACCAGTATAGGTTGCTGGGGACCTATTCTAACCCGGAATCCATCGCGTGGTACGACCAGCATAGGCTGCTTGGGACCTATTCTAACCCGGAATCCATCGCGTGATACGACCAGTATAGGCTGCTGGGGATCTATCCTAACCCGGAATCCGCCTCGTGGTACGACCAGCATAGGCTGCTGGGGACCTGTTCTAACCCGGAATCCACCGCATGATACGACCAGCATAAGCTGCTGGGGACCTGTTCTAACCCGGAATCCACCGCATGGTACGACCAGCACAGGCTGCTGGGGACCTATTCGAACCCGGAATCCACCGCGTGGTACGACCAGCATAGGCTGCTGGGGACCTATCCTAACCCAGAATCTATCGCTCGGTACAACCAGCATAGGCTGCTGGGGACCTATTCTAACCCGGTGTCCTCACGGTGTCTTCGCAGGTAACACGTGACACTGGTGCACTTCCACATGCATACAGAGTATGTATGCCAGGGTACACCTTGTTCTCTGTACCCTAGCCTTGGGGTAAAGTACCACTGATACTGCGAACATATTAAATAAGCTGTTGAGAGAGGACAATATTTTATGACTGTCTCCTATAGCATATTCTCTTACCCGACGACAGTCATCTATGCTCTGACTATCGTCCACTAAATTGTTAAGGCTGTACATCACTCAGGCCACTATGATGGTTCAAATATGGAGGATGTAGCAACGATATCAATTGTTCATTGCTATATATTCATGCAATAAATTAATTATTTTTTAGTGTTATTTTATATTTTATTTAAATGAAGACTCCCCCTAGTATTTTTATCGAGTGCTTTTCCCAGACAACAATGACATTGTCATGAGTGGCAAAGATGCCAAGCGAAATATTTAGCCAGTATTAAGCACTGCAAACAGTAGACCATGCATTTGATCAGTATATCTCGCAATATGGTTGACCTTATGTGTTATAATTCTGTTGTCATTACAGGGCAGATTCAACTGATCTTGACGACAGCCAATCAAGTGTACGTTTCCATAACCAAGCCAGTGGTATCATCCGCTGAAGACGAGAGGTCTTGACGCATAGCCAATCTCTTCTCTTCCAGTCTTGTCATAATATATTATCCAATAATCATTATCGTTGTTCCTTTGATGTTGTTACTATTTTTTACTTAGTTTTCAATAATTGTTTTATTTAATGAAGTTAATGGTGTGCTTCTCAGCTACATTAATGCAACCATTTTGTACACAGCTGCACATAACTTGGAAAACGTGTCACATATTGCCCCTGCTTGGTTTCTGTTTGTTGTTTCACGCCCCACTAGATTTAATAGAAATATCCCAGCTATATGAAAGGGGTCTGTAAATTGTCGAGTATGGGCTAGACAATCCAGTGGCTGACATCATGAGCATCGATCTACGCATATGGGATTCGATGGCTATCGGGCTGACTTGGGGTGAGCGTCGGTAGAAATATTTCCTGTCAGACTTTAGTGAAACTGAATCTATTTTAAATCAAAGTTTCGTTCAAATCACATGCACATATCAAGAGTTTCTAAGGATTATGGTAGGAGAGTGTTGGTTTCGCTCCTCTCAGTTTATTAATATTGAAATACAAGGAAAATGTTTCTACTGATGTCGTGGTGTGACAAATATGAATTTTGAAAACATATTTTCTAATGTGCATCTTAATGAAAAATGAAAAAAAACATCAGATAATTGTTTCATTTTCCATGTACATATGAAGCACCCGGAAATATTTTCGCTCTGGTTGTGTCAGGGGAAATGCATGGTGCTCGCAAAAAGATGAGCTCCAAATGTGGAGCTGCTGAAATATTGCTTGACATAAAGGGAAAGTTTATTATTGGAAAGTCCCTTACCTTTTAACAATACATTGTGGATTTTATGTTTGATGTACATACATTCTCTTAACAATAACCGACTTGATAAATCGACTTTCATGTTAGTCTGTACATAGATTGCTATCAAGATGTATAGTAAAGATGTCTTTGTAAATACTTCTCAGCAATAATATGAATTCAAACTTCCTGTTCGTTATGCTGGTATGTGTTATATTTGTATATGTTTTCTTGAAAGTTGTTGTTTGTGCAGTCATGATGACCCGTACCCGATCACAATAACGAGGTATATATAACAACAAACCAAACCAAATATATATATTAATAGTTCTATCCACTGAAAATGGTACGTTATTTGGCGAAATCCTCCCCCCACCCACCCCACCCACCCCTCCCCATCATTTTGTTCATATTCTGTTCATAAATAGGTTACTATTTCTTGTACGCATCGTCTCAAGTTTTGGAAAAGAGACGCGGCGCCAAGACAATGCATCATTTGCTTATATTGATATAATCATTAATCTTATTGAAGAGAAATAAATATGTGTAGCAAGATTGTTCAGTCCTCAAAACTACCTCCTCCTGCGTATTCTCACGCTTGGATCGAAGATGCGAAGAACGAAACAGAAACTGTTTAATGTGGTGCGGAAATCGTTTCAGAAAAAAACATATGTCTAGGTTCTGTATCAGTATCGGTGCATACAGGGTTCAGCAAGTTCAGCATGAAACAATCCAACTGCACCGTGGCAGTGTTGAAGTCATCGGGCCATGTGACAGTCCTTCATCATAGTAAACATGGACGATTATTGAAACGGACGACCACCTTTTTTATATAAAGTTATTTTCTAAAACAAGGCACCCCACTTTCTAAATAAATTCATCAGTTACACACAGGTTAACTTTCATTATTTCGCTTGTATTTCCCTGGTCTGTTGGATTTATGTTATTGCTGTATTCATACACGCAACACTGTCTGTCATTATCATAATCTTCGGGTTCTGTTGAGCTTTCGTGTTTAGAAAGATCATTGTTAAACTCTAGGCTATCTGTGACAAAAGGCATAAAAATTCGATGGAATGTTTATGAGAATGTATAATTGCTTAGCCAAGCGTTTTTGAATGAGAAACGTAGTCTATGTTTCGAGGTTTTATAGAGATGTCAGGAAAACGTTCATCGTGTGCTCTTCCAATGAAGCAATTGTTATTTTCAAAAGTAGCATTACACGTCTCGGACCACTTAAAAAGCATTGTCGAAATAACAGAATAAAGTGCCCTTTTCATGTAAACTATATTTAAGTGTCCAAATGTTAGAATTCTTTTATTTACTTAAAAACATAAGTATAAAGCATATGTTTATGTTGGAAATTTTGTATATGTCGATGGCCAAACAAAACATCTTGTTGTATACATTCTTTTATTGTTCCTTATGTTGTGTTAATCATGGATTGTTGTATATAACAGAATAAACATTTGTTCAGATCGTTATTTCGTTAACTATTTCCTTAACAAATGCAGTTTGACTCATGGTCAGTGTACAAGTTGACATTATTCAGTGTCACAGCGACCTGTGTTATGTAAGTGACTACGCCCCTTAGTCCCTTAAAGACATAACAATGAAGCGGCGAGACACAGTCAGTCAGGTTACACACAATCGCGTCACGGCCACACACACTCTGTCAGGTTACACACAGTCAACAAGGTCACACACCATTGCTCCACCACGACAGTGGACCAGGTCACACACAATCGCTGCACGGTGACAGGGAACCAGGTCACACACAATCGCGTCATGATCACACACACTCAGTCAGGTTACACACAGTCAGCAAGGTCACACACAATCGCGTCACGGTCACACACACTCAGTCAGGTTACACACAGTCAGCAAGGTCACACACAATCGCGTCACGGACACACACACTCAGTCAGGTTACACACAGTCAGTAAGGTCACACACAATCGCGTCACGGTCACACACACTCAGTCAGGTTACACACAGTCAGTAAGGTCACACACAATCGCGTCACGGTCACACACACTCAGTCAGGTTACACAGTCAGCAAGGTCACACACAATCGCGTCACGGTCACACACACTCAGTCAGGTTACACACAGTCAGCAAGGTCACACACAATCGCGTCAGGGTCACACACACTCAGTCAGGTTACACAGTCAGTAAGGTCACACACAATCGCGTCACGGCCACACACACTCAGTCAGGTTACACAGTCAGTAAGGTCACACACAATCGCGTCACGGCCACACACACTCAGTCAGGTTACACACAGTCAGCAAGGTCACACACAATCGCGTCACGGTCACACACACTCAGTCAGGTTACACACAGTCAGTAAGGTCACACACAATCGCGTCACGGTCACACACACTCAGTCAGGTTACACACAGTCAGCAAGGTCACACACAATCGCGTCACGGTCACACACACTCAGTCAGGTTACACACAGTCAGCAAGGTCACACACAATCGCGTCAGGGTCACACACACTCAGTCAGGTTACACACAGTCAGTAAGGTCACACACAATCGCGTCACGGTCACACACACTCAGTCAGGTTACACAGTCAGCAAGGTCACACACAATCGCGTCACGGTCACACACACTCAGTCAGGTTACACACAGTCAGCAAGGTCACACACAATCGCGTCAGGGTCACACACACTCAGTCAGGTTACACAGTCAGTAAGGTCACACACAATCGCGTCACGGCCACACACACTCAGTCAGGTTACACACAGTCAGCAAGGTCACACACAATCGCGTCACGGTCACACACACTCAGTCAGGTTACACACAGTCAGTAAGGTCACACACAATCGCGTCACGGCCACACACACTCAGTCAGGTTACACAGTCAGTAAGGTCACACACAATCGCGTCACGGTCACACACAACCGCGTCACGGTCACACACACTCAGTCAGGTTACACACAGTCAGTAAGGTCACACCATTGCTCCACCTCGACAGTGAACCAGGTCACATACAATCGCTGCACGGTGACAGTGAACCAGGTCACATACAATCCCGTAACGGCGACACACTCTTAGACAGGTCACACACCCTCACGTCACGGTGACACAGTCAGCCAGGTCACATGCCATCGCTGCACGGCGACACACAGTCAGCCAGGTCACATGCCATCGCTGCACGGCGACACACAGTCAGCCAGGTCACATGCCATCGCTGCACGGCGACACACAGTCAGCCAGGTCACATACCATCGCTGCACGGCTACACACAGTCAGCCAGGTCACATACCATCGCTGCACGGCTACACACAGTCAGCCAGGTCACATACCATCGCTGCACGGCTACACACAGTCAGCCAGGTCACATACCATCGTTGCACGGCTACACACTGTCAGTCAGGTCACACACAGTCGGCAAGGTCACACACAATCGCATCACGGTGACACACAGTCAGCCGGGTTACACACAGTCGGCAAGGTTACACACAATCGCATCACGGCGACACACAGTCAGTCAGGTTACACACAGTCGGCAAGGTTACACACAATCGCGTCACGGTGACACACAGTCAGCCGGGTTACACACAGTCAGCAAGGTTACACACAATCGCGTCACGGTGACACACAGTCAGCCAGGTCATAAAACAGTCAGCCAAGTCACACACAATCGCTGCACGGGCACACACAGTCAACCATCCGACTATAGACAAGATTGGATTCCTGGGAATATTCAGGGAGAGACATGGCTTTACAACTGTATATCGCTGCATAAAATAAATAACCCGATTGTGGAATTAACCTATGAGTATATTTGTTGATTAACCTCGACTGAAATTCATTTACTCATGTTGCCGTTGACGATGTGACACACAGTCACTTTGGATGGAAAGGTGTAGCTATTTTGATGCAAGTTATACAATTTGATGTAAATGCCACATAATTTAAGACAAATAAAACATCAAGGTAACCATGTACACATCTCAACATAGTGAGTGGTATTGTCACCTGATAGAAGGCCCTGGATACTGCACATAGTGGATGAAGCGGCAGTACAATATTCAGTTCTCCACCAACCTTCCTTATGTCCCCCGGGCTAACAATACACCGGTATCATGTCGGGATCAAAACCTAATCAAGCGCAAAAAAATGTTTTAAACAGGTCAAATATATTTGCTGGATGTATTGCCGAATATATCCATGATCTAAAATTTAAATACACACCCATATATGTGTAAGGTATAACGTTGGGCAGTCAAGCTGTATGTGCTGATCCCCTAAACTCTGTACAGTTGCAAGTTAAGCAGTAGTTTGGCTTATCGCTATAGGTTCTTCTGAGCTTGACATTGGAGATCATAACACCAGAAACAAGTTCTCATTTCACCAGCTGAGCACAGTAACAAATCTGTTTTATTTGTTCTAATTAGAAACAACAGATAGTAGTTAACATGAATATATTGTTTGTGTTTATGAAACTGCTTTTAACTTAATAAAATCCACTTTCAATACATTGTTTCTCGTTTCAATTACCAGCATGCCTGCAACAGAAATTTGTTGTTAGTTGTCTTAGTCCGTCTTAAATGTAGATACAGAAGTTGATATGGACGTTAACCATCAACATACAAAGAAGGCAAACTATATCAATAACGTGTGTGTATGTATTCACATTTGACACCATCTAGGTGGAACTCACATTCTTTTTTTATTTGCACAAACCTACGCTGTGTATAATACGTGGGCTACGAGTAAATGCAGATAATAAACCTGTCTGGAAATAAGCGTTTTAATTTGAAAGTTGCTAAAGGTGACGTGAAAGTCAATTTCCTCACTTACTCGACTATACGCAGCATAGCCATATCATGTATCAATGCTAGGGTGAAAAGTCAACTTTTAAGCACTAATGTCTTCTCACGTCAAGTTATCTAACTCTTGCCATTGTCAGTCCTTAATCACCAACCTCCTAAAAGACTAAACTGACGGACAAAAGAAAGTATACACCCATGTTTGATCGTGGCAGATGCTGGAACAAACAAGAAATGGTTATTCGATTGTGATGATGTATTTCATACGGGTGACGCACTTGTGTTCTGGAACTTAGGTTTGCAGCATTTCGGCGACTCTAGTAACGTTTTAATAACGTTTGTAATTCGTTTGGGTCAAATATAAACATATTCAAGTCTGACAGTTGACATCGAAAGGTTGTAACATGCATACATTACGTGAAACCCAAAGAGTTAGACGTCTAAATTCTACGGTATTATCATGTTGAATAATATTTCAGTTATATCACTGCGTGTTAGCGTAATATGATAGCATTTACTGCTTCTGGAGAAGCCTGTGGCAAAGAATACACTACTTACACATCAAAGAATGTTTTAAGTGGGGCATAGCAAGGATTTGAACCCTCGACTAGCATATTCTCGTACAGATAAGGGGTGAAACTCTACACAGCGGATTGTGGCGTCTTGTGTTATGCCACATGAACATGACCTGTCATGATTATATACAACAAAGTTGAACTGTGACAAATATAAGCGACAAAATTCATTCTATACTCATAAGAAATCTCTGCCAAAAACGAAGACGATTGTGCGATGCCGACTATATTATCAGATGGGTTTATGAATCACTATTAATTAAGAATTATCAATATATATTCTTTTATCATAATTGTTCACCTCAATGGTTGTACATCTGTGCACAATTTTATTGAGAACGTGTGACGTCATGTTTACACTGATAGCTATACAAAAACAGCTGTATCGCGGAATAACATAGTTCCTCAAAAAGAGAGACATGAGCGTGTGTATGCACATCTTGCTCTTCAGAAACACCTGTCAGAAGACTTGTATTCAAATCATATCACCATTAGATGAGAAAGGATGATATGAGGACTGTTAAGAACTACCTCAGTAAGTCAGTCACAATGGCAGAGGATCATAATTATACATATACATCAACTACAAGGCACGAAAACGTGACGTTGGCGATTGCGGAAGTTGTTAATGAACCTGTGGCGGTTGCATGTTTTAGTCATCATTGATCAATTGGGTGATCATTGAAAGAGGACAAAAGATGTGTCAAATAGACACTAAGATAAATGCATAGATTGCTGTAGACTGTCACTGTTAGCCTAGACACGGATTGAGTCAATGCTATGATAGTTTGGATGTGCATTTCTTCGTTTTGTTCACTAGGATGAGTTGCAGCGAGGATATTCGTGAACGATCACGCAGTCAAACTCTCTGACGTTTCTCACTGTATACTAAAACTCTGAATTCAAGATGAAAGGGTCTCAATAATCAGATAAAACGCTTCTGTATGTATTCATGCTACGGAATTGTAGTGGGTTCCCACAGGAATGTGGAAATAGTCCGTCAGTCTTTACGTCATTTCAAGAACACGGTCAATTCCGCAGTCATGTGGAAAAGCCGTATATCATGTAAACTTCAAATTTATAAGTTATTATATTGATAAGACCAGGTGTTCGCGAAATGCAGAACCTATCCTGCTCCGCTTTAGAAAAGACACGGGATCATCAAAATAGAAATCATAATTTTCACTGATGCGTTCAACAAGGCTGGAGCTGCTGTAAATTTGCACGACATAAAGGCAAAGTTGACTATTGGGACGCCTCTTGTCATACAGTCTTGTGGATAGTTTTTGTCACTCTGAAGTTCTAAGTAAAAACAGAATATTGTACATGAACTGCCAGGAACGAGCTCTTTGCAAAATGTTACAAATTCAAATATCTTCTCAAATAGCTCATCCGTTCGTGTGTGCGTGTGCGTGTGCGTGTGCGTGTGCGTGTGTGTCTTTTTGCATTACTCCGGACTAATGTGTTGTGTATATACTAGCCCACTGAGATACCGTGCGGCAGTTTCACATTGACACAACATACAGACACAGTATACAGACTCCAACCCGACCAGTAGTTGCTCCAGTCAGAGTTACAGCGAGTACCATCTTCTCACGTCTTTTACTATGACGCGGCCGGGGATCGAGACACTGAACTTCCGCTCTCCATCATTTTGTGCAATTCCGGCAGCACAGTATCATAATTGAATTGAATTTATGGTATCATAGTAGCTTAAGGCAGCTGCTACTTTCATAGAATACTTATGGTATGTGATAATTGATGACAGAGGATTGCAATAGGTCACAAAAAGCATTTGTCAGAATATGTGGTCACATGCCCATCCGTGTCATCATGAAAATACACGGTAACGTTATTAAAAACTTGAAAGCAAATTCCTGCTTTTTTATACCATCCTTAAAATATGTATAGCTACATATATATTTCTTCCTTGTTGATAATTTCAGTTTCTGTTATAAATCTATTCCGCATTCTGTGCAGGGAAACGTTTAAATCAGTATACACACACAGCGTCTGGTTATTCTTTCTTTGTTGCTTATATTACACTCAGGACGCTGTATATGCAGAAAACATGAAGGTTGATGCTGTACATTATGCTTCTTAAGATATGGTTTCTTCTTACGTTTGATTACTTGATTGTGAAGTATTGCTTCCTTCATGCATTATGTTGGCGGTCGGGTAGCCTAGTGGTTAAAGCGTTGGATCGTCACCCTGAAGACCCGGGGAAGCCGATTTCTGGTGTCCCCCGACGTGATATTGCTGGTATATTGCTAAGAGCGGCGTAAAACCATACTCACTCACTTAATGCATTATTATTTAAAGCTGGCCATGAATACACTGTCCGTAGTCATTGTGTGCGAAATGAACAGCTTTGAACATCCTATTTCCAGTAAATTGCATCATTGTGTTTAGTTGATGCTGGTGATTTATTATCGTGTCTTGTCACGTCCATCAATCTGTGCAGTGAGATGAGCCATTATCATCCGAAATCATCATGTAAAATAAACTGCCTTTCAGGTGTGGGTTGTGCTCTTCGTGTCTACATGCATGCTGGTGGAAGCCGAATCCGGTCTTGCTAAAGGTACATCACTCTGCATGTCATTGTGTCAAAAAATACATTTATAGTCTCCAGGATCTATTGTCCTGTAGAAACTGCAAAAAGCAAAGTCATAACAGTAACGTTAAAGTAATACAGGTGAGGTGAAATGGGGTTTAACGTCGCGTCCAAGATTATTGCACTCATATAGCGACGTGCATGTACGTGTGTGTGTTTGTGTGGCTGCTTGTACTAGTCCTGACTGATGCCGATTTATAGTGCTAGCTCACTGAGATACCATGCTACAGTTTGACATCAATACCCCACTCAGACATAGTGCACTGACTCCGGGCCGACCAGTCATTGTTTTAGACCCTTAATGCTGAGCATCAGACAGGGTAACAACAAGTACCATCTTTTAGCGTCTTTTGGTATGACGCGGCGAGGGATCGAACCCAGGACCTTCCGCTCTCCGGGCGGACGCTCTATCTCTTGACTACGGAGGCGGTCTAAAGTAATACAGACGCTGACTATTTTCCTTATGACTTCAACGTCAACATATCTTTCACATGATTTTGTTTGGTTAATATCTTTCAGACAATTCAAAATGCCAGGATGCATTAGCTTTGTGTAAAGACGTCAACTGTGACAACCCTGGTATGCCAGATGCGTGCCCGGTGACGTGTGGACGCTGCAACCCCACAGGTTTAATGTTTTCTTCTATCTGATGTAGTGGAGCCATATGAATGTACATCGAACTTGAACTAAACTGAGAGGCAAAAGAGAGTTTGCTCTTGTAACTGAAACATGAAAGAAGTTTTGCTTAATTTGATTATGTCTATTTAACAATCACTCATTCCTGCAACGATTTAAACCTAAATTGCTTCAATGTAGACTGGGGTAAGAAATATATTTGCAACCACATGACCAGTACCATGTTTGAAATATAAATGTGTGCCGATGAAAGCAAATATATTGATTTTCTAAGATATGATGTCTAAGATATCCATCAGCAGTTGTGTATTTAACGAATGTAACTTTTTATTATATACTTCATTGTGAAAGACTGAGTTTTCCGAAGTTGAGAAAAAGTGTTATTTTCATTGCAGTGAACATAACACTTGATATTTCACAGCAGTGAACTCAACACTTGATATTTCACTGCTGTGAACATAACACTTTGACGGAACCATTGTCATACGATAGTTACCTCCCCCTGAAATGTCTCCCTTGGTCGAAAGTGATTAGCTCGTATACAAACTAATGACGTTCTTTTTGACGTGAGGTCCACATTGACAAGGCAAAATAATGACAGACGGTCGTTTATGGAGTTAATGTCACTTGTTGCCGTTTGTTATTCTCTCGGAAATGTTTCCTTGTCAATCGAGACTGTTCGTTTTGCAAAGGGACATTTTTATTACTTGACAAGCGTGTTTTCTTTCGCTTCCAACAGCGGTCTCCTAGTTTTCAAGAATATTTTTTTGTTAAAGTTGATTATGTATATAATCATATTTAAATTTATAACATCATCAGCAATCAATACCATTAAATGTTTTGGATGAACACCATGCTTGATACTATTTGTTTACGAAAAGTGAAAACAACAGTTAATTCAACTTTCGAGTTGTCTTTAAACTACATTAACAACCATGACATGTCAAAGCTCTAAACAAAATATCAAATGTATTTCATCACTGTTTACTGTTTACTTTTTTAATCACCAACTATACTTAATTCCGATTGGTATATATGCTAACAATTCGAAGAGGGGAATATTATGTAACTAGTTCGGAGGCGAGTTTTTGCAGCCCAAATCGTTCGGACGGAGGTTAACACAACTGCAATTGGCATACTCTTAGTCAAATACAACATCGTGTATAAAATCTAACAGCATGATCAATGAACTTTAGATTTAATTGGCTTAATACCACGAAAATAACATTCTTTTCTTTTGTAGACTGTGGACCTGGTATGTACTGGAATGGCACCACTTGTAAACAATGCTTGGACGGGAGATGGGGAAGAAACCGTCAAAAACAATGCAACAAATGGTGTTTGGGTGGTACATGTGACCGACTGTCTGGAGAATGTGACAACTGTAAACGGGACAGGTATGGCAAGTTCTGTGAAGAGACATGTGCCAACTGTAATAACTGTACAGATACATCCTCAAACTGTCACCGAACAACTGGAACCTGTCTGTGTGGTTGTATTCAAGGCTTCAGTGGAGGTACATGTGAACGACGCTGCCATGCCAACTGTAGATTCAAGACATGTAATTCCTCTGGAATCTGTGTTAATGGTTGTAAGAAAGGATACTTCGGACCAAAATGTGATGAAAACTGTGGAGAATGTGTTAATCAATCTTGCTCAAGAATAGGTACATGTTTGAAAGGTTGCAACAGTGGATGGCACGGTTTGAAATGCAACAACACCTGCAGTTACAACTGTGAACATCCAAACTGCCATCAGGACGGAACGTGCATGACGTGCTTGGATGGGTTTCATGGCGACCAATGAAACAAAAACTGTTCTGCTGGATGTGCCACAAGACAGTGTAACAGAGATAGCCATGTAAAGTGCCTTAATACAAGTTGCAGTCAGACCTCTGGGGAATGTGACTATGGTTGTGTATCGGGCTGGTTTGGAGCCACGTGTAGTGCCACATGTCCGGACAATTGTTCTGCTGGTACATGCAACAGAGACGGTGGATCGTGTCTGTCTTGTAGGGTGGGATTTAGAGGAACACACTGTAACATGTCATGTCCTCCACATTGTGTTGAATGTCAGCAGAATGCCAGTCACTGCACATCATTTAGACCTGTTTATTTTGGAAACACTTGTAAAAAAGAGTGCAATGGTTGCCTGGATGGGAGGTGTAATATCACAGATGGGTTCTGCATAGCCGGTTGTAAACCAAGCTTGTATGGACGAGAATGCCAGTTTAATTGCAGCAGAAATTGTTTGAGGCAAAATGAAGTCTCATCGTGTTTTCAAAGCAACGGAACCTGTGTTTACGGTTGTAACACTGGATGGTACAATGCAGAGTGTGATATTCCATGTCCACCAGGGTGTAGCGGGACTACGTGTCATGACTTCACTGGCAGATGTTCAAATGGTTGCACAGATGCACTGTATGGTCCTCACTGTAATCAGTCATGTCGCTGTCTGATGTCCCGATGTAACGCGGCGGGCTTATGTACGCGGTGTCAGAATGGCTACTATGGCCAGAGCTGTTCTTCAACATGTCCATCGAGATGTGATACCTGTGAGCAGTACACCGGCGACTCTGTTACTTGTGTGGAGGGCAGGCACGGTCACCTGTGCAAAGGTAAGAAGAGTGATGTGCTGATATTGGAGTCAAGACTTAGTTGTTCAAGCTACTGATCGTTCATTTCTGAAAAGGTTTAAAATTTACATTCAGGATATTGTCCCGTTTATTTTAAGTCATCGACAATTAGGCCCAGATGGACCCATATTGTCATCTCTGCGTCTGTACTTTGTCATTTAAGCTTAAGAGCCTGTCACACAATATCGATGTACCTCGCCGGGAATAAACCGGAGCAAATATTTAACAACGGCGAGAAAACCGGCGGAGCTCCGGCGAGAAAGCACATGAAAAATCAAAATTAATAGTAGCAATACCGATGTAGTACCGGCGTCCCCGTTGTTCTATCTTTGTCCTACCGATGTAAGAGCCGATGTGCTACCGAATACCACTTTTCTGTCACCTTAGTGTTACCGATGCGCCGCCGATGTTATACCGATGTACCACCGTTGACCGGAGCTATAGCGGAGTGATACAGTTGCGCTGCCGATGCACTACCGATGTGCTACCGATGTACATCGGCAGGACAACGGTGTGATGGTGGAGCTCCGGTATCACATGGGCGGCGCATCGGTACTACTTCGGTGGTATTCGGTAGTACTACGGTATCACATCGGTACCAATACGGTACACATTGAGGCCACCGGAGAGCCGCCGATCCATTACGGGGCGCTACCGGTGCTCTACCGACATTACCGAAGCCATACCGGAGTACTGCCCTTGAAGTCCCGTTGTACTCCCGTTGTCCGATGTTCTGACGATGTCCTGAGGATTTACTACCGTTCTCAGCGATGTGATACCGTTGCGCTGCCGTACTAGTAGCGATCCCCGAAAATCGCCAAATTTGTGCTCTGGCATAGCTCCGGCGACCCAAATCGGCTAGGTGTGACAGGCCCTTAGACCAGTGAATCAGGCACACCCTCGCCTCAGACATATAAGGACATGTCAGCAGTATGTTGGAAGAAAGACTTGAAGTGATGCGGGTCTTAGACGTTTCCACAGTGGTGAAACCCATGACCTGCCGAAACCTACAAAACATTAGTAGTGTGAACCGTTATTCGAATCCAAGTTCATAAGTTTCTGGCACGTTTGCGACTCCTTAGATAACTTCTCCCATTCCCTCTTCAACCTAAACACTCACCCTCACCTTCACCCTCACCTTCACCCTCACCTTCACTCTCACCCTCAACACTCATCCTCACTCTCAACACTCACCCTCGCCCTCAACACTCACCCTCACCTCACCCTCAACACTAACCCTCACCCTCGCCCTCAACACTCACCCTCAACACTCACCCTCACCTCACCCTCAACACTCACCCTCACCCTCGCCCTCAACACTCACCCTCACCTGAACCTCACCCTAGCCCTCAACACTCACACTCACCCTCAACACTCACCCTCAACACTCACCCTCACCTCACCCTCACTCTTGCCTTCAAAGCTCACCCTCACTCTGAAAACTCACCCTCGCCCTCAACACTCACCCTCACCCTCACCCTCAACACTCACCCTCACCTCACCCTCACTCTTGCCTTCAAAACTCACCCTCACTCTGAAAACTCACCCTCGCCCTCAACACTCACCCTCACCCTCACCCTCAACACTCACCCTCGCCCTCAACACTCACCCTCACCCTCGCCCTCAACACTCACCCTCACCTCACCCTCAACACTCACCCTCAAAACTCACACTCACCCTCACCTTCGCCCTCAACACTCACCTCAACCTCAACACACACCCTCACCCTCAACACTCACCCTCTCCCTCAACACTCACCCTCACCCTCAACACTCACCCTTACCCTCAACACTCACCTCACCCTCAACACTCACCCTCACCTCACCCTCAACACTCACCCTCAAAACTCACCCTCACCCTCGCCCTCAACACTCACCCTCACTTGAACCTCAACCTCGCCTTCAACAGTCATCCTCGCCCTCAAAACTCACCCTCGCCCTCAACACTCACCCTCACCTCACCCTCACTCTCGCCTTCAACACTCATCCTCACCCTCAACACTCACCCTCGCCCTCAACACTCACCCTCAACACTCACCCTCGCCCTCAACACTCACCCTCGCCCTCAACACTCACCCTCGCCCTCAACACTCACCCTCACCCTCACCCTCACCCTCGCCCTCAACACTCACCCTCACCCTCACCCTCAACACTCACCCTCACCTCACCCTCACTCTTGCCTTCAAAACTCACCCTCACTCTGAAAACTCACCCTCGCCCTCAACACTCACCCTCACCCTCACCCTCAACACTCACCCTCGCCCTCAACACTCACCCTCACCCTCGCCCTCAACACTCACCCTCACCTCACCCTCAACACTCACCCTCAAAACTCACACTCACCCTCACCTTCGCCCTCAACACTCACCTCAACCTCAACACACACCCTCACCCTCAACACTCACCCTCTCCCTCAACACTCACCCTCACCCTCAACACTCACCCTTACCCTCAACACTCACCTCACCCTCAACACTCACCCTCACCTCACCCTCAACACTCACCCTCAAAACTCACCCTCACCCTCGCCCTCAACACTCACCCTCACTTGAACCTCAACCTCGCCTTCAACAGTCATCCTCGCCCTCAAAACTCACCCTCGCCCTCAACACTCACCCTCACCTCACCCTCACTCTCGCCTTCAACACTCATCCTTACCCTCAACACTCACCCTCGCCCTCAACACTCACCCTCAACACTCACCCTTACCCTCAACACTCACCTCACCCTCAACACTCACCCTCACCTCACCCTCAACACTCACCCTCAAAACTCACCCTCACCCTCGCCCTCAACACTCACCCTCACTTGAACCTCAACCTCGCCTTCAACAGTCATCCTCGCCCTCAAAACTCACCCTCGCCCTCAACACTCACCCTCACCTCACCCTCACTCTCGCCTTCAACACTCATCCTCACCCTCAACACTCACCCTCGCCCTCAACACTCACCCTCAACACTCACCCTCGCCCTCAACACTCACCCTCGCCCTCAACACTCACCCTCGCCCTCAACACTCACCCTCACCCTCACCCTCACCCTCACCCTCAACACTCACCCTCACCCTCAACACTCACACTCACCCTCAACACTCACACTCACACTTACACTCACACTCACACTCACACTCACACTCACACTCACCCTCACCCTCACCCTCACCCTCGCCCTCACCCTCACCCTCGCCCTCACCCTCACCCTCGCCCTCACCCTCACCCTCGCCCTCGGTCTCATACTCACACTCACACTCACACTCACCTCACCCTCGCCCTTGCCCTCAACACTCGACTTCACCCTCAACACTCACCCTCGTCCTCAACACTCACCCTCACCCTCACCCTCACCCTCTCCCTCGGTCTCATACTCACACTCATCCTCACCTCACCCTCTTACCCTCAACACTCATCCTCACCTACCCTGACCCTCACCCTCACCCTCACCCTCGCCCTCACCCTCGCCCTCACCCTCGCCCTCCCTTCGTCCCTGATCCAACCCCTACTCCCACCTCCAGCTTCAATCCTATATCGACACATTGAACTAAGTCTTTCCTGTTCATAATTACATTATAACTTAGCTGAGGTATCCTGCCTTATTCCGAATAGAGATGCAAATATCAAAGGTCAAGTAGGGACTTGTCCGAAATATAGACTAAGTTGAATTGTTACCTTGTTTCGTTTTGTCGCTGTGTGTACATCTGACTACACTTCTTAACGTTATGACAGGACAGACCGACTGTCAACAACGTCTGATCGTGGCCCTGACGTCTCATAGACTAGGGTTAGAGTAGCTTTCCTTTGACAAAGGGCAGTTACTCTAGCGGACAGACCGATGGATTGCCGTGAAAGGCACATTTAAAAAAAATTGTTTCAGATTTCAGTTGAAACTATATTGGCTACTGTCACTGTCTGACTGACACATCACTTACCCTATGACGTAATAAATATTAATGCGCGCATTCCAGGAAAACTCGCAATGTTTCGGTAATGTTTGTGAGAGAGGGAAAGCCATTTTGAAGCAAAGAATTAAAGAATGACATTATATGATAAAGAGGTTATCACGCTTGTGTGTTTGGGGATGGTAAATATCCTGTATTAGGAATAAACACTATGTATTTAGCTCGCCAAGGCTCGCTAAATACAATGTTTATTCTTAATGCAGGATATTTACCATCCCCAAACACATTCGTGTGATAACCTCTATGTATATTAACTGTTGTGAATTATGTACCCTCACTTATTTGTTTAGCTACATGAATGTTCAACTTTTGCAGTGTCATACGTACAGTCACTTCCTCACCGGGTCCGTGTTTTGTCGACATGCATTGGAGTTTTCCTCTTTGGTGTTGGAATTGTAGTGGCCTTCATTATCATCAGGTAATACATCCTTTGTTCTTATATACAAGAATGTCCAGCGGCGCATGAAGAATAAGTAACCTAAGTATCTGCAGGTATAGACTGAAGAATGCATTGAAATGTATCCCTGAACATTAAAATTAATGTTTCAACATGGTCAATCTCATAGCTTGGTGGGAATAAAATGTTTTTTATTAACAGTAGATCCTAATTGGTACTTACAAATACTTGGTCGTGACTTAAATTGCTAATTAATGAATTTGATGTTCCAGAAAAAAGTGCACTCGATCTCCAAGGGGCATTTATCTCTCCCCTGTCCGAACTGACCATCTTGATTCGGATGACATTTCACCGGCCGCGTCATACCAAAAGGAGTTTGAATATGGTACTTCTTCGGCTCGGCTCGACGCTCGGATTTAAGGGGTTAAAACAAGGACTGGTCGGCTCGGACTCAGTATACTGTGGCTGAGTGGGGTATTCATGTTAAACTGCGGCATGGTATCTCATTGTGTTAGCACAATAAATAGGCATCAGTCCGGACTAGTACAAGCTGCCATACTCACACACCTGTATGCATGTCGCTATATAAGTGCAATAATCTTGGACGCGACATTAAACCCAGTTTCACCTCACTATCCTTTAGTTCTCTCCACGAATGTATTGGACCACGAGCCTGTATATATCTATACATTGCTTATAAGGTGCAAAACTTTGCTTCAATCTCCCCATATATGTGTAAGGTATAACGTTGGGCAGTCAAGCTGTATGTGCTGATCCCCAAAGTTGCAAGTTAAAGCGGTAGTTTGGCTTATCGCCATAGGTTCTTCTGAGCTTGACCTTGGAGATCATAACATCAGAAACAATGAGTTATCATTTCACCAGCAGTAACAATTCCATTTTATTTGTTTTAATTAGTAACAACAGATAGTAGTTTACATGAATATATTGTTTGTGTTTATGAAACTGCTTTTAACTCAATAAAATCAACTTTCAATACATTGTTTCTTGTTTCAATTAACAGCATGCGTGCAACAGAAATTTGTTGTTAGTTGTCTTAGTCCGTCTTAAATGTAGATACAGAAGTTGATATGGACGTTTACCATCAACATACAAAGAAGGCAAACTATATCAATAACGTGTGTGTATGTATTCACATTTGACACCATCTAGGTGGAACTCACATTCTTTTTTTATTTGCACAAACCTACGCTGTGTATAATACGTGGGCTACGAGTAAATGCAGATAATAAACCTGTCTGGAAATAAGCGTTTTAATTTGAAAGTTGCTAAAGGTGACGTGAAAGTCAATTTCCTCACTTACTCGACTATACGCAGCATAGCCATATCATGTATCAATGCTAGGGTGAAAAGTCAACTTTTAAGCACTAATGTCTTCTCACGTCAAGTTATCTAACTCTTGCCATTGTCAGTCCTTAATCACCAACCTCCTAAAAGACTAAACTGACGGACAAAAGAAAGTATACACCCATGTTTGATCGTGGCAGATGCTGGAACAAACAAGAAATGCTTATTCGATTGTGATGATGTATTTCATACGGGTGACGCACTTGTGTTCTGGAACTTAGGTTTGCAGCATTTCGGCGACTCTAGTAACGTTTTGATAACGTTTGTAATTCGTTTGGGTCAAATATAAACATATTCAAGTCTGACAGTTGACATCGAAAGGTTGTAACATGCATACATTACGTGAAACCCAAAGAGTTAGACGTCTAAATTCTACGGTATTATCATGTTGAATAATATTTCAGTTATATCACTGCGTGTTAGCGTAATATGATAGCATTTACTGCTTCTGGAGAAGCCTGTGGCAAAGAATACACTACTTACACATCAAAGAATGTTTTAAGTGGGGCATAGCAAGGATTTGAACCCTCGACTAGCATATTCTCGTACAGATAAGGGGTGAAACTCTACACAGCGGATTGTGGCGTCTTGTGTTACGCCACATGAACATGACCTGTCATGATTATATACAACAAAGTTGAACTGTGACAAATATAAAATTCATTCTATACTCATAAGAAATCTCTGCCAAAAACAAAGACGATTGTGCGATGCCAACTATATTATCAGATGGGCTTATGAATCACTATTAATTAAGAATTATCAATATATATTCTTTTATCTCAATTGTTCACCTCAATGGTTGTAGGCCTACATCTGTGCACAATTTTATTGAGAACGTGTGACGTCATGTTTACACTGAAAGCTATACAAAAACAGCTGTATCGCCGAATAACATAGTTCCTCAAAAAGAGAGACATGAGTGTGTGTATGCACATCTTGCTCTTCAGAAACACCTGACAGCAGACTTGTATTCAAATGATATCACCATTATAAGTGAAAGGATGAGATGAGGACTGTTAAGAACTACCTCAGTAAGTCAGTCACAATGGCAGAGGATCATAATTATACATTTACATCAACTACAAGACACGAAAACGTGACTTTGGAGATTTCGGAAGTTGTTAATGGACCTGTGGCGGTTGCATGTTTTAGTCATCACTGATCAATTGGGTGATCATTGAAAGAGGACAAAAGATGTGTCAAATAGACACTAAGATAAATTCATAGACTGTTGTAGACTGTCACTGTTAGCCTAGACACGGATTGAGTCAATGTTATGATAGTTTGGATGTGCATTTCTTCGTTTTGTTCACTAGGATGAGTCGCAGCGAGGATATTCGTGAACGATCATGAAGTCAAACTCTGAATTCAAGACGAAAGGGTCTCGATTAACGTAAAGAACGCTTCTGTATGTATTCATGCTTCTGTTATAGTGCAAACCATTTCAATACTTTTATTTAAAATTGTGCAAACCATTTCAATACTTTTATTTAACATTTCATTTATCTAAATACCTAACTGGTTCAATATGTTTCCAAGTGCACCGAAATGCTATGCCCTTTGTCTGTTTAATATATTCAGCAAACATTCGGCGTATCCCCTCTTATCATAAGCCCCTCCGGGCAGGACCCTTAATCTCCAGCGCTATCTATAAATTTCAGTTAACACCTCCTTACGTCGTCGGATCTTACGTATATACATACACGTGTGACAATGACCTTGCCACACGTTATGTGATACCTCGCTCTACAAAACCCGACTGACATGGTCAGTCAGGGAGACAGCCTGGACACAGACAGAAGGTAAGTGACAGAACGGTCCTCCCACCCGGGAAGATTGGCCACTCGGTCCCGGTGTGCGTTCTGTCACGTTATTATCAACATGTACCTTTTCGACTCATTTCAACCATCAACAATAAACATGGCTGCTGTCGTCTTAAACTTCACACCTGAGTTTTGTCTTCCGTCATCACCCTGAGCTACCATCCGAGGGCCGAAACCTACGCCCTTGGACACTTCGGAATTGTAAGGGGTTCCCACAGGAATGTGGAAGTAGTCCGTAAGCGTTTACGTCATTTCAAGAACACGGTCAATTCCGCAGTCATGTTGAAAAGCCGTATTTCATGTAAACTTCAAATTTATAAATTATTATATTGATAAGACCAGGTGTTCGCGAAATGGAGAACCTATCCTGCTCCGCTTTAGAAAAGACACGGGAACATCAAAATAGAAATCAAATTTCTCACTGATGAGTTAAATTTGCATAATGTCCTCCATACAACTGCTGTAAAACCTTTTGAAAGCTGTATTTGGGACTTGTATGTTGTAAATATGATCAAATAAGGCTGGAGCTGCTGTAAATTTGCACGACATAATGGCAAAGTTGACTGGTGGAACGTTGAAGTCATGCCATGTCATACAGTCTTGTGGATAGTTTTTGCCACTCTGAATCTTTATGCAAAGGTCTAAGTAAAAACAGAATATTGTACATGAACTGCCAGGGACGAGCTCTTCGCAAAATGTTACAAATTCACATATCTTCTCAAATATCCCATCCGTGCGTGTGCGTGTGCGTGTGTGTCTGGACTAATGTGTTGTGTATATTCTAGCCCACTGAGAATCCGTGCGGCAGTTTCACATGGACACAACACTCAAGCACAGTATACAGACTCCAAGCCGACCAGTAGTTGCTCCGGTCAGGGTCACAACGAGTACCATCTTCTCACGTCTTTTACTATGACGCGGCCGGGGATCGAGACACTGAACTTCCGCTCTCCATCATTTTGTGCAATTCCGGCAGCACAGTATTATAATTGAATTGAATTTATGGTATCATAGTAGCTTGAGGCAGTTTCCACTTTCATAGAATACTTATGGTATGTGATAATTGATAACAGATGATTGCAATAGTTCACTTAAAAAAGAATTTGTCAGAATATATGGCCACATGCCCATCCGTGTCATCATGAAAATATACGGTAACGTTAATAAAAACTTGGAAGCAAATTTCAAATTGTTTATGCCATGCTTAAAATGTGTATAGCTACATATATATTTCTTCCTTGTTGATAATTTCAGTTTCTGTGATAAATCTATTCCGCATTCTGTGCAGGGAAACGTTTAAATCAGTATACACACACAGCGTCTGGTTATTCTTTCTCTGTTGCTTATATTGCACTCAGGACGCTGTATATGCAGAAAACATGAAGGTTGGTGCTGTACATTATGCTTCTTAAGATATGGTTTCTTCTTACGTTTGATTACTTGGTTGTAAAATAATTGCTTCCTTTTTGCATTATGTTGGCGGTCGGGTAGCCTAGTGGTTAAAGCGTTGGATCGTCACCCCGAAGACCCCGGGAAGCCCATTCCTGGTGTCGCCCTCCGTGATATCGTGGAATATTGCTAAGAGCGGCGTAAAACCATACTCACTCACTTAGTGCATTATGATTTAAAGCTGGCAATGAATACACTGTCCGTAGTCAGAGTATGCGAAATGAACAACTTTGAACAACCTCACTCTGTTATTTCCAGCATAATGCATTTAGTTAATGCTGGTGATTTATTATCGTGACTTGTCGCGTCCTTCAATCTGTGTAGTGAGATGAGCCATTATCATCTGAAATCATCGTGTAAAATAAACTTAAGTCTACCTTTCAGGTGTGTATTGTGCTCTTCGTGTCTGCAGGCATACTGATGGAAGCCGACTCGGGTCTTGCTAAAGGTACATCACTCTGCATGTCATTGTGTCAAAAACTACATCTATAGTCGCCAGGATCTATTGTACAAAAGAAACTGCAAAAGTCAAAGTAATAACAGTAACGTTAAAGTGATACAGACGCTGACTGTTTTCTTTATGTCTTCAACATAAATATATCTTTCACATGACTTTGTTTGGTTAATATCTTTCAGACAATTCAAAATGCCAGGATGCATCAGCTCGGTGTAAAGGCGTCAACTGTGACAGCCCTGGTGTGGCAAATGCGTGCCCGGTGACGTGTGGACGCTGCAACCCCACAGGTTTAATGTTTTCTTCTATCTGATGTAGTGGAGCCATGTGACTGTACATCGAACCTGAACTAAACTGATAGGGCAAAAGAAAGTATACCGAGATTTCTCTTGTAACTGAAACATGAAAGAAGTTTTGCTTAATTTGATTATGTCTATTTAACAATCACTCATTCCTGCAACGCTTTGTCTGGGTACATTGGTGTAAACCTAAATTGGTCCAATGAAGACTGGGGTTAGAAATATATTTGCAACTACATGACCAGTACCATGTTTGAAATATAAATGTGTGCCGATGAAAGCAAATATATTGATTTTCTAAGATATGATGTCTAAGATATCCATCAGCAGTTGTGTATTTATTAACGAATGTAACTTTTTATTATATACTCCAGTGTGTAAGACTGAGTTTTCCGAAGTTGAGAAAAGTGATATTATAATTGCTGTGAACACAACACTTGCTATTTCACTGTAGTGAACATAACACTTTGACGGAACCATTGTCATACGAGAGCTGCCTCCCCCTAAATTGTCTCCCTTTGTCGTTAGTGACTAGCCCGTATACTTACTTCTGACGTTCCTTTTGACGTTAGGTCCACATTGACAAGGCAAAATACAGACGGTCGTTTATGGAGTTCATATCACTTCTTGCTGTTTGTTATTCTCTCGAAAATGTTTCCTTATAAACTGTAAATTTCTCATTTGACTCGTCAATCGAGACTGTTCGTTTTGCAGAGCGACATTTTTATTACTTAACAAGCGTGTATTCTTTCGCTTCCAACAGCGGTCTCCTAGTGTTCAAGAATTTTTTTGTTAAAGTTGATTATGTATATAATCATATTTAAATTTATTATACAGAATTTTCGTGACCAATAATATTATTTGACATTTATTTATTGTTTATATTTTTTTAACGATTTTGCAAACACGAAACTACTTTTTAAGTCGCAAAAACAAGGGGTGGTAAACTGTCCCTGTGTGTTAGGTAGGGAACTTTGCTTTTCAAGGATTTACATTTGTAAAGAAATACCAATTTCTGGTAGACAACCACATAAAAAGTATAAAATAAATGGGATATTCCATGAGTGAAATATCCAGTTTCTCTCATCTCGTGACCGGAGAAAAACAGATATTTCCACTCGTGGCGTATAGAATATTAAGAAGTGTTAAATCAAATCATATTTTACAAAATATAAACATATAATATTTTGTGAGTGCAGACTAATCGCCAGAATAATATAATATCGGTAGCTTAAGATAAGTTTACTTGAAAATGAAAATATAATAAAATCAACTGAGGTATGTAATCTTTTGCTCATCAGTTTATTTTCATTTTAAGTCATTTATATGCATTTTGATGGAGTATTACGGAAAACTACGGATTATTTTTAATTCATTTACGTATGCATTTATTTGACCGGCTGATTCTATTTGTGACTGCACTGATACGTGGTTGATGTTACATGTAATTACTGTTTGATTTCGATTATGATAACTGACATTCAGCAAGTCAGTATAAGTATATAATTGAGGAAGGTAACATACCTGCACTTCTTTGTACTTGTGGCAGTATCCACATTTCATGTAAATATCTGTCGAGTTCATTATTGTGTCCCACTGGGTTCCATTTCAATATTCTTCACGATTATGATCGTGGATGTGTTGGCCACACACCAGTACTTATAGGTTTCTCCGATGTGGTATACTTGGGTTCGATTTGGACCTCTTCAACAGACATGATGACGTCATAAAGCTTAACGTAACGTCGTTCATTCACAGTTGACTTTTTTCCCACGATTAATAAAACATCTGTTTTACTCCTAATGATTAACGTATTTCATGTGTCAGTGGATTGTGCTGGAACTTAAATTTAGCTCGTAAAATTCCGTAGAATCCTTTGCATCACACTGTTAGATTGGATATTTTTGTTTGTTGAGTTCCAAAACAGTAAATTATGACAACACAGAGTTGAAGGAGCACCTATTCTCAATACATCACATTTCGTTTCAATTCACACCTATCATTTTCAAAAGTAACTAAGTGCTTTGAAGTCTTGTGTTCCATTCCCGACATGGGTACAATGTGTGAAGCCCATTTCTGGTGTCTCCCGCCATGATATTGCTGGATTATTGCCAAAAGCGTCGTAAAACCATACTCACTCATTCACTTGTGTGACCCCTACATACCATTTCATAATATGCTCACATGATCAGCTATCAATACCATTAAATGTGTGGGATGAACACCTTGCTTGATACTTTGTTTACGTAAAGTGAAAAAAACAGTTAATTCAACGTTCGAGTTTTCTTTAAACTAGATTGACAACCATGAAATTGCAAAACTCAAAAGCTTTTATCAAATTTATTTCATCACTGTTTACTGTTTACTTTTTTAATCACCAACTATACTTCATTCCGATTGATATAATTTATATGCTAACAATCCCAGATGAAATATTCTGTAAGTATGAACTAGTTCGGAGGCTGTTTTTTGCAGCCCAAATCGTTTATAAACGTTCGGACGGGGGTTAACACAACTGCACTTGACAAACTCTTACTCAAATACAATAACATCGTGTATAAACTCCAACAATATGATCAATGAACTTTAGTTGGCTTAATGCCACGAAAATAACGTTCTTCTATTTTGTAGACTGTCGACCTGGTATGTACTGGAATGGCACCACTTGTGCACAATGCTTGGACGGGCTGCATGCTGAAAACAACGGAAGTTGTCCGTGTATCATACCAGGCAGATGGGGATCAAAGTGTGAACATCAGTGCAACAAAGGGTGTTCGGGTGGTATGTGTCACCCACTATCTGGAGAATGTGACAACTGTAAACGGGACAGGTATGGCAAGTCCTGTGAAGAGACATGTGCCAACTGTAATAACTGCATTAATACATCCTCAAACTGTCACCGAACAACTGGAACCTGTCTGTGTGGTTGTAGACAAGGCTTCTATGGAGGTCCATGTGAACGACGCTGCCCTGCCAACTGTAGACTCAAAACATGTAATTCCTCTGGAATCTGTGTTCAAGGTTGTAAGGAAGGATACTTCGGGCCAAAATGTGATGAAAACTGTGGAGAATGTGACGATCAATCTTGTTCAAGAATAGGTACATGTTTGAAAGGTTGCAACAGTGGATGGCACGGTTTGAAATGCAACACCCCCTGCAGTTACAACTGTGAACATTTAAATTGTCATCAGAACGGAACATGCATGGCATGCATGGGTGGGTTTCATGGCGACCAATGCAACAAAAACTGTTCTGCTGGATGTGCCACGAGACAGTGTAACAGAGATAGCAATGTAAAGTGCCTTAATACAAGTTGTAGTCAGACCTCTGGGGAATGTGACTATGGTTGTGTATCGGGCTGGTATGGAGCCACGTGTAGTGCCACATGTCCGGACAACTGTTCTGCTGGCACATGCAGCAGAGACGATGGAACCTGTGTTTACGGTTGTAACACTGGATGGTACAAGGCAGAGTGTGATATTCCATGTCCACCAGGGTGTAAAGGAAGGACATGTGCCAGAGAAACTGGAATATGTGCAGGTGGTTGCACATACGCACTGTATGGTCCACACTGTAATCAGTCATGTCGCTGTCTGATGTCCCGATGTAACGCGGCGGGCTTATGTGCGCGGTGTCAGAATGGCTACTATGGCCAGAGCTGTTCTTCAACATGTCCATCGAGATGTGATACCTGTGAGCAATACACCGGCGACTGTGTTACTTGTGTGGAAGGCTGGCACGGTCACCTGTGCAAAGGTAAGAAGCGTGATGTGCTGATATTAGAGTCAAGTCTTAGTTGTTCAAGCTACTGATCGATCATTTCTGAAAAGGTTTAAAATTTACATTCAGGATATTGTCCCGTTTAATTTAAGTCATCGACAATTAGGCCCAGATGGACCCATATTGTCATCTCTGCGTCTGTAATTTGTCATTTAAGCTAAAGGGCCTGTCACACACTACCGATGTACCTAGCCGGGACTAAACAACGGCGAGAAAACCGGCGGAGCTCCGGCGAGAAAGCACTTGAAAAATCAAAATTGATAGTAGCAATACCGATGTAGTACCGGCGTTCCCGTTGTGATACCGTTGTTCTACAGTTGTCCTACCGATGTAAGGATGTACAGAATACCACGTTTCTGTCACCTTAGTGTTACCGATGCACCGCCGATGTTATACCGCTGCCCACCGTTGACCGGAGCTATAGCGGAGTAATACCGTTGTGCTGCGGATGCACTACCGATGTGCTACTATGTGTACATCGGAAGGACAACGGTGTGACGGTGGAGCTCCGGTATCACATCGGCGGCGCATCGGTACTACTTCGGTGGTATTCGGTAGTACTACGGTATCACATCGGTACCAGTACGGTACACATTGAGGCCACCGGAGAGCCTGTTCTTAACGATGTGATATCGTTGCGCTGCCGTACTAGTACCGATTCCCGAAAATCGCCAAATTTGTGCTCTGGTATAGCTCCGGCGACCCAAATCGGCTAGGTGTGACAGGCCCTTAAGCCAGTGAATCAGGCACACCCTCGCTTTAGACATATAAGGACATGTCAGCAGTATGTCCTTATAGTACTGAAGTGATGCGGGTCTTAGACGTTTTCCACAGTGGTGAAACCCATGAGCATCCGAAACCTACAAAACATTAATAGAGTGAACCGTTATTCGAATCCACGTTCATAGGTTTGCGACTCCTTAGATAACTTCTCCCATTCCCTCTTCAACCTCAACACTCACCCTCACCATCACCCTAAACCCATCTCCCACCCTCACCCTTATCCCATCTACCACCCTCACCATCACCCTAAACCCGTCTCTAAAACCTCACCCTCAACACTAATCCTCACCCTCACCTTAAACCCATCTCCCACACTCACCCTCACCCTCACCCCATCTCTAAAACCTCGCCCTCAACACTAATCCTCACCCTCACCTTAAACCCATCTCCCACCCTCACCCTCACCCTCACCCCATCTCTCAACTTCGCCCTCAACACTAATCCTCACCCTCACCCTCAACCCATCTCTCACCCTCGCCCTCAACACTAATCCTCACCCTCACCCCATCTCTCACCCTCGCCCTCAACACTAATCCACACCCTCACCCTAAACCCATCTCCCACACTCACCCTCACCCTCACCCCATCGCTTACCCTCGCCCTCAACACTAATCCACACCCTCACCTTAAACCCATCTCCCACCCTCACCCTCACCCTCACCCTCACCCTCACCCCATCTCTCAACCTCGCCCTCAACACTAATCCTCAACCTCACCCTCAACCCATCTCTCACCCTCGCCCTCAACACTCATCCTCACCCTCACCCCATCTCTCACCCTCGCCCTCAACACTAATCCACACCCTCACCCTAAACCCATCTCCCACACTCACCCTCACCCCATCGCTCACTATCGCCCTCAACACTAATCCACACCCTCACCCTAAACCCATTTCCCACCCTCACCCTCACCCTTTCCCCATCTCTCACCCTCGCCCTCAACACTTATCCTCACCCTCACCCTCAACCCATCTCCCACCCTCACCCTCACCCTCACCCCATCTCTCACCCTCGCCCTCAACACTAATCCTCACCCTCACCCTCACCCCATCTCTCACCCTCGCCCTCAACACTAATCCTCACCCTCACCCTCGCTCTCGCTTCGTTCTCACCTTCACCTTCACCCTCAACCCCACCCTCAACCTCAACCCCACCCTCACCTTCACCCTCAACTTCACCCTCACCCGTATCCGCATCTGCAACCTCACCTTCATCCTCATCCCCACTCCAACCCCTACTCCCCCCTCCAGCTTCAATCCTATATCGACACATTGAACTAAGTCTCTTCTGTTCATAATTTCATTTTAACAGAGCTGAATGATACTGTCATATTCCGAAACATGTTGACCTATATATTAACTGTTGGTGAATTATGTACCCTTACTAGTTTGTTTAGCAAGATGAATGTTCCACTTTTGCAGAGTCATACGTGCAGTCACTTCGTCATCGGGTCCGTGTTTTGTCAACATGCATTGGAGTTGTCCTCTTTGGTGTTGGAATTGTAGTGGCCTTCATTATCATCAGGTAATACATCCTTTGTTCTTATACAAGAATGTCCAGCAGTGCATGAAGAATAAGTAACGTAAGTATCTGCAAGTATAGACTTAGAATGCATTGAAATGTAAGCTAAAATAAATATTAATGTTTCAACATGGTCAATATCACATCTTGTGTCTTCCTTTATTGACAGTAGATCATAGTTTTCATTAACAAATACTTGATCGTGACTTGAATAGCTAATTAATGAATTTGATGTTCCAGAAAAAAGTGCACTGGATCTCTCAGGGGCATTTATCTCTCCCCTGTCCGAACTGACCATCTTGTTTCGGATGACATTTCACTCCAAGAGTTCAGCGAGGACGGTGAAAGTGGACAATCTCACTATGAAACTATTCCAGACGATTCCCAGGGAGGATATGAGGCGCTTACACCTTCAACTTCAGGTACTTCCGGGTACACAGCTCTGCCGCCGTCGCTTGATAATGTCCGGGTGACAGGGGTCTAATTATTCTATCGGTTTCATACTTTGAGTTGTGTGTTGAGTTTCTATTTGACGTTCCGTCTTTTGCCTACCACACATTGAAACCGGCGTTGACTACAGTAAACACATAGGGCAGATGTTTAACATACTCAGTTACCTGTTCTATCAAGTCGGAGAAATTCAATCATAGCCTTATGAGAGCGGAGAGCGGAAGGTCCGGGGTTCGATCACCGGCCGCGTCATACCAAAAGACGTTAAAAGATGGTACTTGTTGTTCGGCTCGGCTCGGCGCTCGGCTTTAATGGGTTAAAACAAGGACTGGTGTTCTGTGGCTGAGTGGGTTAATCATGTTAAAATGCGGCATGGTATCTCATTGTGTTAGCACAATAAACCGGCGTCAGTCCGGACTAGTACAAGCAGCCATACTCACACACCTGTATGCACGTCGCTATGTAAGTGCAATAATCTTGGACGCCACATTAAATCCCATTTCACCTCACCACCTTCAGTTCTCACCACGAATGTATTGGACCACGAGCCTCTATATATCTATACATTGCTTATAAGGTGCAGAACTTTGCTTCAATCTCCCCATATATGTGTAGGGTATAACGTTGGGTAGTCAAGCTGTATGTGCTGATCCCCTAAACACTGTACAGTTGCAAGTTAAGCGGTAGTTTAGCTTATCGCCATAGGTTCTTCTGAGCTTGACCTTGGAGATCATAAACCAGAAACAGTGAGTTCTCATTTCACCAGCTGAGCGCAGTAACAATTCCATTTTATTTGTTTTAATTAGAAACAACAGTAGTTAACATGAATATATTGTTTGTGTTTATGAAACTGCTTTTAACTTAATAAAATCCACTTTCAATACATTGTTCCTCGTTTCAATTACCAGCATGCCTGCAACAGAAAATTGTTGTTAGTTGTCTTAGTCCGTCTTAAATGTAGATACAGAAGTTGATATGGATGACACACGTCAATCATCAACATACAAGGAAGGCATACTATATCAATAACGTGTGTGTATGTATTCACGTTTGACACCATCTGACTGAACCGCACCCGTGGTCTAGTGGCAGAGCGTCCGCCCAGAGAACGGAAGGTCCGGGGTTCGATCCCCGGCCGCGTCATACCAAAAGACGTTAAAAGATGGTACTTGTTGTTACCCTGTATGGCGCTCAGCACAAAGGGGCTAGAACAAGGACTGGTCGGCTCGGAGTCAGTACACTGTGTCTGAGTGAGGTAGTCATGTTAAACTGCATCATGGTATCTCAGTGATCTAGCAAACTAAATCGGCATTAGTCCGAAATAGTACAAGCAGCAACACACACACGTGCATGCAGGTCGCTACATAAGTACAATAATCTTGGATGCAACGTTAAACCCAATTTCATTTCACCTCACTCATCTGGGTGGAACTGGCATTCTTCTGGGCTACGAGTAAATGCAGGTAATACACCCCTCTTGAAATAAGCGTTTTTATTTGATAGTTAAGTTCATTTTCAAGTCGCTTCTTCGATGTATGGACCAAAAGCGTATAAGTACATCACTTACTCCCTAAATGTTGTATCATTTTTTGTCGTTTATAAGGCGCTCACTCGTCTTGTCAAAGACCCGTGTTCCATTTCCACTGGGTACAATGGGTGACGTCCATTTGATGTTGTAGGAGTATTGCTACTCGACTATTTGCGGAAATCCATATCATGTATCAATGCTAGGGTGTAAAGTCAACTTTTAAGCACTAATGTCTTCTCAAGTCAAGTTATCTAACTCTTGTTACTGTCAGTCCTTAATCGACAACCTCCTAAAACCCAAAGAGTTAGACGTCTAAATACTACCGTATTATCATGTTGAATAATATTTCAGTTATATCACTGCGTGTTAGCGTAATATGATAGCGTTTACTGCTTCTGGAGAAGCCTGTGGAAAAGAAAACACCACTTCCACATCAAAGAATGTTTTAAGTGGGGCATAGCAAAGATTGGAACCCTCGACTAGCATATTCTCGTACAGATAAGGAATGCAACTCTACACAGCGGATTGTGGCGTCTTGTGTTATGCCACATGAACATGACCTGTCATGATTATATACAACAAAGTTGAACTGTGACAAATATAAGCGACAAAATTCATTCTATACTCATAAGAAATCTCTGCCAAAAACAAAGACGATTGTGCGATGCCAACTATATTATCAGATGGGCTTATGAATCACTATTAATTAAGAATTATCAATATATATTCTTTTATCTCAATTGTTCACCTCAATGGTTGTAGGCCTACATCTGTGCACAATTTTATTGAGAACGTGTGACGTCATGTTTACACTGAAAGCTATACAAAAACAGCTGTATCGCCGAATAACATAGTTCCTCAAAAAGAGAGACATGAGTGTGTGTATGCACATCTTGCTCTTCAGAAACACCTGACAGCAGACTTGTATTCAAATGATATCACCATTATAAGAGAAAGGATGATATGAGGACTGTTAAGAACTACCTCAGTAAGTCAGTCACAATGGCAGAGGATCATAATTATACATTTACATCAACTACAAGACACGAAAACGTGACTTTGGAGATTTCGGAAGTTGTTAATGAACCTGTGGCGGTTGCATGTTTTAGTCCTCATTGATCAATTGGTTGATCATTGAAAGAGGACAAAAGATGTGTCAAATAGACACTAAGATAAATGCATAGATTGCTGTAGACTGTCACTGTTAGCCTAGACACGGATTGAGTCAATGCTATGATAGTTGTAATGTGCATTTCTTCGTTTTGTTCACTAGGATGAGTTGCAGCGAGGATATTCGTGAACAATCACGCAGTCAAACTCTCTGACGTTTCTCACTGTATACTAAAACTCTGAATTCAAGATGAAAGGGTCTCAATAATCAGATAAAACGCTTCTGTATGTATTCATGCTACGGAATTGTAGTGGGTTCCCACAGGAATGTGGAAGTAGTCCGTCAGTCTTTACGTCATTTCAAGAACACGGTCAATTCCGCAGTCATGTGGAAAAGCCGTATATCATGTAAACTTCAAATTTATAACTTATTATATTGATAAGACCAGGTGTTCGCGAAATGCAGAACCTATCCTGCTCCACTTTAGAAAAGACACGGGATCATCAAAATAGAAATCATATTTGTCACTGATGCGTTCAACAAGGCTTGAGCTGCTGTAAATTTGCACGACATAAAGGCAAAGTTGACTATTGGGACGTTGAAGTCATGCCTCTTGTCATACAGTCTTGTGGATAGTTTTTGTCACTCTGAAGTTCTAAGTAAAAACAGAATATTGTACATGAACTGCCAGGAACGAGCTCTTTGCAAAATGTTACAAATTCAAATATCTTCTCAAATAGCTCATCCGTTCGTGTGTGCGTGTGCGTGTGCGTGTGTGTCTGTTTGTATTACTCCGGACTAATGTGTTGTGTATATACTAGCCCACTGAGATACCGTGCGGCAGTTTCACATTGACACAACACACAGACACAGTATACAGACTCCAACCCGACCAGTAGTTGCTCCAGTCAGAGTTACAGCGAGTACCATCTTCTCACGTCTTTTACTATGACGCGGCCGGGGATCCAGACACTGAACTTCCGCTCTCCATCATTTTGTGCAATTCCGGCAGCACAGTATTATAATTGAATTGAATTTATGGTATCATAGTAGCTTGAGGCAGCTGCTACTTTCATAGAATACTTATGGTATGTGATAATTGATGACAGAGGATTGCAATAGGTCACAAAAAGCATTTGTCAGAATATATGGTCACATGCCCATCCGTGTCATCATGAAAATACACTGTAACGTTATTAAAAACTTGAAAGCAAATTCCTTCTTTTTTATGCCCTGCTTAAAATGTGTATAGCTACATATATATTTCTTCCTTGTTGATTATTTCAGTTTCTGTGATAAATCTATTCCTCATTCTGTGCAGGGAAACGTTTAAATCAGTATACACATACAGCGTCTGGTTATTCTTTCTCTGTTGCTTATTACACTCAGGACGCTGTATATGCAGAAAACATGAAGGTTGGTGCTTTACATTATGATTATTTAGATATGGTTTCTTCTTACGTTTGATTTTTTGATTGTGAATAATTGCTTCCTTCATGCATTATGTTGGCGGTCGGGTAGCCTAGTGGTTGAAATGTTCGATCGTCACCCTGAAGACCGGGGAAGCCCATTTCTGGTGTCCCCCGCCGTGATATTGCTGGTATATTGCTAAGAGCGGCGTAAAACCATACACACTCACTTAATGTATTATTATTTAAAGCTGGCCATGAATACACTGTCCGTAGTCATAGTGTGCGAAATGAACAGCTTTGAACATCCTCAGTCTGTTATTTCCAGTATATTGCATCATTGTGTTTAGTTGATGCTGGTTATTTATTATCGTGTCTTGTCACGTCCTTCAATCTGTGCAGTGAGATGAGCCATTATCATCCGAAATCATCATGTAAAATAAACTGCCTTTCAGGTGTGGGTTGTGCTCTTCGTGTCTACATGCATGCTGGTGGAAGCCGAATCCGGTCTTGCTAAAGGTACATCACTCTGCATGTCATTGTGTCAAAAAATACATCTATAGTCTCCAGGATCTATTGTCCTGTAGAAACTGCAAAAAGCAAAGTCATAACAGTAACATTAAAGTAATACAGGTGAGGTGAAATGGGGTCTAACGTCGCGTCCAAGATTATTGCACTTATATAGCGACGTGCATGTACGTGAGTGTGTTTGTGTGGCTGCTTGTACTAGTCCGGACTAATGCCGATTTATAGTGCTAGCTCACTGAGATACCATGCCACAGTTTGACATCAATACCCCACTCATACATAGTGCACTGTGTGTGTGAGTGTGCGTGCGTGCGTGCGCGCGCTTGTACTAGTCCGGACTGATGCCGATTTATAGTGAGTTTGGTTTAACGCCGCTTTTAACAAAATTCCAGTTATATCGCGGCGTCGATTTATAGTTCTAGTCCACTGAGATACCATGCCGCAGTTTAACATGAATACCCCACTCAGACACAGTATACTGACTCCGAGCCGACCAGTCCTTGTTTTAACCCCTTAATGCCGGGCGCCAGACAGGGTAACAACAAGTACCATCTTTTAGCGTCTTTTGGTATGCCGCGGCCAGGGATCGAACCCAGGACCTTCCGCTCTCCGGGCGGACGCTCTACCTCTTGACTACTACGAAGGCGGTCTAAAGTAATACAGACGCTGACTGTTTTCATTATGACTTCAACATCAATATATCTTTCACATGATTTTGTTTGGTTAATATCTTTCAGACAATTCAAAATGCCAGGATGCATTAGCTTGGTGTAAAGACGTCAGCTGTGACAGCCCTGGTATGGCTGATGAGTGCCCGGTGACGTGTGGACGCTGCAACCCCACAGGTTTAATGTTTTCTTCTATCTGATGTAGTTAAGCCATATGAATGTACATCGAACTTGAACTAAACTGAGGGGCAAAAGAAAGTACACTGAGTTTGCTCTTGTAACTGATACATGAAAGAAGTTTTGCTTAATTTGATTATGTCTATTTTACAATCACTCATTCCTGCAACGCTTTAAACCTAAATTGCTTCAATGAAGACTGGGGTAAGAAATATATTTGCAACCACATGACCAGTACCATGTTTGAAATATAAATGTGTGCCGATGAAAGCAAATTTATTGATTTTCTAAGATATGATGTCTAAGATATCCATCAGCAGTTGTGTATTTAACGAAGGTAACTTTTTATTATATACTTCATTGTGAAAGACTGAGTTTTCCGAAGTTGAGAAAAGTGTTATATTCATTTCAGTGAACATAACACTTGATATTTCACAGCAGTGAACTCAACACTTGATATTTCACAGCAGTGAACATAACACTTTGACGGAACCATTGTCATACGAGAGTTACCTCCCCCTAAATGTCTCCCTTTGTCGTAAGTGACTAGCTCGTATACAAACTACTGACGTTCTTTTTGACGTGAGGTCCACATTGACAAGGCAAAATAATGACAGATGGTCGTTTATGGAGTTAATGTCACTTGTTGCCGTTTGTTATTCTCTCGGAAATGTTTCCTTCTCAATCGAGACTGTTCGTTTTGCAAAGGGACATTTTTATTACTTTCGCTTCCAACAGCGGTCTCCTAGTTTTCAAGAATATTTTTTGTTAAAGTTGATTATGTTTATAACCATCAGCTATTGATACCATTAAATATTTTGGATGAACACCATGCTTGATACTATTTGTTTACGAAAAGTGAAAACAACAGTTAATTCAACGTTCGAGTTGTCTTTAAACTACAATAACAACCATGACATGTCAAAGCTCTCAAAAAATTTATCAAATGTATTTCATCACTGTTTACTGTTTACTTTTTTAACTATACTTCATTTGGTACATATGCTAACAATACGAAGAGGGGAATATTCTGTAACTAGTTCAGAGGCTGTTTTTTGCAGCCCAAATCGTTTGGACGGAGGTTAACACAACTGCACTTGGCATACTCTTACTCAAATACAATAACATCGTGTATAAAATCTAACAACATGATCAATGAACTTTAGATTTAATTGGCTTAATACCACGAAAATAACATTCTTTTCTTTTGTAGACTGTGGACCTGGTATGTACTGGAATGGCACCACTTGTAAACAATGCTTGGACGGGAGATGGGGATCAAAGTGTGAACATCAGTGCAACAAAGGGTGTTTGGGTGGTACATGTCACCCACTGTCTGGAGAATGTGACAACTGTAAACGGGACAAGTATAACAAGTTCTGTGATAACACATGTAATGCCAACTGTAATAACTGTAGAGATACATCCTCAAACTGTCACCAAACAACTGGAACCTGTCTGTGTGGATGTAGACAAGGCTTCGGTGGAGGTACATGTGAACAACGCTGCCCTGACAACTGTAGATTCAAAAGATGTAATTCCTCTGGAATCTGTGTTCAAGGTTGTAAGGAAGGATACTTCGGACCAAAATGTGATGAAAACTGTGGAGAATGTGACGATCAATCTTGTTCAAGAATAGGTACATGTTTGAAAGGTTGCAACAGTGGATGGCACGGTTTGAAATGCAACACCCCCTGCAGTTACAACTGTGAACATTTAAATTGTCATCAGAACGGAACATGCATGGCATGCATGGGTGGGTTTCATGGCGACCAATGCAACAAAAACTGTTCTGCTGGATGTGCCACGAGACAGTGTAACAGAGATAGCAATGTAAAGTGCCTTAATACAAGTTGTAGTCAGACCTCTGGGGAATGTGACTATGGTTGTGTATCGGGCTGGTATGGAGCCACGTGTAGTGCCACATGTCCGGACAACTGTTCTGCTGGTACATGTAACAGAGATGGTGGATCGTGTCTATCTTGTAGGGAGGGATACAGAGGAACACACTGTAACATGTCATGTCCTCAACATTGTGTTGAATGTCAGCAGAATGCCAGTAACTGCACATCATGTGAGCCTGGTTATTTTGGAAACACGTGTGAGAAAGAGTGCGACGGTTGCCTGGATGGAACATGTAATATCACAGATGGGGTGTGCATATCCGGCTGTAAACCAAGCTTGTATGGACGAGAATGTCGGTTCAATTGCAGCAGAAATTGTTTGAGGCAAAATGGTGCCTCGTTGTGTTTTCAAAGTAACGGAACCTGTGTTTACGGTTGTAACACTGGATGGTACAAGGCAGAGTGTGATATTCCATGTCCACCAGGGTGTAGCGGGACTACGTGTGATGACTTCACTGGCAGATGTTCAAATGGTTGCACAGATGCACTGTATGGTCCACACTGTAATCACACATGTAGCAGCAACTGCAGGAATAGTGGGTGTCAAATGGATAGCACTAACAGGGCTGTACTTTCCTGTACAGTTGGATGTGAAGATGGCATGTGGGGCGACTACTGTGCCAGTACCTGCCCTATCCACTGTCCAAAATGCAACAGAACCATTGGTTCCTGTGTGAAACGTGAGAACCATAGTGAGTGCCTTAGAGAGATAGAAGGATTGACACACTAGAGCTCGACACGCCGACTGTCATACAAAATGTTTAAACGACCAATAATAATATATTCCTATCTGTTCTCAGTACATGAATATGCTCGATAGTCAGTAGAAAGCGTCAACCCTCCATGTACTTATAATAAACTGTGAGTAAAGATTAGTATTGATCTGCACATTGTGACGTCACATTTGGCACTTTTCCCATTAACTTTAAATGTTGACCAAATGCAGGTATGGATTGTATTAAACTAATTAGGATTTATGCAAACAAGACGTAATGAGCGAGAGCGGAACCAAAACAGTAGATCAAGTTATTAGTTTCTTGTATCTATCGTGGGGGCGGTCTGGTAGCCCATTGGTTAAAGCGTTCGCTCGTCAAGCCGAAGACCCGGGTTAGATTCCCGACATGGGTACAATATGTGAAGCCCCGCCGTGATAAGGTTTGAATATTGCTTAAAGCGGCGTAAAACCATACTCGCTCACTCACTCACTGTATCTATCGTGGTACGTCGAGAGATCATGCATTGTCACAGCAATCATCAGGCTCTATAACGGGTTTGGCTTTATAGTGACGAGGCTAATAAAATGAAGTATATTTTGATATTATTTGAAAACAGATATGGTTATTTAATATTTTTGTACCACTTCTTTGCATGAAACATTTATATTGACGAAAACTATAACATATACATGTAAACATTAAGAGACCAAAAGTAACTCCAGTTCAGATAGTGTTTAGAGGTAAAATAATGTACATTTGAGTTAATTAATTTTTTAGGAATATACTGAGGAAGTATTATGATGATGGGCAACAAGCATTTATACATAACGTCTGCGTGTACTTAACGTTTTATCAGATAGGTATTTCTAAAATCTTTGTTATATAATGTAACTGTACGAATGAAAAATGACGTGTGCTCTTTATTGCGCTAGCACTTGTTAATACTGGGAAATCGTTGACCATGTTAACAGTTTCGGTTAAGTAATGTGGTTAGAATATTAAATACACTTGAACTACACATCTAGGTTAAAAGTTAATTCATAAGGAAACAATACAATATGTGCATGTTGGTGTGCTATGTTTACTGCAAATTGATGAGAACGTGCTCATTTATGTATTTCCCTCAGGGACACTTCATGGATGACGTCAGACAGTTTCATGTCACGCAACGAAGTAACAATGCAGTGACGATAATTAAAAGAGCGTTGCGGCACTGCTCGCATAAGCATTCGCACATGTCGTAAAATGGGAAATAATTCTCTTTTTGTTTCATATATAACACTGTATCATTTAAATTGGACTTTTAGTCTATGATTCAAGGTTTCACTGCCATAGAAGGGTGACAGATTGACAGTATGACGTTAGAACACTCCCATACATGGCATTATGTACGTGTAGATGCCATAAAACCATAATGATATATGCATAAATGAATTAAAGAAGTGAAATTAGACAATGCTCTCGAATCAACTTAATATTTTTACGAAATATTAATGTCCACTTATATCTCCAAAGAAAATCATCAAGAGTCAAATTTCTTCTAACATTGTACGATACCGACTATGTTATAAGCATGTGTTTAGGAATCACAATCAAATATTCGGTGATGATACCAGGTGTTCAACATGAGGTCAGAAATTATTATCGAAAACTTTCCTTTACGAAAAAGTTGCTTATTTTTTCATTTATTTGAAGACATATTGCTCTAATCCTTCTATATTCTCAGCAACTATTCGTGCCGTGTCTTATGTTTCCATTTAGAACTGGGAATCTACAATAAATTCTTGCTCTTGATGAATATGCGCCAACAATGCACCGTTTGGTCAACAGACATAATTATTTAATGGAATGTGCCATAAAATATAAAGGATAAATAACATATGTACAAAATATTACGCAATGGAATCATAACCTACGTTTGTCTTTTGTGGAAAGAACAAATAACGTCTATAAATACTGTCGTGTATTTCATATCATGCATTACAGAAACACCTCAAACCAACACTGTTGTCCCTTGGCTGGTGGTTCTGTTTGTGATCATCATCATTCTTCTTATAATGGCTCTATTTGTCGTAAGAAGGTAAGAACAACAAACCGCTTGGTCAATCTTATCTCTTATACGAATAGAAACATGATTTCACAGCTGACCAAACCCAAGTGTCACAGTAACCAAAGACTTGCATCATGTGCAGTTTATTCTTACATTTTAATACTTTTTCAGGTTCTGGTACTGATTGTTATCCTGGGTTTTCTTTTAGGAATAAACACCACAATATCCTGAAATGGAGATACACTGTCGGTCATTCTCCAAGCAGCTCGACTGTAATGTCCCTAATCAATCCTTCGTATCAGTCGACGCCAAGAGGTAACTGGGTATTCGTGAATACACGGTCAATCATTTGATGACTTAAAAATGTCAGCATTTTTTTTGTATTAAGAATATCACAATGATGATCTTCTTTGAACAGTATATAAAAACAAAATAGATTGGATTGTACTCACAGTTGCTATGATCTGTGTCCAATTGTGATAGTTGTGAAGGGGACTGTACTCCACTGGTTAAACATATCCAGTATAGGTCCAATTGTTCCGATTGGTGTCATGTGTGAATCTTAGACAGTATCTAGTTGTTTTATCATATCGCTAAAACTGCCGACTCTTTATAATGTGTTTCAGGTTCCAGAACTCCTGAGGATTCTGACTACCAAGAGCTAGAGGCTCTGACGAATACAGTCAGAGAGGATGATTACATCACCGCAAGAGATACAGACGATGCTTACACACTTACGTCTAATGAGTCCTGTAATGATGGGGGATTTACACCTGACCTTGGTCCTCCTCCGTGTCATGTGACAGACGATTCACATCCGAACACCATGTTGTCAACAGAAGTGATGGTGCAAGGTCTGAGACTCTACGTCGAACAGATGAAGAGGAGTGGTGGTTTCACAATGCAGTGCTATGTATGTCAGTTCTTGATTCTATTTGAAGGCATGCTGGGATATGGTATATCAATCATTTACGAATACCTTCCCTACGTTTAAAGGTAGATTTAAAATTTTCAACTTCAGACTTATCCACATTAGTCTTTTGTGCATAACATATCCATATGTTATTGTTATTATATTATTATACTCAGTTAATAAAACCATATATATCTATAGCCATGATAATCATTCGTAAACACGAATACGTATGACCTTCAACGTTTTCTTACATTCACTGGTCAATCCTATTTCTGATATTTGAACATGGCATGTTTTAGAACCTTCCCTGTGGCAAGCTTGGCCCCTGTGACGAAGCCGAGTTACCAGAGAATGCTTCCAAAAACAGATACAGAAACATATTACCCTGTAAGTATGAGTAGACTTGTTTCTACTATTACAGTAATGCCATTACTATTACAGTAATACCATTACAATTACAGTAATACCATTACTATTACAGTAATTCCATTAACCATAGAGTTTTGAAATACTGCTTTATGTACATGTCTCTCCGCCTGTTAAAGTGCATGCTTATCCGTGAAGTCTTTATATATTAAACAAGAACAATTCAAGAAATTTGTATATGTGCAATTACAGATCCCTTGATACGCATCAAGTCCTGTGTGGAAGTGAATAGTCTTTAATTTATTCATAAAGTACAATTCAAGAAATTTGCATATGTGCAATTACAGATCCCTTGATACGCATCAAGTCCTGTGTGCAAGAGAATAGTCTTTAATTTATTCATAAAGTACAATTCACGAAATTTGCATATGTGCAATTACAGATCCCTTGATACGCATCCAGGCTTGTGTGCAAGTGAATAGTCTTTAATTTATTCATAAAGTACAATTCACGAAATTCGCATATGTGCAATTACAGATCCCTTGATACGCATCCAGTCCTGTGTGCAAGTGAATAGTCTTTGATTTATTAAACCAGTACAATTCACGAAATTTGCATATGTGCAATTACAGATCCCTTGATACGCATCCAGTCTAGTGGATCTGGGTGTGTTTGTAACATTTTGATTACTAATAATATAGTGCAATACAAGAACTTTAGTTGTTCTGACAGAAATGTGCATGTACATCACTCTGGCAGTCAGGAAGTGTGTCTGTTGTTGACACCACTGTCAGCAATCTTCCACTGCATTATGGTTGCATGCAAGTAATCGCGTCTGGACCAGACAAGCCAGTGATAGAATGCATGAGCAATGGTTTGGTTTGTTTTTATCGCCGCACTCAGCAATATTCCAGCTATATGACGGCGGTCTGTAAATAATTGAGTCTGGACCAGACAATCCAGTGATTAATATCAGGAGCATCGATCCACGCAATTGGGATCGATGACATGCATCAACCAAGTCAGCGAGCCTGACCACCCGGTCCCTTTAGTCGCCTTTTTACGACAAGCATAGTCGCCTTTTACGGCAAGCATGAGTTGCTGAAGACCTATTCTACCCCGGATCTTCACGGGTCTCATGAGCAATGGAGCACGATGGTGTGCAAAGAGTCATGTTTCCGAGTCTGACATCAATATCCTCCTTTGATCGGATCTTTCCACAATGATGGGATCCTTGAGATGTATTTTTCCCCAGCATCCCAAAGAGATCAGTAACACAGTAGGGTCATGTATGTAGTTCAGAAACATTTGTTCACCTATGTCATCACTGATTTTCAGTTATCCATTCATATACATGTAATTTGCATCACTCTTTGGCCTTTTACATCTTGTGAAATATGTTTCGGCAGACGAAGTATGTCATATGAAGTATGGATGTATTTGTTCTTTTCCAGATGATCATTGCAGAGTAAAGCTTTCCCCTATCTCCAACATCCCTGGTTCCGACTATATCAACGCTAACTACATAAACGTAAGTTCTGTAGGTGACATGAACATGTTTCTTTACCTATCCTGGAAAATGGTTCACAGATAATTTGGATCATATACGATAACGATAGAACAAACCAAGAGTGGTCTCAGCTATGATATTGTTTAACACCTTTCCGGTTATAATCGTTTTTCAGCAGTCCATGCTTGTGAGAGGCGACTAAAGGGTTTGGGTGGTCAGGCTCGCTGACTTCGTTATACACGCTATCGTGTTTCAATTGCGTAAATCGACGCTCATGATGTCAATCATTAGATTTTCGGGTCTAGACTCGATTATTAAATGATCGTCGTCATACAGCTAGTATATTGCTGAGAGCGGCGTTAATCAACAAAACATCCAAAATTATGACGGACATTTAGAACAATGTTGTAGGAAAACAAGGAAGCACTGGACCTCATACTTTCCTGATGGTGTTAAACATTATCACGCAACAGATGCCCTATTTGTTGCGTGAACCAACCCTCGGTAAGAGCAACGGCAGAATTGTTACAACGGTACACATATAACTGTGTCCGGTCGACCGCGAGGTCTGGTGCGAACACATATGGAATAATGTGTGTCACTAGCCACCCAAAATTCTCAAAATTTGGCAACGTTCTGCAAGGACAGGGCCGTTCAAATAACAGTGACATACGTAGCTCAAATCAACAGCGACCTTCCATCTTCTTCATACGGTTTGATCTTCAGTCTTCGCCCTCGTGATGCAACAATATGAGACCAAACAGATGATGCATAAACATATTCCATTTTGCTATGTACCAGATAACGCTCAGGCTAATGTTGGGACTTCGACCGAGTTATCATCGTACATTACCTGATGTAAGGCACTGCAAATGTTATCCCAATGCCTTGTTATTGACACTAGTATTTCCTTGTTTCAGGGATACGGAGAGCAACGTACATTTGTGGCTACACAAGGTAATATTCCTCGCTTGATTGTTTCATGTCTACACAGTCGGTATCAGTTCCAAGAGGAACTTGTTCCAGTTAAACATTTTGAACTAACATACTATTTTTAAGAAATAAACTTTCCTTCTACTTTTCCAGGACCTTATGGGGAAGTTATACGGGATTTCTGGAGGATGCTGTGGGAAATAGATGCCAGTAAACTAATCATGCTAACAAACTGTGTAGAAAACAGAAAGGTATTGAGCAGTGTGATATTCATTTATTCGCAAAGTCTGTTCATGCAGATTCTCCTTAAAAGAACATGTGTATAAGTCTTTGTAGCACAACATGTCTGTTCTGAAGCCCTTGTTCTATAGTTTTATCATAATAGTTTTGTTTCTGGAAAGTAAACCTTTCTCCGCGTGATGATTTCGTGATACGGATACAATGTGATGTTAATATTAACGTTGATAATGTGTATACTCAGTTTGATTTACATGTGGATGCTCAAAACACTAAACTCCTCTCGATATTTTTTTAAGATTTAAAGTGAACTAGTGTCAAATTCAGTTGAAGTAGCGCCCCAATCGCATTCAGTCGTTGTAAATCTATGGCAAAATAATAATTAAAACAATTTGGAATTGTTTCCATTGAGTTAAGTTTTATAGGACTGGCATTTAATCCTCGCACCCCTTAATGTTTTCCAGGCGAAGTGTGAGAAGTACTGGCCCGACTTCGGCCACCCAGGCTCCAACTACGACGATGTCCATGTTCAGTGTGTGGCCGAGGAGGAGATGATGGACTACACAGTCAGGACGTTCTCCATACACAGGGTACGGAAACATGTACATACAGTCTCTCCACTGTGAATAGCGAACATATCTCACAATCTTCATTTGATGGGAGATTTTCACTGCAAGAATAAAATATAAAACCCATGTGCTTTACAGGAGGCGGAGTTGCCTAGGACACTGAAGCAGTACCACTTCACTTCATGGCCAGACAAAGGAGTACCAGACGATGTCAGGGCGCTGGTGGACTTCCACAGACTGGTCAAGAACGCACCGTCGACTGGAAAAGGCCCATCAGTCGTCCACTGCAGGTACTATCGCCGTGATAAACTTTGTGGTAGGCACATGTATATATAGTGTGAAACAGCGGGTAAGGGGTGAACCCTTTGTCGTTCTATGGTGTCACTTTTACATTGTGGTGTCTTTGTATCCATGTTGGGAATTAAACCCATGTGGTACCATTTGAATACACCAACATCTTCGTAAAATCTTGATACTAAACTGAATTTGTTGTGACCTTAACCTAAATATTGCCCAATGTGGTACTTGGTATATATTTAGAAAAAAGCATGCGTTCCTGGAGTTTATATTCCCTGAGTAAGTTAGTTGTATTTATCAGCGCTGGTATAGGCCGGACAGGGACGTGGATCGCTCTGGACTATTTGATTGGACAAGCCAAGACGAAAGGTGTGGTAGATGTCTTTGATTGCATTGTCAGGCTCCGGCACCAGCGTATGAATGTAATACAGACTGAGGTAAGAGGAGTTTTATACACCAGTCTACACCATTTGAAAACATATATACAGTCAGACATCCATGTCTTTACTTTAATTCTCACGACACAATGAGTATTGAATTCTTTCGATATAACTTATTAGTTTTTACTTGTTACACCAAGTCATATGTGTGGATTCCTACACAAAACTATATTTTTTCCACCAGGACCAATACATATTTCTCCATGAGGCCCTAATGGAGGCGCTCCCATCATGTGACAGGAGACCCAGCCTTGTCGATAACGGTCATGGGGATTACGAAGTCTTAGAGGTAATTATATCTTGTCGTTTTATGCTCACCATACGTCTGTAATTTTCTTCAAATCCCGATTCCTTCCCTAGGATTCAGTGGTCATACAAGTTATACATTCTACATCCGACTTATACTACACAGCCCTGTCTCTAATTGTGTTAAAACTAAAATAGATATCAATTTTGAAGATCTCTATGACTTTTATAGAAAAGACGTCAGCCGGCAAAGAACCCATTTTTTGATCAAGGTGTCGTAAATCACCATGGCAACGACGTACTACCAGAAGATCCCTTGCGCACCTATGACAGACTGTTGTTATCGCAGGTATGTTGTTTACCGCCGCATTCGTTCCAGCTACTCCACATCTCAGCCGGCCTGTAAATACTCAAGTCTTAAGCAGACAATCAAGTTATCGATAAAAATGTGAGCAACTTTCCATGGGATTTCATGTGTTTAGACCCTAAACGTGTTTAGATATAACACAAGAAATGTGTAAACACATTCATAAACATATTTACATCTAAACACATCTTGAATGTGATTACATTCTGAACACATTTTTACAAATATTCCAACCCGGATTCCACCGCGTGGTATGACCCGCATAGGTTGCTCAGGGATAACCCGGAACCCATCGCTGTGTACGACCAGCATAGGAATCCATCGCTGTGTACGACCAGCATAGGTTGCTGGGGACCTATTGTAAAACGGAATCCGCCGCGTGGTACGACCAGCATAGGCTGCTGGGGACCTATCCTGACGCGGAATCCACCACGTGGTACGACCAGCATAGGTTGCTGGGGACCTATCCTAACCCGGAACCCACCGCGTGATACGACCAGCATAGGTTGCTGGGGACCTATTCTAACCCGGAATCCACCGCGTGGTACCACCAGCATAGGCTGCTGGGGACCTATCCTAACCCGGAATCCACCGCGTGATACGACCAGCACAGGCTGCTGGGGACTTATTCTAACCCGGAATCCACCGCGTGATACGACCAGCATAGGTTGCTGGGGACCTATTCTAACCCGGAATCCATCGCGTGATACGACCAGTATAGGCTGCTGGGGATCTATCCTAACCCGGAATCCGCCTCGTGGTACGACCAGCATAGGCTGCTGGGGACCTGTTCTAACCCGGAATCCACCGCATGATACGACCAGCATAAGCTGCTGGGGACCTGTTCTAACCCGGAATCCACCGCATGGTACGACCAGCACAGGCTGCTGGGGACCTATTCGAACCCGGAATCCACCGCGTGGTACGACCAGCATAGGCTGCTGGGGACCTATTCTAACCCGGTGTCCTCACGGTGTCTTCGCAGGTAACACGTGACACTTCCACATGCATACAGAGTATGTATGCCAGGGTACACCTTGTTCTCTGTACCCTAGCCTTGGAGTAAAGTACCACTGATACTGCGAACATATTAAATAAGCTGTTGAGAGAGGACAATATTTTATGACTGTCTCCTATAGCATATTCTCTTACCCGACGACAGTCATCTATGCTCTGACTATCGTCCACTAAATTGTTAAGGCTGTACATCACTCAGGCCACTATGATGGTTCAAATATGGAGGATGTAGCAACGATATCAATTGTTCATTGCTATATATTCATGCAATAAATTAATTATTTTTTAGTGTTATTTTATATTTTATTTAAATGAAGACTCCCCCTAGTATTTTTATAGAGTGTTTTTCCCAGACAGCAATGGATTGTCATGAGTGGCAAAGATGCCAAGAGCGAAATATTTAGCCAGTATTAAGCACTGCAAACAGTAGACCCTGCATTTGATCAGTATATCTCGCAATATGGTTGACCTTATGTGTTATAATTCTGTTGTCATTACAGGGCAGATTCAACTGATCTTGACGACAGCCAATCAAGTGTACGTTTCCATAACCCTGCCAGTGGTATCATCCGCTGAAGACGAGAGGTCTTGACGCACAGCCAATCTCTTCTCTTCCAGTCTTGTCATAATATAATCCAATAATCATTATCGTTGTTCCTTTGATGTTGTTACTATTTTTTACTAAGTTTTCAATAATTGTTTTATTTAATGAAGTTAATGGTGTGCTTCTCAGCTACATTAATGCAACCATTTTGTACACAGCTGCACATAACTTGGAACACGTGTCACATATTGCCCCTGCTTGGTTTCTGTTTGTTGTTTCACGCCCCACTAGATTTAACAGAAATATCCCAGCTATATGAAAGGGGTCTGTAAATTGTCGAGTATGGGCTAGACAATCCAGTGGCTGACATCATGAGCATCGATGTACACAAACTGGATACGATGCCAAGTGTCAACCAAGTCATCATGCTCGATCACTCGATCCCGTCAGTCGCCTCTTACGACAAGCATGAGTTGCTGAGGGCTCGGAACTTCACGGGGAGAAACTAGCTTGTGAAATCAACATGACATAAGGCACACCATCTATCAGTCTCGGAAAATCACGAATATTCACAGCGTGATGAGGTTACAGGTCGTGACTATCGGGCTGACTTGGGGTGAGCGTCGGTAGAAATATTTCCTGCAGACTTCAGTGAAACTGAATCTATTTTAAATCAAAGTTTCGTTCAAATCGTGACTAATACATGCACATGTCAAGAGTTTCTAAGGATTCAATGTTAGGAGATTGTTGGTTTCGCTCCTCTCAATCTATTAGTATTGAACTACAAGGGAAATGTTTCTACTGCTGTGAAGTGACAAATGTGAATTTTCAAAACATATTTTTTAATGTCCGTCTTCATGGAAAATAAATTTAAAAAACATCAGATAATTGTTTCATTTTCCATGTACATATGAAGCACCCGGAAATATTTTCGCTCTGGTTGTGTCAAGGGAAATGCATGGTGCTCGCAAAAAGATGAGCGCCAAATGTGGAGCTGCTGAGATATTGCTTGACATAAAGGGAAAGTTTATTATTGGAAAGACCCTTTCCTTTTAACAATACATTGTGGATTTTAAGTTTGATGTACATACATTCTCTTAACAATAACCGACTTGATAAATCGACTTTTATGTTAGTCTGTACATAGATCGCTATCAAGATGTATAGTAAAGATGTCTTTGTAAATACTTCTCAGCAATAATATGAATTCAAACTTCCTGTTCGTTATTCTGGTATGTGTTATATTTGTATATGTTTTCTTGAAAGTTGTTGTTTGTGCAGTCATGATGACCCGTACCCGATCCCAATAACGAGGTATATATAACAACAAACCAAACCAAATATATATATTAATAGTTCTATCCACAGAAAATGGTACGTTATTTGGCGAAATCCTCCCAACCACCCCCCACCCCCCCCACCCACCCACCCCACAACCCAACCCCCTCCCCCCCTCCCCATCATTTTGTTCATATTCTGTTCATAAATAGGTTACTATTTCTTGTACGCATCGTCTCAAAATTGGTTTGGAAAAGAGACGCGGCGCCAAGACAATGCATCATTTGCTTATATTGATATAATTATTAATCTTATTGAAGAGAAATAAATATGTGTAGCAAGATTGTTCAGTCCTCAAAACATTTATTGTCGTTGATTAAAAACTACCTCCTCCTGTGTATTCTCACGCTTAGATCGAAGATGCGAAGAACGAAACAGAAACTGTTTAATGTGGTGCGGAAATCGTTTCAGAAAAAAACATATGTCTAGGTTCTGTATCAGTATCGGTGCATACAGGGTGCAGCAAGTTCAGCATGAAACAATCCAACTGCACCGTGGCAGTGTTGAAGTCATCGGGCCATGTGACAGTCCTTCATCGTAGTAAACATGGACGATTATTGAAACGGACGACCACCTTTTTTATATAAAGTTATTTTCTAAAACAAGGCACCCCAATTTCTAAATAAATTCATCAGTTACACACAGGTTAACTTTCATTTTTTCACATGTATTTCCCTGGTCTGTTGGATTTATGTTATTGCTGTATTCATACACGCAACATTGTCTGTTATTATCATAATCTTCGGGTTCTGTTGAGGTTTCGTGTTTAGAAAGATCATTGTTAAACTCTAGGCTATCTGTGACAAAAAGCATAAAAATTCGATGAAATGTTTATGAGAATATATAATTGCTAAGCCAAGCGTTTTTGAATGAGAAACGTAGTCTATGTTTCGAGGTTTACAGAGATGTCAGGAAAACGTTCATCGTGTGCTCTTTCAATGAAGCAGTTGTTATTTTAAAACGTAGCATTACACGTCTCGGACCACTTAAAAAGCATTGTAGAAATAAAACAATAAAGTGCCCTTTTCATGTAGACTATATTTAAGTGTCCAAATATTAGAATTCTTTTATTTACTTAAAAACAAAGTATAAAGCATATGTTTATGTTGGAAATTTTGTATATGTCGATGGCCAAACAAAACATCTTGTTGTATACATTCTTTTATTGTTCCTTATGTTGTGTTAATCATGGATTGTTGTATATAACAGAATAAACATTTGTTCAGAACGTTATTTCGTTAACTCTTTCCTTAACAAATGCAGTTTGACTCATGGTCAGTGTACAAGTTGACATTATTCAGTGTCACAGCGGCCTGTGTTATGTAAGTGACTACGCCCCTTAGTCCGTTAAAGACATAACAATGAAGCGGCGAGACACAGTCAGTCAGGTTACACACAATCGCGTCACGGCCACACACACTCAGTCAGGTTACACACAGTCAACAAGGTCACACACCATTGCTCCACCTCGACAGTGGACCAGGTTACACACAATCGCTGCACGGTGACAGGGAACCAGGTCACACACAATCGCGTCACGGCCACACACACTCAGTCAGGTTACACACAGTCAGCAAGGTCACACACAATCGCGTCACGGTCACACACACTCAGTCAGGTTACACACAGTCAGCAAGATCACACACAATCGCGTCACGGCCAAACACACTCAGTCAGGTTGCACACAGTCAGCAAGGTCACACACAATCGTGTCACGGTGACCCACACTCAGTCAGGTTACACACAGTCAGCAAGGTCACACACAATCGCGTCACGGTCACACACACTCAGTCAGGTTACACACAGTCAGCAAGATCACACACAATCGCGTCACGGCCAAACACACTCAGTCAGGTTGCACACAGTCAGCAAGGTCACACACAATCGTGTCACGGTGACCCACACTCAGTCAGGTTACACACAGTCAGCAAGGTCACACACAATCGCGTCACGGTCACACACACTCAGTCAGGTTACACACAATCAGCAAGGTCACACACATTCGCGTCACGGCCAAACACACTCAGTCAGGTTACAAACAGTCAGCAAGGTCACACACAATCGCGTCACGGTCACACACACTCAGTCAGGTTACACACAGTTAGCACGGTCACACACAATCGCATCACGGTCACACACACTCAGTCAGGTTACACACAGTCAGCAAGGTCACACACAATCGCGTCACGGTCACACACACTCAGTCAGGCTACACACAGTCAGCAAGGTCACACACATTCGCGTCACGGTCACACACACTCAGTCAGGTTACACACAGTTAGCACGGTCACACACAATCGCGTCACGGTCACACACACGCAGTCAGGTTACACACAGTCAGCAAGGTCACACACCATTGCTCCACCTCGACAGTGGACCAGGTCACACACAATCGCTGCACGGTGACAGTGAACCAGGTCACATACAATCCCGTAACGGCGACACACTCTTAGACAGGTCACACACCCTCACGTCACGGTGACACAGTCAGCCAGGTCACATGCCATCGCTGCACGGCGACACACAGTCAGCCAGGTCACATGCCATCGCTGCACGACGACACACAGTCAGTCAGGTCACACACAGTCGGCAAGGTTACACACAATCGCGTCACGGTGACAGTGAACCAGGTCTCACACAATCGCTGCACGGCGACACACAGTCAGCCAGGTCACATGCCATCGCGTCACGGTGACACACAGTCAGCCATGTAACACACAGTCGGCAAGGTTACACACAATCGCGTCACGGTGACACACAGTCAGCCGGGTTACACACAGTCAGCCAGGTCACATGCCATCGCTGCACGGCGACACACAGTCAGCCAGGTCACATGCCATCGCTGCACGACGACACACAGTCAGTCAGGTCACACACAGTCGGCAAGGTCACACACAATCGCGTCACGGCTACACACAGTCAGTCAGGTCACACACAGTCGGCAAGGTTACACACAATCGCGTCACGGTGACACACAGTCAGCCAGGTCATAAAACAATCAGCCAAGTCACACACAATCGCTGCACGGGCACACACAGTCAACCATCCGACTATAGACAAGATTGGATTCCTGGGAATATTCAGGGAGAGACATGGCTTTACAACTGTATATCGCTGCATAAAATAAATAACCCGATCGTGGAATTAACCTATGAGTATATTTGTTGATTAACCTCGCCTGAAATTCATTTACTCATGTTGCCGTTGACGATGTGATACAGTCACTTTGGATGAAAAAGTGTAGCTATTTTGATGCAAGTTATACAATTTGATGTAAATGCCACATAACATTAGACAAATAAAACATCAAGGTAACCATGCACACATCTCAACATAGTGGTATTGTCACCTGACAGAAGGCTCTGGATACTGCACATAGTGGTTGAAGCGGCAGTACAATATTCAGTTCTCCACCAACCTTCCTTATGTCCCCCGGGCTAACAATACACCGGTATCATGTCGGGATCAAAACCTAATCAAGTGCAAAATAAATGTGTTAAACAGGTCAAATATATTTGCTGGATGTATTGCCGAATATATCCATGATCTAAAAATCAAATACCTTGACATAGATATAACATTTGATGTGTGTGGACATTAAGCTGAGATAAATACTGGGTGTACTTGCACGTGGTGGAGCGATTTTCAGTCGGCCTGTGATAGTTTTCGTTATGGGGGACGGAGGCGCGGAGAATAGGGGAGAATGAGGAGGTTTGGATGTTTGAGGTTATGCAACAGTGTGCAGCTGCTGGTACACAAATAATGCATAGTACATTGTGCTTGTCTGTTGGCACACTTTTCATGCAACATACAACGGATGACAGTGTCATACATTTGTGCAGTTGTTGCCACACTATTTATGCATCATACAAAGACAGACTCAGTTAGAGTACATTGTGCAAATGTTGCCATACGCATCATGCAACGGATGACACAGTCCACGAACATTGTGCAACTATTTTCACACTTTTGATGCAACACACAAATGATGACACAATCCAAGAACATTGTGCAACTGTCGTCACACTTTTGATGCAACACACAAAGGATGACACAATCCAAGAACATTGTGCAACTGTTGTCACACTTTTGATGCAACACACAAAGGATGACACAATCCAAGAACATTGTGCAACTGTTGTCACACTTTTGATGCAACACACAACGGATGAGACAATCCAAGAACATTGTGCAACTGTTGCCACACACGTGATGATGTATTCGACGTTATGGGGAGTGCGAGTCAGGTCGGAATACAACACAACATGGAATACAGACGGATCGGGTAATCTGGCCCTGTGACTGATTGTGCCTTGACCAAGTTCTCGTATTTACAGGCCACCATTAAACAGTTGAAAAATTACTAACCGTAATTAAAAAGCAAACAAGCATTACACAACAGCCGTTTGTGCACCTACGATGCATTATGCAAAAGCCGTTGGCGCAACTATGCTGCATTATACAAGAGCTGTTGGTGCACTTATGATGCATTATACAAAAGCCGTTTGTGCACTTATGATGCATTAAGCAAAAGCCGTTGGTGCACCTATGATGCATTATGGAAAAGCCGTTGGTGCACCTATGATGCATTATGCAAAAGCCGTTGGTGCACTTATGATGTATTATGCAAAAACCGTTGGTGCACCTATGATGCATTATGGAAAAGCCGTTGGTGCACCTATGATGCATTATGCAAAAGCCGTTGGTGCACCTATGATGCATTATGCAAAAGCCGTTGGTGCACTTATGATGTATTATGCAAAAACTGTTGGTGCACTTATGATCCAATATGCAAAAGCCGTTGGTGCAACTATGATGCATTGTGCAACAGCTGGAGTTTTATGATAAGTGTTACAAATACTGACACGGAAATGTAATTATATACAGGCTATACAAACAAAAACAAACAAAATATACAGATGAAAGTTACATAGCTACACATTACAACTACACACAGATGTGATAACACACAACCCCAAAACACCATGCTGTAGAAAGTGTCTATCCCCCACATCATGAAACGCAGTTGTCCCGCAAGGCTTGTCATGGAAACAAGCGACGTCTGCACCAATGTAGCTCCGGATAAACAGGTTCACAGGGTGAGCTTCTGATTGGTAGCCCGTAGTGACAGCTTGGTGCATAAAGATTGATTGATTCGCTGAAGCGGAGAGAAAATTAGTTTCATCGACATAAATATTTGAGCGAGAACCGGTTATATTCCCTTTCTTCTCCCGGTCCCACCGACACAAAGAAAGAAACTTTTTGTCGTTGACTGTGTGAACAGTGTCAGTGGTGGGTTGTGAATGAACTCATTGTATATGCATCATGACATTGAATTTCTTGAAACATATTGTTGTGCTGTTTATGATAGGTGTACGTGGACACGCAAGTTGATTTTATAGAAACCTGCTCAGCAACTACCGTTCGTTTTTATATCGAATTTGAAAATGCATTCATTGAGTAGCTCACATGTGTAAACACAATTACTATCTCCAAGACGCACTGGTAATTCTATCTATTCAAATTCCATAAGAAGAGCATGGATGGCCCAGTCCCCTAAAGCCATGAAAACCACTGCGTAGAGTTTCAGACTAACAACTTATCTCTGAAATGAACATATTTTACAGAAAATAAAGTTGTTAAATAAACGTTATAAAATATAATAAAAAGGAGCGAAGGGACTTTCTTCATTTTCAGAATTGGACTGTATTGGATATATTTGTTTCAGGGTCTGTATGACAGACTACGCTGCGTCCCCAAGGCGCATCAGAAACCTATAATCGTGGGTCCGGAGCCTGCTACAAAATTTACATTGATTCAAGGCATTTTTCTTTTTTAAAACTCAATCTCATAGTTTTAAATAAAACAAAATATTTGGGTTTGTACTCATAGCTGGAAAATATCTAGTCTCGAATCAAATCGAATACGTCTGAACGTATTTTGAAGTTTAATATTTATTATTTGATAAGTATCGGGCAATGGTATTTTGAATTCTAATCAGAGGTAGAAATAGATTCCAGTGAACCGGACCTCTAACCATATATTGCATTCATATACTTGACGGCAACCCATGGGGCAATGCTGACACCCAACAACCATCACACCAAGTGCAGATTGTCCACGGCCAGGCGTTACTTGCGGGAACTATCTGTATAAATATTGGCCCTAGTGTTAGGGGGATATAAATCAGGGCTGTAAAGTTGACCAGGGTGCAGGCCCGAGGAAGATCGATGCCATAACGCTAACGAGTCTGCCATTGATTGCCTCGTTATGGCTTGACCAGGGATGATCAGACAGAGGCTGGGCCTTGTAACGACCAGTTGCTACTTTTAATTGTTACATTATATTAGGTCGTGATTACTGAGGGGTTGGCCAACAGATATTGGGGGTTGGGGGAGGGTCGGGGGCATTTCCTTCCAAAAATAATACATATGTTCCTGAATTGCTGAAAACAATTCTTTTGTCCCGAGGTTTTGCAAAAAACACGGATCTGCTCATCTTGTGGATGTTCTTGATAAAACTGTGTTGTGGTTCCAAACGAATTCTTGTTTCACAGTCAAAACAAAAATATCCACGAATATTTAACGGTCGGTCCAATGTCCTGAACTCCCGAGGAAAGTCCCGTGTCGTGATTTAATCCATACTAATTTATCAACGGGACTTTTAGATCGATGTTAGTCCATTGTCCCGATATAGATAGTGTGCATCGGTTAATATCCCTTTTGCCTTGAAGTCACCCCTGTCATGAATCATTCAATACCATTCTATTCGTTATACAGGAAAATACGATTTTGTTGATTTCATCATTCTCAATCAATCTGTGAATGAGAGGTTTGTGTTAAAGTTCTGCGCAACACAACACACCTATCTGTGTGTATAGTTCGAGTTTTTGTACGATTTGTGTCGTAAGGATGCATGTATGTAGCTCGAACTACAGTCCCCTTGGGGATTCCGGTATCCAGGAATATATGCTTGTTGTAAAAAGGTGACTAAAATGGATCGCGTGGTCAGGATCGGTGATTAAAGTTGATTGAGCATCATAGTGTCCATACTATCAACCACAGGCTGGAAATTTCAAACACTCCATTATTTTCGGGCGGGTGCGATACGGTTGGAATATTGCTGGCTCGATATTGCTGGCTCGATATTGCTGGCTCGATGTTAAACACTGACTGACTGACTGACTGACTGACTGATTCACTCACTCACTCCCTCACTCACGATCTAGGACTATAACCTACACCGTAAGTGAGGCAGTTTTTCTTTTAAATCTGAAAATAAAGTGAATGTACATTCTCGCCGGAAGTACGTGCATATACTACGTCACGCCATAATGCTTGAATATTAATACATTCAGCGTTAAACAACAAACAACAGTACCCGTGAATACTCACGGCCGCCTTTCAGTATAGTCGTTTTTTCACCCAACGAATCAAGCCAAATTCTGTATCTAGCGAAAAGGATTCCATGGCTCAGACACATTGCACCATTTCTCAGGCAACAAGTGGTACAAACCACCTATTCACTCGCGAAATCAAGCCACATTCAATATCCGGCATCGGTAGGGTTAGAAATACTAGTATAACGCGAGTACCGATACACCCCATACATGTATCTTCACGGGATGGAACGAGAATACAAAACCGGTGAAGTATTGACGATCGTACATTCGTCGAATGTTGTACAACACCTGTGATCATTGATTTTTTGTTTGTCGGAAGAAAGAAATACTCTAAAACATTATGAATATTTAAAAATGAATATGACCAAACACTGAGACAAACTTAATTACCCGCAGTGGCAGCTGGTGTAGTCCTACAACAAAGAGACTGTCATTTGTTTACTAAATGTTTATATATTCTATCTGGTGTACTAAAGCGTGATATTTAAGAAAACATTCAAATAAACAGAAAACCTGATGATTAGAATTGTAGTATTTCGGATGCCATTGGTTTCCTGTCCGTGAGTTTCGTGTGGGCAGACAAAAGTCATTATATACGTCATGATCTTTTGTTGTCATGCTGGGAACGTTTCTCCTTCTAAAATAGGCCAACGAATATAATGGCATCAAAGCATATCAACTAGTAACGCGTTGCTACCAGATAGGTAGATAGCCATAAACCTTAGTTTACTTAAAGTAGGTCACATGGAACCGGTTCTGTCAATACCTGGAAGTAATCAAGTCCACGGCTGCCTCGTCATCGCCCATCTATCCCGTCGGCAGCGGCCAGTTTCAGTAGCAGCTTGAGTGTCAGCAAGCGCTGAATATACACCAGAGAGAGTATGTGACTTGACATCCAGCGACGAGTGATTTGGGCGACAATAAGTTCACAGTGTGACACAAAGGGGTTTGATCCACAGGGGGCGCTCTATAAGTAAGGGGACTTTTCAAACCGATCGCATCAATACGAAAGGCGTAACTCCTATATCTTAGCGTTGAGTTACGATAGTCGTAGGGCTACGGTTGCTTTGAGTATGACCGCCTCCGTGGTCTAGGGGTAGAGCGTCCGCCAGGAGAGCAGAAGGTCCGGGATTCGATCCCCGGTCGCGTCACACCAAAAGATGGTACTAGTTGTTACCCTGTCTGGCGCTCGGCAGTAAGGGTCTAAAACAAAAAGTGGTCGGTTCGGAGTCAGGATACTGTGTCTGAGTGGGGTATTCATGTTAAACTGCGGTATGGTATCTCAGTAAGCTAGCACTATAAATCGGCATTAGTCCGGACACGCACACGCACACGCACACGCACGCACACACACACACACACACACACACACACACACACACACACACACACACACACACACACACACACACACACAGGCACACACATGCATTCACGTCGCTATATAAGTGCAATAATCTTGGACGCAACGTTAAACCCAATTTCACCTCATCTCACCTTTGAGTATACCGTTCAACAAAGCTATCAAAAGGCAAAGATAGGCATAACTCCCATCGTTTAACATTGATTTACGACAATCATAGCGCTACGATAGTTTTGAGTATACCCTTCCATAAAACGATCTGAGGCTACGGCAGTTAACATATAACGGAACTATGTAGACGATCGTAACTCTTATAGTCAGAGTTCGATGTATGACTTCAATATCTGGACTTGCTGCTGCTAACCCCATGCCGTGGTCCCTGAAGGATACCCATGGTCTGTTCGGAACACTGACGGACAGAGAGATTGAGTATGTAAACAGCAGGTTGGGTTATTATATTCTGAATGTTCACGAAGTAACTTTTTAAGGCTCCTAGCTTTAAAGTTCAGTTGCATGCAACTATGTAGTAATTACGTGATTGTTTCATTTCCTTGAAGAAAATATAAGATTTACTTGTAGCGACGTTAGACATTCAATGTGTCATATATGCACCCTACATGCATTTCTACCAGAGATCATATACCGATATATGGCCTCTGATTTCTGCTGGGATGTTTCGGTCACGCCCATCCGATATGGACCAATATTCCACTGTAGCTTGTATGTGGCGCTATGTGGATATGTGTATTTAAATCCTGTGTTAACGCCGTTACCACCTTTCAGTGTCAGCTAATCGTAGAGAACACCAAGAGTTTTCCATGCTAATTACAGGGCAGTTAATTGTAGCCCATGAGTATGCGAGAATCACGTCAGGATGGTCGGCCTACTGACGTATCTCGCCGCTGTTTTATGTTCCAGACGAAAGTGGCTTTCGCGTTCTGACACCATTGGACCTTCACCCTGGCTCTTGTGTATTAATAAAGCATGAAGAGGTCCCCAGGACTCGTATCGATTATCTACAACTCGGGACCGTGAACGGCCGCCGCTGTTGGTGACCATTGTTTTTTTTCCGAGCACTGAGCGACTTCAATGCACCCACATACAGATGTACATAGTTTTTCCTTTTGCGAGAGGGCAGCTGTATTGGACGAAGAAGTTTCGACAGACATGTATGGTGGAATCATTAAACTAGAAGTTATTTTCAAAAATGTTTAATGCGATGAAGTGACGTAAGTGTAAGGACAGGGAAATGGTCTACTGAGTAAGTTTACTGTCTATTTCCCTGCACTCTCTTTAGGTAAGAAGGTTCCCGGCACCATCAATTAGTGTCGTACTCCGTCATTTCGCTACGGCCGCTCCCGTCACCCCCGTCCCACGCCTCTTGCACTGTCTGAACCGCGTGCATGGGCTTATGTAGTTATATCGTGTAATGTGTCCATTAGACTACATTTAGTCTATGAACACATTTCTTTAAAATAATTGTAATTTTTTTCTTCAAAAAAACCTTTTCTTTTCTGTTTTAATGTGGATTCAAGGAAACTAGCCAATGCTTTAAGCATGGGCGGATACAGCTTTTTGAAAAGGGGGGGGGGGGGGTAGCACAATTAAGATCTATTTATTGTCTTTGGTAGTAATTTATACAGAATTAAAGATTATTTTCGAAATAAATAAGGGGTGCGCGTCCGCATGATATCTCAGTGGACTGGCACTATAAAATCGGCATTAATCCGGACTAGTACCAGCAGCTACACACGAACACTCACGCACACGCACACGCACACGCACGCACACACGCTACATACCCACGAGGGTCAGACAGTCCCCACAGTGCAGTGAAGGGTACTCTACAAACCAAACACCTACACACCTTGCAGACCAGACACCTACACACTACAGTCCAGACACCTTCACCCCACAGACCAGACACCTACACACTACAGACCAGACACCTTCACCCCACAGACCAGATACCTACACAATACAGTCCAGACACCTTCACCCCACAGACCAGATACCTACACACAACAGACCAGACACCTACACACCTTGCAGACCAAACACCTACACACTGCATACCAGACACATACACACCTTGCAGACCAAACACCTACACACTACAGACCAGACTCCTACACACTACAGACCAGACACCTTCACCCCACAGACCAGACACCAAGACACACTGCAGACCAGGTACCTACACCCTACAGATCAGACACCTACACACAACAAGATAGACACCTACACACCACAGACAAGATACCTAAACACAACAAGATAGACACCTACACACCACAGACAAGATACCTAAACACAACAGAACAGACACCTACATCCCACAGGCCAGACACCTACACCCTGCAGATTAGACACCCACACCCAACAGACCAGATACCTACACACTACAGACCAGTTACCTACACACCACAGACCAGATACCTACACCCCACAGACCGGATACCTACACCCCACAGACCAGACACCTACACCCCACAGACCAGATACCTACACACAACAGAACAGACACCTACACCCCACAGACCAGATACCTACACCCCACAGACCAGACACCTACACCCCATAGACCAGATACATACACCCCACAGGCCAGACACCTACACCCAACAGACCATATACCTACACACTACAGACCAGACACTTACACCCCACAGACCAGATACCTACACACTACAGTCCAGACACCTACACACTACAGACCAGACACCTACACCCCACAGGCCAGACACCTACACCCCACAGACCAGATACATACACCCCACAAACCAGACACTTACACACTACAGACCAGACACTTACACCCCACAGGCCAGACACTTACACACTACAGTCCAGACACTTACACCCCACAGACCAGACACTTACACCCCACAGACCAGACACCTACACACTACAGACCAGACACTAACACACTACAGACCAGACACCTACACACTACAGACCAGACACTTACACCCCACAGGCCAGACACTTACACCCCACAGACCAGATACCTACACACTACAGTCCAGACACTAACACACTACAGACCAGACACCTACACACTACAGACCAGACACTTACACCCCACAGACCAGACACCTACACACTACAAACCAGACACCTACACACAACAGACCAGACACTTACACACTACAGTCCAGACACCTACATCCCACAGACCAGACACCTACACCCCACAGACCAGACACCTACACACTACAGACCAGACACCTATACACTACAGACCAGACACCTGCACCCTACAGACCAGACACTTACACACTACAGACCAGACACCTACACACTACAGCCCAGACACCTACACCCCACAGAACAGACACCTACACCCCACAGCCCAGACACCTACACCCCACAGACTAGACACCTACACCCCACAGACCAGACACTTACACACTACAGTCCAGACACATACATCCCACAGACCAGACACCTGCACCCTACAGTCCAGACACTTACACACTACAGACCAGACACCTACACACTACAGACCAGACACCTACACATTACAGGCCAGACACCAACACACTACAGACCAGACACCTAAACACTACAGACCAGACACTTACACACTACAGACCAGACACCTAAACACTACAGACCAGACACTTACACACTACAGACCAGATACCTACACACTACAGTCCAGACACTTACACACTACAGACCAGACACCTACACACTACAGACCAGACACCTACACATTACAGTCCAACAACCTACACTCCACAGACCAGACACCAACACACTACAGGCCAGACACCAACACATTACAGACCAGACACCTACACATTACAGACCAGACACCAACACACTACAAACCAGACATCGTTGCACTTTTACACAGATACATGCACAGAATTTGTGTAATAATGTGACGATGCAGAGAGTGATTCAAGTAACCACTATATAACCCAAGGCCTGTATGATCACGTCTGACTCATTCAAGCACTCGTTCAAGCGATAAGACAGTCATTGCTGACACAAATACTGTATCCACTATACCATTATTTTACACCTATTATTTCAAAACTGTTTTATACAGTTCCACGTACTCAATACCTCAGTCAAACCCGTGTCATCAATCAATGGAATGTTTAATGTATGTAAATATATGCGAAGTGAAACCGGTTGTCGGGTGATGAATGTCAAACCTAAAAGTACATTTGTATTCTACATATTATTCCAACATTGTGAAACAATTATCTTACTCACAAATAAACAACTACTAAACGGCAAGCAGTTGTTTCGGGGGAAGACACATCCATTTCACTGCGAATAGCAAGAGGAATGTTACTACAAGCCTACGAGGTTTAAAATTAGATTCCAGGCTGTGCGGGTCCCCTGCGGGAGCCTCTCAAAGCGCGTCCCAGGCAATCGAGCAGCGTCTAGTGCTCACAAACAGGTTGGTAGCGCTTCACACAGGTAAGTTGAAGTCTTAGCTCTGTTAGATGTATCCTCCATATGTATGATAGCCTACTGCACATCGTGTTTATATGTTTGTACTTTTCATGTGAATACCAATGAGACTGAGAAAGAACAATTAACAATGGTGTACGTATAACTAAGTTGGTGCATCTTCATTGACTGATAAAACAATCAATAAAGTATGATGGCGGATGTGTCCGAAAGCGTAAATCTTGTGAAACGTGTGGATGCTAAAGTATATAACGTATCCGTTAGTATCAAGGGCAGATGCAGCATTTTTAAAAGGGAGGGGTCCAAAATATCAAAGTCCTCTCTCAAAAGGGGGCGGGGGTGATTGTCTCGTACATAATACATTTGGTTTTCAAAAGACTGAAACAAGCGTTCTCCATACCTGTTTGTAATGGTGTAATCTACATATGCTTAGGAAACTATGTTAACGCGAGGGATGGGTTATGTCGGGAATAACTACGAAAATGTTCCGAATCGCCCATTTTAAAAGTGTTTTGTAAACCATCTGCTACGAAGGGGTCGGGGGCGAGGGGGTCGGGGGCGAGGGGGTCGGGGGAATGATTCACACATCATCTAGAGGCGTGGAGCCCGCGGTGACTCAAAGGATTCCTTTGATATTATATATTTAGAATGCTTGATAATATATGCATCTAGATTAGGGGTACTTGCTTCATGATGTTGAAATCACCTGAGCGTGGTTTGCAAACGAAATACATTTATCCCTGCGATCTGCACGGGACAGTGCGACGGATTTTACATGAAATAATGAATGATCGAGACTGTTAACACAATATTAATTTCACCAAAATGTTTTTTAAGACAGAATTGTTTTTTTCAAATTTGATAATCAATCACATGATGAAGTAATTAAAACAATGGACAAACTGGATTCAGTTACTATTACTGAGACATAGGTTGTAATTTTACGATTTCAAATGTTTCCCCTTCGAGCATGAGTGGACAGTGGCTGAGGGTAACAGTACGCGATCATCTGTCATATCCTGATGCCATGCACGACACTCCCTGACGCTCCAGGCTGTAAGGTGGGAGATTTTGGCAGTTGTCATTGACAACCAAAATGATTTAAAACGTATAAGGAAGTTTATAGATCCCAAACTGCCACGATTTGCCTACAATATACTGATCAAACGATAAATGTCAATTATCTTGACACTGTTTGTGTGGAGTTGCAATACAAGAACTTGTTTAGCACATTAGGGGAGTAGTGTTCCAAAACGATTTGGAGTGAGTGAGTGAATGAATGAGTTTGGGTTTTAACTTGCTTGAACAGTATTTAGTATTTCACGTCGTGTCGGCTTGATGTGGGAGGAGAGCCTGGGGTGATTAAGGTTTAAGATTAGTTATGTTGTTTAACGCCACACTTAGCAATATATGACGGTGATCTGTAAATAATCTACTCTGGACCAGATAATCCAGTGATTGATATCATGAGCATCGATCCACGCAAATTGAAAACGATGACATGCATCAACCAAGTCAGCAAGCCTGACCACCCGATCCCGCCTCCCGGCAAGCATAGTCGCCTTCAGGTCTAAAAGGTGATGCGGGTTTTTACTCTAGTGAATCCCACGAATATGGGTAATACTATGTTGCTAACAAACCTGGAAATTATCAGTGCGAATCTGGGAATCGAAGCCGAGATCTTAGGTGATGGTGCCCATCAGAGACAGAGGTGTTAAGGTGGTGTTGGTATTGGTAGTATTGAGGGTTTTGTGCTACAGGTTCATATGAATACCACCATCATCACCAGTAGCATCACTGTCTTGCATGGGTGTTGTCGCCAGAACATTGCATGGGTGGATTTTGTGTGCGCATTTTAATTCCATCATAATCGTGTGTGAAATTCTTCATCAAATAAGGACATCATGCGGGTTTTCTTCTAATTACCCCCTTCCTCTTCATCTCCATTGTTATCATGTTTTTCGTTTTATTAATTCATTATCTAGATATTGATGTCACCTTACTTTTAGTACCTGCTAAGTGTGTAAGATCTTAAATCGTAATGTTTTATGTTACCTATTTTTCGATTCGTCACACCATGCAGTCTATAAAGAAGGATATTCACATGTCCAAATATACACATGTGGAACGCTTTTGTTCAGTTCATTATTAAATCGTTGTTTCGTCATTTCACCTTCTGCTTACTCATTATGATTAAACGTACTGTAATTTACACACGAAAATAGGCGATATCTACTCTCAAACTAGCATATGTTAGCGTTTATCGACGCAGTTTATAATCACTACGACAACACATTAGCCCCATTCCTAGCCTTGGGGGTGAGAGAGTAATAGTGCGCCGCTTGTTTGTGCACCAAAGTACGCAAAGTTCACATGCGCGCCACAACACATAACGCCAGCCCTTTGAGCAGAATTAGGACCCGCATACTCCCATTAAATACCAGGGCCACTTAATTCAAGAAACACCTTTAGAAAAGATGGCTTTTCGAAAGTAACAGGTCGCAATAACCCGCGTTTTTGCGTGGTGATGTTGAAACTCTCGTCAATACATTTCTCTGACCCAGTACTTGAGCGGCAACCAGGGCGGTCGCTCATGCGCGTCCGACAATGCCGTTTATTGCTCGTGTATAAATAGAATTGCTAGGAACTACGTCTTGCCTAGGTTGGATCGGCGTGGTTTGTGTCATGCTTGAGGGAGACGAAGCTGTCGATATTCAGTGTTGGGTCATGTAGATGAAAAAGATACGCATGACTGCACACAGGGTACACACCACAGCTGACCTACATTAGACTAATCGCTGTCATGGAATCGTTTTCCAGACATTGATTTCTTTTAGCGCAGGTCGGAGATGCATTAATTAATTACAAACCGGTTCTTGGATGTGAGGCACTTCTGTGGGATCATTAGCTATCTCATGACAATGAATCTTTTAATCCGATTTGATACAGCGGTATGGAATAAAAGTAACATGTGTAATTGAAGTGAGATAGGTTCCTTGCTAGAATAAATTGTTATCCATAGAAGACCCTTCTAGAGGCAGCAGATGTCTAAATATACAAGACTATGAGATAAAGTGGCAGTTAGGACAATGCTCAAAGCTACTTAGGGGAAATGTGTTCATTTAATTATTCTAATTGATCAGGGTCAACGCCATAGAAATGCATCGGTCAGTCATGTTTCCGACGTTCTTTGAACAATCACACCCTCTTTTCACCTGCGGTAATACTATATTGATGCCCATACACTGTTTAAACGCTTCCGCCCTCCAGCCCTGATCGTGGACACAGTATTTTCAATCTCCTGCAACACACAACAGTGTTCCTGTTGTTGTCCGCCAGTCAAATCATTATCCGCGACCAGCTGTGCCCAGGAGGCAATCCCCTCATTGCATTTTTGTCATATTTGCGCTGGCAGTGTCCGCACGGGGCGATACGGGGCTCTAGTGCCGCCCTTGTGTTCTCTCCGCATTCAAACAAACAGGTAACAGACGTCTACTGCATTTGAAACAAACATGGACTGCTTATGAAACAAACATGGACTGCATATGTAACAAACACGGACTGCATATGTAACAAACATGGACTGCATTTGTAACAAACACGGACTGCATATGTAACAAACATCGACTGCATATGTAACAAACATCGACTGCATATGTAACAAACATGGTACTGTATATAGTAATGTAATGCGCAAGGTTCCATTCACCAACTGAATGCTCATGGCCCAAACGATACCAGTTTTACCTGTCATGGGATCCCTGGGGAGTATACTCTGGAACTCCCGCGAGGCGCTACCGGGTTTGAGCAATGTTATAATTGAATTGAAAACCGAATATGTAGTTGTCAATGTCTCGGCGAAAATTCTGAAAGTAATTATTTGAAGTTGACGTACACCGCTAGTTTGACACGCAAGTATTTTTATTGATTAAAGGTGTGATATGTGCATGGCGTTTTGCGGTACGGTAAATCTGCAATAAACACAGGTACAGTTGGAGCTTTTTGACTATTGTTGCTCTAGTCAAACGTAGACGTGCATTCAACACATGTGCTCAAGAAGCAGACAGCGCTTATATACTGATGGAAATATATAAAGGAACGATTATGACGGGAAGCATGTTGTGGCGTGACATTTCGCGTGTACCCAAATATGGTCAGAGATGGTTCAGCACTGCAGCGAACGTACTGGACTCTAGTGTCCACTAAGCGATATATTCTGTTGGTAGGAACCATTTTCATTGAACGTCGCAGTAAACTGATCTACCAGTGTACACGACGTTTGCTCTGTGTATGGCGATTTCACCAGGGTTTTATGGACCTAGGCTCCTCCTGGGAATGTCGATATTGCCCCAGTGGTGACTCACTGGTGGACATTCCGTGAACACACACCACCCATGAAACTTGGAAATACCCCGAAGCCATTTGGCTCAGTGGTGATAAAACACGGGGTTTAAAGAGTATGGGCAACTTTAAGTTGCTCCTGCTGGCATTAGAAACAGAAATGGTTACAGCATAAGCTCAGTCAGCTTATTCGGGGCGATGGGGTAGCGTTCTCGATATCTCGAGCCGAAGGTCCGGGTTCGATTCCCCACATAGGTACAATTTGTAAAGCCAACTTTTGGTCCCCCACCGTGATTTTGCTTGAATATTGCTAAAAAATGCGTAAAACTATACTCAGTTTTTTCACTCAGTCAGTCGACTTAATCGCCTATTTGTGTAATACCTCTGACAACAATTGAGAATGATATGGCATGCTATCGCTGTAATCGATGTATCGACAAATCTTGTGGCATGAAGTATGCGTAACATAAATACCGACTTTACACAATATGGAGATAAAAGCAAAAAGATACACTTCAACGCCAAGGTTAGGATTTAGTTGCGGTATGTGATAGTCACGTGAATGAAACCAGTTTCAATATGGATTCTTCACAGTGGTGGCCAAGATGACATATAAGGTTGAGGCGTCATGATGAGTTGTGACAAAACAGTAATTCAGATTAGTATAAAAATCCTCAGCTAATATTCCAATTTAATGTAATAAGAATGAACGACATTTCCATTGTAACATAGTGAATTAAAACGGAGTGATAACATTCCTAGAAAAGGTCTCTACTTTCAGTTTTTGCATTGTTTTTTTGCAACTAGTGCTAATGCTGGCTGTAGAGTTGGGTCTAGGTTATTCCTCATTGTGCGAGAAGGTAACACTGTACAACAAAGGAATTGTCATAAACCTATATGTGAGCATCTGTTGCCAGCTGCCTTCCACTTTAACGGGGGCCAGAATGAATCATATCATATAAATATAACTCGCGTTTCAGACAGACTGATTGTATATGCAACAAGTCCGGCAACTGCAGGTGTATTTAATACTTTAACAGCGCTGTTGTTGTAGCACTCGTGACTGTGTGATGGATAGGGAAGTAAAACCCACATTCCACAGACACAGAATTCGTTGCCATGTTACTATGGAAATAATCAAATTTCGTAGTCATGTTACGCTGGAAGAAATCACATCCGTTGACATGTTACTCTGAAAGTAATTACATCCGTTGACATGTTACATTTGTAAGCAATCCCAATTTGCCACTCTACATAATAAGTGTATCATTTTAGGAACAGGACATTTTGAAAAAGTAAGTATAAAGTGGGAGCACCTGTGCCATTTCTATATACAATTTACCCAGTAGTTAAACCTTTTGCTAAATCTGCTTGGAAACCCAGACACATGGAAGGGGAGAGTCTGTGAGTGGGTGGGGTAAGCTGCGTGAGCTGCTGTATACAGGTCATGGGGGCGGGGCGCATGTTGACTATTGCGATGTAGGGAGATATGCTAGCGTTGTCAGGTAAATGCGTTGTCTGGTGTGTAGCGGAGTCATTAACGCAACGATGTGTTGTCATGATTGTTGTCATGGATGAAAAGCGTATAGCTTCTTCTCTTATACATATTACTTTATCTTTATCTTTGCATTAATTATCAGTATTCTTTATCAGGTTTAAAGATCTTGATAAGTACCCGGTGTACATTTCGAGATAAAGCCAGGCATATTTGTTGAAGGTGTTGAATTGATGTACGTATTTTAGGATTAAATTCAACATTTTCATCCCACCTGTGTCCCCCCTCCATCCCACCCTCATACACTGAATAAGCTTAGTCTGCGTAACCCCGCATAGCAAAACTCTTATATACGTAGGTATATTCGTGTATTTCGTTAGAATCAAGCCGCGTTAAATATTCTACTCAGGATGAGCAAACAGCGAATCAAATACTCCCGCTACGTGTATCCATCCGCTCGCGGTCCCGTGCAGCAGCCGTGTGGGCGAGCAGGGGTGTGTTTGATTGCATTGGCCTCATCTCGGAGAGATCTCCGTGACCTCGAGCTTTGTGCTCTGAAGTATCTTTCAAGACCCTTACGTCTAAAGACTATGTACAGTGAACAGGGCCTGAATCTAGTTTAGGTATTTAGGTTAGTCTTTTAAAGAGGCTCTATAAATAAAAGCGACAAATACGATCATGATCAATATATATAAAGTTGTTGTTTTTTAAAAATCTCTACAAACACTTGATGCAAGGCATTTATATACGAAAATAAATGAATCATTAGTTCAATATGATATGATTAATTCCTCCAACAACGAAAGAAATTGTCCTATACGACACTCAGCAATGGTACAAGTAGACTATCAGCAAGTCTATCGATGACTCACCTATGCATTGACATGAAAGTAGCACAGATGCCGAATAAAACGCAGCCGAACATAGAGCCGACAGATCACAGGCGAGTCGATGGCCCATGACTGATGTTGTCAGGTGGCTATGAAGACAAGTCGGCCATGTTCTACACACAGGATGTCTACCTGGCATAACGTTGTCGCCAGGGGGAGCTACAAGGGATCAACTGCGGTCAAACAACTATCATAGCTACTTTTCTATTTAGGATTGTCACGGTGTGCGTTGATAGGAGCCATTAACCTACTTACAAGAAATGGAATATTATCATAAACATCTGGCGAATATTTCTCTATGTGTGAAGCAAATTAATCTGAATAAAATCTAGATGTCTGTCAGTGTTTCATGCATGGATATGTGGAGGAAAATATGACATAGCAATACTGGGTTGTCCATAGCAGATCGAAGACATATCAGTCGCCTAGTGAATTACAACACGTGCATAAGAATTTTTTTTAAAAAAGAATATGAATACATGTATTTCCAGATTTGGTGTGGATCATCCTGCACAAATAATGTGTAACTTTCAGTGCATTACGTTCCACGGAATTCAACATTCCTAACAAACTTTATAGCGTCAAAATCCTATAATGAAAGAATATTAGGCTAAAGTCAGTGAGTTGGGTTTAGGGTATCTTTGGTCAGTATTTCACTTATATCATACTGTGTCAGCTCGATGTGATGGGAAGGCCCTGATTGCTGTACATATGAGAAGTTTACCACTTGGTGAACCCCACGAGCACGGGTATGGTGCTGACAAACGTAATCAAGGCGCATCTGGGATATGACGTCACCATCATGGAATTCCAATATACATAAGGGAAGAACACAGCACAGCGAATAATGGAGCCTTGACCCATACCACTACTTTCCAAAAGCGTTCAATTGAAAATAAATTTGTTCTAAAACATCCTGGATTATATATAAACATTATCTGGTGGACGACCTGAAACATGCATTGACCAATCAGTTCATGCAGGCCGCTCGTGGCGTCATCAAGGACATAGCCATCAAGGTTCGTTTAAAGACGTTAGAGGCTGCCAGTGCACGAGGTGCCCTGTCAAAGGTTGTCTATTCCAAGATGTTTGACTACATTGTTGATGAAATGAACATGTTTGGCTTCTCTCTTTAGAGAGAAAAATATATTTTTTGACCGATTGTCTGTCTAATTCCAGTTTTCAAGTGTAAACTTTCTTTTGCCGGGCAGTTTAGTTTACCATTGCCGCGACAGTACTGTGTATACACTTCCAGTTCTATATCATGTATAACAATTGTTCACTTGTCTTGCAGATTGACTTTTAAACCTCTCAACTCGACACAATGCCGTTTGGACTTGGAAGGAAGGGCAGCAGTGCCAAAAACCTCATGAAGACCAAGGTAACGACATAATATAGAAACAATCATGGCTTGTCTTGCCAACGACAGGGTGCTCGCACGCTGTGTTCACAATTCACCTCTATCGTGTTGCCTGTCCGATACATTCCGTCTACAATATTCTTCCACGTATCAGTACATCATATAGTCGACCCGTGAAGATTCCGGGATTGAATAGGTCTTCAGCAACCCATGCGGGATCGGGTGGTCAGGCTCGCTGACTTGGTTGATACATGTCATCGGTCCCAATTGCGTGGATCGATGCTCATGATATTAATTACTGGATTGTCAGGTCCAGACTCGAATATTTACAGACCGCCGTCATATAGTTGGAATATTGCTGAGTGCGGCGTTAAACAACAAACCAACCAACCAACAACATCATATAGTCAAATAGTGCCAGATTACTCTGCACTGACTTTGTTTGTGGAAGCTGGTGTTACGAAACGTTGTAACAGACCTGTAGTGTGCCATTTTGTAGTGTTAATCAGAAAATGAAGCCAAAACTAAAGACTCTATTCCAGAAATATTTATAGGTAGACGCTAGTATATATGACTATTAAAACTAGCTATTAAAAAATGTGCTGTTGTGTTCTCTAATATCACCATAGTGTAACTATGACTACAACTAGAACTAGAATTCTACTTAGTCTCACAGTACACATACTATCAATAATATACTGTCCAAATGGACATGGAAGAAGCCATGCATGCTAATAAACATCTCCAAAAACAGGCGAGTGTATCTGGTAGTTTAGATAATAAGATTTTTCCATGGAACTGAATGATCTTGATCTTGTTAAATGGCCACAATGAAGTCAGTTGCCATATCAGTCTGTAAAAAAGTTCTCCATACAAGGAAGTAAGTTCTTCAAATTCCATATTAATCTGTAAAAGAGTTTTCCATAAGTTTTTGAGTTTTTGAATAAAGATGTCAATGATTTCATCTATTTTTTGGACAGGTGGATGACCTTGAGTCCGCAAAGACCAAGCTGGAGGAGGATGTGGAGAAGTACAAGACGGAGGTAGAATCATACAAGAAAGAGGCTGAGGGCGCAAAGAAGCAGGTCGAAGAGGTGAAAGTCAAGGCCGAGGAAGAGATCAATACTGCCAAAGAGGAAGTACAGACCGTGAAGAAGGAAGCGGAGGAGACGAAAACTGGACTCATGGATCAAATAGCAATGTACAAGAAGCAGGCTGAGGACGCTCTGAAACAGGTGGCGGACCTCAAGAACAAGCTGGCACAGTTCACATCAGGGGAGGGACTCGGGAACATCAAGGTGAGTTTTCAAAGCTAAAGAGGGAGTATGTTCCACGATCTGGTGCCCATTTTCGGCGAGGGTTCAAATGCAATCAGTGCCTTGTATGAAAATACCATATAGCCTTTATACGATTAAGGTACAATGAACAGGCTAAATCTTTTCATTTTGTCTTTGTTCCCTGGATCTGATCTTAACTGAAAAATCCAGCTTCTGAATATGCACCTCTTCTCCAAAACAAGTGTTACAGAGTTATGTCCCTTCACTAGCTTTCGGATTGCATGTACTACTGCAGTGCGACACTCGTGTATATGAACTTGTTCTCGTTGCTATGTGGACGAAATAATGCCGATGCGACGTTAAATTTCAACTCACTCTCTCCTGCGAACTTGCTGTAATGTATAGATGTGGCATATGGGCTTCGGGATTATGACATGGCCTCAAATGTTGGAACAGCTGGTGAAAGCCAATTGGCAGATGCTGGTGTTCGTCATGGTGCATGTACCCAGGGAAGTTGTCGATGGTTGGTTACAAGGTCCATCGTAATGGAGACAGACATGTTGAAACACATGTACAACACAAGTTGACACGCCTTGATATAACTGGAGTACTATTCAAAGCGGCTTGAACCCAAACTCGCTCATTACATTGGTGTGTAGGAGATACGCAGAGTTCTATGTTATTGTATCACGTTCTTAAAGAGGACGCTTTGGTGAGTTAGCAGTTAAGACGTTTCAAGTTGTATGTTAACAAATGTGTAACGTAAAGCGTGTACATTGTGAATATATCTCCCTACTCTGTTTGTTCCAGGAAGCAGCAAGCGGCATGTTCTCACAAGGTGCCTCAAAGATTGGCTTCTAGTGTCCGTCATCTTACAGACTGTTGTGTCGCTTCAGTTTCATCTTCTCTTGACTTTGTGAGAACAATGTGACAGTTCACTCAATTAAATACATATCTGCATCTCTCAGCAGGTTAGCGGCAACAGAAACAGGGTCACATCTCCGGCGAAAACACACCATTGATTACAAGCTGCTGTCAAATATAGACGAGTTGTCTCCCTTCTATCATTCCCCGTCAATAGGTTTTGGGGAGTGTTTTGGTTCATAAAAGGGCGATTTATGACCCACAACCATGCTTAAAGTACATTGACTATGGAATAATAACTTGGTACTAGTATGCTATATCTAGTTATTATATACCATCATTCAATCACAGAACGAAGAACATAGAAGCTATAGATGAATGGAAAGCATATAATATGAGGTATTGATTCAAATGCAATTATTGGCATGTCAACAGATATATGAATGTCAGCAGCGTTTTTGACAAGATTAAAGTATTTAGGTGCCTTCTTCAATGTAGTGTTGATGTACCACATGGCAGCCGCAACGTTTGTCTGTTTGACGTACAATGTATTCGTCAGTATGTATCACCTGTGATCCCTGTGCCGTGAGGCTAACACGTTCTCGTAGAAAAAAACAGTAGATAAAACCAATACTTATATACCTTTTTTCAGATATCTTTTAAATAAGTGCGAAAACGTTTTAGGTTATGTCCTATATATATGCTTGAAAATATTGACATCGATGTGAATAATTGGTACTATATGTGTGTCGAGTCATCATTTTGTGGATCAAATCTTCTGTATAACACCTGATGATAATGATCAACCAGACCTTTAACTAGATGTTTTTGTGCCAGTATTAAACAGTTTATCTGGCAGGCATGAAGTGTCTCACATGGGGCGCCAGTGTGTTCTGATGCAGAGTGATTTGACCACAAGGTGAATGACAGGGAGGTATGGAGGGCAGCATTGTGTCGAGTTTGTTCTTGATTTCTGTGTTTGTGTTACTCGTAGTTGGAACCAGTTGTGATTGTAGTTTTCTCTACTGTATGTTACGAGATTAAATATTTGTATAATCTATCCAACATATTCTTGTTTGTTGTATTTAATTACATATATATGATGATGCTTCAATGAACAATTGTAACAACTGTCGTTTTTGTCTGAAAGAAACACGATGTCAAAATTAGATTAAAACTGCTCGTATGTATCAACACATTAAGACATCAACAATTACGGGATTTCTTAAGCCCGGCTTGGACTACGCCATGGAGAACTTTACCCTGAACAGTTCATGGTGACAGGACGTACACTGAACAAGTGGGGTGTATCATGGTGACAGGACCTACACTGAACAGTTAGAGAGTATCATGGTGACAGGACCTACACTGAACAGTTGGAGTGTATCATGGTGATAGGACCTACACTGAACAGTTGGAGAGTATCATGGTGACAGGACGTACACTGAACAAGTGGGGTGTATCATGGTGACAGGACCTACACTGAACAAGTGGGGTGTATCATGGTGACAGGACCTACACTGAACAGTTGGAGAGTATCATGGTAACAGGACCTACACTGAACAGTTGGAGAGTATCATGGTAACAGGACCTACACTGAACAGTTGGAGAGTATCATGGTAACAGGACCTACACTGAACAAGTGGGGTGTATCATGGTGACAGGATGTACACTGAACAAGTGGGGTGTATCATGGTGACAGCACCTTAACCTGAACAGTTGGAGTGTGTCATGGTGACAGCACCTTAACCTGAGCAGTTCGAGTTTATCATGGTGACAGGGCCTACACTGAACAGTTGGAGAGTATCATGGTGACAGGGCCTTCACTGAACAGTTGGAGTGTATCATGGTGACAGGACCTACACTGAACAGTTGGAGAGTATCATGGTGACAGGGCCTACCCTGAACAGTTGGAGTGTATCATTGTGACAGTAACCTACACTGAACAGTCGGAGTGTATCATGGTGACAGGACCTACCCTGAACAGTTGGAGTGTATCACGGTGACAGGACCTACACTGAACAGTCGGAGTGTATCATGGTGACAGGACCTACACTGAACAGTTGGAGTGTATCATGGTGACAGGACCTACACTGAACAGTTGGAGTGTATCATGGTGACAGGACCTACACTGAACAGTTGGAGAGTATCATGGTGACAGGACCTACACTGAACAGGTGGAGTGTATCATGGTGACAGCACCTTAACCTGAACAGTTGGAGTGTGTCATGGTGACAGCACCTTAACCTGAGCAGTTCGAGTTTATCATGGTGACAGGGCCTACACTGAACAGTTGGAGAGTATCATGGTGACAGGGCCTACACTGAACAGTTGGAGTGTATCATTGTGACAGTAACCTACACTGAACAGTCGGAGTGTATCATGGTGACAGGACCTACACTGAACAGTTGGAGAGTATCATGGTGACAGGGCCTACACTGAACAGTTGGAGAGTATCATGGTGACAGGGCCTACACTGAACAGTTGGAGAGTATCATGGTGACAGGGCCTACACTGAACAGTTGGAGTGTATCATGGTGACAGGGCCTACACTGAACAGTTGGAGTGTATCATGGTGACAGGGCCTACACTGAACAGTTGGAGTGTATCATTGTGACAGTAATCTACACTGAACAGTCGGAGTGTATCATGGTGACAGGACCTACACTGAACAGTTGGAGTGTATCATTGTGACAGTAATCTACACTGAACAGTCGGAGTGTATCATGGTGACAGGACCTACACTGAACAGTCGGAGTGTATCATGGTGACAGGACCTACACTGAACAGTTGGAGTGTATCATGGTGAACAGGTGGAGTGTATCATGGTGACAGGGCCTACACTGAACAGTTGGAGTGTATCATGGTGACAGCACCTTAATCTGAACAGTGGAGTGTATCATGGTGACAGGACCTACACTGAACAGTTGGAGTGTATCATGGTGACAGGACCTACACTGAATAGTTGGAGTGTATCATAGCACCAGTTTCACTTTGAACGTATGACCCACAGACTATTTGAAATGTAAATGTTAAACAAATACATGTCACTGCGTTACTAGGCAACCCAATCATAAATATGTGCTCTGTTTTGTGTGGAATTTATAATTACTGAAACTCGTTCAACACTTAATTAGGTGCACATGTTGCACGAAGTGCTTACTGACACTTGCTGAATTATAAACCCGTACCATAAACCAAAATTATATGTAGTTGGAAGGGCGACCCCGTATTTCTACCAGAAGCATATGTAGCGGGATGGGCGACCCCGTATTTCTACCAGAAGCATATGTAGCGGGATGGGCGACCCCGTATTTCTACCAGAAGCATATGTAGCGGGATGGGCGACCCCGTATTTCTACCAGAAGCATATGTAGTGCGAAGGGCGACCCCGTATTTCTACCAGAAGCATATGTAGTGGGATGGGCGACCCGTATTTCTACCAGAAGCATATGTAGTGGGAAGGGCGAACCCGTATTTCTACCAGAAGCATATGTAGTGGGACGGGCGATCCCGTATTTCTACCAGAAGCATGTGTAGTGGGAAGGGCGGACCCGTATTTCTACCAGAAGCATATGTAGTGGGATGGGCGACCCCGTATTTCTACCAGAAGCATATGTAGTGGGAAAGGCGACCCCGTATTTCTACCAGAAGCATGTGTAGTGCGAAGGGCGAACCCGTATTTCTACCAGAAGCATATGTAGTGGGATGGGTGACCCCGTATTTCTACCAGAAGCATATGTAGTTGGAAGGGCGACCCGTATTTCTACCAGAAGGATATGTAGTGGGAAGGGCGAACCCGTATTTCTACCAGAAGCATATGTAGTGGAACGGGCGACCCCGTATTTCTACCAGAAGCATATGTAGTTGGAAGGGCGATCCCGTATTTCTACCAGAAGGATATGTAGTGGGAAGGGCGAACCCGTATTTCTACCAGAAGCATATGTAGTGGGACGGGCGATCCCGTATTTCTACCAGAAGCATGTGTAGTGGGAAGGGCGACCCCGTATTTCTACCAGAAGCATATGTAGTGGGATGGGCGACCCCGTATTTCTACCAGAAGCATATGTAGTGGGAAAGGCGACCCCGTATTTCTACCAGAAGCATGTGTAGTGGTAAGGGCGACCCCGTATTTCTACCAGAAGCATATGTAGTGGGAAGGGCGACCCCGTATTTCTACCAGAAGCATGTGCAGTGAGAAAGGCCATTCTGAGTTTCTACCAGAAGTACTGGCATGTGTAGCGAGAAAGAACAATCTGAGTTTCTACCAGAAGTACCGGCATATGGTGTGAGAAGGGCGATCCTCTGTTTCTACCAGAAGTATATGGAGTGAGAAGAGCGATCCTAAACTACAGTTAAGGATAGTGACAAATGGCCTTCCGAAACCTGAAAGTAATAGGCACTGCTGACCAAATTGAACCTTGCTTGCCTTTCGCCAAGGCACCCTTTCCAACCCGTGTTCAGCTTAACCGCGGTGACATTCGGAAAGGCCCTGGTTGTACAAGCATAGTGCAATGTTTATTTCTGGTTAATGTCGCTCTCAGCAATATACGGATCGTCAATGCAAGAGAATAACCAGGCTTGATCATCCGCCGTAACAGATTAAATTTGACGTAAAGGGCAAAATAGATGTGACAAGTATATGAATGCACCAATGAAAATCAGTAATGACACCAGGTGTTCCCGAAAAGCTTATGTTATGAACAATGAAACCACGGCTGACCACGGGTCCGTGTGGTTGCCTCTAAGATCAGCATAGGTTTGTGGAGGCATGTTCTTTATGTAATATCGGAATAACCACAGGGAGAGGACAGAGTAAGAATAAACTATGTCCTTGTTTAAAGCCATGTTCATTTCGGAGGAGAATTCACCATATGCGTATACGGGAAGGGCGTGGTTGGTCTGGATCTTGAAGTGGACTGATTTATATAATGAGTGTATGATAGGAAAATATATAGCCGGATATTCTCTCTGATGACAGATATTACGGACACCTGATGTACATTAATACATGACGAAATATCTGCATAGGCGTGCGCCACGCCTACTTGTAGAACAGTCGCGACTGTTCAACATAGAAAACCACATACAACCATGTTCCGCATACCGTCCAGCATTAAGCAACGGCGACTATGAAATTTTGTGACACTGTATCTGATCCTAACAGTCATGGGCAATAACTGTCAATGAATCAATGTAAAAAATAACGCTAAAAAGTGAGTGAATGTGTGAACGACGAAGTTGACGACAATCTCAAAGAGTAAAGTTTTGTAGATTATATGCTTTTGCTGTAGGGCACAAAATAGAATTACCATGAACTCTTGTGGTATGTATTCGTTCACATTTAAGTGTGTTTGTTTTATTGTAATATAAATATGCACTTAGCTGCTTCTCAGCTATATGAAAACACCCTTTAAATATTCCGGACCAGACAATACTGTGATATTATTAGCAACAATCCGCGCCGTCGTGTTACGCGGACACAGACAGCGAACCGGTGACCACTCCATCCATCTGGTACCTTTTTACGACCAGCAAAGTTGTTGGTCACCTATTCTGACCTGGCATCTCCACGGGGCTATCACATACGCGAAATTCACAATCCTTTTATATTTTGTATAATTCTACAAATAGCTAGGGATACTACTTACATATATATTAATGTTAACTAAACTTATTTTAAAATGTCTCAAAAGTGGGTTAACGGGTAGTTCTCCAAGGTTTCCAAAGTGGAAGTAACACCCTAATGTTGTATTTAAGTCATATTTACTCGATTCATGAGTCGTGTTTCTCATCATTTGTTACTACCATTTTAGTTTCGCTCCCCTAGGTCACTGAAACAGAGTATAAGTACTTGTAAAACATTGGAGTTTCATAATCTTAAGTCATATGAAAGCATAAAGAAGTAATTGTGGAGTGAAAATCAATTTATCTCGCATATGTCAAGGACTTGGTATGTCCTAAAACGTGTCTGTGCACGTACATTGTTTTATACGTGTCTTGTATCTATCTTCATGTCTTGACTGAATCTTGTTGTGATTATATAGAAATGGTTGTGATTATACAGAAATGTTTGTATGAGCTAAACTTGGTTGTGATTATATAGAAACGGTTGTGATTATATAGAACTGGTTGTGATTATATAGAACTGGTTGTGATTATATAGAAATGGTTGTGATTATACAGAAATGTTTGTATGAGCTAAACTTAGTTGTGATTATATAGAAACGGTTGTGATTATATAGAACTGGTTGTGATCATATAGAACTGGTTGTGGTTATACAGAAATTGTTATGATTAAATGGAAATGGTTGTGATTATATAGAAACTGTTGTGATTATATAGAACATGTTGTGATCATATAGAACTGGTTGTGATTAAATAGACATGTTTGTGCTAATATAGAACTGGTTGTGATTATATAGAAATGGTTGTGATTATATAGAACTGGTTGTGATTATAGAGAAATGGTTGTGATTATACAGAAATGTTTGTATGAGCTAAACTTGGTTGTGATTATATAGAAACGGTTGTGATTATATAGAACTGGTTGTGATCATATAGAACTGGTTGTGGTTATACAGAAATTGTTATGATTAAATGGAAATGGTTGTGATTATATAGAATCGGTTGTGATTATATAGAACATGTTGTGATCATATAGAACTGGTTGGGATTATATAGAAATGGTTGTGATTATACAGAAATGTTTGTATGAGCTAAAATTGGTTGTGATTATATAGAAACGGTTGTGATTATATTGAACTGGTTGTAGTTAAATAGACATGTTTGTGATATTATAGAAATGGTTGTGGTTATATAGAAATATTTGTTATTTTACAGAGATGGTTTGTATGATATAGAATCGGTTGTGATTATATAGAAAACCTGTGATCATATAGAAATAGTTAACATTTTCCCCTCTCCTATGTAGGAACACCGTGGCGATTACCGTGCCGATCACGTATCCACAATACATGCATATGAATACAAATTGGTAGTTTGGCTGACTCAGTATATAAAATAAAGTTGAAACTGTGTTGTAGTGTCGGTGTATATTATCGGTATTTAATGTTACTACGAGATTATTCTGTTTGAGGTTTTTTCGTTGGGCAATTCGCTGTGCAGAGGTTCGTCAATAAACGATACCAGGATCCGCTGATCGTGGGGTCGCGTCCAATTTCGCTCTGTGGATTATCATCCCCAGTTTATCAGCACCACACCAGTGGACACTGGTTGCATAAAAAATGTGCTTTCTTCACATTAAAATTGGTGCGTCGTGATGTGACTGAAATATTATTAAATGAATAATATTTTATACCTAATTATTAGAGTAAGTGAGTCAGATTTAACGGCCCTTTTAACAGTATCCCAGTTATATCACGGGTGTCAGCTTAATGTGGGAGGAAATCACGAAGTGATGCAGGTCTCAGACGATTACCAATTTGGTGAATCCCACGATCACGGGTATGGTGCTGACAAACCTAGAAACATAATCTGGGCGAGCCGAACCCACAATCAGAGGTTTCTGCCGCGCCCAAGGGACGCAACTCTATTTGCGGCGCATCAGGCGACTGGGCCATGCGCGAATGCGAAAAATAACATCGGTCCAAAATGTCGCGTTCTGGAATGCTCGGGTTATAATACATTAAAATAGAAAATCTATTTACAGAAAGGACGTTTTGTTTTGTTTTTCAAATTACCAGAACGCAAGACCATGGTACAGCAAAACGTCGTTTATCAGGACAGCAGATTACCACATTTCAAGAGAACCGAGCCATTGTCTTTAGGGGATGTAGCTTTGCATATTTATATAGACATCTGCTGGATCTTCGGCCTTCGTGACAAACCCAATTTAGGTTCATATTTGAATTACTTCAGTGGTCCGATTTTCGCCGACAGTCATACAGATAGAAGGATCATATTAGTTGAATTTTAAAGTGTACTAACTAGCCTACGTTTACGGGATTTACCTGACACTAATAGCTTTTAAGTGTTATTCTGATATGACTACAGAACTTGTATTCCAGACACACGATCAATCATAAACTATACCTAGTATCTACAACATGAGGATGTCTCTTTGCAGAGGGAATTAACACACACAAAATCAACACTACTCATTTGAAAAAGCTTACTCGTCCATTTTCACCAAACTCATTGTTAACCATAAATTGTATTCAGCATCACTGAACGTGATAAGAATAGTGTCCTTGTCACTATGGTGACCAGCTGGATGGGTGTGTCAGTCACGACGGCATATAAGGACATACATCCACTGACTGCAACCACTTCACACAGCTGTTGGGAGACTTGGAATCACACAGTACTGGCACCATGTTTTCACTGCCGACGGTATGTACCTTTCTTCATATTACGTTAGGTATGTTCTTATTCTTCTCATCTATATGTGGTGTGACTGCCGCAAATGACATTGATAAGGGAGCAGACGGGTCTGGATGTTGTGTGGGACTAGCTGTGATTTGTTTGTTGTTTAACGCCGCACTCAGTAATATTCCGGCTACATGACGTCGGTATGTAAATAATTGAGTCTAAACCAGACAATCCGGAAGAGGATCTAGAGGTTGTGTGGGACTATCTAGAGTGGAAGAAAAGGGTAAGCGGATGAGGAGGTTGCGTGGAGGAATGGGTAAGCAGATCCTGAAGTTATGAAGGACTATGTAGGGTGGAAAAGAAGGGAAGAAGGTTGTACAGGACTATTATTTAGGATAAAGTTTAATAGGACTTTGTGGATTTTGAGGTTAATGTTGTACAGCATGGACTCTGTTGATCAATAGATATTATCAAGATTACAGTAATTATCAAGTTCCTGATATCATCACTATTTGATAGTGATTGATATACAAATGCTCATGAATCGTACAAACGACTTTGCAACCATCGAGATTTACTATGAATTGTGAAAAGGGTTTTGGCGCTTTCATTTCAATCCCATCTTATGTGTAACAATCAACACTAACATGCTGTTGGTTCTCTCGAACTAAATACTTTTGCAGGCAGGATCGGATTTCCTTTTCTGTGAAATGCTTCAAAAATATCATTTGTCCTCAGGTTTTAGCCAAAATAATCTTACATTTAATATGAAAAATAAAGTGCCGTGGGTCACCAAAGCACTGTTTGTCTCCTGTTGTGGAATTCGTACAAAATATGTCCCTTGTGTTCCAGGTCTCTAGTGTAGGGGAGGTTGTGAAAAATGAAGTAGAAAAGGGCGTTGAAACATTGAAAGAAGAAAAGGATATACTTTTGGCAGGAGAGAAAGAGTTAGAAAAGAAGGTGGGGGAAGAAATAGAGGAGGTAAAGGAGGAAGCAAGCGAGTTAACGGAAGAAGTTAAGAAAGAAGTGGAAGAAGCGACGGAAGAGGTAAAAGAAGCGGGAAGAGAAATCAAAATAGAGGAGGCGGTAGAAGAGAAGGGAGCAGAAGAAATCAAAGAAGAGGAGGCGGTAGAAGAGAAGGGAGCAGAAGAAATCAAAGAAGGGGAGGCGGTAGGAGAGAAAGTAGCAGAAGAAATCAAGAAAGAGGAGGCGGTAGAAGAGAAGATAGCAGAGGAAATCAAAGAAGGGGAGGCGGTAGAGGAGAAGATAGCAGAGGAAATCAAGAAAGAGGAGGCGATAGAGGAGAAGATAGCTGAGGAAATCAAAGAAGAGGAGGCGGTAGAGGAGAAGATAGCAGAAGAAATCAAAGAAGAGGCGGCGGTAGAAGAGAAGGTAGCAGAAGAAATCAGAAAAGAAGAGTAAGAACAACAGAGATCGGCAAAGTGAGTATTTCGTGGTAGCAATGAATCCAGGAGAGTGTTTTAGGAATCTATGTATTGGTGCACGTGGTTGTCCCAAAACCCGAAAGAAGCGATTCAGAATGTGGGTCTTGTTATGTGTATCAACATTCACTGTACTCATTGTGTCAGTTCCTCTATCAATATCTCAAAAAATAAGTTAAATGTAAGGCTTGGAAGTTTCCTTATCAATGAGCAAGTTTTAAGCATTAAATAACATTGATTACAGTGTACTAATCCAGTTGCTGAAGGCATGAATAGGCAGCAGTTTAAAATATGTCTAGATATGACAAAGCTATTTATTGATATGTCAACCAGTGTGTTGCTGGTAAGACTCGAAGCATGTACTGGTAACCTCTTGTTGCGGTTGTATAATGTAACCAGGCCGAGTAAAATTCTACTGACAATTATTTGAATTAACTTAATACGTTTCTTATCCATGTAAAGTTTGAGTAAAATTACTAATCGTTAACAAAAGTCAGTACTCTGATTTAACAAATATGAGGAAGTAGAAAATATGTATTCATTGTTACGACAAGAAAATCCTGTACAGTGGTGATAGTTTTATCCTGCTTTTCAGCAAGGGATGCTACCACCCAGAAGTAGCCAGCCGCAACTGTGTGTAACAGCCGCCATGCATGTCTCGATGCATGTACGTAATGAGTATACCTGAACTGATGTGCCTTTGACAGCGGAAATGGTCATATGAAAAATAAAGTGCATAAATAGATTTGACGTCTTGATTTTGACTTGCCACCAGTATCTTATACTGGTTCACATCACATAAAAGGACTCAACACCAGATATGTTCTCGTAATACCATGCCCAGTCACGTTATAACACGCTAATAACAGAGTGAAACTCAATGAAAGTAACTGCCCTTTCCAAACCACGTCCCCTTTACTTGGGCTAACCATATAAGGAGAATGGTCCTTGGGTTAACGGTATCAGGAGACTGGTCCTGGGGCTAACAGTATGAGGAGACCGGTCCTTGGGTTAACGGTATGAGGAGACTGGTCCTGGGGCTAACAGTATGGGGAGACTGGTCCTTGGGTTAACGGTATGAGGAGACTGGTCCTGGGGCTAACAGTATGAGGAGACCGGACCTTGGGTTAACGGTATGAGGAGACTGGTCCTGGGGCTAACAGTATGAGGAGACCGGTCCTTGGGTTAACGGTATGAGGAGACTGGTCCTGGGGCTAACAGTATGGGGAGACTGGTCCTAGGGATAACGGTATGAGGAGATTGGTCCTTGAGATAAAGGTATGAGAAGACTGGTCCTTGGGATAACGGTATGAGGAGATTGGTCCTTGGGATAACGGTATGAGGAGATTGGTCCTTGGGCTAATGGTATGAGTGAGTGAGTGAGGTTTTACGCCGCTTTTAGCAATATACCAGCAATATCACGGCGGGGGACACCAGAAATGGGCTTCACACATTGTACCCATGTCGGGAATCGAACCCGGGTCTTCGGCGTGACGAGCTAACGCTTTAACCACTAGGCTACCCGACCGCCCCCACTTACGGTATGAGGAGATTGGTCCTTTGGCTAACGGTGTGAGGAGATTGGTCCTTAGGCTAACGGTATGAATAGATTAGTCCTTGGGCTAACGGTGTGAGGAGATTGGTCCTTGGGCTGACGGTATAAGGAGACTGTCCTGGGGCTAACAGTATGAGGAGATTGGTTCATGGGCTAACGGAATGAGGAGACTGGTTCTTGGGCTAACAGTATGAGGAGACTGGTCCTTGGGCTAATGGTATGAGGAGACTGGTCTCGGTGCTAACGGTATGAGGAGATTGGTCCTTGGGCTAACGGAATGAGGAGATTGGTTCTTGGGCTAACGGTATGAGGAGACTGGTCCTTGGGCTAACAGTATGAGGAGACTGGTCCTTGGGCTAACAGTATGAGGAGACTGGTCCTTGGGATATTGGTATGAGGAGATTGGTCCTTGGGATATTGGTATGAGGAGATTGGTCCTTGGGCTAACGGTGTGAGGAGATTGGTCCTTGAGCTAACAGTATGCGGAGATTGGTCCTTGGGCTAACGGTATGAGATTGGTCCTTGGGCTATCGGTATAAGGAGACTGGTCTTGGGGCTAACAATATGAGGAGATTGGTCCTTGGGCTAACGGTATGAGATTGGTCCTTGGGTTAACGTAATGAGGAGACTGGTTCTTGGGCTAACAATATGAGGAGACTGGTCCTTTGGCCAATGGTATGAGGAGATTGGTCCTTGGGCTAATGGTATGAGGTGACTGGTCCTTGGGCTAACAGTATGGGGAGACTGGTCCTTGGGATAACGGTATGAGGAGATTGGTCTTAGGGGCTAATGGTATGAGATCGGTCCTTGGGCCAACGGTATGAAGAGATTGGTCCTTGGGCTAACGGTATCAGGAGACTGGTCCTAGGGGCTAACAGTATGAGGATACTGGTCCTTGGGCTAACGGTATGAGGAGACTGGTCCTGGGGCTAACGGTATGGGGAAACTGGTGATTGGGCTAACAGTATCAGGAGATTGGTCCTTTGGCTGACAGTATGAGGAGACTGGTCCGATGCCAAGGTGACAACATGTAGGTTCCATGGCGAATCGGACACCATGGACCGCATGTGCAAAAAGAATTTGGAAAAACTGCTCCACAGCGATATTTCAAATGAAAAACTAATTTCTTAACAGTGCTCAGATAGAAAAAAAATATTACTGACTGGAGCTATTTTGGAGGTGTGTCAAAGGACACAATGGCCACCTACAAACAGTTATGTTACACACTGCAACCCCATCCTTATTGTAATCGGTCCTTTGACAGCTATTTATTTGTGGATTGCATGAATGGAAATGTCTGCATCCCAGTTCAATAGTCGGCTCAGAGTCTGAGTGGGTTATTCATGTCAAACTGATGCATGGTATCTCAGTTGGCTAGCACTATAAAATCGTCATTATTCCGGACTAGTACAAGCAGATACACACACACACACACACACACACACACGCGTGCATCCACGTAACTGTTTAAGCGCAATAATCTTGAATGCAACGTTTAACCCCATTTCAACTCACCAGACAGGGTAACAACAAGTAGTGATCTTTTAACGTCTTTGGGTATGACACGTCCGGGGATCGAACGCCGGACCTACCGCTCTCTGGGAGGACGATCTACCACTAGACCACGGAGGCAAGTCAGGTGGTGTAGAACAGCTATGAAGATGCAGACCTGGGATTTGCAACATGCGAATATATTTTGTTGACTGTGACACATTTAATTAGAAAAGGGAGAAACACAGGCCTCAGAAAGTCATCCAAACAAATATTGGTATGTACCATATGAGTAAGTTTTATTTTTAACGTCGCTTTGAACAGTATTTCAGTCATATCATGGTGGATCAGCTTGATGTGAGAAGAAACCCTGAAAAGTGCTGCAGGTCTTACACTTTAGTGAAACCCACGAGCATGAGTATGGTTCTTAAATAACAGCCATCAATATCCCCCGACACAGCATATCTAGTTCTGATTAAAATGCAATGAATATGAGAAAATATATGAATTCAACAAGGAAAGATTGGGAAATGCAAGGTTAAGAAATAGTGGAAAAGCCACAACTAACAAGCTCACAATCAAGTATACACAAAGCCATGTACAAGGCAACTGTGAGATAATCAGTTCCTGTAAGAATGTCGCTCACTGTACGGCAACAAAAGGCCAAAAAGTAGATTGTTTTCACACATCTTTTCAACGACCCTTTCAGCATACAAAGACTCTGTAAAATATAAAATTTTGATGATGCTTTTTGAAATCTATCAACAAAAATGTTTATCCTTGTAAGGACAATATGTGACCTTTCAGCCATAGTTCCATGACCACATCATCCAGAAATAATGTTGGATTTGCCTGTTCTTGTAAGCGGACACAGTCCAACACGATGTCTGATGTACACACACTAACATCTCTGCACCAATACAACTCTCAGACGTGGAAATACACCCATATGTGCACCTAAAACTTTCATATTGAAAATTCTTTTTTTAAAACCTAATAAAATACCTTCTTTTTTTGAAACTGATAGCAGAAATCTAAATGGTACACATCGTGGACATTAATGACTTGGTAAATGCGAAAAGGCAGCTTGATGACAGAAACGTTGCATGTTTGTGGTGCTTTTTCATTTTACAGTATGGAAAATAATGTGCTAAAATTCCATACTATTTGATATACAGACTAAAATGCAACACTGCCTGTCAAAATTGAAACACACCCTTTTGCATTGGCAGAGGAGCATTCTCGTTCTTGAAAGTAAGCCCTGATGTAAAAATGCCACAAGGGTTATTGGTGGAAAAGAATTGAACAGAATGCAAACTAGGTTGAAGGCTACAGTATTTCAGATGTAACTGCTTACTGTTGGAAGAAAGCACAATGGATCGCATTTTGTGAATGGTTACCACTTCCGCGAAACTTTGGTTTCATGTAAAGCCTCTGACAGGAATGGATCTGCTTGCCAACAATTCATCAATCGAACCAATGCACAAGGATTAATATCTTATTAAAACCTATGTACAGATATGCATTGTACATGGGTACAATGTGTGAAGCCTATTTCTGTTGTCCCCAGCGTGATATTGCTGAAATATTGCTAAAAGCGGTGTAAAAACATACACATTCACTCACTATTGCCTATGTGTGTACAGTATTACATACCTTGGTATATCCAATGTATGTATAGAGATGCATACCTTGTCATATCCACTGGATGTACAGAGATGCATACCATGTCATATCCTATGTATGTACAGTATTGCATACCTTGGTATATCCAATTTATGTACAGTATTGAATACCTTGGTATATCCAATTTATGTACAGTATTTCATACCTTAGTATATCCTATGTATGTACAGAGATGCATACCTTGTCATATCCAATGTATGTAGAGACATACATACCATGTCATATCCTATGTATGTACAGTATTGCATACCTTGTCATATCCAATGTATGTACAAAGATTCATACCTTGGTATATCCAATGTATGTAGAGAGATCCATACCTTGGTATGCATACCTTGGTATATCCAATGTATGTACAGAGATACATACCTTGGTAAAGTCAATGTATGTACAGTATTACAAACTTTGGAATAGCCAATGTATGTACAAAGATGCATTATCATACATCATCAGGGAACAATGACCCACAATCAGCCAACTTAGAGACTGACCACCAGATCCCAACTCTAGCCAGCTATAAGCATGAGAACAAGCACTAGGCACCAAATTTGAGCCAGAATCCTCATGGAATATAGTCAAGCCTGTGAGCACTTTTCAAAGTTCACGAAAATGGGCCTAGTAGTTAAAATGTCAAAATTTACAACAGTCTGCCACATAAATGTTACAAAACTTCTCATAAACTTTCATTTCAGTCAAGCTCAAAATAATCTGTTGTGACCTCACGTACAGCAAGGGAAAAAAAACACATCCCATAACAAATAAAACAGCTGTGCAACAGTTATAACAATATCTTTGTGCCCCATTTTCTTTTTCAAAATAAGTTGTTACAGTGAATTCAGCAATTCAAAAACACAACAAATGAAAATTTATCATTCATCATCACTATTTATTAAATTTCAGCAACAAAAACAACAGTATCAATAAATACTTGGAAACGCATAAAAGATGTACCTATATTTACCACACCATACAATATAATATACAAAATAAGGTCAATAAAGTGTTTACAAAATGTAACTTATCCACTAACAAATGCAACTGTTTTTAAAGGTGACTCTCACCTATTAAGGTATCTCAGTCTTCACTTTCATCAGCGGTATGTTAATTGTGCAACCGAAACGCTTGTAAGTGTGAAGTCAATGATACAGATATCTTTATTAAAATAATATATTTTGAATAATAGCAACGAAGAAATGTTTTGCTTGGTTTTTGTAAGCTGGTTTACAGATTTCACCAAGCCTAGCACAAAATGAAAAGTGACCAAAAGAATAAAAACCAAAAAGAAATTTCTTTGATACGTTGAACTATTATAGGTTACCATAGTGGTGAGACAAGCTTCACACTGCATACATGGCAACATATTCATAAAACATTTTGAAGAACAAAAAAATAATCATTTCTGTTTTCACTTTATATTTAATACCAATTTTTCACACAAAAGTCTGTAAGTGTAAGCCAAAAAACAACATTCTGGTCCATATAAGATCATGTGTAACACAACCATCCAATTAGCATGTTAATATAAGTGACCTTATCTTGTATGTAGACACAATTCTTGCATTATATATTGTCATCTAAAAGACGAAAGATATATGTGAAAACATATAGTAAATCTAGAAAAGCATCCGTGAATTTTACTGAACAGCTTTACAAGCAGTAGAAATTAACCCTTTTCAGTCACTTATGTCGATTTATAGAAAAAAACTTCAAAATGTTGAAAAGTTCAACTATTCTTATTGAGCATATTGGTGCTGACTAAAGGGTCCAGGGCCAGTTTCTAACACTGAATATGTTCCCGTTGTTTGGATCCGAGTGAACAATGAAATTTCTGTTTAAATATTAGATACTGCATCCTTTAATGTAACGTCAGCTCTGGTATCACATTCACCTTTCAATATTATCACAATCATCTATCTCACCATGTGTAAGTACCATGACTAACTCAAACCTACAAGTGGCAGACTTTCAAAGGACTAAAACATTTACCGGTATGCAAGAAGATTTTGAAGTAATCAGGAATTCAGTCATCCAAAGAAATATTACCCACTCGTGTATATAACATCCTCTTCAAAACCCACTTGATAATATATTCAACAATATAATATGTTATAGACTTGACTTTGTGGCTTGTGATACTTTGGACCCTGACTTCCGACCAAGGGCATTGGAGATAAAACTCCCAGCTTCTATTAACTTGTGAATGTTGACCCCCTGAAAATATAGAAACAAGTAGTATCAAAGTAAGTGAGTGAGTTGGGTTTAACGCCGCTTTTAACAGTAATACATTTGAGTTATGTCATGTCAGCATAATAAGGGAGGAAAGCCCTGAAGGAATGCAGGTCTCAAACGTTTACCACTTCGGTGAAACCCACGAGCACTGGTATGGTGCTGACAAACCTGGAAACATAATCGGGGCGAACCGGGATTCGAACCCACAATCATAGGTTTCTGGGGTGCCAAAGGCGACGCAACTCTTCACAGTGAATTGCGGCGCCTTAGATGACTGGGCCACCCATGCCCCCAGTAGTCTCAGAACATACATTCATCAGCATTCGGGAGTGCCACAGAAACAGTGAAATAGTCAATACTAACAGCAACAGAAACTAACAGTTTTAGTCCACTAGTCCTAAATGATACATACAGCAAAACAAGGGCCATTTTCTACTAGTCCTTACGATACCTTAACTACTGGGCAGTCTCGCAAGGAAAATAGGACAAGTGCCAATTGCTAATGCTGACTAACTTGATATATACTACTATGTCATGTACGTAGTGGTGGAAACTGAGACTGATGCGTATGGATGTGAAGTTGGCTAGTTAGTGATACTATCTACTACTAATTTCAACTGCACATACATGATTAATTAAAACCTGAATTATTATTATTATGTTGTGTGACAACAAACTTAATTCAGCCGTAAATTCACATTAAATTTTGTATATAATGAATGTAATCCTCAGAGCTCCATTGAAGCTGCACATTTGCATAAAATACGCAAAATATTTCACCATTACCCAATTGAGTTGCTTGCATCCAAATACACACACAAATCTTTTTTAAACCCAATAGTATAATAACAATCTGTGTAATTACCCAATATATTATATTCGCCTTGCATAGATGCATGCATTACACATACATGAACTTTACTGCAGTGAACAATGCATAAAATGCATCTTGCCCATAGAAAACTATCAATACTCAATGTGAATGAAAACATGTATGTAAATACTCAATGGCTAACAAATTATCTGGCACCCTGTGTTCTGTGCAATAATTACAGCACTTTATATGATAAGCAGCTTCTTTAAACCATCCTCCAACCATGTAGAAATGTGAGTAACATTATACTTACAGTTTTGATTGCCATTCCATTCATCATATAGACCACATCCTCTGTGGATACATTTCCACTAGCACCCTTGGCATAGGGACAGCCTCCCAGCCCCGACACGGAACTGTCCACCACACTGACGCCCATCTGGGACAACAAGAACCTCATTAGTAAACTAGTGACATCTTTTGATTGTATGATGCTTTTCAATTCATACTTTTAAAAGCTTTGTAAATCTTTCTTAAATTCTGAAATCTAAAACATGTATATGTAAATTGGAATAACTAATTATACTGAGAAAACACAAGCATTTATGGTGTTTACCAGGACATCACACAGTAAGATACCCATTTCAGTATTACAGAGGAGGAGCAGAAGAGAGAAGATGTATGGAGTATATTAGAACAGAATATACCGGTATTATTAGACCCATGTAAACAGTAAAGAGAGGATGTATGGAGTATACGAGGACATCACATGGTATTTACCTGTGTCAGCAGAAGAGAGAGAGAGTGAGTGAGTGAGTGAGTGAGTGAGTGAGTATGGTTTTACGCCGCTTTTAGCAATAATCCAGCAATATCAAGGCGGGGGACACCAGAAATGGGCTTCACACATTGTACCCATGTCGGGAATAGAACCCGGGTCTTCGGCGTGACTAGCGAACGCTTTACCACTAGGCTACCCGACCGCCCCAGCAGGAGAGAGAAGATGTATGGAGTATACAAGGACATCACATGGTATTATACCCATGTCAACTGGAGAGAGAGGATGTATGCAGTACATTAGAACAGCATATACCGGTATAATTAGACCCATGTAAACAGTAAAGAGATGATGTATGGAGTATACAAGGACATCACATGGTATTATTAGACCCATGTAAACAGTAAAGAGATGATGTATGGAGTATACAAGGACATCACATGGTATTATTAGACCCATGTAAACAGTAAAGAGAGGATGTATGGAGTATACAAGGACATCACATGGTATTATACCCATGTCAGCAGGAGAGAGAAGATGAATGGAGTATTCAAGGTCCTCACAAGGTATTATACCCATGTCAGCAGGAGAGAGAGGATGTATGCAGTACATTAGAACAGCATATACCGGTATAATTAGACCCATGTAAACAGTAAAGAGAGGATGTATGGAGTATACAAGGACATCACATGGTATTATTAGACCCATGTAAACAGTAAAGAGAGGATGTATGGAGTATACAAGGACATCACATGGTATTGTACCCATGTCAGCAGGAGAGAGAAGATGAATGGAGTATTCAAGGTCCTCACAAGGTATTATACCCATGTCAGCAGGAGAGAGAGGATGTATGGAGTTTTCAAGGTCATCACATGGTATTATACCCATGTCAACTGGAGAGAGAGGATGTATGGAGTATTCAAGGTCATCACATGGTATTATACCCATGTCAGCAGGAGAGAGAGGAGATATAAGACAGGACAGTACATGATTCTAAAAGAACTGTCCTGTCGGTGTCAGCAACAGAAAGAGAACAAACCTACCTGTAATGCAGCAAAGATGTTAGCCAGAGCCTGGCCGTAAGTATCATGGCAATGTACAGCTAGTCTGTCCACGGGAACCTTCTTGCTGACCGTTGCTATCAAGTTCTTCATGCCTCTAGGTGTTCCTACACCGATGGTGTCCCCTAGGGATATTTCATAGCACCCCATGTCGTACAGACTCTTGGCAACCTAGGCACACATATATACACCATGTCAAAAAGTCTTTTCATTAGCGGCGACTATCCAGGGCATATTTGCTATCAGTGCTACTATCGCAATAGATTTCCGTGCATTATCAATCATTCAAAATAGTGACAAAACAGAAAACATCCCCCAAGTCAAAGATGCAGCTGTTTGCCCGGAAAGTTGAAGCACATAACACTGATTATTGGCTGAAATCATATTATGTCTATCGATACTATCAATAGTGTTTCGTCATCAATGATAATTAGGGGTATTGATATTCTCACTTGTCATTGATGTACAGTTGCGACACTCCGACCTATCATATACATCTTATGGAACAAAATACAACAAGACTAAGGATCTTAAACTGTAATTTGAGATTACATCACCACGACCATCAAATGAATTCAAGGTATAAACACTAGTAAAACATCAGAGGAAAAGAAAAACATTTTTAATCAAAGTACATGATTGCAATATATATTTCTTCTAAGAACTTACATCAGCCACTTTCTCTGGGGGAACATCTTTCTCATACGGACACCCCAAAACACAGGAAACATACCTGCAAAAAGGTATTCTCGTAACATTCCAAATATATTGAAAACATTTTACCCTTGGGGTACATATTTGTTTGGGCAAAAATGAACCTGTTAATTAATAGACAAGGACTGTACGGTATACCAGTACACTGCCATATGCTTTTTGAAAGATACATGTTGCAAATATTTTATCCAGTGTTCCGGCATATTGGGTACAAAAAATGTAACAAGTTTCCTTATCATTTGTATCATATTACCTAAAATCTACCAATAAATTCATTCACAAATGATGCCTTCTTTATAAACAAGCCATGTTTACTTTTGTATGAAGATAACAGGACCTGCATGTACAATCAATGCCAATCAGTGTCAAACAGTTTATCTACCAATACACTGCAATACATATCGCATTAGATAATTGTATCACAATATAATGCAATACAATTTTTTGTCCAAAACACAGCCGAAAGGATACAGCACCAATATCTTTAACCGAAGCATGACAGTAAAACTATCTTGTAATACTGATTGTTAAAAATCTAAATGAGTCATAAAAAAAATCATCTAGAAATGTTAACACCAACAAAAAACAACGCCCATTAAACTGACTTTTGTCACCTGAAGAGTGAGTGTGTGAGTATGGTTTTACGCCGCTTTTAGCAATATTCCAGCAATATCCGGGCGAGGGACACCAGAAATGGGCTTCACACATTGTACCCATTTAGGGAACTGAACCCGTGTCTTCGGCGTGACGAGCGAACGCTTTAACCACTAGGATACCTGACCGCCCCTTGTCACCTGAAGAAATGAAACTAATAACAAAAATAAGTTTGTATAATACTTACCCTCTGACAGGAATGTTGTGTTTCTTTGCCGCCACTGTGACCTCCTCAAACCTCTGAAGACTTTCAGCAATGGAACAATTGATGTTCTTCCTGTTTGTAAGACATGAAACACAGTCAGCTTCAGGCAAAAGAAATAACAGAAACGTCAGTGGAGTTATGTCCCCTACTGATTATTATGGATGGTACTGTTCCAAGTAAAACCATCTGTATATACATTCGATTCACCGAATAGCCGAAAGATCACATCCAAAACGTGAGAGAGATATGACATTCGGTACAGGTAATCAACATAAAAATTGTGAGAATATTCAGGAAATACCTAACGTAACCTCCCTGGTCATAAAATGGACTTGTCCAACATTGCCACGGTCAGATTGTATTCAGGGAGCCATCATTATTTAAATATGGGTAAATATTTTTAAAAATTGTACATTTTATTAACATCCTTACTGAGGCTGGACAAAATGTTGCTATCTCATATAAGAACTAAACAAGTCGTTTCTTGTCCAATAAAACACAGCACAGATAATATAAAAGCAGAGATTTATTCTCCCTGCAGTGTTTCATTGTACCACAAACAACTTCCACTCATCGTATATTTTATTTTATTAATAGATGTTCCTTAGAGTATGGGCAGTAAGGCAGTAAGTTCTTGTACTGACAAGGTAAATTTCATTTCATTTCATTTCAATCTTAAGAACTGTCTACCCATATGACCCCGCAGGACTTATGTCTAACATGTCTCATAGTAGGTTTGAACCAAAGTGTAATTTGATCGCCTCCGTGGTCTAGTGGTAGAGCGTCCGCCTGGAGAGCAGAAGGTCTGGGGTTCAATCCCCGGGCGTGTCATACCAAAAGGCGTTAAAAGATGGTACTTGTTGTTACCCTGTCTGGCGCTCGGCATTAAGGGGCTAAAACAAGGACTGGTCGGCTCGGAGTGAGTGAGTGAGTGAGTGAGAGTATGGTTTTACGCCGCTTTTAGCAATATTCCAGCAACATCACGGCGGGGGACACCAGAAATGGGCTTCACACATTGTACCCATGTCGGGAATAGAACCCGGGTCTTCGGCGTGACTAGCGAACGCTTTACCACTAGGCTACCCGACCGCCCCAGCAGGAGAGAGAAGATGTATGGAGTATACAAGGACATCACATGGTATTATACCCATGTCAACTGGAGAGAGAGGATGTATGCAGTACATTAGAACAGCATATACCGGTATAATTAGACCCATGTAAACAGTAAAGAGATGATGTATGGAGTATACAAGGACATCACATGGTATTATTAGACCCATGTAAACAGTAAAGAGATGATGTATGGAGTATACAAGGACATCACATGGTATTATTAGACCCATGTAAACAGTAAAGAGAGGACCCGGGTCTTCAGCGTGACGAGCGAATGCTTTAACCACTAGGCTACCCGACCGCCCCTCGGAGTCAGTATACTGTGTCTGAGTGGGGTATTCATGTTAAACTGCGGCATGGTATCTCAGTGAGCTAGCACTATAAATCGGCATCAGTCCGGACTAGTACAAGCAGCCACACAAACACACACACGTACACACGATTTATTTTTCTTCATGTATATTGCAAAGTCTGCTCCCCTTGATCAGCATGTACAGGCATGTAGGAGTAAAACCAGTTACCATTCCTTCCCAAGGTTAGATTCAGTATTACAGATAAATTTATAAATTATCTGTACTCTTGACAATAAACATAATCTATTATCTAAAAACATATAGCAAAACTTGTGTGATATGAATGACTTGCACAAGAGAGCATGGGAGGAAACTGAATTTTGAAGGTAAAAGATGAATGTGGTGCAGCAATAGAACTAACATTTTAGTCTACTAGTTCCTATAATGATAACATATACATGTATACTTAAATATGGCAAATTTCTATTCGTCCTTATGATACCTTAACTATTGAGCAGTTTGGCCAGGAATATAGGATAAGTGCCATTTTCTAGCGCTGTGATGTGTCCAATATCCATCCTAAGAAACCACAACATACTCATTTTAGTCCAGCAATAGGACCATTGTCTGTAAATATTCGCATTTGAACCAGACAATCCAGTGAATGACATCAGGACATCAATCCACCCAATTGAAATACGATGACATGCATCAGCCAAATCAGCGAGTCTGACAACCTGATCCTGTCAGGCGCCTCTTACGACAGGCATGGGTTGCGAAGATATGCCGTCATGTGATGCAGGACCTGCACATGATTTTAGCAAGCAGATTTTACCAGAGGGTTACTTACTTGCTGAAAGACTCAGAGGCAGCGCCAAATATGGCCACTTCATTGGCCTTTGCTGACATCTGTATAATAACAAGAAATAGAGCATAAGGGCTAAACTACTGAGCAATCATGTGGAATATCTAGGATATCCTAAGAGTTAATAAAGTTATAAACATGGTTTTCAATGTGGAGCTATGTTAACTGTAGACATGATAAAAGTGTTTAATTGAATTTCGAAGAGTGTTGTGTGAGGTTTCAAACACCAAATTTATCACAGTCAAATCCAGAGGTAACAAAGGTCTACAGTGAAGACAAAATGTTTTTCTTCATTCTACTATGACAAAACTAAGCACAAATTTTTTGCTGTTAATAGAAGATAAATTAACCTGTTAAGCGGCATAGGATTTGTCCAATAAAACCAAAGTTTTGTGTGGTTTGCAGATTTGAATAAAGGAAGCACCAGTAATCAAAGTATGTCACACCATACACTCAAAAAGTTTTTAACTTGCATATATAGAGGCACTGAAAGTGTGTAGGAAAGAAATTATAAAGTGGGCACCCCTCAATAAAATGAAGTAAACCACGCAAGGTTTAGTTCCATACCACACACCACTTGATGTCACAACTTATACTTTGACACAATAGTTATGTCACATAGATAGGGAAGGGCCAAACTTCTCTGCTGCCCCTAATATTTGTAACAGACTCTACACTTTCTGTTGTGTTTTCTGCCCCATTAGTATTACTCTACATATATGTAAGACTCTATGGTAGGACTCTGATCCGTGGCTGATTCTCAGATTTATGGCATATTCTACAAGTAGGGCAGATATTGGCGAATACTCATATCCATGTCAGATTCCACATATGGGTATTGGCGCATACTCAGATCTATGCCAGATTATCATATAACATTAATAATTGGCAATTTCCATAGCGCTAAACGTTGTATACATGCATATATAGCAGCAGACTATGGATGATCAATGTTGTGATCTTTCTAAATGATTTTTATCATTTCCCCTTTGGAGCAACATTGTCAGGTGGAAGCATTGCATATTAGAACCTTTCTTAAAAACGTTCCCTAAAGTTCAATTATAGTAATAATTTTCTAAGACCTTCAGCACCATTCCCCCATTTGCCAGAGTTGATAAAATCCTGAATATTTTCATGCTTCCCAACTTCGGATTCATATTTTTTTTAAATCATTTGAATATCTTTCTTCTGTCTTCTTCATACTGGTTTCTTCCTCAGTTGGGATCAATCCACCATAAGAAAACCTTCATTTTCTATAGTGTCCAGTTCAATTGTTTTGGACTGATCACTGTTTCTATCAGTAATGGATGTTAAACTTACATGACATCATCACAGGCAAGGAGTCATGACATCATTGCAAGCATGACATCATATAACAATTGAACTGAATCTACATTCAGGGATAAGACATCATTGCAATAATGACATCATGTTACAATGAGAATTCAACACAGATTAGAATCACACCATGGATTTGAGTCCTACACATATGTTTTAGGAACAGCAACTCTGGTGTTACTGAGTTAGTAACCTACAATTGCATGTATATTTATTTGAAAGCGTCTAACGACAATGATTGAGAAAGAAGTAAATTCCTGTAAACATTAATTTCTGCAGTGATGCGGCCATCAAAAGAGGTTGTTATTGTGATCTGAAACCTGCATTTAACCTATCAGAATCATGTATTTTCCAGTTACATGAAAAGTGTTATTATGGGAGAACATCAAATGCAAAGCAGGTCGTAGATGTGTACCTCACAAATGAAACCCAGAAGTTTTGTGTATCAAGATGTATGGTGCTGACCAACCAAGAAACATCATCGGGGTGAATCTGAGATTTGAACCAATGACCCATGGAACCAGGGCCCAGTTGCATTAAGAGATCAAAGCCCATGGGAAACAAGAAATCAATTTGAGCGATCCAACCCTTAAGTGGCGCATTAGTGTTTTATTGTACTTTTGAATGTGAAACATGTTTCTTCTTTAAAATTAAATGAAATGGAATCTTTAGTCATATTTGCATATTTTCTGTATCTAAGCCTAGGGGTTAATTTTGGATGAAATATTCATTTCTTAAAAGGTGATAAAACCAATTATAGGGCCCTAAGCTTGACTATGTGCATTCCAGGTCCTCATGAACGATAGTACTGATAACAAAAGGCAGTATGTCAGGTACTCACAGCAGCATCAAAACCCTTGAGGTTTGGCGTGAGTACAGTGTAGACCACACCATCATGCCTGTGTATTCCCTCCATCACTTCAGAGTGATCAGCCATCTACAGAGGAAACAAATGGTCATTGCAACAAGGCATCATCTAACTTTTGAAACAAATACCTGTTCTAGAACGGTACAAGATGAAAAAACATTTGGTTAATCAAAGACCTTAAATCCATATATATATATGTACTGTATTCAATATCCTTAGCATCGCCTCCAAGATGTGTATTCAGAGAATAAAATCAGCTGTTTATGTGTTTTGAAGCCTCAGTTTAAAGTTTCCAATGGGGGTGCAGGGTTGGGCATCCCCTTTTTGAAATTAACTAAACATTCATACATTCGGATTTGCAAACATATTACATCACTTTATATATTTGGTTATGTTTTCAAACAAATGCAAATTGCTTTGTGCATGATTTGGGTTGCTAGCATTTATCTAGCAACCACATATCAATTTGTGATCACAAATGCACAGATCCTCACCAAAACAGCTATTTTTTTCGCCTTTTTATCATGATAACAAATCCCCATTAATATTTGTTCAGTTATTTCACTATCTCTTTCTTATGTAATTCTTTTTGTCAGATATATAATGTCCTTTTTCACACAGATCAGTCACCAGGAAATGTCAAACATTATACATTACTGACAGTTGTCAATGACCTCATATGGACAGTGTTCCCTGGTTTAGTGGATTAAAGCTAACATGAAAAAACTAGTAAAATCCTAGATAAGTTTTTATAGTTGTATACTTATCCTGCATTATTCCTTAATGCATTTACTGCTTGTTCTTGACAGAAAGAAGAGCTGTGAGAGGTCTTGCTGAAGAAGAAGTTGTTCCAAATGGATGTGTGGCTAATCCCATCACACAGCTCCCACGTGACCAAGGAAAGTGAGGATATACACTCATATATACATACATCACATGACTGCTAGATTGTAACATCTTAAGACATCTAGGAAGGCAGCTCTGTGACAGGTGGGCCACTTTAGACAGAGTAATGCAGGATAAGTATAGCGAGGATTTTACTAGATTTTTTAACTTATCCTGCATTACTCCTCAATGCATCTGTAGACATGATCTTTAATAAACTCTCCACAGACTCCCACCAAGCAGCAACAGCTATGTCCGGGATCAAGTGACCATTCCTGTCAGCAGGGAAGGAGAGAGTCAGGTATGTGTGATGTCCTGGTATCATTGCAGTAATAAAAATTAAACGGCGTTTAAAGTCTAGAACTTACGTACTGAGCCAATGTGTTCAGCATGTAACATTCTAGTCTGGGGTGACGCACCGGAGACGTCGAAAGGTTGGCTCCGGACATGTGGAAGCATCAGCAGCACCTTGTGGCAATGACCTGCTGGGCAACCACCAAAGGGCCGACATCTCGCAGGTAGTGTCTGGTGAACGCCAGCAGCAGCCTTTCATAATGGCACGGGTGGAGCAGTTGTGAAGCGCCATGGTAGAGGTGTCCTCCCAGATCTCATGCTGATTGTTGGCTTAGAGGATCCAGTCCCACAGCCTCATAAGCTGAAGTATGATGACGCAAAGCCATAGGGCGATCATGTTGCGACTGACTTACACCTGCAATGTCGTAGATACCTTGGGGTCAACCTTGTCCCCTAAGATTCTTGGAGACTCGAATGAAGGATCGCAGCACCTGCACCATCATGGTAGAAGTTCCTGTTCATCTTCAACCCCCACTATCAATAAAAGGAGCAGGATGGTGAAGGATCCATCCTGTTGTCCTGGGAGTTGAATCTTGGCTATGAAGTCTCAGCACAACCCCAGATGATCATCTCCATGCACTCTACGCTCAAATCTAACACGGGTGATGTAGTTCACTCACACATGCCGCTGTTGCCAGAGCCAAGAAGAAGACCGTTGACTTGGTGAGGTTGTAATAAGACACTAAGTGGAGCGGCTCAAAGGGGCGTGCCTCTCAGCAGGGTAATTACCACATTCAGATCTGAACTTGTCCGTCTGGTCTACCAGACGAAAGGAGCGTAACAAAGCTTGGAGTTGCAGAATCTTGGTGATCTTTCAAACTATCGAAAGTGCCAAGACGGAGTTAAGGGCCACAAGGTAGGTTGTGATGGTGCTGTCCTTCAGGATACACTTGTGGCGCAAAAACAGTCCAATCTCAGTCAAGAATTGTGGTGACGCAGAGGTAGGGTCCTGGTGTTTCTCCTTGCAGAGACTCTCAAAGGAGTGCCACTTGTCATCATAAAGGCCCCTGGTAGAAGGACTGCGTGCAAAAGTGATTGCCTTCGCCGCCCTTGCTGAGTGACCCTTGGCACTTACAGCTCTTCGTAGATGGACCAGCCATGAAGATGTAACCTGTCTGGAGTCGGGAGGGGACATTTGCTGTGACTGTGAGAGTGGATCAGCAGGTTTGGCCAATCTTGTAATTGGACATGGTCGAACAACTGATGCCTAGGCATCGATGTAAGGGTAGGGGAGGCCGAAGCTGCATCCAGTAGATATGGCTGAATATATAGAAAACTTTGGTCTGTAAGATCGTACCAAACAAAGTAAGGTGATCATTTCTATCCCCTGGTCGTATGGGCACTCCCGATCTTATATCGAGATGATGATAAAAGGAGGTGCTTCGTTAGATCAGGCTGAATGTATAAAATTCTTTTGTCTGAAAGATCATACCAATGAAAGTAAGGTGATTGTTTCCATCACCTGGGCACTGTATAAGCAATCCCATTCTTATACCGAGGGACGATGAGGCGTGGTGTCTCATAACTGCGCATGCTGGCATCAAATGTCTACTGTAGTTAGTGACTCGATCACATTGATGTACAGCAACAGGCGTCTGGTCGAGTGGTTACAGCATTACGTACAAGAAAGCATGTAAACCAATCCTGTGTTGTGAACGATGATCTTGAGGTGGGTACCCCGAAGCATATGCCGATTCTGTCAAATGTTGAATCGGTCGAGAAGTTGTGATCTTCAACTTTGGTGCAGATTATGTTTACCTGGAGAGACAGGAAGGAAAATCTTCGAGAGTACTATCGTCCTCTCCATGGAATCGTTCAGCCAACATTGATAGACAGGGAGAATGGGTGGGACCTTTCACAGAACCCTCACCACGAGGCCAGGCGCTGCCAAGGGCTTGAGGAAATGTTGGACTTCCGTTGTATATAAAAAACATTTGCATGTCCAGCGACCGCTCTGAGGGTGTGAGGATTGATGGCCCTGGGGATGTAATCCAGTGGTCTCATAAGCCTGTAGAATGAGAGCATGTAACCACAGGGAGATTGTGTTACGGCTAAATTCTGTCTGCGAGGTCATCCCAGGTGTGTGCTGTGTCTGCCATCTCCAAAGCATGGATGGGATCATCGTCCTCCCTCAACCGAGGAACCTTGAAGTTTAACGGTGTCTTGTTAATTCACACACAGGCCAGCTTCTGCTGTAACATGGACTGCATCATCTGCAACCAGGAGGGATCCATGAGGCCAATCTCTGAGTCGGTGGTGCCAAGGATGGTCATAGAATCCCGGAGGAGTACTGTCGTCTCGGGAGTAGATATCAACGTTGATAGAAAGATGCAGGAAGTCTGATCTTAGAGGGGTAGACGCTGGTATTTCCAGCCCGAAGAAGATGTAGTAGCTAAGGAAAATGGAGATGAAGTAGTCCCAGAGGAATAAGACATCTTCATATTAGCTTGTCCACAAGCTTACTGTGAACTGCACTTCCAAGAGACCCTCAGGTACTTGGAGAAGGCTCTGTGAGAGAGGTGTATGCAAAAGCTACATTTGTAGCTGTTGAACATAATATTAATATCAGAGCAGTCCAGGCACAAAGGGTGGGGGTCCCAGCCATTTGTTACCGAGGCACGGAGTACTACAGGACATAAATCTGCAATGAAGCAGAAGGTGTAATCACAATGCGTACCCACCATGATTGTGTATGTATGTAATATTCTTAATCCCAGAACACAGAGGTTAAGGGATAAGATTATGCAAAAAAGGTGAATAAAACACTTGGATAACACTTTGGGAAGCAGAGGTGTGACAAAGTATAAGAAGTATCAAGCAACACAAAGACTACAAATGCATGACATGAAAAACTTGACCACGAAGTGTATTCAAAATGGCAATTGGAACAAAATGCCTGATATTTACCGTGACCAAAAGTCACCATTCAGCGTTAAATATTAATGCAATGGTAAAAATCGTATGTAATATATGAAGACACAAACCATAGGAAGGACACAATTTACACAAAACAATAGTGTTATAATAACACACAAAGGATTGTAATGGATAAAGCTGGCAGTTCAAAACTAGTGTCTGTACTCTCTGAGTGACAGCAGTAATGACATGATACGTGACTTCATCACTTCTGTGGGAGCTGTGTGATGTGATTAGCCACACAACCAGTTGGAACAACTTCTTCTTCAGCAAGACCTCATACGGCGCTTCTTTCTTTCAAGAACAAGCAGTAAATGCATTAACGAGTAGTGCAGGATAAGTTAAAAAATATCATGCATTTGAAGCAGATAAAGCAAAGCCTTCAAACTTTTTCTTAAATATTTTGTCAAACATGGAGATATCAAATGTTGTTATCAGTTTTCAAAATTAAGGTGGGTTATGGGTCCTTGAGGTCTCTTACAGGGTTTAAATCCAGGGACCTTGTATTCCTAGAATATTAACATAAGGGTCATGACAACAATGGAGAAGGACCCCTTAACATCCATGGACCTAGTATCATGATAAGGCTCCCATATGTTAACATTTCCATTCAAATATACTAAAGAAACATATCAAACCTGAGGAACCCATTTGGGAGATACAAAACTTGTAACTTCGATCACCGGAAGTCCAGCTTCTGACAAACGATTGACAAACTCAATCTTGGTTTCAGTTGGAACAATTGTCTGTAAAAATAAGAAAGCATGTGTTTGTTTTTATATGATAAAATAACACATACAGCTACAGATGATCATCAGTTACTAGTTAAGTGGTCTGCTACTAATCTGAAGTAGAAGAATTTAATTTCGCCAAGTAAGCATGGTAAGCCTATCGATAATCATGAAAATGTCTAAAACTTGTCCATATATATATATACAAAAATACACAAAAATTTACCAAAAATGAGATCAATAACAATAAGGATGCCTTTACTTTAATGTTTAATTTTAAACATTGTTATACCATGTTATACTAGATATATACATGTAATATATGAACATTAAAAACTCTTAAATGCTTCATGAAAATGTGTTGCCCTTTACAAAAATGTGTTGCTGTTTTCATTTCTAATGTATAGACAAAGTTGTTGCCATTTTCAGAGGCAAATCATGGAAATCATACCATAAAAATTGTGACATTTCCAACATCACTTAAAGTGGCAGAAATTACCATGATTACCTTATTTATGCTTGACATGATATACATTTGTACTCTTATCACTGACCTGTTGAACATTTCAACCTTACACTGAACACATCTTGTAACATGTGTAAGCTAACTTAACACAAGTTCATAATCAGTGACAGAAACTAACAGTTTTAGTCCAATAGTCCTCATAATAATAACATATAACACAACCCTTTTAAAGGGCAAATTTCTACTAGTCCTCATAATACCTTAAGTATTTGGCAGTTTAATTGCCAAGGACTGTAGGACTAGTGCCAATTTCTAACGCTGATAATGATAAAAAGATAAGACAGATTGAACATGTAGAAACTGAAACATCTCCATATTTTTATAATACATTTTCAAACCTTTTCATTTTGAAGACCATCTCTCGGCCCAACCTCAACTATTTTAACAAAACTTGGTAACCCAGCAATCTGAAGAAAAAAATAACATGGTACAAGTTATCAGTTTTTAATTTCCACCAAGCATACTGACATTGCTGATTTCAGCTGCATACATAAATGCATTTTAAGCATTCTGATGGCAAGATATTATATTTTTATTTGTTCATAACAACTACGAATTCATGAGACCATTTGGTAGACTACAGTCTTGACTTCAATTTTTATTTCACATCATGTTCTATATCAATTATACCGTTAACCAGCACTATTATCTACAATATACACATTATAATGTGTTTATATAAAATATACAACCAACTCTGGCATGTAAGACTAAAAAGTGGACATACTTTTTTCGGATTTCAATTAACTTGAAAGTTGATAAAAATTATTCAGATACCTAAAGCACATCTAACCCTAAGGATTGTATTTAGGGGCACCTAACCCTAAGGAATACATCATAAAGGGTTGTCTGACTGGCAATAAGTGCAAGGGGTGCCCAACCATCAGGATCAAAGAGCCATGCATTATCTGTTGGGCACAAGCCACAGCCAGCAACCTGAGCCAATTGGGGCCATAAGCTGCATCCGGTAAACAGCATTGTTGCCCTGTTTTGTCATGTAAGTTACTGATTTATTAAACTAACTTATGATTTGATAAAACTTTATGACATCGAGGTGCTTTGGAATGAACACTGTAGCTTCATACTTCAGTTTTTGTCAATGCTAAAGAACACTGTGACAAGGTCAAAATATCTATCGCAACTTCAGATGAGTATCAGGTGATCCTCTGTATACGTCTTTGGTTTACGTTTCTACGTGAAAAAAATTAAACAAAGAGGACATAAATTATCCCTGGCAAGTTTTCTTTTCCATGGGCATCTTCATTTGAAATATAAAGTCAACTAAAGCTCGATTTGTTGACCAAAGTGGCTAGCGTACGCCCCGTAAACTGCAATTTACACGAACTGCTGATGACAAAGAAACTCACTGAAACCTGAGTTAAATGTCTACACATGTGTTTCCAAATCCCTAATGTTGATTTGACAGAAAATCGACCTGCGATGGAGGCCGCCATATTGGCAGAACGCAGCAAATAATTCGCAGACGAGAATCTTTTAATTGGCCAAAAATCATACAGGCAAACACAAATTCTGGGTACAATTCAGCACTTTTTCACCATAACAGAAAACAACACATTTCCAATATCGACTGGCAATAGTTTTTCGCAGCTCCATTCAAAAGTTTACAGAGCAGTGTTTAAAATAGGAACTTCAAAGTGAAACGAAAGAACCCCTGCCAGATTCGCAGTTGAAACAAAGGACGTTCCAAGGGAAGTGTGTGTTTGTGTTTGCGCGCGTGTGCGTGAGCGTGTGCGTGTGCGTGTGTGTGTGTGTGTGTGTGTGTAAGTGCAGGGTGACTACTGAAATATGTATTATATAAATATTTGTGAATACTTACGCGAACTGTTCTTGTTCTTCAGCAGACGTGTTACATGCATGCTACTTTCATTGGACATAAATAAAATGGCTATATGATGTAATTGCATCCTATGGGACTTTATTTATATTCACTCTCAATAGTTATGCTGATTGCGTACTATACAGCTGTTGTTTCACGTTGCACTTATTAGTTTCCAGCTATTGGTTTGGACAGCTGTCCAGTACCACACCCAGAACTGTGCCTGTGACGTTACCATCTCCAAAGCTCCTAACTTTAACTTAGCACAGAATTTCTCTCGCCTTATATGTGCGTATATACACACACATATATAGCGAGAGAAATTCTATGCTAAGTTAAAAAATAGGAGGGTTGGAGATAAGGTGTGTGTGTGTGTGTTCGTGTGTGTGTGTGTGTGTATATATACACACATATATAGCGAGAGAAATTCTATGCTAAGTTAAAAAATAGGAGGGTTGGAGATAACGTGTGTGTGCGTGCGTGCGTGCGTGCGTGCGTGCGTGTGTGTGTTCGTGTGTGTGTGTGTGTGTGTGTTCGCGCGTGTGTGTGTATATATATACACACATATATAGCGAGATAAATTCTATGCTAAGTTAAAAAATAGGAGGGTTCGTGTGTGTGCGTGCGTGCGTGCGTGTGCGTGCGTGTGCGTGCGTGTGTTCGTGTGTGTGTGCGTGTGTGTGTGTGCAATTAAAATACAATGAAGGTGATAAAATCAAATCGTATAATTTCTTTATATATTTTATTTTGTCGATATTGTTTCAGTATTTCAACATCAAATCGCACACTTGTTTCAATGCTTTTGAGATTTGTGTTAAATAGTACTCGGGATTCGGGGTAAGCAATGAGACACAGTCTCATATTAAATGGTGTTGGGCATTTAGATGAGGGGTGGACCCCCCTCGTTAATGGCACTTTATAAAAAATTAATACAAGAACACAATTATTAGGTAAAACTTTATGAATATTTGGTATCATTCCCCGTGACTTTCCCCATCGCTCCCTGACGTTGTCCAGGCGTTCCTCGGCGTTAATTAGTTGGACATGAAATATTGTTAAACTGATTTATATCGCACTGGCATTTTCCCGCTTTTACTCAGGGTAGCTTTTTCGGTATGGCCTAACACACTGTTTGTCATCAAATCATCACAACCACTATCATACTTTACGGTAGTATTCGTTTTTGTTTTATTTTAAATATTATTATTGTTTTTATTATTGTTGTTGTTACATTTTTGATACATAGTTAAAACAATATGGGTACGAATATAATTCTTGTGACAAGATCGCAGGTATTGATAGGAGTTTTTATTTATTTATATAAATACGCGTAAATATTGTTAAAGCTTGTACACTTTATCATCGTCTTTAAAGAGGCTGTTCATAATGTTGATATCTCATATAAGAAACGACTCGTGGTCGTTGTTTTATAGTACAATAAAACACCGCAGGGAGAATAAACCGCGGTGGGAGCAGCGGTGTTTTATTGTAAGATAAACAACGACCACGAGACATTTAATTCTTAAATATATCAAACAAACATAAAACATCTAAATGATACAAAGAGGCTAAATGAAAGTAATATAAATATACCAAAGGTTTGGAACATATGGCACTTTTATTTATCTTGCATAGGAATACAGTTTTACGTGTAGGAATACAACGCAAAAAGTTTATAATGTTTATGTGTGAGAGGAATGTGATAACAACTATTTCAATTCCATCCTGTGATCAGAGACCATATACAGGTATAAGATCTAAGCTGTGAGTCACGAGACAGTCCCTGAGGCTATAATTTGTCGTCTAACGTTTGGTATTATCCGCAAAGGAAAGGAGAAAATATTTGTATCAATATTCTACGATGTCTAAAGATAAACTTCCCAAGAAGACTGTCGACACCCTCACATAATGCCTGTATCATGTTCCCCTTCCTTCTTTTCGATGTGCAGTTCGTTTCAAGTTCTTTTCCCTACCGTGATGCGTTCAACTTTTTGTAACAACTTTCACTCCGCGTGATACAGAATATGGCTGCCTCCTTGCAAAAGTAGAACTTTCGGCATCTGCTTACGTGTAGAAGTGTCAGCTGTTACAAGTTGCGCAGCGCTTTTTGAATATCCATTTTCTGATTGTGTCAACAACCAAGATAAGACATAAGTATGACTTTTAACGCATTTGTAGAAATAACTCCTTTGGGGCGCTCTTAAAAACCCTCACCTGGCGAGAAATTCAATGGATGCCGGTTGATGTGGGTCGCTCCACTCGTCCGAGTTTCAGATACCTATCCTTTCTCTTACCCATGTTTAATACACACTAAATACCACAGTGTGTATTCAAAATAGTTATAGTTTGTTTATTCATACAATGTAAACATTTAAAAGTCTGTCGACTAGAGCTTTGCATAACATGCCGTGCCATGTGGATGTTTGGTGACGTCACATGGAAGCTTGACAATGACGTCAGAGCAGGATTATTTTGTGCCCATTCTCAATCAAAACAAACTTGTCATATTCTTATCACATAAGGATATACTTATTTATTTCTCAAATAAAGACGTAATAATTCCTGCCCTTGAGAAATGAAGGTCTTTGTTAAGATTTTCTCTTGGATTTGCCAAATCAAAACTTTGAATAGTCAGTGAAGAGTTTTGGGGGTTGGTTTTTGGTAGTTTGTTTGAAATTGAAAGTTAAGCATATCTACATTTTGTATTGATAATCTGTTACTACAAATATTCCGTTATTTTACATGATGAAGGCGATAACCGTAATATTAACACTTGAGGACCATGACGTCACTTATCAATAATGTTAATCATCCATAAATGTCAATCTAAAGTTGTATCATTCTTTAGAACATCAGTCATGATTTGAGCTTCATTAGTTTGAACTGCAACTTTTTTCATGTTTTGTTCAGGCATTTTTCTTAACTCATAAATGTCTTGCATTTAGTATGAAGTATTTTTTATATATTTTGTTTCTAAGATTGATTTATGAGTTAGATATGACTGAATGCAGTCTCAGTGCACACCTATGTTATTTTGAGAAATGATCAATATTCATTTGAACATGTTGAAGACTTTAATTTTATTCTGTTATGTTCTGTTGTGTAAAATGTTTGCGACCCAAGCATGTCAAGTGTTTGATGGGTTATTGATTTATTTAACAGTTACCAGTTTTATGTTTATTTCTTATGACAAGTTACAGTATTAACAATCTATTCAGTGCATTGAAATCATAATTGAAAAGACACTGTCTTTCTCACTGAAAAATTCTGCCCCGTGTTCAGAGCCCTGTCATGTTTGGAAGTTAATTAAACTTTTAATATATATGTAGCATACTGACAGTGTACCTGATGCAGTGTTTCAAGTAGTGTTGAGAATCATTTTAGATTTCATCCCTGCTATAATATAAATGAATAGGATTCTTATTAAATGGAAATGTAATTTCATTGTGACCTTGAAATGTACACTTTATTGGTACACCATCTGAAGGCCCATGGATAGGCAAAGGGCTGTTGACCCCTGAAAACATTTAGTTACCAGAGAACCAGATGGTCCTATGTCAACATTTGACCAAAAATGATGTTTTTACATTTTCTTTCCAAGTGGGTGCTTTTCTAACATTGTTGTAAATTTCATGAAGCCCCTGTTGCTGGAAATTAGTTTTTCTGTGATTCTGTGTCCTAAAACCCATAAGTTACTTAATACAAGAATGTTCTATGTCCATGTCAATGTGTCCAATCAAATTCTTGACACAGGTCATGTGACAAGATAGGACCCCCATAGTTCCAAATCAATTGGAGATAGCACCATTTGGTTATCATTTATCAACTGTAGAATGTGAACATTTGGAGTGAATTTTGTGATCTGTCAGTGATGACTTCATTACAATAAGCTGTCTCAAGTATTTCACCTCTCCTTTGAGTGGAAACTAATCAGAATGTGCCAGTTGGATTTACTGATAGAAATAGAAAAGTATAGATCTGAAGACAAATGTCCTAACTTCTTTGGTACTCTTACAAAAAAATAACATATATCTGTAAATGAGAAGATGGATGATTCCCTTTGCTTTAAAAACACGTAAATAAACTTGTATTTGTTTGTTTCATGTGAAATAAATGCATGTTGTTTTTTAGGTTAATCTTATACAGAACTTCAAATTTTCAAATATCATTTACTCAAAACCTGTAAAAGTGGAGATAGGACATTATGGTTCTTGGACAACTAATTTTCTTTGTAATATCATAATACGTAGGGTTTCACATCGGTTATTTTTCTAGGACATTGACTTCAGTCTTTCAAAGTGTTCGTAGTTATATAAATCTTGTTTACTTATGATATAGAAGAATGGCATCAAGAAGTGAGAGGAAAGTTGTTGAAAATGGCTTAATATAAGTTGTACCACTATCACAAGTGGTACATGTGGTTTTGTTTTTTTCGTCCCTGCTTAGGTTTTATATCATGAGCACAAGGTTTTTATACCACATGAGCACAAGTTTATATACCACATGTACCCCAAGTACATGTTTTAATCTGCCATTGTGAAAGAATTTAGACAAATTAAAATATTGATACAAATCAGCTGTTCGATTGAGCTGAGGTTAACTTGTGCTATGTCACATAACTTCCATTGACTCGACAAAGGCGTGCGTACAGCTTTTTCTTCGAAGCGGGGTATAAGGGATTCATTCTCTCGCTCTGAAATCCATCTGTAGCTCTTCTTCTTTGTAGTGGGGCATAAGAAAAGTATTCTCCTGCCGAGAAATTTATTTCCCTCTGAGATGAAATACACAGGGATGTGAAATATCCGCGGAAACGCGGAAAATCACGTTTTTTAAAACAGTAGTCCTCGGGGGAAAATCATCTTCCGCGTATTATAGATTGTAAGTTGTAGCAGTATCATGTGGGGTAACATGTGGTATTATGCATCCCGCATCCCGCATTTGGTTTTTACCACAAGACTTTGGCTTGTGGTATATTATCAAAACAAGGGATGCTTAAAATCACATCTTCCCCTCGTGATACTGCTACAACAAATTTATCTTAGTATTCTTACCGACATGTTTTAATCTGCAATTGTAAAGGAATTAAAACAAGTTCAAAAGATCTCATTCTGGAGGTATGATAATGCCATTTGTCCCCAGCAAAATCACTAAATAAGTGTCACCTTTGCCCAGTAATGCTGATACATGGCATTTCATTTTCACTGGTAACCAGACACGTAAGTATTCACATCAATCTGAAGCTTTGAGATTTTTATCCAAAATCTAAGAGTATTTCCACCTTTTTCAGCTGAAGCTCCCAATCTTTATTCATCGTCCATCCACGATGTCAGAGGCTGACAAACAAGCACCCATCAACGACAATGAAGTTGATGACCGAGAAGAAGAGGTGAGAGATGAGAACCAGGAGAATGAAGAAGGAGGCGGTGATGGTGATGGTGATGGTCAAGCTAAGAGGGGGAACCGCAGACAACGGAGGAACCCAGGAAATCGTCGAAGGAGAAGAAACACTAATGATGAGCCTGAGGGACCCATTGAGCCAATCGAGATCGGGAAAGGTAAAGCACTACAAAGTGATAACATGTTTCCGTTTGACGGTGTGCTGGTATTTCTAACATGTTGCCATGTTCAGTTGTAGATTAGTATCATGCTGAACAATTTACATTGACATACCTTAGAAACTATAAAGTAATGCATCCTCAAAGCAGTTATGAATTTTGCAAAAAAAATTGAATTCTCATTGCTCAAAAACTTGAGCTAACATGGCTAATGTCAAGTCCCTAATTCTGATATACTCCTAATAGGGCTTCAGTACCAAAACAGTGGTATGTGCTTTTTGTACTTATTTCATTACTTGTTTTAGGTCATATTCAGCCTCAGATAGAAAGGATCAAGGTCCTGGATGTTCAGGAGGTTACCAATTTCTTACTATTTGTTGCAAACATTATAGGAAATTAAGAATTTCACAAGATTTCATTTTGTCTTTTTCTGCTATGTGGGGTTAGAAATTTGAAAGACAAATGGTATTGGGACATTGTAATGATATCAACTTAAGTTATATAATTCTATATCGGTACCCAAGTTTAAAGAAATCTAAGCATTTTTAGATGAAAATCAGTAGGGATCAGCTCTTGGTAGACTTGTAGTAAGGATATTTCAAAGCAAAATATCAGCCATAACAAGATTTGTAGCATGTAGGACAATGTGTACTTCAACAAGGAATGTGGTGAAGTGAAGTGAATTGAAGTGGGGTCTACTTTGATGTTTCGTAAAATGTCCTATCATCAATACAACATCATTACACCGGTCATGAGCTGCTAATTAAAACATGGAATTTCATCAGTTATTCTTCGTCATGTTCATATATAAGCGTGGAAGATACAATTGCTTCCTTTTGGTTGTTTCAACATTTCTCTATGGATTTCTTTCAACGCTAGCACCATGCATCAGAATGGGTTTCACCTTTAATATCATGCTCAGATGTCACCCATTGTAAATGTTTGTACATTTGTGATTTAGATCCATTGGAAAAGCAATTTACTGTTTTGTCCTGACACTTTTGTTAAGTATCAATACAATCTGACTTGTTTTCTAGCTGTCAATTCAAGCTAGAAATTGTTTCTTTTTTGTTCTTTTGTATCTCCTTTGAAACTGCAAGGTATTAAAGCCTGAAGCTTACAAGTCCAGTTTAATGATATTGAGATACTGGTGTTGAAACTTTGCTGACCAAATTATCAGGCGATAAGAATGGTCACTTAGGCCAATTTAGAAATGTACAAATTGATCTGTAGTCTGGTGCCCCAAACTTCAGGTGAGCTGCTGTTCCTCATTGTCTGCTTTATTCATGTCAAGTATTAATGTTGCACTGATGATGCCATCTTGCATCAGCCTTCAAATGTCCATAAGGGTTCTTCAACAGGCTTCAATTGCTGATACTCTGCCTCTCCACTGTGAGGAAACATGGTGTCAATATTGTGAACATTTAACATATATTCTTTACTTTTCTTGGTTGTTGTCACCGGCCCTTTGTCATTCATTCCTGGAATCAAATAAACATTCCAGTTTTAATGTTTGCATTGGATTGGTTAATAAGTCTGAGTGACCTACAACATACTTATCTGTGTATATATCAATGTTTTGTTGCTGTTTCATGAATTGTCTATCATCTCTGATTCACATGTTAAACTTTCCAAATTCCCATGTCACTTATGTTTACCAACTGTGAATCATATGCTTCACATGCCATGTATACATGATTCCCTTTTCACCAAGTGTTTTTCCACCCTAACAGGTACTGGTCAAGGTAGGGATCATTTTTTTGTGTGGTGATGAGGCATCTTTAGTTAGTCTTTCTTTCCTCTTCTTTCTGTACAACATTAATTGCATCTTTCATTATGCATTCTTACTATGGTTACCAGCGTATTTGGTTGGTTGTGGCTTGTAATCAACTAAAAAGAACATCTGGATACATACAAACTTGGTTCGCTGGTCCATGCAATTACAATGTGTCACATTGAATTTCATATTGAATTAGTTGTTTGTTTTTATTCTGAAATATTTTTGACAGTTTTCTGTTTTATTCAGTCTTTGTTGGTTATTGTTGTGATTTCTGGCAGTGGTCAGATAAGAAATCACAGATCAAAATTGAATATCTTTTGTTATCCACGGTAAACTCTAGCTGTAGCAGTAATCGACAAGTTTACCCAAATGTGCTTAAAAGAAATTCTAGTTGTAATAAAAGCAATATGGGCGCAGGTCTGGGCCATCATCAATTATTCCAGGTTTAGTTTTCCCAGAAATGCATAATAGTGTTTCTCCACATTTGTACCAGAAATATAACAATTTAATATAAAGCATATTTAAGTAAACAAAATTGAATGTTGCATGCAATGAGTGACAATTGCATATAAGAGACTATATATAAGAATACTTCGGGTAAAATGCCAGTATTCTAGTCCATGTAGTTACATCAGTCATAATACCCTTACCTGTCCATTATGTGTCCTTTTTATGCACTTGCTGTTGTAACTGAATCCTTCATTAATGTCAGGCTCAGGCAGAACACTTCACTTTCACTTTACCACATTCAGTTTAGCTGAGAATATTAAAGCTATGCAGTCATACACTGCGTCATAGCAATAATGCTAATCTCAAATTGGATTAACAACATGATAGGACAAACAAACTTTAGCTTTACAATGCTCAGATAATTCTCATACATACATATAAGCTTTATGTACTGTTATCAGGTTATTCAACTCTTAATATTATCATAGTAAACTTGGAAACATTTCCAAAGACTTGGATAGTATCATAAGTATTTTTATATGGATCTTCAACATATGCAAGTATGTGTAAATACATGATCATTGATTTACATATATGTCTGTGATACATTGTTATTTTGCACATGGTATTCTCAACCAGATATTCTTTATTCAGTAATGGCACATGCTGAATCAGGTTTTCTATTTCAATGATATATGAAAGTGAAAAGGTATTGGGTTATACTGGGCTGCATGTGTAGGGTGTCCTATTGTAGTTTGTAGTCTAACATATTATATTGGCCTTAGTTTCATATTTCTTAGATCATATTGATTACCTAGGATCTTGCATACTCCAATAGATTATCTGATTGGGAAAACATGGAGAAAAATGAACAGCAATGATTCTATAGACCATTGATCGGTTATTGAATTATTTGTATTCCTTACCTTAATTGCTCCAATTCCAAATTTATGTTCAATTGTAGATTATGTTTTGAGAAATGTACAACTCTGGCCTAACTTGTATTGGTTGCTCACAGAAAACATATGGTGTTAACCCAGATCCCCTTTGTTGCCATAGTTACACGATAAGCGTTGAACAGTTTTCTATGTTTCCAGCAGTGTCACAAATTTATGACTTGTCTGACTTTACATACTTGTTGCATTGCCATCTCTGATGTTTGTATTATAATAGTAAAATATTATAAAACAGAATGACAATAGAATTAATTCTAGTAATAAAATATTTTAGCTCTGGTGGCTTTGAAATGATTAAACAGCTGAGCTGTAAAGAAATAATAACAGGTCAAAATATTGTCTTGAATTATTTTTTCATGATCTTTTTGTTGTATATTTTACTGAAGTAACTTCTGCTTGTTTGGATTTCCTTCTTTTTTTTGGCCTCTGAAAATTGTCACATTGACCTTCAAAAACTTTAACAAAAGTAATATATTTGTAGCTAATAAACATGTCTACATACCTCTGTATACACTAGAATGAAAGATGACAGTAGTCCTTGACCATTTCAATATCATTTCAAGATTTTAATTATCAACTAGCTATTATAAGTTCTCACCTAGCTACTATATGTTCATAGTCACGTTCAGTTAATGCATGCCTCTGAAGTTGCATTTAGAAATTTAGACTGATTTAGGCGATGAAGATTTCCCCCAAGTTGCATCAATTTAATCAAACAAGTATTTTTCATACCTTTTGTTTTGTGGTATTAATCATACAGGCAGGTCTGTATGGCATGTTTCAATCTTGTTACAGAGGTGACTAAATGGAGCATTAGGAAACAGGTCTGGGACTTTATTGAGGATCACAACCTGGCAAACTTCCCCCGACCAGTGCACCACAGGATACCAAACTTCAAGGTAACTAACCATGCTAACTGGTTTAGGAAAATCTGACATGGCTCTTCTCCTTCAAAACATGGTCATAACACTGTATACTGTAATATGATGTGCTAATAATAGAGTGAAAAATGAAGCGGATCATTGGGCATCAAGACATGATTACTGAATGTTTAAAATGTATTCCTCATTCCTGTCTAAAATTAAAGGGGAATCCTTTATGGTTTTTATCAAACGTTTTGTTGGTTTCCTGTTACATTATTTGAATTGAGGAAGGGGGGGGGTTGAGGTGTGTGTGTGTGTGTGTGTGTGCCTGTTGCTATTGGTCACCAACCAACCATTGCGACTAGCAATGTGAAAACGGTTCTGTCGGCCAAGCCCATGTTCTTCTGGTACACTGCTGACTGGAACAGTGAGGGCTATGGCTGCCAACACAGCTAAGTCAGGGTAGATATCATCGTAATCACACATGATTACACAACAGGTTTGGTATACACCCGTAGTACCAAGGCCATCTGTGACATCATTATCTTATCAATATCCACAAATTATGTTGCTTGGTTCATATCCGCCTATTTGCGTCAGTCACCTTATAGAAGTAGTAGAACTTCAGATATCTTAGGGGAAGTCTATTCCTAATCCTACCACTGGCTCATATACCGGTAATGTACAAGTTTGCTGAACCCAAAGTTCCTTGGCTAAGTCAGGAATTTTGAAGTCTGTTTGAAGTGCATGTTAGAATTGGTCTTCAGCTACTCATGCTTGTGGTAAGAGGCAACTACACTGATTGGGTTGTCAGACTCACTAACTTGGTTGATGCATGTCATCATATACCAATTGTTTAGATCGATGCAAGTCCACAGCCAGGTCTAGCTTTGTGGAGGGAGGATAGTTCAACTAGTTCTGCCACAAAGAGTTGTACCAGTCAGACTACCCAGTAGGCGACAGACTAATAAAGTTTTGGCAAAATGGTCAACAATTAGTAAAAGACCTGTAGGTCAATAGACGGGTAAATCTGAGGCAGCATCCACTGGTTCCCACCTGGGATGGTTGACCACCTGGAGAAGTCGGACCTGGTCCCATCTGTCACTTCAGTTCATATGAGGCCTGTTCAACAGTAAGGGTCTCCTTATGGTTCCAGTAGAGGGATGACTGAAGATTCAAGTTTATTATATACTTCAGTGTGAAAGACTGAGTTTTCTGAAGTTTAGAAAAGTGATATTTTCATTGCAGTGAACATAACACTTGATATTTCACTGCAGTGAACATAACACGTTGACGGAACTATGTTGGCCTGCACGAAACAGCTCGTACACAAACTGTTGATTTACGTCAATTTAACGTTGACAAGTCATATAATGACAGATGGTCATTTATGTAGTTAATACCGATTCTTACCGTTTGTTATTTTGTTGAAAATGAATTGTATTAAACTGTGAATTTCTCTTCTGATTTATCAGTCGATACTTTACGTTTCGCAAAGTGCCATTTTGTTACTTGAATTGCGTGTATTCTTTCGCTTCGAACAACTGTCTCATTGATTTGAAATTTATTTTTTGATGAAGTTGAATTTGTATATAATCATATCCAAATGTATACTAAAAAATTTTAGTGACATCAAATATTTTTGTTTACTTTTGTTTATATTTTTTAAGATTTAGCAAAGACAGAACTACATTTTTAGTCATACTTACAGGGGTTGGAAAACCGTCCATGTGTTATGTAGGGAGAATTTACGCCTGATGGTTTTACATTTGTGGAAATAATTTAATCTTCCTGCAGACAACTACACCAAAAGTAAATAATAAATAGGATATTTCATGTGTCGAGTGAAATATCATGTTTCTCTCATCTCGTGACGGGGTGAAAGGAGATATTTTAATATTTTAAAATATCTCCTTTCCCCCGTCACTCGGTGAGAGAAACATGATATTTCACTCGACACATGAAATATCCTCTATCTATTCTACAGGTTCTCAGTCATTGTTTTTAGGCCATGTTTTGCAGTGTCTGCTAGGATTGCTTTATAATGCTGTTTCTTAGTGTTGGTTACATTCTCAATGTTTTATGTTACGAATTCATTGTGTATTTTATACATGGTAGCTTTTGTATTGCATTCTGTCAGTTTTCATTGGTAGGCCTGATACATTCACTGCACATAGCAATACAATACCTGTATTCATGGTATTTGATGTCGGTGTTTATATTTTGAAGGGAGCAGTAAATGCTGCAGAGAAGGTGAAAGACCTTGAAGAGTTCCAGGTGGCCAAGGTTGTGAAGGTTAACCCTGACAAGCCTCAGCAGGATGCCAGATTCTTCACACTGGAGGTAGGGCATCAATTTATGTTTCATGTCTAAAAGTCAGAAGACGAAGTGAATTTCGCAAGGATTGAATTTTCAGCATGGGTCATTGCACACATCAGGGAGGAAGATCTTGTTTTAGAGATAGATGCAGGTAGTGTAATTGACTAGACATTTACATTTACCAAGGTAGGCAGCAGTTAGCAGTTAGACTCACTAATTAACAGCAAGTTGCAGTATTTGTAGTGGACAGTATTTCACCTTATATCAAAACCCCTGCCAGCTGTTTCCATAGGATGAGGAATTACCACAGGATGAGGAATTACCACACACTTGGGATCGATGCTCATGATATATATCACTGGATTGTCTGTTCCAGACTTGATTATTTACAGACTGCTGTCATATAGCTGGAATATTGCTGAGTGCGGCATTAACCAACAAATAAACAAACCACACACTTGCACCAACTTATGTTGGTCGTATGAGGCAAATGGATCATGTGGTCAGACTCGGTGTTTATTGGATGTCATCATACTTTGATGATGTTGATTCAAACCTTTTTCAAATAGTAGGAATATTGCTGAGTATGGTAGTTAAACAACAAACAATTGGCCTATAATCAGTTCCCTAATAATAATCCCCACTCTCATTCTCATCCAACATCCCATTCCCTCGCTCAATTGCCCTACAGTCATTACTCTTTCCTACACTATTCTCTCATTCACACACCCTACATCCCATACATTCACTCAGTTGCTCTACAATCCATACACTCTCCCTCCAACTCATACTCTCATTTGCACCCCCTACAACTGATGTGTTTCAGTCGGAAAAGACACTGCTTGTGCCCACCCCAAGGCTTAGAGAAGGACTGTTCAACAAGATAACTCCTCCAGCTGACTGCAACAAGGAGATCCTGAGAACATGCTCTACCTCACAGGTTCGTAGTCATGGTACATATCAAGGGCCAAGCCATTTTTAGTGCCACTTTTGAGATATCTGTGAAAAGAAAATTAAAGTAAAAACAAATGTCAGCTGAATAAAGTTCACTGCTAGTTTCACTAACTAAGAATTGAAACATTTACACATTGTCATTAACCTTGTAAACCAAAATGTTCCCTGTAAGTAATTTTTCAGAAACCATTCCAACCATAGCACTGTGGCCCTTGTTTTGCCCATTTGTCGTGTTGATATATTTGATACATTACCACTTGTAAAAAAATGCTGTAGGGCAAATGACACCCCAGTGCAGTGTAGGTACTTGGGCAGGAAGAACAGTGGACATGTTATGTCCTGCTGAAATGAACAATGATGACACTGCTTATGATTTTCTTTTGTAGGGAGTTCGTGAATACAGCACACCTATTGGACTTGATGATGCTGTAAAAATCGATCTGGTCATCATTGGCTCTGTGGGAGTGTCCAGGGAAGGTGAGATTTTGGGTGGTGGGCACCAAAGACAGGCAGTATTTTTTGCCTAGTGATTGAATCATTTGCCAGTGCTTACCGCACACAAATAGGTACCATGAAAAAAGCTGTGGGATCTGTTGCCCACCTTGTTTAAATTGTTTGTATTTGAGGTAGGGAGCTGAAATTGGGAGTGAGTTAAAGTGACTTAACTTACCTTTGATATTGGCATACCAGCTACATACCACATTTTGAAAGAATGGGTGCCAAACACATTTGCTTTGCAATATGGACTTGCCTTGGAAATATAATAGTCAGTTTGAATCAGGCATATGATTGCACTTTTGCAATAGGATCTGTTCTGTTCGCTTGAACTACTTAAGTGACCTTTATGTTAGTGAATGAAGACAAAAAGGAGAAATTGAATTACACTTTTGGTTGTGTTGAATAGTATCTCACTGGTTTGGTTCTGTTGCTAGGTTACCGTATTGGAAAAGGAGAAGGATTTGCTGACCTGGAGTTTGCAATGATGAAAACGATGGGTGCTGTGAATGAGAATACAGTTGTGGTTACCACAGTTCATGACCACCAAGTTATCAGCATACCTGAGCGCCTTGTGGAGGAACACGATCTGACAGTTGACTACATTGTAACACCAACAGAGATCATCAAGACAAACTGCACCAAACCAAAGCCAACTGGCATTATTTGGTCCAAACTTGATCGTGACAAGCTGAATCGAGTTCCCGTGTTGAAACTTCTGAGGAAGAGGGAGCGTGAACTGGGCACCGATGTTAGGCTGAAGGTAGTCTACTTTCGTGATTTATTTCCCCATTCCTTAATATTCCTACATTTTCATGTGGTTGATTGTGTGTCTGTGTACTATGCTGGCATGGATCATATCTCAGTCTGTGAGCCACTGGTTTGTCTCTTCTTGACTTAGTAATATACATGCTGCATTGATATAGCTGCAATATTGCTGACATCAGCATAAAACAGCACTCACTCACTCACTCACTCACTCACTCACTCACTCACTCACAAATGTAGAAATTTTACCTTATGTTTATCTGATCTCAATTCCAAAAAGGTAGTGGAAACTTCATTGTGCTGGGACCCTGGAGAACAGAAAAAAACTCATCTTACTCAAAGGCACCCTGTTCCAGAACCATGCGTTCAAGCTGGTTGACTGGTCACTCTCTCATTTTCGCATAAATGAGCTGGTTGGGAACTTTTTATTTTGTGCTTTGCAATCCGAGCCATCCTTGAACTTCCTTCTTTGCAGACTGTCAACCCTTTAAAGAGTTTGTCTTCCATGCCGTTTCTTCATGCCATGGTAAAAGTCTACAGGCCTGTGTGAAGAAGAAAGCTCTTCTTCCTCTTCATCAAAGTCGGCTCCACCCACTCATATCTTCGCGAATGTGATTACTTCTACGAAGCCCATTTCTGGTGTCTCCCGCCGTGATATTGCTTGAATATTGCTAAAAGCGGAGTAAAACCATGCTCACTCACTCACTATTTATGAAGACCATTAATTAATGCTTGGATTACAGATAGTCTCCCCATGTCTTTGTCTGGGATTCTTCCCCCACTGATACCTATCTGGACACTTTAACCATCCCACCGATTAACCAATTTCCCAAGTTGCAAAGAACCTAGATGCTTCCTTTGCCAGGGACTACCAACTCATGCGATGCTGAGAAGTTGTCCATGCATGTCATGTCGCCATTTCTCCAAGCTCCGGGAGTTGATAAGGACTTTACTATAATGTACTTGAAGAGCAGAACTTATAGGGTAGAAAATAAATAGCTAGGTCAGCAGGATACCACCACTATAGACATAGTCCAGGACTCAAACGATCAGATGTTAATCAAGTCAATTCAGACCATAAACTCTATCATAGTTTTTGTATGAACAATCTATGCAGAGAACTTGGCTCAAGAGTCAGTTTTCTGGAATCTAGAAAGCCAAAAACATGCATGTTCCTTCCACATGTTCCAGAGAAGGCAAGATGTCTGCCTGTCATAGACCACGTGACCAATCCTGTCGTGGCCGAGGACCCATTGGTTCCCGTGCCAATCAATGAAGACTGGGAACTTCCATCCCCAAAATACCGGAAGAAGAGGGATATCCTGGAAGACACCTTCGTATCGAACATTCTCAGGAAGGATAACAGTCCAGCTGTACCTCCCTCCCTCCCTCCCTCTCTTTCTTTCTTTCTTTTTGATATGGGACTTCATCGTGAAGAGTCAGTTGTCTGGACAACCTGATAAACAATTTCATGTTCCCACAGTCTCCTCCATTCTTAGGAGCAGAAGACATTGAAGACAAGGAATGCTTCATCAGAAGTCTCCAGAACAACTACCTCCTTCTGTATAAGAGCTGTTATTCTCAGAGCCTGTAGGGCAGCAGGGTTAGTCCCTCCTTCAGCATACAGCCCTCACAAAGTCAGAGCTATGGCTTCCTTCATGGTAACTGCTCCATCCCAATCATTATGGAAGGTTGTTTCTGGAGATCTGACACCGTCTTTGTAAATTATTATCTCAGAGATATCACCACAGAGATATCACCACAGAGATATCACCACAGAAGATATACCAACCAGAAGATCGATTACAATACACTCGCCCTCGCCCTCGACTTGAGAGTCCATGCTCCCCTGTTTTACTTTGTAATTCAAACATGAGTGATAACGATTTACATCCTTCTCTTGACACTAGAATGAGGGAAGCGGGAATTAATTTTTATCAAAGTCTTATCAAATCCACAAAATCATTAGATTTGCTCCTTTTCACCAAAAAGGAGGTGCTGCCCCACCTGGGCAGAAGAACCAATGCAATGTCTTACCTCCTTCCCATAGGGTTTACTGAACAGGTCACGACTGAATCACACGTACTGGTGAACCCACCACCAACCAGAATAAAGTATTTAGTATGAGTCGGGGAAAAGGTCAAATATGTATGTTTTAGGGTATAAATACCGTTATGCTAATCCTGACTCATACGCTAGAGTACCCTCCCAACCTTTCCCTCTCTCCCCAGATGTGTTTCGAACGTTAAGTAAGAAAACGGAGAGAGTGACAAGTCAACTGGCATGGTCACGTTGTTCCAGTGCGCATTTTGAGGTACGGCGGTGCGTTGAGATGGGGTTTCTTCTGTTCTCCGGGAACACAGCACAGGAAGTTTTCACTACCATTTTCAGAAATGAGATGAGATAAGCTATTAGTATGAGTCAGGATAAGCATAAATGATATTTTTTACCCTCAAAAATACATTTCCTTATTTGACAGTGCCTTTTTCTCATGAAGACTATAGCCTGTGTAACTAACCCATTTTTTTATTCAGCAGTTGTGATGTAGCTAGGCATCTGTGCTATAGCTAAAATAGTGTAACAGGTAGACATAATTTAGCTAGAATTTTGTATCATGCATCTTCCTTCCATGCCCGGCAAAAGACATTAAAAGATGGTACTTGTTGTAAACCTACCTGGCTCTCTGCATTAAGGGGCTAAAACAAGGATTGGTCGGCTCGGAGTCGGTATACTGTGTCTGATTGGGGTGTTCATGTTAAATTGCGACATGGTATCTCAGTGGGCTAGCACTATTAAATCAAAATTAGTCCAGACTGATACAAACAGCCGCAAACCCACATGTGCAGTAATCTTGTACGCGATGTTAAACAACATTTCACCTCACCATCACTCCATATGTCTAGAATTTTATAATGTGCATCCATAATATGTTGTGTAGGTAGAATACTGCAACAGTCAGTCATGATGTGGCTAAAATTTTGTAACAGGCTGCCGTGATGTGGCTAAAGCCCATTGGGTACCAGGGCTAAAACAGGTTAGGCAATGAACATTGCTTGTAAGAAAGTTGATATCTTCCACTAGTTTGACCACAACTTGATTATTTAGATACTGCTGCAAACTAGCAAGAATGTTGCTGACTGCAGTATAAGACAAACAACTTACGGACATAGCTTGCAATTATCTTCAATCATTAAAAGGTTAATGTTTGTGTGCAGGGTCAGGAAGAAGATGATGGTGAAGACTATATCAATGATGAACCAGAGGAAGAAAAACGCGAAAATGATGAGAACTCCTACCGGCGCCGTGGTCCACCCAGACGTCGCTACCGCAACAACTACCGCCGCCCAAGGCGCAGGAGCAATGACGTCAGGAATTCTGAATCAGAAGAGCAGACAGAGGAAGGAGAAGGCCAGGGTCAGGGTCAGGGTCAGGGAAGGCGTCCTCGTAATTCAGCCCGAAGAGGTCGTATTAATCGAAGATCACATGATCCATCCATCTATGTAGGTGGGCTACCTCGGTCACTGCGTGTGAGTGAGTTCAAGGAGAAGATACACGATCGTAGCGTTCAACCTCTGCGTGTTGTATGGCACGGTGGCAGTGGCCATGCTTTCCTCCAGTTTTCTAACATCGATGTAGCAGAAGAAGCCATTCAAGCTTTGAAAGACCTTGACCTTGGAGGGCGTCAAATTAAGGTGGAGCTCGCAAGGAGTAATCGTGGTGATGAGGACAGTAGAAATGAGAACGAAGCTGATGGCGAAGTGAATGATGCAGGCAGCGACTAAAACGATTGATTGTATGTACAGTCGATTCTTTACTCATGTAACTGTTAATGGATCCAAGTTTTAACCACTTGGACAGAATGTCCTTTTAATATGTTGAATTCAACTGAAGCCTCATTGAATTATTTTAGATATTGTATCAGGAAAAATAGCTTGTCATATGTCAATGAGGTATTTCAGAAAACTTTCCTTTTGTTGAAAAGAGCCAGTACCACGATCCTTGACAGTTATATTTTCAAAGAAAGGTCGTTTTAACACTCTTGAAAGAGGATCTGTTCTCTTTATTTTAGATTATGGGCAAAGGTTTGATATCTTGTTTAGTGAGTTCTAATGAATTGTTTAGCACTGAAGGCTTATGTAGTTTGATGATAGGTTGAAACCTGAAGTTGGACAATAAGATCCAACATCTAGAAAGCTTCACTCAGATGCATTGCAGAAACATTATATATTCTTCACTTAATGTTTTCTAGGGTTTATGCCTTTGGAAGGATGGAGAGAAAAGTGTATTATGTTATTTCCTGTTATGTTTTTTCTTGCATTTGTTGAAGCAGAAAATCTAGCTGTTGCATGATTCTATTTGTCGGTTTCAGGGTTTGGCCTGTGTACAATATATTGCATATCATATGTTGCAACATGTTAATGGACATTTTTCAGTTTGTAGAATTTAAAATATTATAGTTACCATACCATGATTACATAAACTCAGGTAAGAGTTTTACTTGTATGTCGTTAATTGCAGATATTGCCATTAACGAAGTCACTGCATAATTTGCACACATACTATTTGCGTGTCATGAAGTTACGCTATATGCAAACTTAGAAAATTATACAATATTTTGTCAACTCCATTCCAGCAATATGTACTTCATTTCTTTATAACTTAGTAATTTCATGAGCAGACTCTTTGCTGACAGGAATTTTTTTAAGAAATGGTTAAAATATTCACGTGTTTATAAGGTTAATATGTTTACCTCTCAAACAAGATTTTGATGACTTCATTCTAAATGGCCTGATCTACATGACACTGATGCACAATATATGCTAGTTTTTGATGGTTCTGGGTCAATATGCATCCTGGTTATGTGAGTGTGTCTGGTTTGTTATAAATAAATGCAGTACAATGAGAGTGTGGAGATGTTTGGAATCTGATCATTTAGCAATGAATGAATTTCATAATTTATGTTGTTGTTAAACAGTTGTGCTTGTTTACATATTCGTCATGGATATGCCAGCACATTATTTGATTGTTTGTTATTACATTACTAAACGTGTGTTCATAGGCATTTTGTTTCCCCTGACCACATGAATGTCATAGAATCACTTATCTATAGACATGATAGAGGCCAAAAAGAAAATTTGTTTTAGGTGCCTCTGAAGGATTTTCTTACAGTATTTGAATGTATTGTTGAATGTGTTTAGTTCCAATCCTTTTCAAAACAGGGTTGTTGTTTATATGTTCAGTTTGTGAGATAATGTTTGTAAATGAGACAAATGAAATGTAAAAATGTTAAAGTTTTGAATTAACATGTTTCAAAATTTTATTGCCAAGATATTTTTTGAGAAAGGTAGCATTCAAACATGCACAGGAACTGCTCAATTACTGTTTACATATCCCAATAAACCTACAGAAATTTATATTTGGAAAAATCCATGGATATTTTAAATATTTTTTTCTCTTCAAAAGGATTATCGAAAACATGTATGTCTAATAAAATCAGTGCTGATGCCTTCATCATTAGTTACAAAATAATTATGAAATAAGAGTAAACTGTTTCACAATGGTATATGGGTCACTTACAGTGTATTACCTTTTTTCTGTTCACTCATGGAAACCTGTCATGAAGTCTCGAATATGTCACTGTCATCACTTAGAAATTATTGGTCACAAGTTTGCCATGATATGGAAGAAATTATGTCAAGGTTGTTTATCATATTTGTTTTAAATATGACCAATTGTCTTCCACTGTAAAAACATCTGTTTGCCTTAATCAATTAAAATTACTTTAGTATTTTTCAACCTCACTTTTCAATGCAGTGCATTTTTCTCTAAGTAGGGTGATAGATGGAGGCTTCAAGTTACATTTTTTCACATTGGCAAAACCTACTTAAGCTTGTTTGGGTTCACTTGTTTATCTTGATTGCTGAAACAGTTGCTTTGCTGAGAAATTGTTTGTTGAAATAGTGATCCGAAGTTGTATCATCCCCATCTACCCTGTGTACTAATTGTGTGTTCACAAAATGTGGTGCTGAATATGTACTCAGTCATCTGACGTTCTCTTCAATTGAGACTGCATCTAGTTCGATGGGTAACTACTATCTCTGAAGTTCATGCTTTGTGACCTTCCGATTCAATTTAATCTGTATTCAGGTTTTTACTAATGTCAGTATGAAGTGTCTATGCTGTGGAAATCTCCTTATTGAAGTGTGAGATTGTTGAGTACATAACAAAGTGCAACTATCTTATAGGCAGCCCGGAGGCAGAATAACATACATACATTTTCTCATAGACAATTTGCCATCATTTCAGTTTCTTCGGGTATTTTGAAATGACTATTCACCCTACTCTTCAGTGCCTGACAACTACATTTTCTTGGTGTTTGTTGTGGACTTCTCATGTCAGGACAAAATTTCTTTTTTGGATAAACGAAATGTACTTTTCAAAATCAACATATTTTGGACATGGTGTGCTAGTTTGAAGAAACTGATGTAATATTAGAGAAATGGAAGCTGAAAGGCTTCAAGTTTGTTGGAATTTCTTTACATAGATGCATGAGTTGTGAATGTTGACAATAATCAACCATAGTCCTTCATGTAGAACCAATTTGAGAAGCTTTAACATTAGCTGAGTGAACAGATATGATGTAACCAAATATTTATTTCATGGTCATTTTAGTTTATTAACCTGCACTGAATAAGTGTTCATTTCTCAACTTTATGTGAATATATTTTACAAAATTGCATGGTTTGATGTGGCTAATTGCTTATAAATCCTTTGGAAATTACCAAGAGCTCGATATTTTCATTTCTTGTTAGAGAATGATTACTATGATACAGTTTACACACTTTCTGACAGTATTTGTTTGACATTCTTGCAACACTTTCAATGATCATTTGCTGCATTAAACTTTTAAGTATTAAATTAAATAGAAAATTAATAATTAGCTTTTTTATTTTCTAAAACGTTGGCATCGATATGAATGCCTTTTTGTTGTCCGTTATGTGAGACACACCCACAACAATCCAGGCTCAATGGTGATGATACTGGTCTGGCACTCAAGAATTACTGAGTTAACCCATATGGGTCTAACAACTTGTTTTAACAGGGAATTCATGTCAAGATTCAATGTGGAATAAATGGAAAGCATACGAGGTAGTTCTTGGTGGAGGGTCTTCAGACTTATTCAGTTCCATTTTATTTCCACACTGTTCTTCCCTGTACTCACAGTAATTGCTTGAATATCACTTTTGAAATTTTACATCAACACAGCTATCAGAAACCATGGGCACTGGATGGTAGAGGGCTGAGAACTATTATTTGAGAATTTACATTGGAATTGTTAATGCTGTACACAGGCTTACGGGAAAGAGAATGGTGCAAGTTGCAATCATTGTAAGCAATACTGTGTCATTTAGATGATTTTCTAATGTAATTGAATGTTATCTTATTTATATTTGATATCATTTGTGAATAAAGTTCCTTATTTTACCCTAGCTTATTTGTCACATGTCCACAGGCTTTGGATTCAGTTGTATGATGAGTGATATAAAGGTAACATACAACGATGCTGTGGTGGTTAAAGCATTTGTTCATGATCATTACAATGATGTCCTGGGTCCATGTATAAATATGGATCAGTAGGGTAGCACCAGCATTCAGTCATTTGCTCATCACACTAAAGACCTGTGTTTGATTCCCCTCATTGGAACAAAGTGTGAAGCTCATTCTTAGCTTCCCCTGCTGTTATGTCTTTACCCGCAGGAACATAAATATTGCTACTTTAGATATTTTTATGAATCACTATTTATAGCATGTGTTTTTTTTAGATCTAAATATTGATTATTTACTCAGAAAATTCAAAAACAAAAACAGCACAAGGGTTGTAATGAGTATGTGGTTCATCCAATCACCAATGATCATTCCGAAACGTCGCCAATAACCCAAGAATCGTTTGGTATATTTTAGAAAATACACAAACACAAACACTGAAGTGAACTTTCTATGCTGGATAGTTTACAAATCGTGTATGCCATTTATGAGATGCCTATTACATCATATATACTTCATCTGTGACACACACATCCCTGAATTATGCATACATTTAGCATCAAATTACAACTTGTCCTAGTCACTAATACAAATGGTTTGGATGAAAACAAGCCAAATTCAGTCTTCACACTCCAGTATTTTCTCCTGTTCACCTATTCATTGCATACATTGGCATAAATTTATGGGAAGGGTATCATGGCAAGAATTCAAGAATTAAAACTAGATATGTTACAATGGTTTGGTAAATTCTAAAGAAATTGGCCAAGTTCCCGCCGTGTGATGCCACAAATGACGCAAAATCGTGCATAACGACGACAGTCTACATTTTTCTCTAAATTTTTGTTACAATGAAACTCATAAAAACAATAGCACTATGCAGATTGTTTCTGAAAACTTTCATGACACGTGTATGTAAGATCCCGAAATCAAAGGAAGTACTGTACTCTGAAAATCATACATACTGGTACTGCTGTCAGTGATGTTATACGTCAACAGTGTTTTAATATTTTGTATTTTCTTTGAGATGGACGGTGAATGGAAGTACACACTATCATTCTATCCTACTGCTTATGGTTTAAATCATGATGTACATTTTGCATGTGTGTTCCATTTTTTTCCACAATTATACTATAGATGTATATTATTGTTCAGTATCATATACGTAGACTTAGGCCACAATATTTCTGAACCTTTCATAATCTGTTTGAACATTATTCACATAAGAATTTGACACATTTAGTGTCATAGACCCTATTTCTAACCTTTGGACAAATGTTAAAAGATGAAATGTAAATGAAACTGCAAAATGTACATATTTCCTTTGGAGTGAAAAATTCTATTTTGTAGTTTGATATAATGAACAGCAATTTTATTTTATCACAACTATAACTGAATATATTATTTTAACAAAACCGGATAATTTTACATACAGACTTGTTTTGAAATATTCTTTTGAGTAATTGATTTTTATCAAAATTGATGGCTAACAGGTGCACTTCTTGTCCAATCAAACTTCTAATCGTTTATCTGTGCAAGACATTATTTACATAGCAAAGCCAATCATTTTATGTTGAGGCAAAAAAAGCATCAAATTATGTTTTAAAAATCATGATTTGTAATACTATTAACAAAAATGAGGTGAGATATATATATTTAATATACCAATGTTGTCTTTCTCTGACAATGCCAAAGACATAATCAAGCCCTGACATCAAACAAGGTGTCAAATCTTTAGTAATTCATTACATATGATAAGGCTAGAACATCCACGTGTCAATAACTTCATTTTTGTTTGGTATGATTTGTCCCAAAACTACGTTGACACATGTCGCAGAAGCTTCAGTAACTGGTGTAGCTACTGTTAGCTTCACACATTCTTGACAACATTGGTGCATGCTGTTCATCAGGCATTGGAAATAACATTTAGGGATAAATTGCCTTTCTGTGAATAATCCCTAAGCCTCTCTGATTACTGTGCTGTACTCTGGATATTTCGAGTTAATGCCCCTGAAACATTTTGATGTGTCTGCTGGGGTCGTTGGCATAGATGCTACAGAAATGTACCCTGGGTAATAATACCTAACTGAAATCAAACTACATATGGCACCTGTGACAGAGTTTACGTGACAACCAAACTGAAAACTCGTTCCAGTCCCAGTGCTACACATATTACCAAGCTATATTTGTGGTATACGGAAAGGAAGATGGGGTGCATTTCTGGTGTACCTGTGTTGACAATGATACCAACAGCCTAAATGTGATGACTACTTCTTCGGGGGAAACCCATAATCATGGGTATGGCGATGACAGATCAAGAATCATAAACAGGGCAAATCAGATCTTCAAGCTCAAAATCATTTAACCCTGGTAGCTAATGGACAAACTCTATACAACAAATTATACCAGTGGGTCTAACTATACCTGGGGAGCTTCAAAGCATTTATTTACTAAAGCACAAGCATCCCTTCAGAATGAGCTTCTAGTCTCTAGTGTAGATGCATGTTTTGCAGACCCATGAAGATCCGGGGTAGAATTGGTCTTAAGCAACCCATGCTTGTCCTAAAAGGCGACTAATGGGATCAGGTGGTCAGGCTCGCTGACTTGGTTGATGCATGTCATCGTATCCCAAATGCATGGACCGATGCTCATGATGTCAATCACCGGACTGTCTGGTCTAGACTCAATTATTTTACAGACCGCCGTCATATAGCTGGAATATTGCTGAGTGCAGCGTTAAACAACAAACAAACAAGCATGTATTGCATGATGGTCTGCGAAACCACAAACATTCAAACGCTGAAATTCAACAAACTTCAAACTCTGAAAATTTCAGTTTATTGAATATTTAAAAAAATCCTTGGATTTGGTGAGTTAACAGTGTGTACCTTTGTCAGATTGGTGGTATGTTTCTTATACATATACAAATCTTGTATATTCTACACAACAATAAACACATTTACATAACAAAATGAAAAGAAAGATTGTAGCATATGCAGGAAGGTTGTTTAGGTACAGCATATATGAAATCATTTCGTTATATTGACTGGTGGTGTATTTTTCCCATTAAAAAATTCTACTGTGTTTATTATAAATATTTTTCATCCATTAACATGACAAGAAAGTAGTTTTGCTGTTCACATAGTATAGTTAAATATGCATGAATATAAAATTTTAGTATCCCCTTTATTGATTGTGTACCATTAGATAAACATTCAAAATACATGATTCTATAGAAAACATCCTAGAAACAATTCTTATAGAACATTAACATGACAAAAAATAACTACATACTATCTAGACAATCTCACAGGGATGCAAATACAGGTAGTCATGACCATATACTACTCCACATTTGACAGGGATATTTTTATCATTCTATGATATAAAAAATTATTCTCAATGTCAAGTGAATATTTATATGGAATGACATATCTGATTATCACTATCAAAAGTTGAGAAGTATATAATGGAAATTGCATAGTAACACATGAGATGATTCAACTTTCTTTCCTACATATAACCTTGGAAAACTTATTGTATTGCTAAAACAGATGGCCATTACTGTAAAGAGATTTCTTTTCCCCATTACCTGCCTAATTATGAGTGTTCTTCCTGACTTCAGATGTATTGCAAATATCTCTCCATATTGTGTAAAACGAGCCATGCTTGGTCATTAGTGTCCCTGTGATACTACCACACTTACTGTCTGTCAGTACCGGCATCTGATTGGCTAATCTTTTGTTATTCATCCAGTGGTGTATAACTCGCACATGTCTATATCAAGTACTCGAAACCTGACCCTGATTCCCCAGATTAATCTGCAACAAAGTTAACTTAACAAGACATAAACAAATAAGACACATGACAGTGACACGAGAAGCAAATGTACAGTTATTGAAATACACAGCAATGATATTTGAATCCATGTGTGAGGTAGTGCTGACCATGTAACACATACAACCTACAATTGTAGGACCGGACCTGTCAATAGAACTTTACCATATGCAGGGATTGATCTAGAAATGAGTTTGAGATGTGGCCCTCAATCGGCAACAAACATCAGTAAACATTCCGAAATTGGAACTAAACATTTCGCAACTGCAGTAAAGTTATGGCTTTGTAGAGGTAACTTGTATTTTAGTGACAACAGAGCCAGAAATGGTATATGGTTGTTTACTAACTTCTGCATCATGCAAAATTTCAAATTTAAGAAAATACCTAATTCTGAAACATTTTTGTTATTTTTCCCCCCAATTTACCCACCGAGGATACATAATCTTAAAATGTAAATTCTAAAACATTCCTAACCCTGCACACTTTTCTTTTTACCCCCAACTTACCTGCCAAGGGCACGAAGTTTGAATTCCTAGATAAATCCCTGCAAGGACAAATATCTTTTTACCATATGCACAGCTTCTGTACTGTTGAATAATAACAGATTGTACTAATGAAGATTAAATGATCTATCAATAACAGACATAATACAATTATTGAGTAAGTCCGTCATGTATGAATTGTAGGTAGCTGTGGAACGTATTGAGCAAAATCTTAACCCTTGTCAACTCGAATTAATTTCTCTGATCTTTTCGCTAAAAAACATTTAATCATTCAATAATATATAACATTATCACATATATTAATATCAAGGTATATAGTATAAAATACATACAAAGAATTGTGTCGTAAGTTCATAAATTCAGATAAAGTACATTATTCATGTTAGAATGTCCTGCCATATGAAACATATAAACCAATCAGTATTACCTAATATTTTCATTGTCTAACTTCTAGATTTTAGGGGAGATTGAGTACCTATGTTCTGAAAAGATATCAGTGATATGTCAAGTAAGCTGGGTCAGCAAGAAGCAGCATTAGATATACTTTCCAAGATGTTTACCACACTACCCCAGGAGCATAAGCATTGTGTTGACAGACCAAGGATCCAATCTGGGTGAAGCTGGTACTCAAACACCATATCAGAGGATCCTGTGCCAGCTAAGGGAAGCAATCAGGAACCTCGGGCCTCATGTCCCAACTTCAGATGAAGTCAACTCAGACAATACAAGCACTGACATACAGTGTTTCCTTGCAGCACTACTGTATTTATAACATGTCCTGTCTTGTATCAAACTTAAGATTCAAGCTTCGGATTGGCTATGGCTTGTTAAAACCCACGCCAGACAGATGTCTGGCCAATGTGGCGAAAAGGTTGGCATTGTGCCTGTTAGAACGTCATTAGAAGGTTTTCATGAATATGTCAATTGTTGAAATGGGTAGTATAAATAGGACTATAAAGGGAAGTAACTCTTGAGGCCTACCTTATAGGTAACAAGACATAAGTACAGTACTGTTACACATGACTGTCACCAAGTAGGAATTATGTCTTCAGTGTAACAATATTTTTGTCATGTTTCACCATGGGGTTGTGTGGGATTTGCAAGGTATTATAAGTTGTCAACCGATCCCTCGGGGCATATGGTGTGATGTACCCTGTGTGTAAACTTATGTACCCCTCGCCATCAATACAGACCCGGAATATATGTCTGAACTTTCACTGAGTACAACGATTTGATTCAGCCAATTTTACAGCGAGCAGACAATGCATACGAACCGAGTTACTTCCCTTTACCCAATGCATTCTGATAAACATTGGTTCATTTCAGCTTAAACGATACTAATGCGAGAAAAGCAAGTTACCTACCGTGTGTTTTCACTGATTGGGGTATATGAGCGGGCTACATAAGAAATAAAATAACTGCCCGCTCCTTAGCCAGTGAGACACTAGTATTTTAATGTAAGGTGAGATAAACGTTCTTGTACCTGCTTCTGTCTTGGGGTGTACAAGAGCGTTAGGAACACAAATTCCATATACCTCACTAATGACATGTCACTCATATTATGACATATGATGGAAGCGAAATTAAGGACTCTCGTTACAGTATACAACAATATCTTAGTATGGGATGAAAAATTCCCCTCCCTCATGCCGCAAAGGGTTTGTTCCATTAGTTTTTCGCCCACTCCCAAACAAAGTGTCAAACTCTGTCTTAATGGTTATTATTGTTTTACTCATAACAATGAACACGATCTAGATATTATTGTTTCACTCATAACAATGAACATGATCTAGACTGAGACTACTGTGTTAAGTGTTAGGAAATAGTTGTATTATCTTTACACAACTAGTTAGTATTGTGTATTCATTGTAACAAGTCTTGCATTGCATGACTATAGCCATTTCCATATGCTTTCCAAAACAGAAACATTTTTCACAAAGGAATATTGGCAGACCAAATTCAAATTGTTGTCAAAACACAAAGTTCTTAATTTGAATCCCAACTAGAAGATCATCTTCTACCCAGCTCTTGCTACAACACCGGTCAATGTGAGCAGCAACAGGGACACAAGCTGAAGTTGACAACTGCTTGCTACATCCCTCACATTACATTACTTTATATCCTCTACATTACTTTACTTCCCATACATTACTTTACTTCCCCTACATTACTTTACATCCCTCTTACATTACTTTACATCCTCTACATTACTTTACTTCCCTTACATTACTTTACATCCTCTACATTACTTTACTTCCCCTACATTACTTTACATCCCTCTTACATTACTTTACTTCCCCTACATTACTTTACTTCCCTCACATTACTTTACATCCCCCTTACATTACTTTACATCCCCCTTACATTACTTTACATCCCTTACATTACTTTACATCCCTTACATTACTTTACATCCCCCTTACATTACTTTACATCCCTTACATTACTTTACACTCATGAAATGTGGCTGAAAAGTGGTTTGGTCCATGAACATGCATGAATTGCTTAAAAGCTGAAAAAAAATATAAAAAATTCCGTGCCTATTCAAAATCCCATTTTCAACACTAATGATGGTGGTGACCTACCGGTACACCTGATCTTTCATTGTGTCGACAGCTGATCCTCACAGAGCAGCACTACAGCAACATAAAGTATGAACTATTTCAAACTGGCACTCTAAATAGAGCGCACACAAGGGAGGTCAAAGTAACTGCCTGACTCATCATGCATCATGCCCCACTGAGGATAGTTCCTCCTAATGCCATTCACATGATCTTGCCATTTTACCATCTGAAGGAAAAAATCAAAATTACTGGAAACATGATATATTTAATGAGTACCGCTGCACTTCACGTGTCATATATACTACACATACAAAGCATATCTTGATTCATAATTAACAGTACCTTTGCAATGCAATCAAACACGTAAAGATTATTCATTTTTCTGTGGCTACATGGGTATAGATGAGAAGCACCCTACCTAATGGATTTCATAAATGGCTACAGCTATTCCAGGATCTCTCTCCCTTCACGCTCACAGCATAAATACCAATGGTAGTAGCCAAGCATTATTTTGGTTCTGTGAAATTAGAATGACAATGTCTTTGGTTTGTGTTTCTATTCGCAGTTGTGTAATGATAATGTGAGTTAGTAGAGACTAACGGCATCACTAACAGAACTAGGATGATGGGGACACATAAACATAGACCTACAGGGCCACATTTATGTAATAAACTCAGCTCATTACCTGCTTGCATGACATTGTCGTGGAGGGAGAGCTGCCATAACAATTGGACATTTCTTTAGAACTTTTCTGATCGTCAGCATCTTGATTTTCTCATACATTTCCCAAAATATGTTTGCATAGAGGAGGAAAGGAACGGAATGGAACAAAAAACATGGTCGCTGAACATAACCTACTGATTTCAAACCTTTTCCCTGGACTCACATTATCTAAAGTTAATTTTTCTTGTAAAAAAGAAATAGCCATTCCTCATGTTAACCTTAGCAAATCATGATTAATGTGTAGCGATTTAGTGATGTTTAACTGCCATGATTGACAGTTTAGTTACAATCTTTTACAGATTTCACAGATCTTTTACTCTAGTAAGATACCTCTTGGTGTGAAGATTTGACAATCAGTTTGCGTCAGATGAACTTTCCAATTAGGTAGCTTATCAGCTAATCAGCATCGCGGCTTCTTAATTCTTGGTACAGGGAGCGAAGTTATCAGGGCATCATGTCTGATTTTGTGTCTCAAAACAAGCAGTTTTGAATGGAATACATGAAAGGCAGCACTATTTATGTTGTGGATATTTATATACCCTGAGCGCCATGTCGTCTGCACCAAACAGGGAATACTATCAATCGTATATTTGTGTTCTTTTCGTTGAGATCAAAATTCCCCGAAAAGGGAATAACAAAATTACCAGTTCTGAATGTAAATAATAAAGTCTGTGCTCTTACATTGTTGTGTGTATTTTATACACCCTCTTGTTTCTGAGTGCCATGCCATCCATAAAAGGGAGTACAAATAAATGTTGTTTTCTATGGATTTTATTTGGTAAAAAGTATTAAAAATGTTGAATCAGTTGTTAAGGTTGTAAAAAAAAATGAAGCTGAATAATGTTGAAAAGTTGACATCTGATTGGCTCAACCCATGGAACTTTCACTTGATTTGGAAGTCAAAGCTAATTTTTTAATGCAGAAAATTATTGTATCAGAGTAAAAAATCTGATTTGATGAGATTGGAATAAGATTAAAACTATGACTATGGATACCCAACATCGTAGTAATGGAAGATTACAAAAACAAAATGATTGATGGAAGAGATGTTTACATATACAAGTATAGTGATCTGTGCATTAAAAGCCCAGTAAACATCCGCTACTGCCCATGTCTAACACTCTGCCATGAGATCTGTTTCAACCAGATTTTCAAATGATTCATTTGATTTATCAACAAATATAACAACAGGTGCAATATATTAACAATGTGAACTGGTAGCAAGCACGCTTTGGGACCGTATCAACAAGTTTCTAAACATCTGAAAATATAAAATTTCACAGCAAGGTGGAACAAACATGTCAACTCAACAGAGCAACAGGCAGGTGGAATGTTGGAGACAAAGAGCAGTGGTCTGAGGTTTCATTAGACTATGTAGTATGTACACAATGTCTGAAATGGATCCTCACATGTAAAACTGGACATAGTTACGCTCTTTCATTTCTCTCCGATCTGACATGCAGTGTGTGATAATCCATATATACAGAGACCAGTTATCAGTCTCAACTCAGCATTGGTTACATCACTGTACACAACACTGTATTCAACACAGTACTCAAGAGGTGACTGGAGAGAGGGGTTTGGTGACTGGAGAGAGGGGAGGGTGACTGGAGAGAGGGGAGGGTGACTGTCAAAAGGGGTTTGGTGACTGGAGAGAGGGGAGGGTTACTGTCGAGATGGGAGGGTGACTGTCAAAAGGGGTTTGGTGACTGGAGAGAGGGGAGGGTGACTGGAGAGAGGGGTGGGTTACTGTCAAAAGGGGTTTGGTGACTGGAGAGAGGGGAGGGTTACTGTCGAGAGGGGAGGGTGACTGTCAAAAGGGGTTTGGTGACTGGAGAGAGGGGAGGGTGACTGGAGAGAGGGGTGGGTTACTGTCAAAAGGGGTTTGGTGACTGGAGAGAGGGGAGGGTTACTGTCGAGAGGGGAGGGTGACTGTCAAAAGGGGTTTGGTGACTGGAGAGAGGGGAGGGTGACTGGAGAGAGGGGTGGGTTACTGTCAAAAGGGGTTTGGTGACTGGAGAGAGGGGAGGGTTACTGTCTAGAGGGGAGGGTGACTGTCAAAAGGGGTTTGGTGACTGGAGAGAGTGGAGGGTGACTGGAGAGGGGAGGGTGAGGGTGACTGTGGACAGGGGTGGGTGAGGGTGACTGTTGAGAGAGGAGGGTGACTGTTGAGTGAGTGAGCAACTGTGGAGAGGGGAGGTGACTGTGGAGAGGTGAGGGTTACTGTCGAGAGGTGAGGGTGACTGACAAGAGCGGAGGGTGGGATTGGGATGTTCTGGTGAAGGACAAGGGTGGATTGTGTGTGTAGGGGAGGTATTGTGAAGAAGACAAGATGACACATAGATGAGGGAGATGGCCATTTAGTTACAGTACCAGCATCCCCATACTACTACTACTACTAGATAGCACCCAAACTACACTGTGGCTCCCTGCTAGTCAAACAAACATCCATCTAAGCATCCAAATACACACTCTCCTTTAATATTGCTACTCGGGTCCTTACAAGTAAAACACTTACACATTGTGTAACACACATACACTATATTGCATGACATACAAACTGTGCAGAACAGATACAATTCATAACAAACAGATACACTGTGTAACACACAAACAAGCATACCATGTGTTAAAAGTGAGTTTTACCTGGGTACCAAACTGAACCAAGCCACATCTACCCCAGTAAGGGATGTGTGTATGTACACCTTGGGTACACCTCCCTCACAGACTACTGACCATGTTACAGGTCACAGCATCAGCAGTGTTCCCAGACACGACACAAGTTACCGGTAGTCCAGCTTTAAGTTTAATCCAGACCCATACCTCATTTTACCTATTACTTGGTTTACAAATTAATTTTTAAAAACATACAGTCGGTAGTCAAAATAAAATATAAACTGAAAAAAACCCAGAAAAATATGGTCAGTCGTGAAGAGTCATGTTATTTCTCTGTTGACCTTTTTAAGTTTCCATTACTGAAATTAGTTTGAATTTGCAAGAAGAAAAAAACATAGTTGATATTTGTGATATTTTGGCCAGCAGATTAGTATTGAGTTAAGAGTGGATTCACAATCATCAACGTCATCACTCCAAAATAACAAAAATAATGAACCGAATAGCTATAAAACTGATGATGCAGTGCCTTGTCAAGTACTGGTAAGTGTTTAGCACAAAATAATTAATCATTCAATCTTCTAAATCTTCTAAACGGTGATCGACCATTTGGTCCCTTAACTGGTAGTTTTTCCCAAATACATAACCCATGTGCTGATCGCAGATGAACTGCTTGCATGCAAACACTTGCACTTGTATCTCCACTTCAGCATGATCCAGACAGTGATAGGCACTCTGCTCTATGCTGCTTTAATACTATCAACTACTACCATTACCGGTACTCCTGAACCTGTAGTCGGAGATACAGGCCTACCCTACCAGCTAGAACAGCGATACAGAGGCAGAGAGTCATACAGACATACTTGCATATATCACACCTTGCATCTGCATCTTCTCACAGTTACATACCATTCACAATGTTTTCAGAAGTAAAATACATTCTTTGTTTGATAGGCATTACTTAGAAGTTGACAGATGACAAGGTAGACACAATTTTATGGATAACAACATATACATTCATCAAATATTTCTTATTTTTTCCTCAAAATAAGAATTTGCCTGGCCTCTTATGAGAGGATATACATGTTATTAATCTAGGATGATGTTAAAATAACTTTCAGCATTTCCACCTTGAACACAAGATGACAGACAGTCATTAAGGAAGGTACCCTATGTGGAAACAGTGCCATCTGGTTCCAACATTGCTTCCTATAACCTTATTGAACTGCTGGATAGAAATGACAAGAATGAATCTATATTACATAAGAAGAAAAATCTCACAAAACTTAAGTCACAAAGTGATTTCCCCTTAGTAGTTCACAGCTTTGTATACACTATGTGCCAACATCACCAATGAACACAAAAGGCCGCTTGTGGGGTAGTCGCTATTGTACGGACGGGACTCAACCTAAAAAAAGTACGAGAATCTGTACTTTACTAAGAAAGAGTTATCCCAAATATAACATTTGTTACAGTCGCTATTGTTATTGCTTTAACATCAGTGTTCGCACCAAGTTCATGCACGGGGTAGAACTGACTATACTTGTGTGAGTTATACATGGCTTCATGCCACTAGCAAACCTACAATAGACAAATGTCACCACTACACCACATCACAGCCCCATGAATTCATGAGTGAGTGAGTTGAGTTTAACGCCGCTTTTGGCAATATTCCAGCAATATGACGGCGGGGAGAGAAGAAATGGGTTTCACACACTGTACCCCATATGGGGAATCAAACCTAGGGCCTCAGCATGATGAAAGAACATTTTAACATCAGGCTACCCCTCCACCTCTATGAATTCATGGGTCATGGGGGAAGGTAGTGTGTGCAAACCTGAGAACTACTGACGCTGTAAATGATTATCGCCTGCCCCTTGTCCTAATCCGGTACAGATCGCTATCTAACACTGACTTTGAACTAACCTGCCTTCGAGCAAGGCCAAAACAAAACAGATCAGACAAGATTCAGGCTTTCAAAATATTTGGCTTCAAATGAAAAAATATTTTGTCGATTCGATGAGCAACAATTCTTTTCAATATTGGATATTATACACATCAATTTTTGTACAATCCATTGTATAAGATATTGCTGTTTTCTTGCTTAACATAAACAATATATTTGTATATAAATCTCAACATATGTTACAAGTGTTAACAACATGCCAATCAGTGATGATAATTTGTCACAAGTGAAGTATTGGACTCACAGTGGTGTTGGACACTGTTTGTTGCATGATGAGTGTCTGCTACAGAGGTGTCATGGTGGAGGATGTTTCCTCAGGCATAATCCGTCCAGCCCTCATCAGAGAGCATACATACAACCAGTGCACACTTCAAACAAGACTAGCACCTCAATAACAGTCCGTGGATTTTGTCTTGGACACCTTTCATCACTCCGATATAAACAGTCCGTGGATTTTGTCTTGGACACCTTCCATCACTCCGATATAACACCTGTTGGAAATAGGTCCATCGCTAACACACTGCTCTTTGTAAACAGAGGAACTTATCCTGTTAGTGACCTTTACCTTCCCTCATCCAACCTTGACCTTCCATCACTTGTCCTTGACCCTTCCATCATCAGCCCTTGACATTATGAAGTTATGTTTCTTAAAATTACAGAAGTCACCGACAGTTGATTTATAAGATGACTTAAGCTTCATCCAACTGGCCTTGACACTGTGAATACAGCTTTTAGTTCAAGTCTTCTATAAAATGTTCTAGAACTGACTTGAGTTATCTATGGTGCACTTTAATAACCCATTCTGCATGTGGGTTGATCCGCAAGAGGCTCATCATCCGAGTGTGGGGATCGAGACAACGTTCACCTGGCAACAAGAAAAGATCTCCTCACTTCATGCACCATGGCTGTCTAGCTTGCTTCCTGTCAGGTCTTTGAAAGGCATTTAGAAGTGATACACATAAGGAAGAAAATATATGGATGTCAACTTCTTTATTATTTTATTCTTTGCTATGTCCATTCTTTCACCTATCAGTGCTAATTTAGCCCAGTGTCCATTACCAATTACTCATCTATGATACTTAAGTGTTGGCTTCTATTGTCTATTGCTAATCACCTAACAGCGCCAATCATCTGTTGGCTTCCCTTGTTAGCTTCTACTCTTTGTTATTTTCCACCTTTTGTTATCTTATTAATTGGGTTGTCCTTACATGTACATGTATATGCTCTCTGCCTCGTGGCATTCATTCACCTGATGAAGGAGCAGTTTAATGATAATTCTATCTATTTTAGCTATAATTGTGAAAAGAACTTGTATGTACAGTTGAACTCCACTGTTCTAAAGTCGGGGACGTGGTGGTGGGGTGTGTGTGTGTGGTGGGATGGGGTGGGGGGTGGGGGGTAGGGGTGTGGGGGGTAGGGGTGGTGGTGGTGGTGTCCAGGGGGTTTGGAAACCACCACCACCATTTTGAAAACCAAATGTGTAATGTGTGTTGTAGGCAGTAAAACTGATCGAGAGAGGATTGGGATATTTTAGACCCCTCCCTTTTAAACATGCTGGATTTGGCCATGCTCTTACTATATTTATCACTATTTTAGTGTCGATACTGGATGTGTTGTATTCCTCCATACATAGTCTCAAAATTTAAAAATAACTGAAATGTACCCTCATTAGTCAAACTAAAATTTGGTTAACTTGGTTAAAATTTGTATCAAGTAACTGTTCATTGGTGTGAGTAGAAGCTGCCATCATTAGGTGACTTGACATGTTCTCAATGAAACAACACCTGGTCTTCTATAATGTGCACCACGCACCATCACGTGATTGCACTGTGATGACAAAGAGCAAAATGGGTGAAACAAACCAAGAGGATGTTTGCTTTCTGTTACTGGATGTGTCAATCTCTGCCCCCCGGGAGTTCAAGGCAACAGAGTTCAACTGTACTGGAAAATGTTCTTTGCATTTTCACAGAAAGAGAAGAAACATCAGTCAATCTTTCCTTTATGTATGTGTAAAGCAGTGCAGAGTAGTTTCCTACGTGCTGCTACCTTGCCTGTCTGCCTTCATCAGGTAACTGGGGGCGCCACGATTCGCTGTGCAGAGTTGCATCCCTTGGGTACGCCAGAAACCTATGATTGTGGGTTCGAATCCCGGTTCACCCTGATTATGTTTCTAGGTTTGTCAGCACCTAAGGTTTGTCTAAGACCTGCATCACTTCAGGCTTTCCTCCAACATTAAGCTGACACGCCGTGATATAACTGGAATACTGTAATCGGCGTTAAACACAACTCACTCATCAGGCAACTCATATTCTTATCAGAGCTGCCTCAACTAAGTATACCATTAGTGTCTTACTGCCCCAACCATGTCCTAAGAGGTATACCATATTCTTACCAATATCTGTATACTGTTCAGATAAATGGTGTATAAAAACCTTATCAGTGATGCCCCAACATCACACAGAAGATGATATTTTCTCATATATCACAACAGTGATAGCGTGAAGAGTATATACTGTATATCTCTGTGTATAAGGCAAGTTTTTCATACCTACAATTAGGGGCTTTCAAGGGGGGGCATCTTATACACAGAGTTGAAGAGTTTTGATGGGTTTTTTTCCTAACAAAAAGACATTACTGTGAGCATGTAAAAGTGGAAATACCATGTCAACAAATACGTACTGATCATGTAATTACACTGTCTGGTTATAAAAAGTGTTCATTGTATATATCTGGACTTATGTTTCCAATCTAATGGAGAATATGCACACCTTTTAAAACATGACTTGCCGGTTTAACTAATATGAGCTTAAAATCACATGAATTAAAATACTAATGTTAGGATATTTACAGTAGTAATCTGGTCGCAACTGATTTTTCAAACACATGACAAATTGGGACATTTTAAGAAAAGATGTATTTCATTACTGATTACATTTCAACATAATGTACATTTTATACCATGCCAACCAGGTATATCAAAGTCCTACTGATTCAGCCCCAACCATGTATACCGAAGTCTTACCTATATTGCCTCCAACCTCAAATAGGTATGCATTGTCATCTGCAAACTGTGCATTGTCTGGGTTGCGAAAACTCATGCTGTGCAATGCATGACTGTGATGCTCTCGTGATGAGAAGCTGCAACAGCAAGCCACATAATTATCATTTTGCATACAAGCCACTAAACTATCATCAATCTGAGGGGGGCACAGATGGCCCAGTCGTCTAAGGCTCCGTGATTCGCTGTGCAGAGTTGCATCCCTTGGGCACGCCAGAAACCTTTGATTGTGGGTTCGAATCTCGGTTCGCCCCGATTATGTTTCAAGGTTTGTCAGCACTATACCCGTGCTCGTGGGTTTCACCAAAGTGGTAAATGTCTGAGACCTGCATCACTTCGAGCTTTCCTCCCACATTAAGCTGACACGCCGTGATATAACTGGAAAACTGTTAAAAGCGGCGTTAAACCAAACTCACTCGTTCACTCACTCACTCTTCACACACCTGCCACTTCATTGATGCCTTCATGATTCTCACAAATCACAATTCAGTATAACAATGTTATATTTATTAGATCTTTTTGTTTGAATTTCGAACCATTTGAAATGGCCACAGTGTTTGTTTGTTTGTTTGTTTGTTGTTTAACGCCACACTCAGCAATATTCCAGCTATATGGCGGCGGTATGTAAATAATTGAGTCTGGACCAGACAATGCAGTGATTGACATCATGAGCATTGATCCACGCAATTGGGATACGATGACATGTATCAACCAAGTCAGCGAGCCTGACCACCCGATCCCGTTAGTTGCCTCCTACAAGAAGCATAGTCGCCTTTTATGGCAAGTATGGGTTGCTGAAGACCTTTTCTAGCCCGGATCCTCACAGGTCTAAATGGCCACAGTGAATATTATGATGAATAATGATGAGCTTATAGAACCGTGTATGCCCTTGCACAATGGTGATACAAATGATAATTAGCTAACTGACATTTTGAGTTAAAGGAAGTCATCAATCCACACCCAAAGGCTGGAAGCTCTGAAGTAACATGTGACCTGAAAATTCCCTTTTCTGCACTGGTGCAGAAATACCAATAATGATACACATAGAAAAGCACAGTGATGCTAAATATAGCATGATAATGTGATACAAACCATAATTTTTGTATTTTAGTTAACAAACTGAACCTATGATCCAATTATTCTGAGCAATCAGCTTGTGTACAGACCTCTCCCCCAGCCCCCCACTCGGGTGTGGCCCTGCGATGCGGCGAAACTTGGCCACAATGTCCCTGGCTGTGGTCAGTTCATCCAGCTTCATCCTGGTGGAGAGTTTGGTGAGGTGCGGCGCCTTCACCAGGATCACCCCCTCTGCTAGGTCCGCCTGAGGGCAAACACAGGCATGTGTAACTACAGCAGGGACGGAGATACCACAAAAAAAGTCCCTACACTAACTAATCACTCCCATCAGAACTGAAAGTATGATAATTCTCAAAACATTTGTTTACAGATAAATTATAATAGATTTCAACAAACTTGGCTTGTGTGCCACATTCCGAACATAGGCAACAGACAATAGGGCAAAGTCCCTCTTTAGGTAAAAGGAGTGAGTATTGTTTTACACCGCAAATTTCCAGAAATATCACAGCAGGGGATACCAGTAATGGGCTTCACACTCGTACCCGAGGGGAATTGAACCTGGGCTATCGGCGTGATGAGCGAACACTTTAACCACTGGGCTAGTACACAGCCCTCTTAAGGTAAAGTGTATTGGACAACAGACTGCTTCACACCACATTGTAAAGTAACCTTCAGAACATAACAGGCATGTCAGTTGCTGAATCAGCTATTAAATTAATGTGAGGGAAATACTGTCAACTGTGCAGCCACTCTCACCTCTGATACAGGCGCTGACCTTCTGTAAGCTTCACTCTTGTCCTTTCGAGATCGGAATCCTCTTTTCTGCAGACAGAGAACACAGAAGATACTACATATATGTCCTCATCATGGAAACTGTCCCTCTATTGCCCTCATATAATCTCAGTAGGGCATGATGCACTCATGTGGTCTCATCACTCTTTGACAGTGATTCATTAAAGCATGCTCATGATATAGTCAGAATCAAACAATGGACTGCTTTCAGAATTTAAGAGAGTCATAGTTACTCCCGCCGTTTACCTGCGCTTGACTGAATTTCTTCACTTTGACATTCAGAGCACTGGCCAAATCACATTGCGTCAGCACCAGGTTGCGGCCATCACAATGCTTTTTAATTAGACAGTCGGATTCCCCTGGTCCGTGCCAGTTCTGAGGTGGCCGTTAATTGCCAGACGATGCGGGAACCCCGAAGGATAACCCGCAAGCTAAATTGGTCCACGAGGCGGTCGAGGCAGCGGTCTGGGCATAGCCCCGAAAGGCTTCGCCCAGCCCACACCTTTTCCACGCCCGCTTCCCGCCTAAGCCCGGATGAATTATGGAAAGGATTTTGTTGCTTAAATTGACATACATACTTACATATTTATAATACTGTTTTAATGTATGATATTATTTCCTTACCCTATTTTTCCGCAAAATATCGGCCTCGTTTTGAATCCTCAATTGTCTGACAAAGGATGGGGGCACCTGCAAAAAGTGACACAATACAGGGACGTAGAACACCATGGCGGCTCCCTCATCTGCCAGATTGTCTAAGTCTTGGCAGAAATGTACAACACCATTGTCACATGAAGTCATGCCCCAGATTACCTGTGATGCCATCTTGTCTGGTATGTTATTGTCGTTCTCTCTTGTTCCTTCCATACCCTGATCCTCATTAGACGTTCATGGTCCATGTACACAGTAGGATATGTAGAATATTTTCAACATTTTTATTGGCTGCCAGATTGCTTACCTGATATTTAATTGGTCCATTGACATAAGCATTAGATTAGAGGAACAAATGTTTTAATCTAGACTCTTGACCATATTATACAATACTCCAACATTGTTACAATATATCTGTCAGTGAGTGAGTGAGTTCGGTTTTACGCCGCTTTTAGCAATATTCCAGCAATATAACGGCGGGGGCTTCACACATTGTACCTATTTCGGAACCTGGGTCTTCGGCGTGACGAGCGAACGCTTTAATCACTAGGCTACCCGACCGCCCCAGCAATGCTACTACGTGATGTCACTTTTCCATTGTGACATCATAAGGGAATGTTGCCTCCCCTGTACACTGGTAGTATTTCCTAACAACTCTTGAAAAAATATGTGCGGGGTTTATATTTTCTTGCGCCTTGATGCAACCTTTAAATTTTAAGATGGTCTAATATATTAACTGGATTTTCCTATAATTTTTTCCTATAATTTGATGCTTCCGATAGATATAAGGTAATAAGTAATCGTGATGTGTTAGACATATTTCCCTGACTCTACAGAAGCGGCTTACCGTCCACAGTTCCTCCTGGTAGTGGATCAACATCTTCACGATACTTGATGTTCCGTGTGCTTTGCTCAGCTCCTTCTGTTCTATGCTCAGTGACTTGTTACGTGTAGCTGGTCCCAGGAACAAGTTGGGGGCCATTATCATTGCAACATTGCTCAATGACATCTTGTTGTCTTTACTGGAGGATACAATCTTACGCAGAAATCTTAATAAAACCTGAAAAGACAATATTCAATCCAACAACACAAGAGATTATTATACTTTAAAATAGAGCCACTAGGCTCTGTAGCTCACCTGAACTATGAGACTGAGTGAGTTGTGTTCAGTAATCCAGCTATATCACAGCATGTCAGCTAAACGTGGGAGGAAAGTCCAAAGTGATGCAGGACATTTACCACTTTGGTGAAACCCATGAGCATGGGTATGGTGCTGACAAACCTAGAAACACATTTGGGTGAACCAGGATTGGAAGACACGATCATGGCATGGCCCAAGGGATGCAACTCTGCACAACCACCTGTGCCCCCTCTGAATTATGAAGAAACAATGGCATCCACCTATAAAGTCAGGAATTCGGTAAGCAGTTTCTGTAGAGCTACCAAGCTGGAATCATTCAAAGTAGTTGTTTCATTTCCAAAATATGCCAATAATCATATCACGTTATTCCACATGCCCATACTTGCAGCATTTCTAATTTCATCATGATACATGCAGAAATGACTGAGTGAGTGAGTGAGTGAGTGAGTGAGTGAGTGAGTATGGTTTTATGCCTCTTTTAGCAATATTCCAGCAATATCACGACGGGGGACACCAGAAATGGGCCTCACACATTGTACCCATGTCGGGAATCGAACCCGGGTCTTGGGCGTGATGAGCGAAATCTTTAACCACTAGGCTCCCCGACCGCCCCGTCTAAGTAATAGACAGAAATGACATTTTCAATATGTCATGTGTTATGGTAGCCATTTCACTCATCCTCTGGCTATGTGCATGTTCAAGATGATTCGTACCATGACTACCCCCGGCTATATGAATGTTTATCTTACGTTCAATTGTGGATTTTGATTGGCAGAGCCCCATTCTATTATTTTCAATGTACCCTGCTAACATGTAAGGTACATTTGTTATTGTTGGGCTCAGGGAACATAAGCTATCACCGAGGGTACATCAACCAATGTATCCTTTAAGACCGATGGACTATTTGTAAGGTACAAGATATTGTCTGTGCGGTGACTGACCCTGAGAGTTTCCCGATGTTCATCAGGCAGGAGCAGCACCAGAAGGTTGAGGCACTTCAGTTGTTCCAGCACTGTCTTGATCGCTGTAACACAATCACAGATGGTAAGAGTTGGGTTTAAGCTGTTTTTAACAGTATTCCAGTTATATCACGGCGTGTCAGCTTAATGTGGGGGGAAAGCCCTAAGTGATGCAAGTCTCTGACTTTTACCACTTCGGTGAAACCCACGAGCACGGGTATGGTGCTGACAAACCTAGAAACATCATCGGGGCGAACCGGGGTTCGAACCCACAATCATAGGTTTCTGGCGTGCCCAAGGGATGCAACTCTGCTCAGTGAATCACGGCGCCTTAGACGACTGGGCCACCTGTGCCCCCTCACATACTGTAATAACATCAACACAATTACTCTGTAACAGTAAACACATGAACACAATCACATGCTGTAACAACAGTCACACACGGTAACCATGGTAACAACACGACAGTCTCAATCTGTACCAAACCAACCACACACTTTAACAGTCAATTACTAACAACACAAACGCTCTATGTAACAACATGATCACGCTCTGTAACAACACAACTACACACTTCAGCAACAGACACACTGTAACATAAACACAATCACTCCGTCACATACTGTACACACCACGATCACACTGCCACAACATATCACACATTGTAACAATAATAATAGTCATGCATTGTAACAAGTTTTTACTAACAACACTGTTATAATACATGATTGGATCTATAACAAAATTAGTGACGGTAAATGATAGGGCTATAACAACACTGTCATAGTACATGTTGGGCTATAACAACACTAGTCATAGTACATGATTGGACCATAACAACACTAGTGATAGTAAATGATAGGGCTATAACAACACTGTCATAGTACATGATTGGGCTATAACAACACTGCCATAGTACATGATTGGGCAATAACAACACTAGTCATAGTACATGATTGGACCATAACAACACTTGTGAAAGTAAATGATAGGGTAGTAACAACACTTTCATAGTACATGATTGGGCTATAACAACACTAGTGATAGTAAATGATAGGGAAGTAACAGCCCTGTCATAGTACATGATTGGGCTATCACAACATTGTCATAGCACATGATTGATCTATAACAACACTAGTCATAGTACATGATAGGGCTATAACAACACTAGTCATAGTACATGATTGGGCTATAACAACACTAGTCATAGTACACAAAGTTGACCATTTGATTTATGCTGCACCAGCTATTACCCCTAATGCACAACACTCACACTTGACTTGTGGAAAGGCATCGATGTAGTCGTATGTCAACAGAGGTATTGGTAGATCTCGGATGAACTGCTTCATGAGAGCTGCAGCATCGTTGGGCCAAACATCTTTCCAGTGGAAGTTTCCCAAATAAAACTTCTCTTCTAATTCATGCCGTAAGTGCTAGAAATACATTCCATAACACATGTAGACTTGCAAGAAATTGTTAAAGCATTATGAGAAACCTCCTACATTTGTCTGGTATGATGAATTTAAAAAGTCCTGTTATTCTATTCAACTAGAGACAGTTTTGACAGGTGCAACCAAAATTACAAAATACTGATCAATATTTAACAGGTACTTACTACTGTAAAAAACATTATACCCTGCTTGAAATAACATTGCATCATTGATTTTAAACTCATTTACATATTCAAGACTTTCCCAAGCACTGCATTAATTTTCAGTTCAAATCCATAGGTATCAAATGCCTTGTACATAAATCTAGAGGTATCAAATGCCTTGCACATGTTATAAACCCCAAAGATACTGTTAACTGGGTTAGCTAATATGGTAAGTATAACAAACTCATTTTAAATATTTAATTTCAGTCGGGGAAATACTTTATCTAAAGGAGAAACAGGGAGAGCAGTTGCAGTGGGGAGAGACTGACTTAGGGAGTATCAACCCTACAATATACCTTCACTCTTGATACAGCTCCTGGCACTCGAAGGATACCCTCCGTTCTCAGGCCTTCCTTTTCTAGAAATCGGATCAACTGAAAGGCAACAAGAATTACCTTGTAGACACAATTTATGGATAACAACTTCTTTAATACTGTCAAAAACGACGTTTCGGTATAGATCCTTATAGTACTGTTAATCCTCCACCTACTATATATATTCTGTACTAAGTCCCTCATTCAGTCTTGCTTGACAACGGTATAAGGATCTGTACCGAAAAGTCGCTTTTTACAGTATTAAAGAAGTTGTTATCTATAAATTGTGTCTACCTTGTCATCCGTCAACTTCTAAGTAATGCCTATCAAACAATTTAAAAAGAATTACCTACATACATCATTAATCAGGAGAGACACATGCAGTTTCAATATAGAGCCAGGCTGTCAGAAGATTTAACCAAGAGAAATTGAATTTGGAATCAAACATGTCATAATCGGATATAGGAAAGTATCAAATTACAAGGTCTGTTGAAACTATAAACATACACTTTTAGCAAGTTTTTATCATGTTTTCTTTCCAATATAGAAACACATACTCTGAATATTGTAGACAAGCATGTTGTGACCAAGTAAGGACAAGATATATGGATGAACAACTTCTTTATTACAATTAGGAGAGACGTGACGGTGTAGGTTCTGACACCTTTATAAAGCAAGGTGTAACGTCGCTCCTAATTGTAATAAAGAAGTTGTTCATCCATATATCTTATCCTTACCTTGTACTCCAACTTCTAAATGCCTATCAAAGAAGTTATGTTGTGACCAGTAAATGTATACATCTTATCTATAATTATTTGGAAAGACATCAGTTTCTGAAAGTGACACAGCAATGAAATCAACTGCTTCATTAATTATGGTTATTGTGATTTGAAACCTCTTGACCAATCAGAATGAGTTATTTTCAAAGTCACTATTTTCTGGCTGTGAGACAGGTTTGACTGAGAACCTTACAATGAACCTTAAACCTTACATGCACTACTGACAAACAAACAGTGATGTATAGAAAAGTTAACTTATTTGTCATTTGTCATGTATTTAACAATATACTAATTCTAAATCAGTTTTTATCCCAGCTAATAACAAAAAGCAAATCCCCAGATAAACAGTTTAGGGATTTCACACAGAGAAATACAGAACTGGCACTACCTGATGTCTGGGACTTCACTCATCAAATACCAGAGGAACAAAGAACAAATGTTCTTTAGAATAAGAATGAGGAGACATGGTTTGTTTTGTAAGACAGAACACAGACCCAGTTAAACCCACCTCCTGAAATATAAGTGGTATTTTGACATTGGGAGCTCTCCGCTGGTCATTCTCTAACAGGATGTGGATTGGGACGCCAAACAAGCCATGTTCTGTAACAACAATCATATTCTGTACAACAGACATAAAAGAATCTAGTTATCCGTCTGGCCAGTCACTGCCTTGTAAAACTGTTTGTTGGTTTGTTGTTTAACGCCCCACTCAGCAATATTCCAGCTATATGACGGCGGTCTGTAAATAATCGAGTCTGGACCAGACAATACAGTGATTGACATCATGAGCATCGATCCACGCAATTGGGATATGATGACATGCATCAACCAAGTCAGTGAGCCTGACCACACGCTCCCGTTAGTCACCTCTTGCGACAAGCATAGTCACCTTTTAAGGTAAGCATGGGTTGCTTAAGACCTATTCTGACCCAGATCTTCACAAGTCAAGTTGTAAAAGCATTACAGGTCAGTTAGCCGAGCTGAACGGATGTCATGACGTGATGTCACTTAATTGTTACGTCATAACTGATCCTGCTATTTTCACGCCATATGAACTACAGAGAAAGTCTGATTGTGGTCGTAAAATACATGTAATTGTCAGAGAAATAGATTTTACTGAAATTATGTTTTTGTGAAAACCTGGCAAACATGGGATATTTTCAAAACCGGTGTCCTTTTTTAGAATGTTAATGTAAATTTCCAAACATCTTTCACTTTATAATTTATAATATGTATGCGCAGACAAGACATTTTTTATAACATATCACAGTTTCCTAGTGAACTTCAATTGACAGCTCTCTAGTAGCAGCTGTTACCGACCGCAATGCTACTTTTGACATATAAGTTGTAGAGTATTCTCCTTTTAGTTGTTTACATCTTGTGTGATACAGTTTCCCGCAATATCCAAAGTATACATTATCTCATTACGTCATATGATGACGTCATATATCCGTGAGTAAACTAGGATGGCTTCCTTCCATGTTCTGTTGTGTTTGGCATGGCACACGAGCGGGCATACTCCTGAGTATAAATATGTGAATACATGACACCAGTAATGAATTATAAGTGCTTTTTCAATAAGATCTGGCCAAAGTAATGTGCCCAAAGTAGCGCCGGCTTCGAAACAAAACAAAACGTGAAAATGTTTCTAAATAAACCATACTGTCTGATGCATCACAGACATGCCCCATATTCAGGATACTCTCTGCCATGGATACATACTTACCTTTTATCTTTTTCTTTTTCTTTGGTCTTGCAAATGTTAAATTATTCAAATCAAAGAGGGCAGTTAGTTCTATGTGAGCAAGGGCTCGTAGACTGTCCAGGTCGACAGTGCCAAGGTCATTGATCCGTGTCGTGCCGAGTGGGTTGTGCTTCAAGTTGAATGCCTGTGGAGCACAACACAACGTGTTTATTTATCAGAAACATACACTCCTCAACTTTTGATTGGGTGAGTAAGGTCTTATGTTGTGTCATCTTATAATCTCCGTCACATAATAGGAAATGGCACCAAGAATGGACAAACTCAATGCGGAGTATCAAACCTGGGTCTTTGGTGTGACAAGCCTATGCTCTAACCACAGGCCTACCCAAACCACGGTTGATAGCGATATTTCATAGCGTTCACGTACTGGTTACATACCTGTACATATTATGAGTAACAAGTTTGGCATTGTGATAGGAGATTGGTCTAACTCTGCTTTGCACAGTATTTCAGATAAACAACTGCATGTCAGCTAGGTGTGGGAGGAAAGCCAAGGTGATACAGGTCTTAGACATTTACCAGTTTGCTAAAAAATCCAAGTACTAGTATGGTGCTGACAAACCAAGAAACAATCAGGGAGAACTGACATTTGAAGCCACAATCATTATAAGATTTCTGACACGTCTAAGCGATGCAGCTATGCATAGTGAATTACACCACTTTAGGGGACTTGCATCACATATGCCCCCATTATGGAATATGATTCTCCCTATCAAAGATTGAGTAGTATATTTCGAATTTAGAAACCTCAATGCTGACCAGATGATCAGAAAGTTGACCTGTCGTGACCCTCAATGGAGTGATTGTAAGATCTTCATGGCGAGAGGTATTGTATCAGAGTAAAAGTTGATCTACATATGGAGTCTGAAATATACTATTCAACCTTCCAAAGGGATACTGACAATATTGTAATTTACATATTTAGTAATCAGCTGAGTGTATTATAGAAAAACAGGCATATCCCAGTCAAGAGTTGAGTGGTATAGTTCCTGTATTTGCGAGCAGAGAGTCCATGGTGATATTTCCTGAACATGTGTTGACTTTACCTCTCCCAGCCAATCGGACAGAGGAAGTACAAAACTAGCGACAGCATACTTTAAAAAGTAACATTCAGAACAGCCGTTTCCATGTAGGAATTACAAACTGGATCTAGACCAACAGTGCAGCAATACAAACACATCTATACTATGTGCAGGTTACAAAAGCATTGGTGTTCAAATTCATAATTTGTTTAGAAAATAAATAATCCGAATACAAACAGCTAAAACTAGTGAAGCTCCTTGCGATACACCATTCTCATATGTAGGATAGAGTTGGTCACCTGTCAGCTTTACTGTATCAGGATAATATCAATAACAAGCCATGCTCCGTTGCAAGTTATTTGTCAATAACAAAAAATCATTAGTAGGTAGTTCCATTTGATATAATTTTACATTTTTACAACAAAGTGTTACACAGTGCTTGGGCTGGGAATACGTATGAAATCAATACCATACTCATACCTTATTTGGCATGTTCATGAAGCATAACACAAGGTAGTGGTAATAACCAGGCTGGTACTTAACACAGCACAACACAAACCTTCAGACAAATTCTTCAATAAATATAAACATTCATGATGAGAGTAAACAATATATTTATTCCCCACTTATATATAAACATTCATGATGAGAATAAACAATATATTTATCCCCCACTTATATATAAACATTCATGATGAGAGTAAACAATATATTTATCCCCAACTTATATATAAAATGCAGCATAATACAGTGTTCTCTCGCTATAGCGCTAACTCGGTTATAGTGCGCGGTAATGAATGGCTCCCAAAATTTACTTACATTTTTAATAAACTCAAGTTTTCCAATGACACGATGTAAATCTTTTTTAACACTGTGAATCATAAACAACTACTATTCTAATTTTGTCTAAAACTCTGAAACGTAGATCATGTTAGGTAGGCAGAGCATGTAGTGTTGTGTTGGTCATCCACCCCCTACGACTCCACCTCGGTTAAACAGCTGATCGTCTTTAATGCTCATAAATTATTTGGACCCCAAAGGTAGCGTATTAGCGAGGGATCACTGTATAATGTATAACATGTAACCTACAATATAATGACGACATTGATAAGTCTGAGGTTTGTGTTTGGTGTTGTGGACATTGATGCCAGTCAATAGGTATTATCAGAAACATCAATAAACCAGCAATATCATGATTTTCATCATTGTTGGATGAAAAATGAAAGCAGTGTATTCACGAGGCTATTGGTCGTTAAGGGTAGGCCAGATCAGTTGTATTTCTTGTTTTTATATTTTCTAGGTCGGTAGCCATGAAAGAATATATATGGTCAGCCTGATTTGATCAAAACAATGTAAAGTTAATTCAGTATATCATTGTCATATTGGTTTGAAAAACATGAATACAATATCATTATCAAGCACAGGTTAAAAGGAGACTATTTTCAGTGCAACAATGTTCCAATAATTTCTTTGTGAAAAATTTAGAACATGGTCATTTGTAAAACATGCACAGCTTGATCTGGCTGGTATGACTTCAATTGTTCACCATTAGAGGTGTGAGTGATACTGTGTCACTGGATCATGGGCATATTGGAGCTACCGTATTCACTGTAATAAGCACCTTGGGTGTTTAGAAAGTTGACAAAGAGGGTGGTTATTAAAACTATACACAAGTTAAACTTGACATCACTGATCAAGATAAATTACTTATGTCAAACATTGATGAAACTAAAACGTAGGCGACAATAGGTTACAAGACAAGGTGATAACTTTAACCATTAACATGCCACAGTAATATGTTTGTGGCAAAATAGAAGTACCAACTCAATGTCTGAGTGTATAATATGCATCTCCTGTGGTGTTTTGTTGTTCAACAATGTGGATCATACACAAGAAACAAGGACTGTCATGTACACTTTCAGCATTGTTACATGTGGTAATGACGCTTATAAAGATTACTTGCAGAAGTATTGGAGCCGGGCACTCGCTACAGTGAATACGGTATACTTAGCCTACATATATAAGTCAATACAGTAGCTGATACGTTATTTATTACTTAATACAATAGTCAATATAGTAGCTGATACGTTAGTTATTACTTAATACAATAGTCAATATAGAAGCTGATACGTTAGTTATTGCTTAATACATTAGTCAATACAGAACAGCGAGAGTGGGCAGAAGGCCAGAGAGAGCATCTTCACGAGAGCTGTATGTCAAACTGGGTTGTCCCGCATCACACAAAATGTATACTCTACTAACTGCAGCTTATTTTTTTCCAAACATTCACAAGCTTTTGCCAGCCTGTTGAGTCTGCTTCTTTCATGGATTCACAGCACCACAAATAAATGATGATGCTGTGGTTTACTCCTCTGAACATTTTTGAAAAACATTTCTTAAAATCAAAAATTCCCGACTGCACATGAAATATTATAATTTTGGCCAAACAACCAACTACAGACAATCCTATAAGTCTTACTATTGTGATTTCACTAAGGTGGAAAAGAAAACCAAAGAATTTTGCCATCTAGGTTTTTAGTTTAATTTCATGATGTAATTTCAAGAACAACTGAACCATTATTCAAATGCTCATTTTGACATGCACTATATTTATCTGTACATTTAGAGACCAATGTGCATGTCCAGTGCTACACATACTGAAAACACATGCACTAGTGCACAGGTGGAACTGAGCAAGGGATCCAGGGGACCTCACTCTTCTGTGAGACAATACCGTAGTGTCACTGTCAGAGGCACATGGAACACACTGATCAAGGAGATCTTTATAAAGGGGGTGGGCCTTAAATCACAATACGGCCATGTTACTCACCCATCAAAAACAGGGTGGGTTGGTGCTCAAAGATGGGCCTACTTCCATGACGCTACAGTATGTCTGTCTGTAATCTGGTTTGTGTAGATCTTTGAAATCCCATTTATGGACATGTATGAGGCATTGTTTTGATATTTATTCTCTACTTTATGATTTCAATACTTTATTTATTGATATCACAGATCTGATGTTTAGTTAGATATAAAAAAAACTGATGTATTTTAGATATCAATAAACAGAATTCGTGTATCACAAATTTCATTTTTTGGATATCACAAAACCATTTTTAAATATGACAAATTCCAAAAGTACTTAGTGACATTAAAAATCAAATTTGTGACACAACTGATTCTATTTATTTATTTCATTAAAAATAATATAATAACTAACTTCTTGGTACACATAAAAATAAAAATGATACTTTTCAACCATTTTGTTGCTTATCAAAGTGATCACGCATTTAACGTAATTGAGATTTTTTTGTGCTTGTGCATGAATTATTAAAAATAAATATCAGAATATTTTGCCATTTAATATGCTAAACATGACAATCTAACATCGATATTATGATATCAATAACTTATTTTGTGATATAAATAAATTAATTATTGATACTATGAAATGGGGAATAAATAGTAAAACAATGCCTCAAAGACATGCATCCCACTTTTATAAGAAATCCTAGATCCAACATGGTGCATATATATCATCCAAAAGAAGGACATCCAAGTGATAAAGAAGTATAGCCATTAGTGTTGAAATATTTCATTTTCAACCTACAGGATAAATGAAATATTAGTTATGTTATACAATACAGAAGAAATGACCTTCAACTGGCGAGAAACATATATATGTTCACCAGCTGTGTCAAATATTCAGTAAAAGGTCACACAAATACACAAACATCAAGAAACAGACTGATTTTAACACCAGGTGAGTTGTGAGTCACCTCGTTAAGCAAGGTGAGTGAGTGTGCTAGGACTGCACTCTTAATGATGTGACAGAAGACCCACAGAAGCAGAAAGCCTTTGGAAGCAAATACTGACGGATATCACACAGGCAGTGCTCAACATGATAGTCTGCAGATCCTGACAAACCTGTTACATTTAAAATGCTTAGCTTTTTTCTATAGCAAAAGTTTTGTCACTGAAAAATACAATAAAGACATATTCGTAGGAATCACGTGGAAATAAAACTTCTTTCATTATCTACAGCCCAATTCTAAATCATAATGTTTCTCTTCAAATTGCTTATTTGCACTCGAAATTTCTTGTGACCTGATTGCATGTATTTCATTAGCTTGACTCAATTCATGTCTTTCTTATATTAGATGACAAAACTTTATTAGCCCTAGAACCATAGAGTTAAACCAAGGGGGACTACTCCGGTGAGACTCACAGGTAAATCAAGTGGACTCCTTTGTGAATTGCTCTGAAACAAACACACCCATGCAACAAGATTAGGCAAAACAAGCACATGGACTGATTGTGATTAGAAACCATCACTGATTGGAAACAAACAAACAAGGATGCACATGTGTTGCAAAACAAGTGTTATTGATTGTCTTTGTTTGCATTAACTAGCCGCTCCTACCCCAATGTGACCAGACATTTTATTAAACATCCACACACCATATGGTTAGAGATTACTATTTCACAATGACAGCTGACTAATGAAATCTAGACCAATATAGCACAATGTTAATCATTTTGCCCACATTATATATGGCCACACAACACAGAAATGGTGCTTGCATATTCTGATAATAATCTACAGCAACCACCACACATTCAATTATCACCGATTCCATCCCCTGATTTTTCATTAGTTCACAAATCATGGTCAAGCAAGCAATTGCTTCTCTTCAGCCGTACACAAACATTCAGCATTAGAACTGATGATTCTAGCTGGAATGTAACCTGTTGCCACCTGTCAATCAAAAGTGACTGACCAATCAGAAAGTCTGAAGTGATACTACAGAATCCATCATTCAATCAGCCAGAATGCAACTTCATACCTGTCACAGTTTTATCACAGTGATAGATATTTTCCTGGTCAACAATATAAATTTGTTCTTATTTATTTTCTGTACAGTGTAATTACTCATATTAGTAGGTCTGAAGCATTTTCAGGATTTAGAAAATGTGAAAGATTGGAGAAATATTAATAAACACAATTATGGGCAAACTCCCATTCCACATGATGACTCATTGAGTGAAAACATCAGTATCCCCAGAAATGTAGCATATCTAGTTACAAGAAGCACAGTGTATAAAATTCCTCAAAATTTCAGCAGACAACTGGACTGGCAACTTTGCAAAGTTACCAGACCAGATAAAATGTTGCCAGTCCAGAATGCTCCAGACTGACGAACTAAAGTAACAAAAGGGTAAACATAAGAATAGTACTGTTTGATGTTAGCTCTCAGTAACTTAGTAACTTTAACTCATTGATATTTCATTCATCAATAATGTGTTTAACTTTTACAGCTAAACTTACCTCTTACATTAAATTATAACTATACTGCTTAGGCAATTTAGGGAATACAATAATAGCCCAGCATTCAGGCGTGCAACTATTTAAAAATTGACCGTCCATCAATATAGACCGTCTTTGACTGTCAGGCTGGCGTGTATTCAAAACGCTGACAAAATGTAATAAAAAACACTATGTGGTGACTAATTGTTGCCTGACTGTGGGACAAAATAGCTAACTCTGTTTTGGCACAAAGTGTATTTCAGTCAGCATTACAAGGATATCTGACTGGGGATGCACATACTTTGGGTAAGCCCTCCTGTAATTATCAAAGTTACTATTATTATTCAACCATTTTTGTACCAAAAGCAAAATAACTTCTGCATGGATTCTTCTGTACTTGAGTTATTGTGTGTGGCTGCTTGTACTAGTCCAGACTAATGTCGAGAACCAGGCAGGGTAACAACAAGTAGCACCACTCCACATATTGTCAACATACATCATAACTCGTTTTATTTGGATATGTCATGTTTGGCAGCCATCTTGGACTCTTCTTTTGTGCACTTACTTAACTTGTATATTATTGACAATAGAGGAATGGAACTTTCTGAAGTCATGCTTTTGGGAGTAATAATATGATTTCCTAAAAGAGAAATTCATCTTAAGTGAGCCAAATGGGTCAATTGTTCTTACTGTTGTTATTATCAATACTCCTGTTGTACTCGTTTTAAAGACTACAGTGAAGTGAGTGAACTTAATTCTTCATTTCCAGCAATAAATGGACAGGGACACCAAGAATGGGCTCACTATATTCTTCCCAATTAGGGAATTGAACACAGGTCTTCAAATTGACAAGGGACCACTTTAACCACAAGGCTACCCTGAAGCCCCGGCCTTGACCTCACCTTGTTGTCTCGCTCCTCCAGGTGGAAGTCCATGGAGCAGTCGGTGTCTGTGATTGGCAGCAGCTGGGTCCGAGACAACCTGTTCTGTGTTGTCATTGGGTTGATGCTCAGCACTTGAACACCTGGCAACATCACAACCGCATACTCAAGCTTCAAGATCCAAATTTGATAATGAAGTAAGCAGATCTGATTCAAAGTATTACTACAACCTTTGATGATCTCATACACATATATGGAGCACACAAGTCGACTCGAAGCTACATATGAAGTGAGCAAGTTTGAGAAATACTGTGGGGTGGGACATTAGACTAACAATTTTTCTGAGAAATATTCAAGTTTTTTTGGATTAAATTGACTTTTATAATAGAATACAAAGAAGCCCAGAGAATCTCTTTCCTTGCTTGTCACAATATAATTGGCCGTGTTCACACTTCCAGTTACCGAAAGTTACCGAAATTAATGAAAATCTGATGTAGGTGACATGATAGATCTATTTGTAAAACACAATTATTACCTTGACATTACACATTGTAAATAGTGCACTCATATCGACAAATTTGTTACATGTGTCACAAGGATGTTTTCTTTCCAAGCTGAACATTCGTTCAAGATCGGTCGGCTCGTAAGATCCTTTACACCCCTAAAGGTTAGGTCATGTGGTGTACAAGATCAGTTGGCTCGTAAGATCCTGTACACCCTTCAAGGTTAGGTCATGTGGTGTACAAGGTCAGTCGGCTCATAAGATCCTGTACACCCCTCAAGGTTAGGTCATGTGGTGTACAAGATCAGTTGGCTCATAAGATCCTGTACACCCCTCAAGGTTAGGTCATATGGTGTACAAGGTCAGTCGGCTCGTAAGATCCTGTACACCCCTCAAGGTTAGGTCATATGGTGTACAAGATCAGTCGGCTCGTAAGATCCTGTACACCCCTCAAGGTTAGGTCATGCGGTGTACAAGATCAGTCGGCTCGTAAGATCCTGTACACCCCTCAAGGTTAGGTCATGTGGTGTACAAGATCAGTCGGCTCATAAGATCCTGTACACCCCTCAAGGTTAGGTCATGTGGTGCACAAGATCAGTCGGCTCGTAAGAGCCTGTACACCCCTCAAGGTTAGGTCATGTGGTGTAAAAGATCAGTCGGCTCGTAAGATCCTGTACACCCCTCAAGGTTAGGTCATATGGTGTACAAGATCAGTCGGCTCGTAAGATCCTGTACGAGTGACACATACAACTCCACCTACTCCATAGCCACGAGTGGCTGGCTCACCACGTATTGTCTCTGGGTTGGTGTACGTCTGGACTTCGGCTGTCGGGGCCCCAGACATGGAGTAATGCCCACTTCTCAAAAAGGACGCTCGTTCTCGGTTTTTGGCACTTTCTCTCCTGATTGGCATACGTTCCAGTGTCGGACTTGCCGGTGGCTTAAAACACAATAAGAATGGTACATCCGATCAAAACAAATTTTCTGCATGTGGAAATATGAGTATAATATATGCCACTTCAACATTGTGTGTGTTATATCATAGAGTGTCAGGACATTTGTCAATTGGGTGAAACTCACTAGCAAGGATATGGTGCTGACCACCCAAAAACAATTACACAATAACTCTTGGGTCTGAATTTGTGATTGACAGATCCCGCCACAACCAAGGGACATAACTCCATAGTTTGTGTAGAGTGAATGACAGTATCTTATAATCCACTGAGGACCCTGTGCCTTTATATCAGAGATGAATACCCAGACCATCTGACTACTTTCAGAAAGTGGTATAACAGAGTCAGGCTAACACTGGAGTAGAAAGCACCCAATGGTATTTATTCTAAGTGACCTGTTCAATATGTCCTACCCTTGGATCCATGTTAGTGAAGATGTCCTTCACATGGATCTTGTTCTGTTTGTGTTTCTTCCTCATTGTGGTGGTCAATGTGTCAATACGTTTCCGTACCGCTTCGGCCTGGGGGGCAGACAACTCCTCCGTCAAGCCCTCCAGGTCATCATCACTCAGCTCCTTGCCATCTGCAATAAGAGGACAACCATTCAGGAGTTCCTATACACATTAGACTTTAATTTTCATCTCCTCCTATAAGTGCTCACTACCATCTGCAATAATGGGACAGGACAACCATAAGGAGGAGAGCAGAGCTCTCTGGAGTTCCTATACATATCAGACTTTAATTTTCATCTCCTCCGTCAAGTGCTTGCTACCATCTGCTATAAGAGGACAGGAGCACCATAAGGAGGAGAGCAGAGCTCTCTGGAGTTCCTATACATATCAGACTTTAATTTTCATCTCCTCCGTCAAGTTCTCACTACCATCTGCTATAAGAGGACAGGAGCACCATAAGGAGGAGAGCAGAGCTCTCTGGAGTTCCTATACATATCAGACTTTAATTTTCATCTCCCCCCATCAAGTGCTCAATACTATCTGCAAAATGTGACAGTGCCAGCTGGAACTGTAAGACTTCTGTTTTGTTTGTTTGTTGTTTAATGCCACTCAGGAATATTCCATCTAGATGATGGAAACCTGTAAATAATGTGGACCAGACAAACCAGCCAACTCTGAAACGTTGTGTTCCTCATAATATAGAAATTGCCATGCATAAATTCTCTGTCCCAGTGATTGATATCATGAGCAAAGTCCCATGGCATCAGGGTACAATGACACGCGGTCATTGAAATGACCACCCCATCCATTAATTTGCTCTTATGACCAACATAGGTGGCTCGGGGACAGTTCTGGCCTGGAATCCCCAAGCTGAATGGACAAGTGACCCTGTCTAATCCTGGGTAACGCGAAGTTACCATGGGACTAGTCTAACCCTGAGTAATAAGGGCTACATTCCAACAGACTAGTGGCCGTGTCTAGCCCTGGGAAAGGGCTCGTTACTGACAGAATAGTGGTCGTGTCTATCCCTGTATAAGGGCCAGCTACTAACAGATGAGTGGCTGCATCTTGCCTTCATCTAGCTTGAGGAGCAGCTAGTTCCTAACAAACTAGTGGCTATGTCTAGCCTTGAATAGCAGCTAGTTACTAACAGACAAGTGTCTGTGTCAAGCCATGAGTAGCGGCTAGTTACTAACCATGTAGTTTGCTTGCAACAAATCCGTATCCTGCTCGATGGAGCCATTCTGCTTCCTGCTCCCCCTCTGAAACACACCATTATCACACACAGTGACATATGCACGCACAGCATTCACATATACATTTCCGTATGTCTGAAAACAAAAGTGGAATTTTTTTAATAAATTTTCATTTCTTTTTCTGCCAAGTTTAACTACAGGTGATTTCCTAAAAGAAAAAAATCTTAAACAATGTCAAAAAGGGAAGGTAGGTAAGTCTCCCTCTCTTAAATATGTCAACATGCTAAGTTTTAATTTTTCGTTATTTCCCCCACAAACTTTTAACATGATTACGGGATTACATAAACATGTTAACATGGTTAAAGTAAAACTTGTTTTTAACATCTTTAGAATTATATATCTATAATGACAGCTGACCATCTGTTTTCGAAAGTAAGTTTTTGTCAAATGAGTGATTGCAAAGACGTGACCTAGCCTAAGGATGAGAGTAATACACCCATTGTTCTATACAGGGTTTTCTCCCTTCAGCAACTCACTGTGCTTTGACTCAACTTGAAAGCTGGGAGTGACTTTGAATATATGCAGGTAGGTTTTAGTTTCAAGTAAGACCAGGTTTGAGGTTTTATTTTCTCTCAAGTAAGACTAAAGGTTTTACTTTGAATCATAACTAAGACCTGACTGAGGTTTTACATTTGAACTATTTCTATCGATTCACATCTAATGTTGATTTTTGACAGGTTAAATGTAAAGAATTTTTGCATGAAACTTCCATGAGGTGTTCATGTACCACACATTTCCAATGAATGTATTGTTTATGGGCCAGTGGCCTTTGTACAAATAAAAGTGAATGGACTGTGCGACCACATGTATCATGTTATTAGTGCTGTAACCCACTGTTCTGAGTGACCGCGTGAGGTGACGAAGTAAAGGTTCACTGAGCACATGGTTTGCGACAGCGTGCATCACCTGAGTTGATGCAGGTGAGACGCTGTTGCACATTCTAGGATATTAATGAACTTTTGACAAACCCATTCTTAAAACAGGGGGACAGGTATTAAACTTGATTAACCACACGCATGAATTACTCATATCCCCCGCCAATTAGACATGTCCGGTTGTGTGCAAGGCAAGAAATATTGCAGTTTTCCAGATCTGCTCCAGAAAAGAACACTACAGCCATTTTCAAAGTCGTTGCTATGGAAACCCTAAAAATATTTTTAAAAATAATTTTTGTAATTTGGAAGGAATCTTTCACATATTTCTCATATATTTATGAAAGGTAACTTGATAAAATTGTTAGTCAGCAACAAACTCCTGTTCAGTCAAAGGAACAATTTGAATATGTACCATCTGGGGTTTTCGACAGCTCCTCTTCATCATCAGATCCTTTATTGCTTGCAATGTCATCAAACTCCTTCCAGTAGTCTTCCAATGGCTCAGAGTTGCCATGGTTACTCGCCATTCTCGGTCACAGCCACACACCTATGGACTGCTCCATCTGAAACACAAACATACTCCTGTACATCATCTACTAGGTAGCATAGAGAAGCAATTGTATACCGGTACGTAATTTGTGACTCTGACAAATGCACACATAATTAAAAACAAACCCAAATTACATACGTGAATTGGGAAATTGCGAATGTGGACTGACATTTGCTGCGTATTTGGGGCCAGATATCAGCATCTGAACAGCCTAGATAAATCCCTGGAGGTTGATCATCATGTTCACAATAAAACAACAAGATTTTATTCATAATTAGAGCAGGCCAACCTCTGCGTGGCACAACAACAAATTTCAAAGCGGTGGAGCAAAACACAACTCACTCACACAACGAGTATGGTGAGTCTGTGACAAAGCCTGAAGAAACTACTGTGGTCAATACAGGACTGCCACAGTCAGCACCAAGACAGCATTTATCAGGTAACCAGAACAGAAACATTGGTTATTCCAAATCAATGTCCGTTATGCACCTACAGAGCATATCATATAACATTGTTCTGACATGCAATCTTACCTGCAGTTACACAATGTGTGGATGTTTCCATGGAAACAACAGTATATGGTTATATATCATACCATCATGATGATATAAATGTGTGGTGACAATGTTTGCACAATAAGAGACAGTTATCCAACAAAAGTAGGAACCTGTACAGCTGATTAAAACAAGGCAAAAGGTGAGCAGTGATCACTAATACCCCAACTTCGACTGCAACATATTTCTAAGTTCAAACCATGAAAAAAGCACTATTTTCTCAGAAAATAAACATATCAAATTCAAACTTTGCACTGCACCTTTCCTATTTGTACAGAAAGCGTTCCTTCAGTTTTAAAAGTATCCATGTAGTAGTTCTGACATTATCAGTGATTATAGGTCACACAAATGTTGAAGTAAAAAAAAACATTCTTAGTTCAAAACATGAAAAATTGGCATTTTCTCAGAAAATCAACACATCAAATTCAAACTTTGCACTGCACCTTTCCTATTTGTACAGAAAGCGTTCCTTCAGTTTTAAAAGTATCCATGTAGCAGTTCTCACATTATAGGTCACAAAAAATGTTCCTATTAGCATGGAAACTAAATTTGAAAAGAATCCATGCAGTAGTGTTCATTGTATCAGTTGTATCGGTCGCAAAAAGATTTAAATTAAATAAGTTAAAAAATGAAAAATAGCTGTATTTTTTTCAGAAACCGACTACATTTCTCACTGATTGAAGTAGCTGATTGTACAAATTATTTACCCGAGTACATCTCTCAGTGATTAAAGCAGATGCAAGTACTATTTACCCACCTACATCTCACCAATTAAAGCAAATTTTCCCTCTTGTCTTGAGTGAGCCATATAAAGTTGAACTATGCTTGCTCAACAATTATGCAATTTGTACCTGGTGTCTGGTTCAGACTACATTATTTATAGTGGTATAGCTGAAATATTGCTGATTGCAGCCATCAGCAACAATCACTCACTCATCCTTCACATGTTTATTGATTCATGTTATCTGGATGGTAAGAAGAAGATTGTCACTACCCCCCTCCCCCTAATATGGTAATGCTTCCCTCTGTATATGTTGCAGAACAGTTCAATCTGTGTGAAGTTCTTATGACATATTCAAACAACATAAAACCTACTGTAAACACTTCTCCTCCTTCTCTCCGAGATAATCTCACATTTCTTGCATTGCACTGTAAGCTGATCCAACATCCTCCAGTCAATGCCACTGTATACACTCAATCGAACCATTGTATTTTCATTTATTTTGGGGTGAAATTAACGCAAAAACAAATGTGTCCCAAGTAAGTCGACCCTGACAAATGCTGCCTGGTCAAGCTTATGTTGTCCTAGTCTAGCTGGAGGTGTTGCCGTCACATCGCAGTGTTGACTCTAGTTCCGCTCCTGGTTCTGTGAGCGGCACAGAGTGTTAAAGCTGACTTCTACCAAGCAGATTAGCATGTGACCAGTACCAGTGAGGAATGAATTATTTTTCACTGGAGAAATCTAGGTGTATATAAACATGATAACATTATGTGATCCATATACGTCAATGTATGAGAATCAATATAAACATGGTGTACAGAATCTGTTTCAAACATATGGTTAAACCTTGAATAAGCATGGGGATTATGTTTCTTACGGAGAATCCTTACATCCGGCATTTATACCAAGTAGGCATTTAAGTTTTCAGAGAGGTACTATGTTAAGTTTTTCAAATATGTTTCAAATCTGATGGCATTGTTTCAAGGCAGTGTGTAGGTTGGCCTGGCATTGTTTCAAGATAGTGAGTAGGCTGATGGCATTGTTTCAAGGCAGTGTGTAGGTTGGCCTGGCATTGTTTCAAGGCAGTGAGTAGGCTGATGGCATTGTTTCAAGGCAGTGTGTAGGTTGGCCTGGCATTGTTTCAAGGCAGTGAGTAGGCTGATGGCATTGTTTCAAGGCAGTGTGTAGGCTGATGGCATTGTTTCAAGGCAGTGTGTAGGCTGATGGCATTGTTTCAAGGCAGTGTGTAGGCTGATGGCATTGTTTCAAGGCAGTGAGTAGGCTGATGGCATTGTTTCAAGGCAGTGTGTAGGCTGATGGCATTGTTTCAAGGCAGTGTGTAGGCTGATGGCATTGTTTCAAGGCAGTGTGTAGGCTGATGGCATTGTTTCAAAGCAGTGTGTAGGTTGGCCTGGCATTGTTTCAAGGCAGTGTGTAGGCTGATGGCATTGTTTCAAAGCAGTGTGTAGGTTGGCCTGGCATTGTTTCAAGGCAGTGTGTAGGCTAATTGCATTGTTTCAAGGCAGTGAGTAGGCTGATGGCATTGTTACAAAGCAGTGTGTAGGTTGGCCTGGCATTGTTTCAGGCAGTGTGTAGGCTGATGGCATTGTTTCAAAGCAGTGTGTAGGCTAATGGCATTGTTTCAAGGCAGTGTGTAGGTTGGCCTGGCATTGTTTCAGGCAGTGTGTAGGCTGATGGCATTGTTTCAAGGCAGTGTGTAGGCTAATGGCATTGTTTCAAGGCAGTGTGTAGGCTAATGGCATTGTTTCAAGGCAGTGTGTAGGCTAATGGCATTGTTTCAAGGCAATGTGTAGGCTAATGGCATTGTTTCAAGGCAGTGAGTAGGCTGATGGCATTGTTTCAAAGCAGTGTGTAGGTTGGCCTGGCATTGTTTCAGGCAGTGTGTAGGCTGATGGCATTGTTTCAAAGCAGTGTGTAGGTTGGCCTGGCATTGTTTCAGGCAGTGTGTAGGCTGATGGCATTATTTCAAGGCAGTGAGTAGGCTGATGGCATTGTTTCAAGGCAGAAGGCAGGTTGACCTGGATGTTTCAAGGCAGTGTGTAGGCTGATGGCATTGTTTCAAGGCAGTGAGTAGGCTCATGGCATTGTTTTAAGGCAGTAGGCAGGTTGACCTGGATGTTTCAATCAGTGTGTAGGCTGACGGCATTGTTTCAAGGCAGTGTGTAGGCTCATGGCATTGTTTCAAGGCAGTAGGCAGGTTCACCTGGATGTTTCAAGGCAGTGTGTAGGCTGATGGCATTGTTTCAAGGCAGTGAGTAGGCTGATGGCATTGTTTCAAAGCAGTGTGTAGGTTGGCCTGGCATTGTTTCAGGCAGTGTGTAGGCTGATGGCATTGTTTCAAGGCAGTGTGTAGGCTAATGGCATTGTTTCAGGCAGTGTGTAGGCTGATGGCATTGTTTCAAGGCTGTGTATAGGCTAATGGCATTGTTTCAAGGCAGTGAGTAGGCTGATGGCATTGTTTCAAAGCAGTGTGTAGGTTGGCCTGGCATTGTTTCATGCAGTGTGTAGGCTGATGGCATTGTTTCAAGGCAGTGTGTAGGCTAATGGCATTGTTTCAGGCAGTGTGTAGGCTGATGGCATTATTTCAAGGCAGTGAGTAGGCTGATGGCATTGTTTCAAGGCAGAAGGCAGGTTGACCTGGATGTTTCAAGGCAGTGTGTAGGCTGATGGCATTATTTCAAGGCAGTGAGTAGGCTGATGGCATTGTTTCAAGGCAGAAGGCAGGTTGACCTGGATGTTTCAAGGCAGTGTGTAGGCTGATGGCATTGTTTCAAGGCAGTGAGTAGGCTGATGGCATTGTTTTAAGGCAGTAGGCAGGTTGACCTGGATGTTTCAATCAGTGTGTAGGCTGACGGCATTGTTTCAAGGCAGTGTGTAGGCTCATGGCATTGTTTCAAGGCAGTAGGCAGGTTCACCTGGATGTTTCAAGGCAGTGTGTAGGCTGATGGCATTGTTTCAAGGCAGTGAGTAGGCTGATGGCATTGTTTCAAAGCAGTGTGTAGGTTGGCCTGGCATTGTTTCAGGCAGTGTGTAGGCTGATGGCATTGTTTCAAGGCAGTGTGTAGGCTAATGGCATTGTTTCAGGCAGTGTGTAGGCTGATGGCATTGTTTCAAGGCTGTGTATAGGCTAATGGCATTGTTTCAAGGCAGTGAGTAGGCTGATGGCATTGTTTCAAAGCAGTGTGTAGGTTGGCCTGGCATTGTTTCATGCAGTGTGTAGGCTGATGGCATTGTTTCAAGGCAGTGTGTAGGCTAATGGCATTGTTTCAGGCAGTGTGTAGGCTGATGGCATTATTTCAAGGCAGTGAGTAGGCTGATGGCATTGTTTCAAGGCAGAAGGCAGGTTGACCTGGATGTTTCAAGGCAGTGTGTAGGCTGATGGCATTGTTTCAAGGCAGAAGGCAGGTTGACCTGGATGTTTCAAGGCAGTGTGTAGGCTGATGGCATTGTTTCAAGGCAGTGAGTAGGCTGATGGCATTGTTTCAAGGCAGTAGGCAGGTTGACCTGGATGTTTCAAGGCAGTGAGTAGGCTCATGGCATTGTTTCAAGGCAGTAGGCAGGTTGACCTGGATGTTTCAAGGCAGTGTGTAGGCCGACGGCATTGTTTCAAGGCAGGCCTTTACGTCTTTTAGTGCATAGGTTGACCTGGCATTGCTTGAAGATAGGCACTTACTTAACAATTCACGATAATAAATTTCCATCAAATTCACAAAGGGGTTGTCTTCCACCAAGCCAATGCTTCGTTATGGTTACCATGCGAAGACCCACACACAGGGATGTGAACAGGGATAACCTTGACAGACAATGTCACAGTCAAGTTGATACACAGTCAACACTGATCTAATGTTATCCAACACAGCCATCTACACTTGTATACTGAACACACAGAAATCTAGGTTAGCCTATGACAGAGGTAAAAGCCATCAGAAACATACAAACAGTATGAAGCTCCTCATCAAACATCATCTGCATACATCAGCCACCTCTTGTACAGTGTGGGCCTGTTTCAGTGTATACAGTGTTAACAATCAGACCTACGGGATACATGTGGACTCAAGCTGCAATGTCCGCTTGGATTACAACATCATCACTCCAGGCTGTACATTGGCTGTTCTGCCACGGAGTTTCAAACTACCATATCAGCTTTAATAAGCATAAGCACCCTGGGTGCTCAGAAAGGGTGAACACCTGGTGTCATCCTTGTTTTTCAGTGATCCATTCATATAATTTTCACAGCTCTTTTGCCCTTGACGCCAAATGGAATCTGTTTTAGCAGATAATCTAGACTAGTTATTTTCTTGCATTGACAATTTATATTTATACTGATTACTGGCCTGTGGTGTGCTGAAAAAGTGTTCTTTCAGACCTGTTCCAGCAAAAGAAACCATGACTTCCTCCTTGGCGCAGGCTTTAGGTGTAATAAAGATGCCTTCAAGGGGTATGTCTTTGGGAGGTCTGACACCTTTTAGCCAAACGAGTGTTGATAACTGTACCATCAGCCACTGCTGAAAAACAAACTGTCATCCAGGACTTCTCCATCTTCCCGAGGCAAGGGAGTTAACTGACTATAAAAGTCCAGTTTCCACCCTTGCCGAACTAGGCTGGTATTATGGAGTTACATTTTGGCTGGACTAACGAGTCTCTGTATAGTCCAATCAAAATCGCGCACCGAAATCGAAACCCGGTTCGTAAAGTGTCATGCAGATTTCGGTCGACTTCAGGATTTGCAAAGCATGTGCACCGCTAACTCGTCAACAGATATTTTCTAAATCTTTTCATGTTTTTAATCAAAGTGCTCACGTGATTTGATGCACTTCGCAATGTAAGACTCGTTTGATCACAATATAGATCTTGATTATCGATCAGATTGTCTTGACTGGGCGTCACCGTTTTGTTTGAAGCAAATGCAAGTGATACGAGAGGTTGAATCTGATTGTCAATAGGAGAGGCATAGAAAGGACATAACTCGTAATAGCCACTGGTGGCGCTACGATCGAGCCCAGGAATTCCAGGCAAGTTCGGCAAGGGTGGAAACTGGACTTTTAAAGTCAGTTAACTCCCTTGCCTCGGGAAGATGGGACTTCTCTTGACTGATGCTATTCATTGAAATTTAGTTTCAGCAGTTTCCAAATGATTATTTCCTGGCATGTTTCTCCAGGCAGGCATCTCATCGAAATAAACGGTAATTCCGCCGCCAATGCATGTGAATGATGTATCTAAGAAAGAAATCACTATATCATTCAAGAGTTCCTCAGTCTTCTGAGCCACATATGTAGCTCTCCGGAAACTGATCTGAAAACTAGCCAGAACTGGCATAAAAGTTTTGGTCACCTCGTAATTTGTGTAGTCAAAGTCCTCCTTGTTTCACTGTCCTTCCAGCATCAGACATCCATTTCAGTAACTAAGCCATTCCTTAACACCTGGATAACCTACTCTTGTACCTGCCCCCTTACTTTCTCTTACATTTACAATAATAAGACCTTAAAATGAAAGATAATAAGAATAATGAAGTTCTATTTAACAGGCTATTACAAATATGTTTCAAACTGCACTTACAAATTCATAATACTCCATGAAGAGTGATGTCCCTCTCCATAACACTGGTTGACTGGCATGAAGTAGTGCAATGTGAATCACAGTACTATACTGGTTCACTGGCATGAAGTAGTGCAATGTGAATCATAGTACCATACTGGTTCACTGACATGAAGTAGTGCAATGTGAATCACAGTACCATACTGGTAGACTGGCATGAAGTAGTGCAATGTGAATCACAGTACTATACTGGTTCACTGGCATGAAGTAGTGCAATGTGAATCACAGTACCATACTGGTTCACTGACATGAAGTAGTGCAATGTGAATCACAGTACCATACTGGTAGACTGGCATGAAGTAGTGCAATGTGAATCACAGTACTATACTGGTTCACTGACATGAAGTAGTGCAATGTGAATCACAGTACCATACTGGTAGACTGGCATGAAGTAGTGCAATGTGAATCACAGTACTATACTGGTTCACTGACATGAAGTAGTGCAATGTGAATCACAGTACCATACTGGTAGACTGGCATGAAGTAGTGCAATGTGAATCACAGTACCATACTGGTGGACTGGCATGAAGTAGTGCAATGTGAATCACAGTACCATACTGGTAGACTGGCATGAAGTAGTGCAATGTGAATCACAGTACCATACTGGTACACTGGAATGAAGTAGTGCTATGTGAATCACAGCACCATGCTGGTATATTGGCATGATGTAGTGTAATGTGAAGCACAGTACCATACTGGTACATTGGAATGAAGTTGTGCCATGTGAATCACAGTACCATGCTGGTACACTAGCAAGAGGTAGTGCAATGTGAATCACAGTACCATACTGGTAGACTGGCATGAAGTAGTGCAATGTGAATCACAGTACTATACTGGTTCACTGACATGAAGTAGTGCAATGTGAATCACAGTACCATACTGGTAGACTGGCATGAAGTAGTGCAATGTGAATCACAGTACCATACTGGTAGACTGGCATGAAGCAGTGCAATGTGAATCACAGTACCATACTGGTGGACTGGCATGAAGTAGTGCAATGTGAATCACAGTACCATACTGGTAGACTGGCATGAAGTAGTGCAATGTGAATCACAGTACCATACTGGTAGACTGGCATGAAGTAGTGCAATGTGAATCACAGTACTATACTGGTTCACTGGCATGAAGTAGTGCAATGTGAATCACAGTACCATACTGGTTCACTGACATGAAGTAGTGCAATGTGAATCACAGTACCATACTGGTAGACTGGCATGAAGTAGTGCAATGTGAATCACAGTACCATACTGGTGGACTGGCAAGAAGTAGTGCAATGTGAATCACAGTACCATACTGGTAGACTGGCATGAAGCAGTGCAATGTGAATCACAGTACCATACTGGTGGACTGGCATGAAGTAGTGCAATGTGAATCACAGTACCATACTGGTAGACTGGCATGAAGTAGTGCAATGTGAATCACAGTACCATACTGGTGGACTGGCATGAAGTAGTAAGACGAGTTCTATGGATGAACAACTTCTTTATTAAAATTAGTGCGACGTTTCGGTGTAGATCCTAACACCTTTATCAATCAATTGCTTGATAAAGGTGTTAGGATCTACACTGAAACGTCGCACTAATTGTAATAAAGAAGTTGTTCATCCACAGAACTCATCTTACTTCATCACTCCATCACTGGTTCACTGGCAAGAAGTAGTGCAATGTGAATCACAGTACCATACTGGTACACTAGCAAGAGGTAGTGCAATGTGAATCACAGTACCATGCTGGTATATTGGCATGATGTAGTGTAATGTGAAGCACAGTACCATACTGGTACACTGGAATGAAGTTGTACAATGTGAATCACAGTACCATGCTGGTACACTAGCAAGAGGTAGTGCAATGTGAATCACAGTACCATGCTGGTATATTGGCATGATGTAGTGCAATGTGAAGCACAGTGCCATGCTGGTATATTGGCATGAAGCAGTGCAATGTGAAGCACAGTACACCCAACTGGTAGAACTCAGCATTAATGAAGACAGCCTTTTCAATACCTATGCATCAAGTCCACCATCACCTGTCCACTGATTGGACAATGAGCAGACTCTGTCTTTCCCTGCTAAAAGCCTGAACTATGAAGGCGCCATTATTCCATATATAATGCAAACATTCTAGTTATATGGCTACACTGCCTCAGTCCCCTCAAGCAGTTAGTGCAGGCAATTAATATCTAATGCCAAGTCTAAAACTGTAGACATGACAGACACAGGGAAAAGCTGCAGTCAGAGTGCACTCATTTGAAGTCAGGAATTCTTTTCCCCCTTCCAACCAAATCTATATTTTCTTTTTATTTCTTGGTTTACAATTATTTTTGTGAAAAATCCTGATTGTTACAAGGGAAATGAATGAAAATGACATTTCAGAAAATTCTTGAAGCTTCCAGAAGTTTGGTTGTTGTTCAACGCCTCACTCAGCAATATTCCAGCCACACAATGGAGGCCTGTACATAATCGAGTAAGGTAAACCAGTGATTTATAGCATGAACAACAATCCAAGCCACAGGGTAATCATGATAAACAATCAACCACATCACAGAGACTGTTTGTTTGTTTGTTTGTTGTTTAACGCCGCACTCAGCAATATTCCAGCTATATGGCGGCGGTCTGTAAAATAATCGAGTCTGGACCAGACAATCCAGTGATTGACATCATGAGCATCGATCTACGCAATTGGGATCGATGACATATATCAACCAAGTCAGCGAGTCTGACCACCCGATCCCGTTAGTCACCTTTTACGTCACGCATAGTTGCCTTTTACGGCAAGTATGGGTTGCTGAAGACCTATTCTATCCCGGAATCTTCACGGGTCCACAGAGTCTGATCTCCAGATCAACTTAGTTGCCTCTCTTGACAAGCTTAGCTCGCTGCAGACCTATTCTAACCTGTAATTCCCACTGATGTCTTCAAGGGTTATCAGAATATGTTGTCATGTGTGCAATGCTAATAAAGTGAGCCTTGTCAATCTTACAGTTAAATATACTGTTTGCACACTGTTTCCCACTCGGCAGTGTGAAAAATGTAGTGCTTTCAGGTTTCAAGGTACCAAACGTTCATTACAATCTAACAAGTCAGACTGTAAATATTTGAAGACAAATTTAAAATGAATTATTTAAAGTTTGAGGATATGAACATTGGACATGTATGTTTGAAAATCTGTGTGCGTGGCTCAAAGGCTGTGGGTTGTGGGTTGTGTGTGTGTGTGTGTGTGTGTGTGTGTGTGTGTGTGTGTGTGTGTGTGTGTGTGTGTGTCGGGGCGTGTTTTGGTTTATTTTGGACGTCACTGCTTTAAAACAATATTTTCTCTGATTGTAGCTGGACCATTTCTTTTTATTATTTGTTTCCAGTATTTCTGGAACAACTGATTTTTTAAAACATCCACCACTCTTCTACCACCCCTCAAAACATGAAAAGGTCAAGATGGTCAGACGCTTATCATGTTTAAATCAGGTTCCCTCCACTTTCTATGGATCTTCCAATTAGTACTCCAGCCTCAGCAGCATGGCTCCACCTCACAATGTCTCAGTTTGTGTGTTGACTTGTGATGCAACGGCATACACCAGCTAATCTGCAGTCACTGAGATGTCACCTGCGTGGATGATGGTGTTGGACGACTGTCAAACATACATGGCACGCTGCCAGCATGCCGACACTCTCCATGTGCTTTCATCTCTCAAAATATTGGCACTCTTGCAAGAATTGTGTTTGACTTCAGTCCCTACAGTCTCAATAAATCATATCTAGAATTGTGGTCCCCGTGCGGTATGTTCCTACCAGTACAAGATCTGTGCCTTGTTGTCACCCATGTTGTGGGCAAACACTCTCACACACACTAGAATGTCTACTACGTTCATAATGTGAAGGGGAGAGATAGGAAGGATATTTTATCTCCCTGACCTGATAAACATGATGAACATACCAATATTTATGTTAATCTATACATTTCTCCACTTGGCGGGGCCACTCATAACAAAGGTGCATATAAAGGGCCCTGTTATCAGTTTCAAAAGTAAATCTTGATCCTTTCAGGCAAGCATCAAGAATGGTGTACACTACATGTCATTGAGATCATTGAGTGCACTCAGTTAATCCAACCTTACACTATGCTGGGGTCTATATTATCATATTTATGCATACATGTTTTTTAATCTCATGGTTACTCCTGACACCAAGCTCAGACTCTGTCTTTTTACAGATTGTTTTTCAAAATATGTTTTTGTAATATTTTTCCTCAAAACGAAAAGTCAAATGGTTACTTAGCTTCCTATATTCTTTTTCTTCACATTGACAGCCGACCCAAGGCTGGGAAGACGTTCCCTCCATACCCTCAGTATAAGGTTAATGCGTTTACTGAAATGTACTTAAATCAAAAGTGTTGTTGTTTCTGTACTAGAAGAGCTGAAGTAAGATTGAATGTCTTTCTTATAAACTCAATTTGTCATTTTACAAATGTGTTATCTGAAAGAATTCCAATGATCAAAAGCACAAATACCAGACCATGGCTGATCAGGAAACTAAACCATATCTGAACAGGAAACTGAACCATGTCTGATCAGGAAACTAAACCACATCTGAACAGGAAACTGAACCATGTCTGATCAGGAAACTGAACCATGTCCAATCAGGAAACTGAACTTTATCAATGTACAAATGTGTAATTTGAAAGATTCCTATTATGACAACAACAAAACAAATACAAGAAAACATTAACCTTGTCTGCTCAGGAAACTGAACCATGTCTAATCAGAAACTGGACCATGTCTGATCAGGAAACTGGACCATGTCTGAACCAGAAACTGGACCTTGTCTGAACAGGAAACTGGACCATGTCTGAACAGGAAACTGAACCATGTCTGAACAGGAATCTGAACCATGTCTGAACAGGATACTGAACCACATCTGATCAGGAAATTGGACCATGTCGAAACAGAACCACATCTGATCAGGAAACTGAATCTTGTCTGATCAGGAAACTGAACCATGTCTGATCAGGAAACTGGACCTTGTCTGTACCGGACACTGGATCATGTCTGAACAGGAAACTAAACCACATCTGATCATAAAACTGGAACATGTCTGAACAGGAAACTGAACATGTCTTATCAGGAAACTGAACCATGTCTGATCAGGAAACTGAGCCATGTCTGATCAGGAAACTGAGCCATGCCTGATCAGGAAACTAAACCATGTCTGATCAGGAAACTGGACCATGTCTGATCAGGAAACTGGACCATGTCTGAACAGGAAACTGAACCATGTCTGAACAGGAAACTGAACCATGTCTGATCAGGAAACTGGACCATGTCTGAACAGGAAACTGAACCAAATCTGATCAGGAAACTGACCCATAGCTGATCAGAATATTAGAATAAGATAAATGCTACCCAAATGCAGGTATACAAGAAAAGATACATTTATATCTTTTAAAATATATATAAAGAAATTATATATAAATATATATAAGAGAGAAATTGAAAAAGATAAAACTTTTACAAGTATATTTCTCAAAGATGCAAGCAGCTGTTGAATGTGCCTCAACACTGACCTGGACTTCTGCAGTACAGCTGTGCAGGAATACAAGTAGTTAGCACTTAAAAAAGGCTATTGACCTTTCACACCTTTTTTCACAAGTTAAATATGATTCTTAGTTTGTTCAAACAGTAGAACATTTGTCAGCAGGACAGTCAACATTCGGGCTCATCTCTTACAATACTTCACATGACAGTACTTTCTCATATCACATGAAAACAACATCAATTACCTACCAAAGTCAAAATCCATTTTAGTTCCCTGTAATAATGTGGCATGTATGTCACCATGCCGCAGTGTTTATTGTAGTTTATATAAAGCAAGGGGCCCTCGGGCCTACCAATGACAAAATGTTGGATCATTTGAAAGAAGGGATCCACACAATACTTGGTGATCTTTACTCTAAGCATGGTGTGTCATTGTGTGTATGCTTGTTAAGAAGCTTTACGATCCATCTGTCATTGAATTTCATTTCTTGTGCTTAATGAACATAAAGTCGTAAATTTCCTATATTTCCTGTTTGGTCCATTGTGTTTGTGACAACAGAAATGATATTGGCTTGCTAGTCGGCTTGCTGATCTCCAAATTCAGAAATGGGGAGAGTCTGTGAAAGATGCGATGCCTTGATCCGTTCTTTGTATATAAGCAAAGACTTCAATAGTGTCTTAAACCTCTTGAAACTCCCATTATGTTAATGACTTTCCAACATGCTGGCAGACAATTTTACACATTAGCTTAAGCCAACTGTAACAATGTTTATATATATACAGACAAAAGTCTGTTCTACATATCAGATATGGCAAAACTCCTCACAGCAATATCTCATTCATTGTGCTATAATATGAGAGTGTAATGAAGGTCTCACAATGTGAGACGCTACTTACTTCTGACGTAAACACCGGCATGCAAAACACATTGTTAAATTTCTGTCATAAAATGATGTATGTTAGGGTCATAATATGAGACTCTTTCTTATTGCAAACCATGCACCTAACTGTGGGTAATGGTTAATGCATCAATATTGAAATAGACGGGACAATGCTCACTCCTGCAATCCTGATATGCTGTAGTATTACTTGTAACCCATAACTCCCATCGTGCCATTGTGATAATACCCTGGCTTTGCAATGCATTATCAAGGGGCATTCAACTTGGTGGTAAGAAATTGAAGTTATGTCTGCTCGGCTAGCTTTCCGATGACAATGTCTTCCAAACAAGATGAAAATGTATTGCATTCACTTACAAATAGATATATTTTACAATTTGATTTTATGGTAAAACGTTTATCATATATTATTATACCCCATATAAACCATTGGCCCCCATATAATCTCTTTGGTCTGGGGGTCTCAGGTTGATAAAAGAGTATGATATGAAAACTGCCATATGCAAAATAACCTCCAAATAATCCCCATGATGACACATGTTAAGTCAGTGTGATAAAAGTTCACCATAAAACTTTTCCTCAAGTTAATAATATCATATTCAACAGGGCATGCTATGACATCATATTTTCATGTTGAAGACATGAAATATTCACTGATAATATCAAAGCTCACCTGGGCATGCAATGCTCATTATGACATTGTATTCTCATGGTGAAGACATGAAATGGTCACTGATAATATCATATTCACCATGGTATGCTATGCTCTTTATGACATTGTATTCTCATGATGAAGACATGAAATATTCACTGATAATATCAAAGCTCACCTGGGCATGCAATGCTCATTATGACATTGTATTCTCATGGTGAAGACATGAAATGGTCACTGATAATATCATATTCACCATGGTATGCTATGCTCTATATAACATTGTATTCTCATGATGAAGACATTAAATATTCACTGATAATATCCAAGCTCACCTGGGCATGCAATGCTCATTATGACATCGTATTCTCATGGTGAAGACATGAAATGGTCACTAAAAATATCATATTCACCATGGTATGCTATGCTCATTATGACATCGTATTCTCATGATGAAGACATGAAACATTCAATGATAATATCAAAGCTCATCAGGACATGCAATTAATTAACATATTTATTGCACTAAAACGATTTATATTTTTCACATTTACCAAGTGTTCTTTTTCCATAACAAAAACACCATGGCTTATGCCCCTTGCAATATGACGTCATTGGTGCCAATTGATAAACATTATGACGTCATCATGCTTTGTTAGAGCCGCTTCACGTGGTGTAGGTACAGTTTTGTGATTCTAGCATCTCAGATGCCAGCCAGAATTGTGTTATGCTGAGTCACCACTGCGCCGGAGTGTGTCGTAGACCATGTTGTTTTACCGCAAACTGGTCCTTGATATCTTTTGCATTGAGAATAGACAGGGACCCAGTTGAATTGGCACCAATTACGTCATAATCTAAGGGGGATAACTCAGGCCTATTTCGCTCGTAAAACGAAGGCCTCATAACGGCATATCACTTTCACACTATTGTGAGCTTCCTACTTTCACTGTGAAAAAAAATGAGTGTATATTTTCAAACACAGATACTAACTAATTCTAAAATTGCGTTTTGTTTAGAAAAAGAAAGAAAGTGATTTTTGCGTGTACACTTCCCCTTTAACTGTGTTTTTTCCAGCAAAATAATATTCTAATAAGAGCCCCCTATTACTAATTTTGAGAGCGCTCTCGGCACTTATTACGTCGTATACGGTATTTATTTAATTCACATTTTCTGATATATCACTTAATGAGTGTTGATATGTGTATGCCATTTAATATATCAGAAAATTCAATTTCACCTCGCTTAACATGCTAATTATGCTAACAACAAATATTTTAAGGGAAAAAATAGCTGACAAAAAAATTTCAACACATTGAACAAATGTTGAATATGTTGACAGATTCCAGAGTAAATGAATGAGCACATAATTCTACTGGACAAAATACAAATTGACAAATATATTTTAACCCTTTGAAAGATTACTGAGTGCTTACATGTTTAATGAATAGGCATATCTGCATTGTGTCGTTCTTACTGTAGCAGGACATGGCAAGCAAACAGAGTTGGCATTTATGTCAACACATTGCATCATGCATAATCATGATGATGGAAAGGTTACATCTGTTATGCTATCGATGTAAAAACAGCTCTCATTCAGATACACAGAAAAGCTCAGAACTAAATTTAGCTTCTGACAACCGTTCCAGACATGAATAAGACGGCATACATTCCTGGGGTGATCTGTGCTTGTGGACATAGAGCATGGCCAGTGTCCATACAAGGCAGTGGTCAAACAGTCTTCTAATCCCTTATATACACACAACCCCCTACACCTACATCCCTCACCAAGGTCGTAGAAAATATACGTTCAGAAGCAGCTATATGTTACTATGGCTGTTTCAGACACAGATATCTGGAAAACTACATGAGAGTTAACAGACGCAACAACTTCTTACATATTTCTTCAACAGCATCTGCCCTCCATCACCTCAATATGTACCTCTCCCTGTGGAGATCATGGTCAGAATAGATCATGTACCTAACATTTGTTGTATGAACTGAAGAAATGGGAACTTGACAGTCAGGCTCTGTTCACCATAACTGAGGTCAGAGTTTCAAGCACTGGTTTGCCAGGTCCAGATTCAGGTTATTTGTTGGCTGCTGTGATATACCTGGAATATTGCTGACAGCTGAATAAAACAACAATCACTCACTCACTCACTCAATGTTACCCACACCCAACTGTATCTTCTCTCTCAAAGTTGCCATTCAAAATCAAATTTCATCTTCCTCCATTACCTCAAAGTTGCCATTCAAATCAAACTGCTTCTTTCTCTATTACCTCAAAGTTGCCCTTCAAATCAAACTGCATCTTCTTCCATTACCTCAAAGTTGCCCTTCAAATCAAACTGCATCTTCCTCCATTACCTCAAAGTTGCCCTTCAAATCAAACTGCATCTTCCCTCATTACCTCAAAGTTGCCCTTCAAATCAAACTGCATCTTCCTTCATTACCTTAAAATTTCCCTTCAAATCAAACTGCATCTTCCTCCATCACCTCAAAGTTGCCCTTCAAATCAAACTGCATCTTCCTCCATTACCTCAAAGTTGCCCTTCAAATCAAACTGCATCTTCCTCCATTACCTCAAAGTTGCCCTTCAAATCAAACTGCATCTTCCCTCATTACCTCAAAGTTGCCCTTCAAATCAAACTACATCTTCCCTCATTACCTTAAAGTTGCCCTTCAAATCAAACTGCATCTTTCCTCATTACCTCAAAGTTGCCCTTCAAATCAAACTGCATCTTCCTCCATTACCTCAAAGTTGCCCTTCAAATCAAACTGCATCTTCCCTCATTACCTCAAAGTTGCCCTTCAAATCAAACTGCATCTTCCCTCATTACCTCAAAGTTGCCCTTCAAATCAAACTGCTTCTTCCTCCATTACCTCAAAGTTGCCCTTCAAATCAAACTGCATCTTCCCTCATTACCTCAAAGTTGCCCTTCAAATCAAACTACATCTTCCCTCATTACCTTAAAGTTGCCCTTCAAATCAAACTGCATCTTCCCTCATTACCTTAAAGTTGCCCTTCAAATCAAACTGCATCTTCCTCCATTACCTCAAAGTTGCCCTTCAAATCAAACTGCATCTTCCCTCATTACCTCAAAGTTGCCCTTCAAATCAAACTGCATCTTCCTCCATTACCTCAAAGTTGCCCTTCAAATCAAACTGCATCTTCCTCCATTAACTCAAAGTTGCCCTTTAAATAAAACTGCATCTTCCTCCATTACCTCAAAGTTGCCCTTCAAATCAAACTGCATCTTCCTCCATTACCATGATTACCGCAAACCTACACTGGGTCTCTGTTGTCTAGGGTACATTGGTGTATTCCAATCTTGGTAGGGATCACTGTATACAGAATGGTACCTGGGTACATGTGTGTAATAGCCCACACACATCTCCCATCACCTATCGCATAGATAACACATCATCACACCAGACTGAACAAACTCAGTACCTCCCTCATCATTGGTATCTTAAAGAGTCCCTATTATCACATATTTACTAACTTGCCCAGAGCACTTGTGGGGTCAAACAAGGAAGATGAGTTACAATACCATTAGGCTTTCAGCATGTTCAGGTGAATTATCAATCAGATAAAATGTGATATTGCCAGCAGGCACGATCCACAGAGATAAATCATTGACCTGCAGAATCACTTAAGTTAATGCCACTTTCAGAAAGAAATATTTCAGGTATCAATCCATCTCTGCACTGATCACATTGACATGTTTAGTGGGGCAAGTTGACACATATGACAAGTTCAACATAAATTAGGTGGAAAAGTATTTAATTTCTGCCTTCAGGTGCGTATTTACGACTGATTCCAAAAGGATGATCTGGGAACACATAAGGATTTGAATAAGGAGGAGGAATAACAGATTCCTTTACATAAAGGGGAAACTGACAGACTGTCATCCTTCCAACTAGGGGAAACTTACAGACTGTCATCCTTACAACTAGGAGAAACTTACAGACTGTCATCCTTCCAACTAGGGGAAACTTACAGACTGTCATCCTTACAACTAGGAGAAACTTACAGACTGTCATCCTTACAACTAGGGGGAACCGACAGACTGTCATCCTTACAACTAGGGGAAACTTACAGACTGTCATCCTTACAACTAGGGGAAACTTACAGACTGTCATCCTTACAACTAGGAGAAACTGACAGACTGTCATCCTTCCAACTAGGGGAAACTGACAGACTGTCATCCTTACAACTAGGAGATACTGACAGACTGTCATCCTTCCAACTAGGGGAAACTGACAGACTGTCATCCTTACAACTAGGAGATACTGACAGACTGTCATCCTTACAACTAGGAGATACTGACAGACTGTCATCCTTACAACTAGGAGATACTGACAGACTGTCATCCTTATAACTAGGAGATACTGACAGACTGTCATCCTTCCAACTAGGGGAAACTTACAGACTGTCATCCTTACAACTAGGGGAAACTGACAGACTGTCATCCTTACAACTAGGAGATACTGACAGACTGTCATCCTTACAACTAGGGGAAACTGACAGACTGTCATCCTTCCAACTAGGGGAAACTTACAGACTGTCATCCTTACAACTAGGAGAAACTGACAGACTGTCATCCTTATAACTAGGGGAAACTGACAGACTGTCATCCTTATAACTAGGGGAAACTGACAGACTGTCATCCTTATAACTAGGGGAAACTGATAGACTGTCCTCCTTACAACTAGGGGAAACTGACAGACTGTCATCCTTATAACTAGGGGAAACTGATAGACTGTCCTCCTTACAACTAGGGGAAACTGGCAGACTGCCCTCCTTACAACTAGGGGAAACCGATAGACTGTCATCCTGACAACTAGGGGAAACTGATAGACTGTCATCCTTACAACTAGGAGAAACTTACAGACTGTCATCCTTATAACTAGGGGAAACTGACAGACTGTCATCCTTATAACTAGGGGAAACTGATAGACTGTCCTCCTTACAACTAGGGGAAACTGACAGACTGTCATCCTTATAACTAGGGGAAACTGATAGACTGTCCTCCTTACAACTAGGGGAAACTGGCAGACTGCCCTCCTTACAACTAGGGGAAACTGATAGACTGCCCTCCTTACAACTAGGGGAAACTGATAGACTGTCCTCCTTACAACTAGGGGAAACTGATAGACTGTCATCCTTACAACTAGGAGAAACTGATAGACTGTCATCCTTACAACTAGGAGAAACTGATAGACTGTCATCCTGACAACTAGGGGAAACTGATAGACTGTCATCCTTACAACTAGGAGAAACTGATAGACTGTCCTCCTTACAGCTAGGAGAAACTGATAGACTGTCCTCCTTACAACTAGGGGAAACTGACAGACTGTCATCCTTATAACTAGGGGAAACTGATAGACTGTCCTCCTTACAACTAGGGGAAACTGGCAGACTGCCCTCCTTACAACTAGGGGAAACCGATAGACTGTCATCCTTATAACTAGGCGAAACTGATAGACTGTCATCCTTACAACTAGGGGAAACTGATAGACTGTCATCCTTACAACTAGGGGAAACTGATAGACTGTCATCCTTACAACTAGGAGAAACTGATAGACTGTCATCCTTCCAACTAGGAGAAACTGATAGACTGTCATCCTGACAACTAGGGGAAACTGATAGACTGTCATCCTTACAACTAGGAGAAACTTACAGACTGTCATCCTTATAACTAGGGGAAACTGACAGACTGTCATCCTTATAACTAGGGGAAACTGATAGACTGTCCTCCTTACAACTAGGGGAAACTGACAGACTGTCATCCTTATAACTAGGAGAAACTTACAGACTGTCATCCTTATAACTAGGGGAAACTGACAGACTGTCATCCTTATAACTAGGGGAAACTGATAGACTGTCCTCCTTACAACTAGGGGAAACTGACAGACTGTCATCCTTATAACTAGGGGAAACTGATAGACTGTCCTCCTTACAACTAGGGGAAACTGGCAGACTGCCCTCCTTACAACTAGGGGAAACTGATAGACTGCCCTCCTTACAACTAGGGGAAACTGATAGACTGTCCTCCTTACAACTAGGGGAAACTGATAGACTGTCATCCTTACAACTAGGAGAAACTGATAGACTGTCATCCTTACAACTAGGAGAAACTGATAGACTGTCATCCTGACAACTAGGGGAAACTGATAGACTGTCATCCTTACAACTAGGAGAAACTGATAGACTGTCCTCCTTACAGCTAGGAGAAACTGATAGACTGTCCTCCTTACAACTAGGGGAAACTGACAGACTGTCCTCCTTACAACTAGGGGAAACTGACTGAGTCAACATGATATACAGCAATAGAACACTGAGAATGAGATTATCTCTTCCAGCAGATTCAGGTTAAATATGAAATACTGTCAACACTGCAGATTTCCATCAGTCAGCATTATGATGCAAAGCAACACGACTCTTACGCCCCAAGTGGGAGGTATTACACATCAATCCAAACATGAACATCACAAGGTGTGCACATCAACAAAGAAATACATTGGTTACATAGAAGAGTGAGTGAGTGAGTGAGTGAGTGAGTGAGTGAGTGAGTGGGTGGGTGGGTGAGTAAGTGAGTGAGCCAGGGAATGTTTTAACCACTAGACTACCCAACCGCCGACTGCATAGTCAGAAAGAAATGTGAACATAAGCGACTTGAAGTGTAACCATGGGATTTTATTGCTATAGTCATTAAACAATATGTCACGTGACTAACCATGGGTCTGGGTAGTCCTGTGGGTACCCGGGTCCTACTCAGTACCCACCCGACCTGTGTACCCGGGTTACCCGTCCCAGCTCTACTATCAATCCTCCAAAATATTTAAATGTGACCCAAAATCAAAGCATATTTGTTGAACATCATGGCAACAAAAAAGGGACCGCTAGAAAATTGGACTTCAGAGCAACATTGGTAACCACAATATGTTCACTGACCATATTATCATGATTATCTCATACATTTCCATGCTGACCTGGTGTCAAATTTTGAAAAACTTGAGACCATAATGCTATATTGACAGATTATACTTATCGTATACATAAGCATGACTAGGTAATTCACACTGTCTACGTATCACTATAGACTTCTATACTTACTTACATCAGCAGCCATGCGACTTAGTCTCATCTACTTCTGTCCAATGATGTCAGCTGAGATTAAATTTACAAATTTGTCATCTCTCCCTAAGGCCACACAATTTTTATTTTTAGTTTCATGGACCAGACGCCCCTACTGAAAAGCAGCCGGACCAAGAAATAAATTAAACACAAAATATTTATTTTTATTATCTCCCGCTGGTAATATAGACCCTTATTCAATTAAAAAGGTTATAAATACATTCCATGTTCACATCACAATCAGTGATTCCAAAGCCAGATGCAGTTTTAACTCCACGTCAGAATGACTTTCATATAAATCAATACATTATTGACATCGCTATTTATTTTTATTCTTATATCAAACGACCTTATGCGGAAAAGATGAAATTAATCCGTGAAACATAAAATTAAAAAAGAGTGGTCTAAGATTCATTCACAAAGACTATAGTGTTAAACAAGTTAATGAATAAAGACATATTTCTTGAAGTACAAATATATACAAGTTGACAAGCATGTATGATAAACTTATTGAAACTTATTGAAATTGTGAAATGCAAAAGTGGTTGAAACTATCTATAGGACCATGTAGCTGCTGTGATTGTGATGGGCTGGAGATGTCTGGTTCCCTAGGAACAGAGGAAGCTGTCTTTTCCCAGGTCAGGCAGACTCCGCAGCAATAAGCTGATAAGAAGCTTACTGAAGAAGCTCAAAATTTGTGGTATAGTGATGGGGTACCTGTTTCCTGTGTTATAGTGAAGGGAGCTAAAATCCTGTGTTGTGGCAGGAAACCCTGTCTACCATTTTGTACTTTAATTTCTTTGTATTTTCATAAGTAGTTACCATTGTGGCAAAATTACTTTGCCAGTCTAAGAAAATATATCATACCACTAGAAGTTTGAAGAAAGATAGTGAGCAGTCTTATGTCATAGCAGTATTCAGTGACATAGGGAACTAAAGATGTCACCTTCTGGCAATCTCGGGGGCGATAACTTTACAAACAATTACAGACAATTTGCCAAGACAGATTGATATATGTGGATGTAATCAGACGTAACAACACAGAATGAAATTATAGTTGATAATTCAGAAACAGTTTTAATTTTCAGGAGTGAACCAGTGATTAGTTTCAGCAACACATATCTTAACATCACGGCAAAGGGATGCAACAATAATCTGTGGCCACGTTGCTGCTCCACCTTCTGAGGGGAGTATTAATTCACGCAACTGACATGAATTGGGGTCAACTAATCAGCACATGTACGGTTGTGATAACAGGATAATTATATCTTTGTTGTTTGATTCACCGCTTATGGTGACAGACCTGTTTGTTACTCATGTACGAAAATAATCATGATTGGTCGCAAATCCGCTGTATGTAATATTTGGAGATTGCCAATATGCTCAACATGCTGTGTTGGTCCTTCTTGATTTGCATACTTGCCCCGAAACATGTATATTCCAAGTCGCCAGCGTGCTTGAAAGGCTCAGGGAAGACATTTATTATTGTTTTCAGCATATTAGGTTATACCGTATTTGACATAATAAGCGCCCAGGGCGCTTTCAAAATTAGCAACAGGGGGCTCTTATCAGAATATTATTTTGGTAAAAAAACAGAGTTGAAAGATAAATTTCATGATTTATGCTGACAGCCTGAAATGTTTATGTACGACAGATATATTTTTCTAGAATTTAATTGCCCATAATTAAGGGTGCATATAACACTCGAGTGCGTATTGTACGCAAATTGATAAGTCTTGTGAACATTGATCAATCGGAAGGGGTGCTAATTGGGATTGTTCACCAGCCAGTATATCAGCAAATACCGCAGTGGGCGCTAATTAGAGCGGGGCGCTTATTACGTCAAATGTGTTTAAACTTTTAAGTTCTTTGAATATTGCAATGGCTGAAAGAGATCAGACTACTGGCGTCTTATGGTAAACATATACATCATGGACATTACCATTTGGGTGAAACCCACAAGCACTGGTATGGTGCTCCTCACATGGCATGGAAGAAGTGCTTTGATAGCTGTAAAGCATGACATCACGAGTCAAAATTCTATTGTTTGTTTGGTTAACGCCATACTAGCAATATTCCAGCTATATGACGGCGGTCTGTAAATAATTGAGTCTGGACCAGACAATCCAGTGATTGACATCATAAGCATCAATACACGCAGTTGGGATACGATGACATGCATCAACCAAGTCAGCGAACTTGACCACCCGATCCCGTTAGTCGCCTCTTACAACAAGCATAGTCACCTTTTAAGGCAAGCATGGGTTGATAAAGACCTATTCTACCCTAAAGATCTATTATTGTAAATACCACAGTAAGGTAAAATTTGCATATTCATATTTGTTTGTTTGTTGTTTTGTGCTGCAGTCAGCATTCTTCCAACAATGTCTTACCTGCCTGTAAATAATGGGAGTCCAGTTGATATAATGAGGAACATCTTGCACTACCAGGGCATGACACAAAATCAGCTGTCACCGAGTCTAACCACTAGATGCAACTTAATTGCTTCTTACAAGGAGTAAAGGGCTGAGGCTATTTTATCACAAGTTTCCATGCAATGCATATTAAAATATATAAATGCTGGAGATGCTAAAACAAGGATTTCAAAGAAAATAAGGGGCGGTCGGGTAGCCTAGTGGCTAAAGCGTTCGCTTGTCATGGCGAAGATCCGGGTTCGATTGCCAACATGTGTGGAGCCCATTTCTGATGTCCCCCGCCGTGATATTGCTGGAATATTGCTAAAAGTAGCGTAAAACCATATTCACTCACTCACTCCAAGAAAATAATAGTGAGAACTGGTTCAAGAAGGTTGTATTGATACATGTCCCATAAGAGAAACTTTATTCTATTTACATACGAGTAACATCCGTTATGAAACGATTGATGGAACTATTTACTGATATATTTATACTATGATCATGCTCATGTTGTAAGGGAGCAAGAGATGTTTTCCTTTAACTGGAGCACTGTATATATAACAGACTTAAGGATTGTTGTATTTGAAGGTGAGTGAGTGAAAAGGGTTAGCACAAGAGTCAGCAGCAGTTAGATGCATCATGATATGAGGTGAGATGAAACTGGGTTTAACGATGTGTACAAGATTATTGCACTTAAATTGGGACGTGCAGGTACATGTATGTGTTTGTGTGGCTGCTTGTACTAGTCCGGACTGATGCCGATTCATAGTGCTAGCTCACTGAGATACCATGCTGCAGTTTAACATGAATACCCCACTCAGACACAGAATACTGACTCCGAGCCGACCAGTCCTTGTTTTAGCCCCTTAATGCCGAGCGCCAGACAGGGTAACAACAAGTACCATCTTTTAACTTCTTTTGGTATGACGCGGCAGGGGATCGAACCCCGGACCTTCCACTCTCCATGCAGACGCTCTACCACAAGACCACGGAGACGGTCGCATCATGATGACCTGGGCCCCGTTGCACAAAGCGATCTTAGCGCTATGACTGTCGTAAGCCTATGTTAAAGTATTGGAGTTACTATCCCCTTAGCGCTAAGATAGCTTTGTGCAACGGGGCCCTGGAAACAAGCCTGAACCAGAAGAACGAGTCGTCATAGCAACAAACACCAAGGTGTTGGGGTGGGAAGAAACTCAGAAGATGAGCCTGATTAAACATAAAGTTATAAATTGGGATTTTACCATTGCTCTGAATGGTATTATGTTATGTGGATTAATTGTCTCAGGAAATAAATGATTTGTTTTTTGTTCCATTTGTCGGCACCAGTGTCTTTTCGCTGATTCTTTATCCTGCTTGGTCTTCCCCTTACAGCCTGTAGAACAGACTCTGGTAAATGCAATGATAAGTAGCAATTGAGCGACCATCCACGGGGGCAGGGTATGTTGATACACTATCAGTCTGGTCAAACATCATGGCTAACCATTCCTCATTCTAGTCAGTACTTACCACAAATACAGGCAGTTTGGGATCTATTGACCTGGAATCCCCACTGGGTGGTAAATAGTGGTTAAGGAGAAGGTCTCCCTCATGGGATTTCCACATTAGAATTGGTCCCCAACCTCTGCTGGTAGTGAGAGGTGGTCCAGACCCGTTATATACAGCCCGCTATCATATAGCTGAAAACCTGAAGAGTGTGTCTTTAGTTTTAACTTTTTCGGTCTCGATAACCTTCAAAAAAGGTCAGTTTTAACTCTTCATGGTCATGATGGGTCGGTGGGAATATCTATCATCTTCATAATTCATAATCATCATTATTCATGACTTGCCACATTAATTTCAGATCTAAAATACTTGTATATAGTAAACGTGCCTTATTTTGCTTGTTTGTGTTTTATACCAGTCAGAAATATAAAGGGCCAGGTTGATCATGTTGATAGCATGGTAATCCTCCCTGACATGTCACTGAAGGTCAGCTCAGTCACAGAGCCTGATCACAACATGCCCATATAAGGAGGCTCTGGCCAGGAGCATGAGACACTGGTTGTATACTGTCTGGCATCATACAGGAAGTAAATATGCGATGATCTGAGAATCGGACATAATTCTTAGTCTTACTTCAGATCTGAACCTTACCATGTGTACATATATACTTCCTATATCATTTACTATTCTGCAACACCCATCCTTGGAGACATGCAAGAAGGGGGGGGGGGGAGGGGGACAAGAAAAACAAGAAATTTGATTATGGTAGATAAACTAAATAGCCCTACCTCATGGTGACTTATGATGATAATAATAGCGTATTGTTGAAACAACATCGGTGAAGGGCGGAACCACCAACTTTAGTTATCTGATGTGTTAGCAAATCATGAATATCTGAGTAACTTACAGCACATTCAGCCTGTTCACACTATAACGAGGGGACACCTGTCAATAGTTAAGGGACCTCGTCCTTATAATGAGCTATATCAGAGATGTCGGTCCACAGCATCAGCCAGAAGAAATAAAGCTTTCTGGTCAGTAGATTCATATTTTTTCTGGATATTGTACAAAATCTGTTTACAATGGTTTAAAGCAAGTAATATATGTATAAAATTTGAATATTTTGTTGATATTTTTCAAAAGTATCACTAAATAACTCTAAATACACTAGCTGAAACAACACATTTTTAAAGATCGGAAAAAGAGCAAAATGATTTTTGTTTCAATTTGGTTCTGTATTCAAAAATCAATTATCAGTTTTGATTATTATGTAGTAGCAATATATGAACAGGTATATATAACTGTGTTCCAAATGAAGTGTCCCTGTTTGCATATGAAGTGTATTTACACGCTGTTCTCGTCTGTTGTTAAGCTGTCAACAACGAACTATTGCTCACAAACACATTCAATGTGAAGACCAATCACTGTACATTAGTCTAATCAAATGCTGATATACTGATGCTCATCTTGATGACATTTCGCTATCACTCCGTAGCTGCTCTAAACATCGCGTTATAACGGGACAGTAAACATGACAGGTTTGTCTAGGCTCAAGACAAGGACCATGGCAAGTTGGACGTTGTGCAGAACCCCACTACTGCCAAAATACACACTTTTGCAAAATGATAAATGGTTTGTCCGATTTGTGATGTCGTTCGAAATGGACAAGTTTAAGTACCTACCTGTTAGATTTCCTTTCTAAGAACACAAGCATGGGAGTTGTCCGTTTGGCCAGGTAAAACAATCCTCTTCTCCAAATGTGCCGACGGATCAACTCTATGACACAATTCAGGTATCCGAGATAAAGGTGTGAACAGGTGCTTATTGTCTATCGCGTATGCGAGTGTTGTTATAGCATCAAACACGACTTACACTACTTCAAAAGCACCGGACTGACATCGTTACCGACCTTCCTCAATCTACCTGTTCAGGTGAGATATTACTCTCCTCGCGACGGCTTGACATCAAATGACAGGCCGTCAGATGAACTTGCATTAATCTTCTTACCCCCGTCATTTCCCCGGACAGCGATTACAAGTTCACAGGTCGTGTATATTTAAAACAGTTAATCAAAATTATTGTATATATAGCAACTGATTATTTTTATCATTTTTGTCTGGTAACTTGTGTCACAAAACGACGAGTGCAAATTATTTTGGATACAGGAGTGTGTGACTTACGTTTTGGTCGAAGTAACTTTACAAGTACCTTTTTTCGCGAAACGCTTCACCCTATTCAAGGATTATATATAACTACATCAACCAACGTGCAGTTTTGTTGAACTGCCCCAAAAGATTCATGGTTGACTTGAATACAGGTAAACATCGATTAACTTGCGAAAACTCTGATAGACTCGTGAGTAGTGTTTTCTTGGGCCAAGCCTAAGCATCAATGTAACCGCAGCCATGCCATGAGTGTACACATATTCTGAATGAAACGGAAACAGACGACCTGCATTTGTGACATTCATACTTTAATAAACAATCTGTTTGTCTGCATAGTGACTCGCCAGAACCAAACTTTGGTCGCAGCATGAACTTGACCGTAAACGAATGTAAACGTAAATTTTGGACACGTTTCATTGTATACTAAGTTTGATTTCTATCCTACAAAATACAATTATTTATTTGCTTTGGTTTCCTTATAAGAAGAAGTATGTTTAAAACAGCGGTATCCCCATAAACCGATGCCATATTTAACTAACATTTAGTCCCAGAGATAAAGTTAATCTCATTTAAATATATGTATCCACAAAATGTAACGTAAACTTCAAATGGAGCCCAGAACAATGCTTAATTTCAGAGTTCAGCTGAAGTAATCTAGACTTGAGTTGGACTCATTTTTTAACATTGTCTGTATAAACAGACTTAAACATGTTTCATGGGTTTCTTCGGACGTTCAAAACAGCATTACTGAAACATGTTTCATGTGTTTCTTCGGACGTTCAAAACAGCATTACTGAAACATGTTTCACTGGGGAAATTGATATCAGCACGATGATGGGTGAGACAGAAGCTCATGGAACTTACGTGGCCAGCTCCTTATACACTAAAACTATGAAGATAATAACCAATGACACCAAGATTTGTATAAAAGATTGCTTTGAAATACATGACATGGGTTACAATATATCGTTAAAAATGCCTATTGAAAAGCATCAACATCTGGCATCATGTATGTCTTCAGCACATACCCCGAAATGGTTTGTTCCTCATGATAAAGAAGTTGCCAATGAATTCTCTTCCTTATGTGTATCACTTTTAAATGCCTTTCAAAGACTTGATCAGAAATCATATAGCATTCACGACTATAAACTGTTGTTTGACAATGCACATGGAGACGAACATATACAATCGCCTTGTCGTACCACAGCAGGCATATAGTGGTTCATAATCTTAATCACGATAGCCGACTATACACTGCAATCGGTTGTTTAAAAAAGAATGTGTAAATGGCTTCGTACCCCGAAGACATAGGCCATTTTTCAAACCGCATGCAGTGACTGACTTGCTTGATCCTGATTGGACTACTGCTGTTCGTTGTGGTGCATCTGCAGTATGACTATGACGTAAAAGTGAAGCACCACCCACTCTCTCATTCATCTATATTGTATACAGTGTTTCTGAACATGTACTTGAAAATGTGGAAATGCCAAATACGTTGTTACTGAACAAATGTTGAATGAAGAGCCGGAGCTGTTATGTGCTTTACGGTCACATTACATCCATGGTTAGCTTCCTCTGAGTTATGGCATAAAGAGAGTTAAAGTACAGTGGAATGCATGTTTTCTTTGATCGCAATAAACACCTCAACACCCCCAAAACCCAGTGATGCGACCTGTATGCTTCTTGTTACTATACATGAATTGAAAGGTCACTGTTTGAAGGTGTGGTTTCCCATTCTTTTCAATCATGGGTGGGGTTTTCCGTGTGGCAATAAAAGCCTCATACGTTCGGTAGACTTCACTGCAGTCACAATAAGCTTTTGCGTGAAAGGAACTGTTGTTTTATATTTTAATTGTTGACCTCAGTCATGCGTTATGTGTGAACAAAGGCGTGAAGCTGGCAAGCCATTGCATATTTTCCGGTCGGCCTTGGGTTAGAAAAATGTATAGTATTTTCAGGTCAGTGGTTTCAGATACTTCTGGCAAATCTTCATCAGACCAAATCTATTGTCTGTCTCTTGACATGTTTCTGCTGTTGTACCATAACTATATACAATCGTGTTCAATCACACGTCACGTGTGAGTGTGTGTGTGTTGTCAAACGCACGCAGCAATATGTCATAGCATAGCTATAAATCATGACGTCGGCATGTAAATAATTAAGTATGGACCAAACAATCCAGTGATTGTCATGAAAAACAATGATCCGGTACGTTGACAGCACCATCAACCAAGTCACTGAGCCTGAACACCCGATACATTTAGTCGCCCCTTACGACCAGCAAAGGTTGGTGGATAGCCTAGCTCATAGTCTGTACTGAAAGAAAGGTCCATGGATGTGTAATAATTCTAACCTCCTAATAGGCAAGTCTAGATATGTGGACAGTACTAAGGACTCCAGTCTCTTATAGGGACAACTAGATCCTATTATGTACATAATCTAGAACTTATGATTAAAACTAATAATTATTGCCTTATAGCCTTGTGCAAGTCTAGTTGGCGGGTACCAATTCAGACCCGACATCCCTATACACAGATTACGTTATTGTTTATTATTACCAACATCACAGGTCAGTGTGTTACTGGAGTCGGTAATCAGTCTACATGTACTGTCAAGTATAAAACCACTTTTGCTACACCTTGTAGGGTTGCCCGAGGGCCTTTCTCTCTATGCAGCGCGACCCTAAATTTATCTATTGACATAGTATAGTCGTATATGCATTGACTTGGGTATTGACGTCTGTATAGGCATGTCGTTCAAATATGACATATCTGAGATGTGAACATGTTATAAAGCAAGCGACAAGACAGAATGTATTGATATCTTTATACAGTGGTGTAATGTTTGCACGCATATGTACATATATTAATGTACATGTATACTCACCGCCAAAAGAAACGCGAACCATAGAAACATATAGAGAAGTATGTACGTTATAAGAAGAGTTGTTTCCAATGCGTACCACTGTGACAAAACTAACACCCAGCCAAGTGTTACCTCAGAGTGTGTCCTTATTTTTATCACGAATGCTGCGCGTGATCTCCAAATTCTACACGCTAATCCTGCACAAGACAAATGTAGCATCTCAAGTCATGGATCTATGACGTCACATGTGATGCGTTCATAAGCGTCGGTTCACGCAACATAACACTATATTCGTTTGTGTATCAAACCAATCTTATATCTATTGAATATGAGTAAGTCTTCATATATCAACCAACACGTATGATTTTCGCTTTTCTTTCAATGGTAAGTATATATAAGATATATATCCATGTATACATGATAACATTAAGCATACCAAAGTCATACATACTCAACGTTGCTGACCCATGCACAAAAATCTTTCACTGCGAAGGGAAATAGGACCAGGAGAAATGACGGAATATTTTTCAGAGACATGAGAACAAGTTATCATAAAGGTGTCCGATTGCCAGATATGACCTGATGACGATCGTCCATATCTAAGCTCCAACCTGTCTACAACCTGTATTAAACTGAGCATTGCCTTCCCTTTCACATTTAGCTGCCCCGAAGTGATATAACCGAAATACTGCCCAAAGCGACCTTAAATTCACCCAATCACTCTTAAAGCACAGGCATGAAAATGGCATCTTTGGTAACTGCGGAAGCTGTTCAAAGGTCGGGTAAATTCCTGAAGTTTATCGGTGGGGTTCCATCAATAAAATAAACTTATTCAGGGGCGTTACAGCTGAAGTAAAATTACATCACTCAATTTTTACTCTGAAAGTGAACAGCATCATTAGACAACGTAAAACGACACGACAGGTCGTGTCATTTCAAAAGCCATCTTTGCTGCGTTAGTGTTCATAACATTACTGGTTTTCTTTCTGTTAATGTCAAGATTTTCACACTTAAATTTTTGTTTTTGTTTATTTTATTTTTCATTTCTACGGGGGTTGGTTGAGGGTAGGTCTCAAAACTTAAAGAATTGTATCCGACATATAACTTCTTCCTTACGTATACATTATTTTTCACTAGTCCCCGGACACTTGCGATAAGAAATATCAACTTGACCAAATGACAGCAACACTGATATGAAAAATCGATCACCGAGGTGGATAAAAACGCAAAAACATGCATATCATCATACTTTAAACATATTTCACCCTGGTAAATAGACTGACAATTACAAAAACAAAAGCTATAGGCAGTTAGATGCGAAGTGGTTTTAGGACGTTCGATGACCGCCACGCCAACAAAAATTGGAACATAAGACCAGTGGTAGGGAAAATACTGTCTCCATAGCGCATGCCCTACAGTTCAGGTAAATAACGTCCACTTTCGCGTGTGTGCAACAGGTGTAGAACAGAGTGTGTGTGTGCGGTTGTGTGATACCACCCATTAATATACAATTCAACGTATGTCAACCAATAACACAACGCACACGAACTTGTATTTCTAGCTGAACTAGACACTAGTTGTACGCACGTTAACACACTGCTTCGCATGCATGATTGCAGGAGCGATAGGGGGGGCTTCACGCCCTGTATGCGAGTAGTGAAACGCATATGACTGACATCACCAACTGACTTTGAAGAGCTTCGTTCTTAAGATCTTAGCATTATTATACAGATATATCTCTGATGTACACCTGGTACGAAGAAGCCTGTGTTAAAACTGCCTAATAACCCACATACTCTTCCCAAACCACCTAAACTAGCGCGTCTATATGAATCTTTTATTACACTATACGTTTCTCTCTTCTAAAACAATTTCTGATGTTGATTTCATGTGGAATACAGCTGGAATTGTATTGTTCAGGACTAGTTACCATATTCAATGTATTACTGAAACAGTTATATCGAGTAACTACACATTCATATATATATATATATATATATATATATATATATATATATATATAAAGAGAGAGAGAGAGAGAGAGAGAGAGAGAGAGAGAGAGATGGGTATCGATATATATATATATAGATATGTAAATTAGAATGATAGCGAGAACTTCTATAAATCAATGACGATACATTTATTTCTTATTTTAATTGAATATAGTTCGTAGATGCTCGTGTGCTCATAAACTGTGGTTTATAGGGGTTATGCACACGATCTGGTGGATAATTTGTTGTGACCGCGGCAATATAATGTTAAACACTGTGACGTACGGCTAGTGATATATTGCTGTATGTAATTTCAGTACTGGATAACGATTACATTCCACAAATATTATACGCCATCTGCTTGTTCAAATCATCTAATTTCAAACAAACGTAACTGTATAACTTCGTGTTATCCATGCATTGTACAACGCTTCAACCAAAATAATGATTCAATATTCTCATTACTTTCATATATTTACTCAGATGTCTCCGCGGTGTACATGTATTGTGCACGTCTTTAAACTAACACAGCTGCTCTATATTTTTTCTCACCTCATATATTGCCTATTCTTAAGAGTGTTAATGAGGACCCAGTTGGAATGGCTGGTCGGAATCCGTCTCCAGCATCATATACTGATCGTATGAGATGCGACTCAACGGATCGGGTGGGCAGGCTCGGTGACTTGATTGAAAGTCAGACATCGTACCCCGAAGGCCTTGATCGTTGCTCATGTTATGAACCACTGGCTTGTCATGAATACGCAATGCCATTTAGAAAGTGGTCTAATGTAACATATGCTATATTTGGGATAACACTTTAAATACGAGGATCTGTACTTTACTAAGAAAGTGTTATCCAAAATATAGCATCTGTTACACTGGATTGTCATTTGACTGGTCCAGGCGCGATTATCTATGGCCCGTTGTTCTTGAATATTGCCCATTTGCGTGGATCGATGCTCGTGATCACTGGATTGTCTTGCCGAGACTCGGTTATTTACAGACCGCCGTCATATAGCTGGGATATTGCTGCGTGCGGCGTAAAACAACCAAACAACCTTGAATATTGACCAGTGCGGCATCAACATGCGCGTATACGCATACGTTAATGAGGATAAAGCTGATGCAAGTGTTTTAAAATCATGGCATAAAATGTTTGGCTGATTGAACGTTTTTGCTATTTTCTTTGTCCAAGTATGATGATATATCATCAACTACATGTTATTATATCAACGATTACATCCAATGGTTTCTATTTCAGGACTTTTGACCTTTTCCCGAGCTTTGGGGTCACATGGAGAAGGAAGTTGTACAGTAAACTGTTCCTGGTCAGATGATCACTATAGAAATAGTGTAATTGTATGGTTTACTTTTCAAACAGAAAGCGGCCCAAAATTATCGGTATACCACATGAGAAAATATGGTTCCGAAGCATATCACAGTTCATTTGCTCATGTCTTCATGAAAGTTATGAAATTTGACAATTGGCGTATGGCAATGAGAGTACATGCTATTTTAACCAGGGCTTTACAGATTATCTCGAAATATGGTGTAGGGAGCATATACAGTTCAAACCCTAATTTCATATATTTACAACTTGGGAAGAACGTGTCACAGGCGCAGTCCACGATGGTCGTAGGGTGGCGACTCTCAACGACAATCCCAATGTCTCCAATGTCAAAGAAGTGTATAATATACATTGCACATTAGTAACTTGATCTGTGTTCACAGCTCTTCGTAAGGATTATACTTACATCTACCAACCTCTTATATCATTGCTAATGCACAGACATATATATCTGGCTCAGCACATCTCCTTCCAGTTAACCCCGTTTACCCAGCCACAAAATAAATCTGTACATTCGGCTCAATGCAGGCGCTGAAAACGTATATAATATTGGCAACCAGTTGGCTATAATACCGTTCCGGTCGAGCTGGTAAAGCTTGATTTTAGCACGGGTGTTTACCCATGAATTTCTCTGTGCGAGTGTGGATACTACGGAACATTAGTTCCCCTAAGTTGTGTGCGAGGCGCTGTATACAATACTATGTCAAAAAGCCATACGTATACACGATCGCTCATGCGTATAAATTACTCTCAATATCACCGACGCTAATTCAGTAATGTGCTTTCCGTATTTGGGTCGGCAAAATCTGCAAGAAGCCGTGATTCAGTGTTCAAACCTTAAGCTGTAGAAAAATAGTACATTCAACAACAAGAGCTTTGCCAGCAAACATGCACGTGGCATATGACCCATGGTGTACTGACATCATGCAATGTGGTGGAAGTAGGCGTACGACTACAAATACATGAAAGCTTTTATAACACTGGGGGCTGGACATTCACGGTCTAAATATAGTGTAATATTTATTTAAAATGTGAGTGGGTGAAATAATATTGTTTTATGCTTCTGTCTTCAATATTCCAGCTACTAAAAGAGGCCTGTAAATAATCGAATGTGGTCAAGGATAACCAACGGTCAATAACATGAACAACTGTGCACAACGTCGAGGTTTGAAGGCACACATTGCAGCCATATGAAACATGTGAACCAACTGCAAGATGATCGTTTCGTCGTTGTCTTACAACGAATTGTGTACTGGGATCCATTGTGCTCCACCGTATGCCAACATTTAGAAAATATTTTCTGAGCATTAAGATAATGTTATGAAGTGATTTAATTATTCATAATCTTTTTAAGGTACAAATGCAAAACAACCGTATTAAAGTTACTGTTGTTTAATGAAACTGCGACTGAACGTTATGAGCAATATTCAATATCCCAAAATAATCCAAGAAACCAGTGGTTGAGAGCATAAGCACCCATAAAAGCCGTCGGGATACATGACAGCAATAAGCCATGATACACAACCATTCTAGCCATTGTAGCAATCCAATCTTCATTAAAGCCACCTGCGACAAACATGGTGTAGGGGACGAACTCCAACCGAAGTATTGTTCTGTATACATACTATGTTATTTACATGCACACTCATTAGTATGTTCCCTTCTGTAGGAAGACATAACCATCACACGGACAATTAATGCATTTGGTGAGGTGAGGTGAAGTGGGGTTTAAGGTCGCGTTTAAGATCGTTTCATTCGTGTAGCGACGTGTGTGTGTGTGTATGGCTGCTTGTATTAACTAGTCCGGACTGATGCCGGATTTTTGTGCTGGTGAACTGATATGCCATGCCGCAGCTTAACATGGATATACCAATCAGACACAGAAAACTGACTCGGAGCCGATCAGTCTTTGTTTTATCCCGTTAATCCCCAGGGGCAGGCAGGGTAAGAACTGCGCCATGCATGACTGTGGAACACACACACACACACACACACACACACACACACACACACACACACACACACACACACACACATATATATATATCTGGTTACAATCATACGCCTGTACATACACGCAAATACAAAATAGTTACCTTGTTTAATTCAGAGATGAGCGAGTGTCTTAAATGGATACATACCGTCATACAACAGAGGGACGATATTTTGCCTCAACCTAGTGGGACGGTGAGGCTTGTGATGACACTGTGATGAAGTTTTGGTTGGAGACGGAAGTGTTTATAGTATAGACTATGTCGGAAGGGATACTGGGCTGAGAGTGTTCACCACAGCATACAAATTATGCGGCAGGCCTCTCACTTACCACAGACAAAGCAAAACACGCACGTACGCACGCACACCTCCCTGTTAGAACATGGTCAACATGAGGGTGGACGTTCACATGTTGAGTAGGCGGGGGAATTACAGCTGCCGTAGGTACACCAACAAGCCAAAATACTGCTTACAAATATGCGTAAAGGAAAGAGTTAATGACATACCTGCCCATTTATAAGATCTATTACCAATAGCCGCAACAAAACCTGCCAACTGTTGAATCGACCAGTCAATCACAAATATATGTACTACATTTTCAACCAAACAGGTCATTTATTTATTAACTCACTACAACGTTTACCCATGGATATTATAATATTCAGGTGACATTTGAGGCGTCCTCCGCGATGAGTTTCTGCAGTTGTGTGTCCACCTGCTGTACAAATGCAGGGAAACTAGGGTCTGTGAGACACAGTCGGATCACTGTCTTGATCTCCTCGGGCGGGAAGTCACAGTGCTGGTACGCAACAGGCAGTCTCGCCTTCAAATGTCCGGACACGACCTGGAAAAGTAGCTCAAGAATAAAAGCAACCCCAATTTCTTTACCGGCCATTTCGTTTTGACTATCGTGATTCGTAATGACCTTTTCACATGTAATACATTAGAGCCAGCACCTTTTCAAGCTACAATGGAACATGTCTCTATGTTATTATTTAAGTACGACTAGAATATTTTACAATCTTTTTTTTCTGGGAACAGTGAAAATTGAAATATTTAGATTTACTTTAATTATAAAACATTTCAATTCAAGTAGTTAATATGTGGATAAATCGTAATATTTACACTTAAAGGGAGACTAAGCGCGGGCAAATTGGCAGTCCCAGTAATTTCGATCTTAAGTCTTCAAACGCCACCTTGTTTGTCTTCTAACGCAAATTTTCTTGTGTGTATGATAGTTAGTGATTACCTGAATTACAATCAATGGATCAAAGTACCTCTTCAAGACCCCTGATAATATATGTGAATAACAGCTTATATTGCACTGTTAAGTAGAGCACGTCATCAATGAAACTGCGTACCTAAACGTGATTATGGACAGTGACATGGGACTTACACTTAAAACAAGGAAACATGCGATATGAATTTATTAATTCTATCTGGGTTGTGAGGTTGTGCTAATGATGATATTCAGGTTTCACCCAACTTCAAGGGTTATTGGGGAAACAGGTGTATTAATAATGGAGACAACGACATATTGGCGAATAACGGGATCGGGTGGTCACAGGCCCGTATGAAGGAATGTCATGGGGGTATCTTAGGATTAAATAAATACAGCTTATCCACATGCATTTCAAACAACATGCGGGCATGCTATCACGAAAGGTGGGTTACAATGTGGTGGAAGTTAGCGATAGTTTCGTAACCGCACATACTACATTTGACAATTATGTAAATCGGTGTAAAACATTGGCACTCAGAAACTGTGTTAGAAACAGGCAAAGAAATCCTAAACTGTTGACATATATTTGCGACTTAATAAACCTTAGCGCCAAGAATGACACACCGAATTGAGATCGACCTACAGTTGCTTTGTGAAAGGGCCGTAACTTCAGACTAATTATGGGGGCACAGGCGGCCCAGTCGTCTAAGGCGCCACGATTCGCTGTGCAGAGTTGCGCCCCTTGGGTACGCCAGAAACCTATGATTGTGGGTTCTAATCCCGGTTCGCCTCGATTATGTTTCTAGGTTTGTCAGCACCATACCCGTGCTCTAAGGTTTCACCGATGTAGTAAAGGTCTGAGACCTTCATCACATCCTCCCACATTAAGCTGACACGCTGCGATATAACTGGAATACTGTTAAAAGCGGCGTTAAACCCAACTCACTCACTCACTCAGACTGATTATAACCTTAGTTGTTATGGCTAACGTTAGCTGTCTTCAAATAACTCATCTGCAATCATCCAAAAAGGTGGTGGTGGGAACCCCCTAAACCCGTGCCTCATCAGTAAAATTTGCGAAATTCGATGTTCATGTCAATCACTGAATTGTCTCTTCCACGCTCGGTTGTCTACAGGCCGCCCTCATATGGGTGGATAATTGCTGAGTGTGGCGTTAAAAAAAACAAAAAACAGATAAAACTGAACTAGATTACTTTTTAGGTATCGGCTCTACGTCCCCTGAAGATAATTACTGAAGATATTGGCAAAGAGTAACCTCCACCTCAGACTCAACCTGTCACGCCCTACCTAGCTGTTACGCCCCTTAACCAGCTTTTGACGACTTTCACCAGTCATTCATCAGGAGTAACCTTCACGTGGGAGTTACATGTACCCCTTGTCTGATCTTAATGGTTCTCCCTGTACTATTTACTAATAGTAACCTCCCCTTAAAAGAGATCTCTTGGGTGCTTCTTGTTAAAGCATTCATATGAGCCGTATTATAAGGATTCTCACCTGAGCCATTTTACCAAGAGTGACCTCCCCTTGAATGAGCTCAACCTGTGACCTCTGCGGACTGACAGCGTCTTTCGACTTCTCCTACAGTATATAATGAACACATTAGACATAATATAAGGTTTTCAATCGCACCAGCTGATAATTTTTTTCACATACATTAAACATACATCAGATGCCCATACGTTATTATTTTGGCTGAGAGGTCAGGGCCCCGTTCCACAAAGCGATCGTAGCGCAACGGCTGTCGTAAGTCTATGTTATAGTATAGGAATTACGGTCGCCTTAGTGCTCCGTTCGCTTTGTGGAACGGGGCCCTGGACCCTCCGTGCCAGTAAGATGCCGATGTTGACCTTGACCAGTGGCAGATGTCAGTCAAAGTCTACCTCCCCAACGTATATGGGATGTGCATAAGGTAGAAAATCTCCAACTTACGTTTGTGCTTGTGATCTCCATACTTTTGGTTGTTTGACTATCCATCTTAACAGGGAAGAATTTGGACAGCTTCTCTGCACAAACTGCACATTGCTTTTCAGCTGTTCTCCCATCACATCCATAAAACTTCAGTCGAAATCGTCTTGTTTCATTCTATCAGCAGAATAAATTAAACGGACCGGATCAAGATTAGGGAGACCTTTATGAAATACACTGTATACCAAATTCATTAAATTGTAATTGTTTAAATAACCAGCATATAGAAAAAAGGGTCATCAATGGAACGATTTAAATTGAAATGATACAATTGTATTATTTCTGTATTCTCTTACACGTTTGTAATACAATCTTTCTTCAATACCAAAGCTTCTGCACTTTCTGTTCGACAGACAGGTTCAACATTTTACGACGCTTCAGACAACCGCGTCTTCGTGTGTGTGTGTGTGTGTGTGTGTGCGTGCGTGTGTGGCTAGTATACATATACTAGCATATGCCAAATGTCAATGTGTGTACGTTCTTCGCGAGGTGGCCCACCATGGTCTTGTGTTCACTGTGTTTTTGTTTTTTTCATGTCGCTCCCTATATTATTTATTTTACCTTAATTATGTTTTTCATTCACATTTGATTGCACTGATAGCGAAATAACGGGAATAATGACGATGTAAAAGCTTACTGCCACTTTATACATGAGCAGCATGCTGTCCCTCTTCGTCATCCCCCGCATCCAGGCCCGGGCTGTCACCAAACTGTGACTCTCCTGAATTGCAAAATATAAGGAATGCACGAATACGGATGTATGAACAACTACAGTGAAGACAAACACAAGGATTTATCTGTTTCCATACTTGCAGTACAATAAAGGATAGCTGAAACCATGCGTGGCTTTGCGAGCTTACCATAACGGTTGTGCTCCGACACAGGACGAGGTGGCTGGAATCTGTGAGAGTCAATACAAGATCACCGTCGTTGTCATCGTATTGCTACAAACGGCATAAACATTTAGTTTCACATTAAGTCTCTGAAAGACACAAGCATGGACAGTATTACTATGGGATTATTTTAACATTTGTTTCTAATTGATAATAGATATTTCGCGAGGCTAACAAAATTTTTTGTGTAAAATAAATTTGCAAGGTTGCTTTCAAGTTATTCCGTATTATTTTGACTGAAGTGACCCTCCTTGGGGATTGGCGTATGTGAATAACGCACCTGCCACTGTCCTTTTCCCGGTGCACTTGGAGTTGTCAGGTACCTGGCGTATTTCTCGATTTTCCACACTTCAGACATGTCTTTGAGCTATGTGTAATAATACCGAGCTAAGACCAGGTTCTTTATTTGTTTCAGTGAACCTGTCAAGCCACTGAAGATTCGCTATGAGGCCAGTCGGTGTGCCCAGTGCCTACATATAAAAGTGTTAAAAAAATGACACCCATCTGATATTGATTTGATACATGTGGAGCAGATAAATAAATATATCATTCAACAAAAACCTTTATTTATACATGACCTAATCCTTCAGTATAATACATATTAAATCCAACATAAGAGAAACACGTGCATGTCATTAACGTCCATTAGTAGGACAGTATTAAGGCCTGCATTGAAATATTTACACTTTTGTTTGTCAATCTCGAAGCTGTAACGATTAGTTTGGGGGCATCATCGAGAAACCCGTGTCATGTGCCGATACACAACGATACAGGATGAAAACTTGTAATATCGTTTGAAAATAAATTGGAAAATACCGACTACAATGTGGATTGAGAGCATAGTTAGGTCAGCGTGTGTTGTCTGATTAGATTTTTATATCACCACTGTTCAGTAGAAAGACAATGCATGTGTGCACAAATATATATATCTAATGTTTTCATTTACACAAAAAAATATTTTTGGTATGAGGCACTGTCTTACTAAGTATTCCCTATTTCATATGAATAAATAGATGAATTGAAATCACAAATTCGATTTTAAGACATCATAAAATGAATTATTCATATCATGTATATCACTACCAAATTTGATTTTATGATTTTTCTTCACACATTTGGTTTTATATGATAAAATCCAATTATCACAAAATAAATATGTCTAAAGATCGAATTTCTAATGTCACAAAATATGTTATTGTATGATAAAATCGAATTTATGATACCAATAATTCATTCTGTGACATTATTTGATCTAAAATGATTATAAGTATCATAAAATGGGAACTAAATCGCTAAACTTATAATTTTACTTATAGCCGTGTTATATGTTTTCGGACACATAAGAAACATTCGTAGTTTTCTCGCTAATCACACGAACAACTGTGAAATTTATTTATAAAAGACAACTATATATTTTAAAAACAAGTCATCATATGACTATTTACAATAGTCTGTGTGACGCCACATCCCTCGTTATAGCGCGAGTAATATATATATATATACATAAATTAAGTTATATCAGCAGAATGTCATCTTTGTTTTATAAATGGCAAAATTCTTGAAATATTGTATTAATAGTGCACATACAAGCAAAACTAAATATGCGTGATAGACGTAACAGAAAACAATTGGTATGGATTTAAGGCCTGGAAGCCTGCACGTTATTCTTCCTCAATACGTTTAAATGTTGTTTTTTATTGTTGGATTTTCATCGGCCCTTTGGAATCAGTTATTCATGGACATGGCACACTGACATTTCCTTCAAGTCCGAACGAAAACAGTGCATGCACACTTGGGCTTTCTTTAACTCTCTCTAATCCCATTGAATTTCCCTTTGTGTCAAATTATTTACGTTTAAAATCATGATGGTTGGGCCATTACATAGATATATGAGATGAACACATTTGTTCCATCCACATGTATGGCCACAAAAATTAAGGCCAAGCTGGAAACAAAATATACTCGAGCAGACGATTTTCGAGTAGCCTTGTGAACTATCGGCCACCCAGCGCACAACTAACTACATCTGCTGACTGCCTTTGTGCCATGGGTGCCATACATGATATATGACCTACTGTTTGTATAGAGTAAATGAAGTTAACTGTGACATGCCATGGGAAAAACACAGAAGTTATTCCCGATTTCCAGTTAATGATCTCGACATTGCGTCAGTGAAGTAAATATTTTATGTTGTATTCCTAAACACTTATTGTGTCTTATAAGAGAATGTAACGAATTTGTCATTTGAAAATTAATATAATTGAATCCATTAATTTTATTATTAATAATGGAGCATGTTTAAGTAAATAAGTCATATGGAACTGTGTATTCTGGGAATAATTCATAGAAGACAAACGAAAAACATTGTACATATTGTATTAGTTTGTAAAAGCGTACTATGTTGCTGACGTCATCATTTTATGCGGTCTTACTTTCAATATGGCAGCTCCCTGTCCTGTCAGAATGACATAGATTCGAAGCTAGAAGTTGTTATCTGTGAAACAGGAAGTTGTGTTTGCTATATAGACACTAAACATGGAGAGTGCGACCGAGAGTGCAGATTCGTCGGCCCGGGTAAGCGTTGTACACAAAAGAAAAGTCCATGATTTTATTATCGTGAAATAACCATATATCCTTGGCCATTTCATGAAGATTCTGTTGTAACCTTTGAGCTTGATTTGTTCATCCTCAGAATGTACTGGGTTTTTGTTCATCACACGTTCATGAACTTGAATAAATAACCACCATTTAAACGTTTCACATGTTATACTTATTATAGTAATATTTCCATGTTTACCAGTTCTATATATATACGTGGTACCCAGCAGGTAACGTAATTTCCTTATTTCGTTTTCATCTTTTTTTGTGTGGGACTTTCACCACCCAAAAGTTAAATTCGTAACCAAACCAATTCGTATCCATAGAGAATTGGAAGCCACAACCAACTCGTTGACCAAAAAAATACAATACAGAAATTGATAGATGACTTATTTATAATAGTAGTTACAAAGGAATCTGCAAATCCTTTTTGAAACAAATTAATAATATGTCTATCACCTCCACCCAACATCCACCACTTACCAAATTAACTTCTTGTCCTTCTCAGCTTGTATATATTTATCAAATTGTTTATTTATAACAATGGGTCCTGCAAAGAAAATACTAAAACCTACCTTATTTTTATTAAACACTTTATCATGTTTATTCACTAAAGAACCTGCTAAAAACACCAAGAAACTTACACATAAGCATGATAAGTGAAAGACACGGATAGTAATTATCATTCAATTCCAATATAAAAAATGTGTCTTCAAATTCCCTCCAGGTTTGCCTAAGAATTCATTGTAAATTGTGTCTACTAGTTGGCAGTATCTACAATTTCACAGCATCCCTGCAGTTACTTAGTCAAATATTAGAGCCTTTGGGAACAGTTATTGAATCAAAGTGTTCTGTGAAAATATAAGGGAAAAAAACACATAATTTTTTGTGACACTGTGAGATGAACTATATAACATGAAATATAACCACTTGACAGGCAAGGTCTTTATCAAAGGCCTTATGCTCTAACTCTTATGTTACTCAGTTTGAATCTGCAAGTATACCAGCTTTTATGTTATACAGTGATATAGTGTGTAAGGACATCTTCAATTATTGAATGAAGATTGAATATGAAAGCTACAATTTGTCCCAATTCTATTACATTACACTTAAAAATATTATAAACATTTATTTTAAGATGGACAGAGCCTATGTTCACAGTCTGCCATCAGACTACAGTGATGTCCAGTCAAACAGCTACGATCCAGATTTCATATCAGAAATCAGCAACAAGATGCAAGTGCCAGACCGTATAGCTCTGGGAGGAGCATATAACGGCCATGTTGGACCCACTGGAAACCCTGCCTCGGAACACATGATGGTGCCGGACAGGATTGTACTGGCAGGTAAGGCCAAGAAGAAAGGACTTGTATAAATTGTCACATCTGCAATATAGCTTCAAGTACTCACATTGTCATTGATACTGATAGTGTTTGAAATTGACTGAGATTTCATAATTGATTACAACCCACGTGTTTCAAGGGATCACCCAGGGATTTATCTAGGGTTCCAAACAAAGTGCCCTTAGCAGACAAATTGGGAAAGAATCATGATATTGTTCAAAATTGGATTTAAAAAATAATAATTTATTTTCATAAATTCTGAGGTATTGGGACATTTTTAATTCAAAATAGTCTTTTGACTGTCATTTGCTGCAGACTTGGGTCCGAATAACGACCTCTGAGCAGGTCTTGATAAATCTCCCGCATGAATTTTGTTAACTATGTCAATGAAGTATGAACTGTCATCAATATATTTTACTCACATGAATAAGTTATAGAGTGAAAACTGAAAAAAATATTTTTTTCTCTTTTTACATTTTTCAGCCTCATTCAAACATGTTCAATATTTAAGGACTTGATAGGACTAGTCAAAATGAATACATCAAAATAGTTTAGGAATGGAGTATCTAAGAAGATTTTCCAATTTGGATAAGCATGTTAAGAATTGCCCTGTGTGGCTTAGATCCTTACTTGACTTTCTGTCACTGAGTCGAATTTGTTACGATCACAAACAGTCATAATGACATCGTCAAGTTGTTCCTGCTTCTTGTGGATATTACTTTTACTTTTAGGATTCCTGTGCATGTCCATGGCTATAACTTGCCAGGATCCATGCATCGTTTGTTGTTGCTGTTCAATGCTGTCATGACCAACATCTTGCGCTGTCTGGGTGTGATGACACACAACTTAGACGCAGAGTCTCACCAGTCAATATTCAATAAGTCATCTCTTGCAACCACCATAAGTTGTTTGGGACTATTTCTAATCCTGAATCCCCACGGAGTCCTTTGAATATGTGTTGGGATATGTGGCAACGCTGTCTGTATCGTATGAAGCAGGATAGTATCTAGATTGGTTTCAATTCTCAGCTCTGCTGTCATCATACCTACCTAAGTACCATTCATATTAATGTTCACACTACAAACACCATGAAGATCAGGTTAGAATTTGTCTTGAGGCGACTAAGGGGATTGGGTGGTCAGACTCATTAACTTTGTTGATGCATGTCATCATGTCCCAATTACAGAGATTGATGCTCATGGTTTCAAGACTTGGTTATTTACAGACCACCGTCATAGCTGTAATATTGTTGAGTGCATGAAGAACCGACAAACACTGTTTTTTCCGACCTTGGTGATGATATGACTGATGTCACGTTGATACATTGCTTTGTTTGTTACTGCTGTCTATGATGAAATTGTTTTTGAAATTTGAATTGCAGGAGGAGATACACACATCGGCATGAAGGAGGCACTCCGTCCTCTTGCCTTTGATCGTGTCCCAGACAGTGAGAGCTTGTCCTATGTTGGGCTGATCACCCCACCCAGAACACTGACGCTGGAGGAGAGATTCCCGACTGTGGAGGATGTGGAAACACGCAGAGCTAATACTGTTATGGTAGCCAAACCAGAAGCTAATGGGTGAGAAGGACTAGGCCATTTGGTTGATGTTTGGCTATCACACATTTTGCCATGTTTTTCAGGTGTTGTCATACCTAATGTCTGACAATGTTTTGTATCAATTACCTTTATTGGTCTTTGGTGATTTGAACCACTTTTACTATTAGGGTGATGGTTACTCTGCAGCAGATCATTTACTGGACTGGTAAAGATATATGTAATTTCTGTTACCGGACAGGGATGAACAATCTCTGAGACCTTTGAGGATATTTTGAAATAGATCCTGTAGCATCCTGCTTTTTAAAGGTTTTTTTAACACTAATTATAGGGGAAACAACTGTTGGGTGATCAGTGGATGTCAAGTATGTATTTAAGATTTGTTTCCTGTTTGTTACAACAATTTGAAGAATGATCTTTAAAGCAGAGAAACTTGGTAAAAATAATTCTTATCATTGTTTATGGAGTATTGTATAGTTCAGCCTGGAACATGTTTGGGGGTATTTGTTACATAGCATCTGTAACCATATCTAAATACCTAAACAAGTCTATTTCTGTTTATATCAAGTAAATATTAATGTCAGCAATGAGTGATCTGTTACACCATATACTCGGACCCCATGGTACCGCGGCATTCATCGTATCGCGGCATTTGTGATTTCCTGTAGTTCACGCGGGACACGCCTCTTAGCGGCTGTCTATTAATGCAAATCAGTAACCAGGAAGTGCTCACTTCGTAAACAATTTCAATTTCCTCGGAATGTTCCGTCTGCTGTAAGTAAGGAGTTTTTAATCCGTTGATACATATTTCTGGCATCTGTTGTAATATTGCCTTACCCCCATCTATCAATGGCCAACGATATAACCCGCAGTTCCCCAAGTAAACTTTCTCTATCGACCTGAACTAGATCATCTGCATATTCATGGCGACTAATGAGGTAACGGAAGTTACTTAGTCCGCACATTTTTTCCCGCTCTGTGCCCAGAATCTATTGGGAGATCATAAGGGCCATAATGCCAAACTTAGAAATACATTCTTCACTAGTAACCAAAAGATAAATACATACTTTGGGCATACTAGAAGTGCTTTTTATATATTTATTGTTGACTTTTAACATTTTTCCATTTTGTGACTAATTATTGTCATCCAATTTTTTTTAAACAATCTTAATATATCATTTCTGATATTTTTATGTTGACTTTTAAAAATATTTTTCTCTTAAATTTCTGTAAATATGCATTGAATACCTATTGCTGATAACACATTTAGAATTTTACTTGTGCTGTCTTTGCACTTGTCTGGACAAATCACTGATGTCTGGCATGATCATACCAAGTGGTTGGTAGAATTATGTCCTCTTTTTGTCCAATTCGGACCTCCATACACAACCGCGATACGATGGAGTTCTCTCCCTTGTCAAACTGAGCGCATGGCCCGGCTTTTACTCAGAGCTGCTAATGTAAATAATGAACTTTTATCAGTAAAATATGCATTGTTTGATAACATGGATGATATCTGATACAGAGAACACAAATATACATAAAGGTTAGTGAGTGCATTTTGTTCCGTTTAGCGTACATGACAAGTACCGCGATACCCCGAGGTTGCAGGCTACCAGCAGTAAAGTTAGGTGGTCATTATTCCATCACAAGTTGAGTTAAGTCCAAAACTAACCTGGACCAATCTGTTTCCATTACAGGATGGGCCCAGTGCCGTACACTCCAGGAGTGTCACCCTACGAGTCGCTGCTCCTCAATGAAGAAGATGAAGCCACTCTATTACGAACCCAAGTTTCTAAACTGACCCGTCGACTGACTGTCATGGAGCAGGATAACCAGCGGCGATCTCAGCGCGAACTTTTCCTGTACCCTGCTGTGTTCGGCTATCTCCTGTTTCGAGTATTTTTCTGGTTCATGAGAAATAGATGAAACCAAATACCGCCCCTCAGACTGACTTTTCAGATATATTGCAGAATGTTATCTTTTCCTCAATTCTTTCTTACAGTTTACCTGAGGGAACATTCTAGTTGATATTCTGGGAGAGCCCAGATATTTAGGGCCAGATGTATTACTCTAGTAAACTTCAGAATGACAACTTGTGACAATGTGTACAATGATTGATATCACTGCACACCATATCACTATATGTGTTTATGAACATGGCAGGAACTCATTTATCCAGGACATTGCTGTACATAGTCATGCTGTTTTCTGTAGCTACTTCCCATGAAATACAGGTATATCTAACGTGTGACATCAGTAACTGACAGTACACTATTAGAACATCAAGCTATGGTACAGTGGAACCCTGCTTATCAGGACGCCTCTTTTATAACATCCGTTTAACTGAATATCTTGATATCTGAATATGTCTTGAGTTACTTTCATCACGTTCATGCCTACGTAGCTTCAGACCACACATCCGGAACAAACAAGGGGTGCATTATTGTAATTGTGGTCGTCAGTTAGCACGGTTTCTTGTTTTAGCATGTTAGAAAACACGAGAATGTATGCAAGTTTGGTCTGAAATTTGTGTTAAGACATCAGATGTGATCTTTATGACATGGAAGTCATATGCACATCGAAGAGGTTGTTGATTGTCTGGATGAATGACCCAGTTTTATGTATAAGTAAAACACCATTTTGGTCACAAATATGACTGTCCGGAGTGAAATATGACTATGTTAGCAATTTTATGAGATACACGTTTTGTTTTCAATGAATAGTGTACCAGAGGCTGGTTTTCCAATATCTTAGTCCACATTAGTGGGGTCCCACTGTAACATGTTCTTTAGAACTCTTAAGAATACTGGTCCCTGGTCAAACACCCAAATCCTAAAAACCAATCTCTGTTCTTTATTTCAATCTAATGGTACTACTGGGTGATGTCCTGGGACATGTGAAATATTCTATCATTATGCAGGTTACAGAGTTCACTGACAGGCTACTACACTGACCAACTGACATCTACATCATATAGCGGAGGTGAGGTGAAATTGGGTTTAACGTCGCGTCCAAGATTATTGCACTTTTATAGCGACGTGCATGCACGTGTGTGTGTTGCTGCTTGTACTAGTCTGGACTGATGCCAATTTATAGTGCTAGCTCACTGAGATACCATGCTGCAGTTTAACATGAATACCCCACTCAGACACAGTATACTGACTCTGAGCCGACCAGTCCTTGTTTTAACCCTTAATGCCGAGCGCCAGACAGGGTAACAACTCATACCATCTTTTTAACGTCTTTTGGTATGACGCGGACAGGGATCGAACCCCCGACCTTCAGCTCTCCTGGGCAGACGATCTACCACTAGACTAAGGAGGCGGTCTCATATAGGGGAAGAACATGCAATGGAAGAATTTAGAACAAACTTGTGCAAATCCTCAACATGTTACAGGGGCGGTCGGGTAGCCTAGTGGTTAAAGCATTTGCTCGTCACGCCAAAGAACCCAGTTGTACATGGGTACAATGCGTGAAGACCATTTCTGGCATCCACCGCCGTGATATTGCTAAAAGCGGCATAAAACCATACTCACTCACTCAACATGTTACAGACCTTCATCTTTCCATCAATGATTTTCTTGTAGTTCAAGAATATGCCTCATTAGCCATTGTCAACCCTACTAAACATATTGGGCATATTCTTTAGAGTCACCAGCTATTAAAGTATCATGTCCCTTTGGTCGACAGGAACTCATTTATCCAGGACATTGCTGTACATAGTCATGCTGTTTTCTGTAGCTACTTCCCATGAAATACAGGTATATCTAACGTGTGACATCAGTAACTTACAGTACACTATTGGAACATCAAGCTATGGTACAGTGGAACCCTGCTTATCAGGACGTCTCTTTTATAACATCCGTTTAACTGAATATCTTGATATCTGAATATGTCTTGAGTTACTTTCATCACGTTCATGCCTACGTAGCTTCAGACCACACATCCGGAACAAACAAGGGGTGCTTTATTGTATCTTTACTTAGGGGTATCATGTCCCTGTGGTCGACAATCTTTGGGTTGTGAAAATACATGACATGTAGAGAAGTCACAAATTTGTCATATCTGACTGTTGAGATTTGTTGTAATTCATCATAGTTTATCACAGTACGTCTGTATTACACATACCTCATCTCATCAGTAGTGATCAGTTCAGCTAGAGGTATGTCTTAACAGACCAGCCAGTGTGTAGTTTTCTTTGGATTATCAGTGAATTATATTGTCATTGTAGTAACTGCTGAGTACTGGGGGATAATATATATTGAACAATGATAGAACTCATCCCAACAGACATACAGCTTTATTTACCTTGTGTGTAACCAAGTGATAGGTTTCATCCTCATGACATGCCTGTCCTCAAGACGTGAAAGAGAAAGTCCCAATAAGCATGACATTTTACAGCCACACCAAATGTTTCTTCTATGATATATGATTAAGTATTGCCTACATGTCTATCCTGATATTCCTGGTGCTGACCTATAAATCAACGAGAACACATGACTGACATGTGAACCAATAAGAACATATGACTCACTTGTGAACCAGAGATAATAGATGACTGACATGTAAACCAACAGTAACAGATGGCTGAACCAACGATAACAGATGACTGACATGTGAACCAATAAGAACATCTGAGACACTTGTGAACCAACAATAACAGATGACTGGCATGTGAACTAATGATAACATATGACTGACATGTGAACTAATGATAACATATGACAACATGACTGACATGTGAACTTATGATAACATATGACTGACATGTGAACTAATGATAACAGATGACTGACATGTGAACCAATGGTAAAGATGACTGACATGTGAACCAACAAAAACATGTGACTGACATGTGAACTAACAATAACAAATGACTGACATGTGAACTAATGATAAAGATGACTGACATGTGAACCAGTGATAACAGGTGACTGACATGTGAACCAGTGATAACAGATGACTGACATGTGAACCAGTGATAACAGATGACTGACATGTGAACCAGTGATAACAGATGACTGACATGTGAACCAACAATTACAGATGACTGACATGTGAAACAGTGATAACAGATGGCTGACATGTGAAACAAGATAACAGATGACTGACATGTGAAACAATGATAACAGATGACTGACATGTGAAACAAGATAACAGATGACTGACATGTGAAACAAGATAACAGATGACTGACATGTGAAACAATGATAACAGATGACTGACATGTGAAACAATGATAACAGATGACTGACATGTGAAACAATGATAACAGATGACTGACATGTGAAACAAGATAACAGATGACTGACATGTGAAACAATGATAACAGATGACTGACATGTGAAACAAGATAACAGATGACTGACATGTGAAACAATGATAACAGATGACTGACATGGGAAACAATGATAACAGATGACTGACATGTGAAACAATGATAACAGATGACTGACATGTGAAACAATGTTAACATATGACTAACATATTTATCAGACATCAGGGGACTTCTCACTACCTCATATTGTTACGTTACTTTTTATAATATACAGAGACATGAACACACACTAAGACACACACACAGATTGGCACTAACGCACACTAATAACATAATAGCCATAATGGATGTATACTAGATGGATATTGGCAAACAGCATTATTTTCTCAGCATGTAGATTGCAAGAACAGGTTAGATTCATATATCAACAATTGTTTAATTTTGTTTTCTAATTTTTGTGAAAATATATTAGAAGAGTTGTCATACTATTTTTCTACCTTTACTTTTCATTACATAAAAATTGCACTTGCAATCTTTGAGGCTGCCCCATGAAGCTTGCCACAAATGACTAACCCTCAAACAGCTACGTAGTTGTATTGATTGTAAAAGGGTTAAGTGTACCTAGGGATGTCACCAGCATGTGTTGCATGTGTTAGACCTCACAGCTGATCCAGCAGATTGTGGGCTCAAATCGAAAACTTTGATGCATCTTATGGGTTTCACCATTTGAAGTGGCAATTCCAATACCTGCATCACTTTGGGCTTGCCTCCCACATTGAGATGACACCATGTGAACAGAAAAGAGTTTTCAAAGATGTTTCAACTCGTTCACTCAAAACCTCAATCACTTGTCAACAAATACAAGAGGTTCTCTCTGATGAGTTACTGTTATAGTGCTGGTACTGCCATCTCAGCAATGTTAATTAAATATTAGAATGCGTTTTCTTCACTGGTCAGGACATAGCGGTATGTAGGTGTCGTCAGTTTCATCCCGCTAACTGTTAACATGTCAGCGTTGGAACGGCACCTGATGCCAAACAACAACATAACAGTGAGACTCTGTCACCATGCTAATATTCCTGTCTCAACAATCGTCTTGAAGAATGTGCCACAGCTTGATCATGAATTCTGGATGTAGGATTTTCATTTACATGTTTTGAGTGGAAGTGTTTTTATGACTTTTAAACGCTCCCTTATATTTCCATATTTTTGACAGTCAAATATTTTGCTAATTTGATGCTAGTCATTAGACTGTTGAGAAATCTTGATCATTCCTCAATCCATGGGTAGTCTTGTCATGTACAGTGTAACTCCCCAGCTGTAAGAGTTTGTTTTCAGCGTTGCTGTGTCAAGTGCCATGTCCTCAACCATGTGTATATATGAAGACTCAATATGCATGCGTCACAGATAGTGTAAAAAAACAACATCATCTTTGCCTTGCTAATTATAGCTTTTTTCATTTGTACATCAATTGTAACTCAGTGATATATATATATATATGTGTTTATGATAATTTATAAAGTTTTAGCTGACCATATTTCTAAATCATAACTACAGCATATTTATTTCTGCTGTTCCACAGTGAAGACATTCATTCATGTGACTGTAGTTGTCTCCCCTTGATACAGAGGAAACCGCGTCAGAAGTAGATGCACGGATGTACATAGAAAATATCCTTGGGAGTTCAACATGGACCAGACATGCTCTTTGTGCTATAATTGTCTGCAGTGTCATGGCGACATGCAATGTCTTCATATTAAAATAAAATAAAATGTCACCGTCACATAATATAATTATACGAATAACTCAAAAAGATTAATAGCTGACTAAGATTTTTTTCAGTGTTAATTAACCATGTCCTTGTTCAGGGCCAATAGTGGTGAAAGTGTGGCCCACACTGGATGTATTATACATACAACATGTACAAGACTAAGGAAAGACGTACACATTTTCCATACATGTAACTGCATTTGTTGATGTGAATGTCTTGTATGTGTTGTTGCCTTGAATAAACCTAACTCATCTCTGCCCTGGTACTGTTGTGTCTGACATACCACAGGGTCTCCACGGGTGTGTCTGGAATACTGCAGGGTACGGCTGGGACGGGTATATCAGGTACTCATGCCACAGACTGTGCTGTTGTGTCTGGCAAACCACACTGTGCTGTTGTGTCTGACTAACCTGGAGTCTGTGCTGTTGTGTCTGGCAAACCACACTGTGCTGTTGTGTCTGACTAACCTGGAGTCTGTGCTGTTGTGTCTGGCAAACCACACTGTGCTGTTATGTCTGACCAATCAGGGACTGTGCTGTTGTGTCTGACAAACCAGTCTGTGATGTGTCTGGCCAACCAGTGTCTGTGCTGTTGTGTCTGACAAACCACAGGGCCTGTGCTGTTGTGCCTGGCAAACCACGCTGTGCTGTTCTGTCTGACAAACCACAGTCTGTGCTGTTGTGTCTGGAAAACCACAGTGTCTGTGCTGTTGTGTCTGACAAACCACAGTCTGTGCTGTTGTGTCTGACAAACCAGGGACTGTGCTGTTGTGTCTGACAAACCACAGTCTGTGCTGTTGTGTCTGACAAACCAGGGACTGTGCTGTTGTGTCTGACAAACCACAGGGTCTGTGCTGTTGTGTCTGAATAACCCTGAGTCTTTGCTGTTGTGTCTGACCAACCAGTGTCTGTGCTGTTGTGTCTGGTAAACCACAGTGTCTGTGCTGTTGTGTCTGACTAACCCGGAGTCTGTGCTGTTGTGTTTAACAAACCAGGGACTGTGCTGTTGTGTCTTACAATCCACAGCCTGTGCTGTTGTGTCTGGCCATCCAGTGTATGTGCTGTTGTGTCTGGCAAACCATAGGGACTGTGCTGTTGTGTCTGGCAAACCATAGGGTCTGTACTGTTGTGTCTGACAAACCACAGGGTCTGTGCTGTTGTGTCTGGCAAACCACAGGGTCTGTGCTGTTATGTCTGACCAACCAGGGTCTGTGCTGTTGTCTGACCAACCAGGGACTGTGCTGTTGTGTCTGGCAAACCACAGGGTCTGTGCTGTTGTGTCTGGCAAACCAAAAGGTCTGTGCTGTTATGTTTAACAAACCAGGGACTGTGCTGTTATGTCTGACCAACCAGGGACTGTGCTGTTGTGTCTGGCAAAGCACTTGGTCTGTGCTGTTGTGTCTGACTAACCCAGAGTCTGTGCTGTTGTGTTTAACAAACCAGGGACTGTGCTGTTATGTCTGACCAACAAGGGACTGTGCTGTTATGTCTGGCAAACCACAGGGTCTGTGCTGTTGTGTTTAACAAACCAGGGACTGTGCTGTTATGTCTGACCAACCAGGGACTGAGCTGTTGTGTCTGGCAAACCACAGGGTCTGTGCTGTTGTGTCTGACAAACCCGGAGTCTGTGCAGTTGTGTTTGACAAACCACAGGGTCTGCCCTGTTTTTTGGGCACCTTGTCCACTTCCAAATTGAAACAAGTTAACCATGAAATCTGTACCTAAAAGTATTCAGTGCGAAATCAAGAGACAACAAAGAAATGGTATACAATTAAGAATTGTATTATAAAATTAACTTAGTTTACAAATCAATACAAATTACAGTATTCCAGATAACCCGACTCCCAAAGCATCTAAATATGGTAACTTTACGCCACTGCTTACATTAGTTGTTCTACATTCCTGACAACTCACTATTGTCAAAATACAATGCTATGAATTTTAACCGAATCTTAACAGAGAAAATGTAATATAATTGCAACATTGTTTAACACTGCCATATGACAACGAGTGGACCAATCATCTCAGGCGACGAAATTCGTTGTGCAGAGTTGCATCCCTTGGACATGCTGGACACCTTTGATTGTGATTGTGGGTTTGAATCCAGATTATGTATTGCGGTTTGTCAGCCGTGTTTGTGGGTTTCACCAAAGTGGTGCATCACTTCAGGCTTTCCACACTTTCCGGCTGACACTTCATGATATAATTGGAATACTGTTCAAAACGGCATTAAACCAAACTCACTCGCTCCGGGTTACTGCAGGACTGCACTTTTGTGCTTATGAAAATAATAATACTCCATATATTCAAGCATTTATATCTCAGTCCTGACAACTTTGAATGAAATATGTTTTCATATAGTACATGCATGTCTGTAGTGAAGGAACACCCTGGATGTCTGGTTCCTCTATTACCTCTGATTCTTCAGTGGCTGCAGTGGTATGCTGGATATATATTGCAGATTTTCAACATTACCTCACTGAGTGACCGTATGTACTGACGTAGGGAGATAATGAGACATCCACATGGGAATGGCTAAAGTGACATTAACGAACGTAACAAATGGAGGATGCACGTGGTGTGATAGTGTACTGTGTGTTAACAAATGGAGGATACACAGGTGTGATAGTGTACTGTGTGTTAACAAATGGAGGATACGTGGTGTGATAGTGTACTGTGTTAACAAATTGAGGATAAACGTGGTGTGATAGTGTACTGTGTGTTAACAAATTGAGGATACACGTGTTGTGATAGTGTACTGTGTGTTAACAAATGGAGGATACACGGGTGTGATAGTGTACTGTGTTAACAAATGGAGGATACACGTGATGTGATAGTGTACTGTGTGTTAACAAATGGAGGATACACGTGATGTGATAGTGTACTGTGTGTTAACAAATGGAGGATACATGTGCATGGTGTGATAGTGTAATGTGTGATAACAAATGGAGGATACACAGGTGTGATAGTGTACTGTGTGTTAACAAATGGAGGATACACGTGCATGGTGTTATAGTGTACTGTGTGTTAACAAATGGAGGATACACGTGATGTGATAGTGTACTGTGTGTTAACAAATGGAGGATACATGTGCATGGTGTGATAGTGTAATGTGTGATAACAAATGGAGGATACACAGGTGTGATAGTGTACTGTGTGTTAACAAATGGAGGATACACGTGCATGGTGTGATAGTGTACTGTGTGTTAACAAATGGAGGATACACAGGTGTAATAGTGTACTGTGTGTTAACAAATGGAGGATACACGTGATGTGATAGTGTACTGTGTGTTAACAAATGGAGGATACACGTGCATGGTGTGATAGTGTACTGTGTGTTAACAAATGGAGGATACACAGGTGTGTTAGTGTATTTTGTGTTAACGAATGGAGGATACGCGTGATGTGATAGTGTACTGTGTGTTAACAAATGGAGGATACAGAGGTGTGATAGTGTACTGTGTTAACAAATGGAGGATACGCAGGTGTGATAGTGTACTGTGTGTTAACAAATGGTGCATACATGCGGTGTGATAGTGTACTGTGTGATAACAAATGGAGGATACACAGGTGTGATAGTGTACTGTGTGTTAACAAATAGAGGATACACAGGTGTGAAAGTGTACTTTGTGTTAACGAAGGGTGCATACAAGTGGTGTGATAGTGTACTGTGTGTTAACAAATGGAGGATACACGTGGTGTGGTAGTGTACTGTGTATTAACAAATGGAGGATATACGTGATGTGATAGTGTACTGTGTGTTAACAAATGGAGGATACACGGGTGTGATAGTGTACTGTGTGTTAACAAAGGGAGGATACACGTGATGTGATAGTGTACTGTGTGTTAACAAATTGAGGATACACAGGTGTGATAGTGTACTGTGTTAACAAATTGAGGATACACGTGATGTGATAGTGTACTGTGTGTTAACAAATGGAGGATACACGGGTGTGATAATGTACCGTGTGTTAACAAATGGAGGATACACAGGTGTGATAGTGTATTGTGTGTTAACAAATGGAGGATACACAGGTGTGATAGTGTACTGTGTGTTAACAAATGGAGGGTACACAGGTGTGATAGTGTACTGTGTGTTAACAAATGGAGGATACACGTGATGTGATAGTGTACTGTGTGTTAACAAATGGAGGATACACGGGTGTGATAGTGTACTGTGTGTTAACAAATGGAGGATACACGTGCATGGTGTGATAGTGTACTGTGTGTTAACAAATGGAGGATACACGTGCATGGTGTGATAGTGTACTGTGTGTTAACAAATGGAGGATACACGTGCATGGTGTGATAGTGTACTGTGTGTTAACAAATGGAGGATACACGTGCATGGTGTGATAGTGTACTGTGTGTTAACAAATGGAGGATACACGTGCATGGTGTGATAGTGTACTGTGTGTTAACAAAGGGAGGATACACGTGCATGGTGTGATAGTGTACTCGGGGGATACACATAGTGTAATAGTGGACCCCGCGTTTTTTTACCTAACACCCACGAACACTTCGAGCAAATCATACCCGACATTCGTTCTTATTGCTGTCGTTTCTTCTAATTTGTTATAATTTATAACATTTCCGAGGCGTTTGTGTCGCAGCATACATAGATAAGATTGAATAATACAGAGGAAGAATAATGGCGAACTGCCACAACCCGGAAACACCCATGTTTACACTCGCCAACTTTTCCATCCAACTTGAAACCTAGTATTGTCCGTCGAAGAAATGTTTTATGTACTATAAAATAGTCCAGGCAACAAACTGTGTATCTATTATCCTTATATTGATTCGTCTCCTTGCGTAACCTAGACACACATTGATATAGACTGTCACTTTTTAAACGGAAACACACACTTGTTTGCGTATACATATGCGTATGTCCGTGTACGTTCTGCGTACACGTATAAGTTGTCACAAAAGATATAATATCCGATCAATGTCTATGCTTACGGTAACCAATACGTTAACACTCTACGTAAAACATGTAAAACTATTTCCTATTCGATTCTTTTGGGGATTGAAAATAAGGGGCCCCTGTTAAAATGTAATAATATTAATATCATTGACGATAATAATATTCGAACTAGATTTGTAGATAGGGCCAGTTGATCGTTCCAACGAGTTTGAGTTAAGCCGTTCAGACATCATTCTGTCTGCTAACTCTTGTGTGTATGAATCCTTGGAATTAATACTTATATTCCATTCCATATGTTTCACACGTCACTCATAAGTGCGTGTGTGTAAGAGCGTGCGTGCCGAAAGTACGATGTCGAAATAAAGGTTTGAACTTAAACAAATCTTTTAAGAGGATTAAAACAACGACATAAATCCTTCTATGTATTTGTCTAACATCCTGTAGTTTAAATCTCTTGTCTGAGGTAACTTCTTTATTTGTAACACAATAGATAGAGAAGAGTACACGAGCATGTGTGTCATACTGATTTTACGCAACGTGATAGAATTATTGTATTTCCCGAGCGGGAGCAAGGTCTGAGGGTAATACATGAATTCGTACTCGAGTTTCGTAAAATCAGTATGACACGCATGAGAATGGAATAATTTCTTCTTTATCCATTATTACTTAATCCACTTAGCACCCCTTTACAAAATTTGCACCGATCACAACCGCCGTTTTGGAAAACCGCAATTGTAGAATGACGTCAATAATTTTCAGCTATGACGTCGTTTCTAATGTGACATTATCCGACCTTACGTCACAATGCTTTTAATATCTCCATTCGATTTTGATAATTGATTAATATCCCATGAGAGCAGATCACTGGACTGCCTGTCCAGATTCGTTTATTTACAGACCGCTGGGAAGAACGCATGCTGGTACGCATGAGAGGCGTGCGCATCCAAGATGGCGACACTTCCGGTTCCGAGAGGCATCCAAGATGGCGGGGAGGGAGGGGATCTTTTGGGGTTTGTTTTTGGTCAGCATGTTTTAAGTTTTCTTTCGGGAGAGTTGGGTGGCCCTGAAACAAACTGGAAACTGGAAACTGGAAAACAAAGTTTAGCAGCATGCCATGAGCTAGTCACTTTGCTCAGATATGTACATATCTTCTTCCTCCTCCTACTCGGACTGATGACGTCGCCGGCGCTTTGAAGGGGGCTTTCTTGAGGGGCTTCTGTCATGTTTTCTTTTGCCTAGGCGTGGTATGACGTCCGCATGGAAAAGTATGATGTCTTCTTGTAGGCCACGGAAATCGTTATGCATGCCTTCTATGAGATGGGTCAGTTGTGTCGTCATTGACTACGCTGCTTGAGTCTTCATGTGGGGCTCTGGGCAATCTGCAGCGAAATTGCTAACAGCTTGACAGTTGTAGCATGGACCATTTGCTTGACCTTGACTGCTGCCTGTTGTCCTTGGTTTACCTTGACCTATACTGCTGGTCTTCGTCTTCGTACAGTACAGGCAACTGTAACTGTTGGTCTGGCACTTCAGACAGCCGTATCGAGACGACATGGTTGATTTCATTCAGTGCTAGAACGTAGCCTGGGTTAGTGGCTTCGCTCTTTTTATAGGAGAGGAGTGGATCGAAATGCCCCACACCGATTTGGCGCCCAATGTTTTGATTGGTCCATAACTCTGCACGCTGATTGGTCCTCTCCAAACCGACTCGAGCCTTGTGTTTCTTGTCCATAGTCAAATGTATTTTCAATGGGAGAGAAAGCACAACTCGTGTACTGTCTTTTGATTGGTGCATTTTCGATCCTGTTTTTTTCCCGGGTGTGCATTTCGATCCACTAAATAAAGACAGCACAACACATTTTTAAAAAAAAATCAACAAATTTTTCAACTTTTAATTCCCCCGCTAACATGAACCAACAAACAAATGTCACAGGATTAGGGGCGTCTCAGTGATTTTTGTGAAAAGGAGCTTTGTAACTAGGGTAACAGTATGTACACTCATAAAACCAGTGAACAGTAACTTTGTAACTAGGGTACGGGTCTGTGCACTCATTCTAATACAGTGGCATCATTCTTTACTGTGTCATTAAAGTCCAAAGTATCTAAAACTTGATAAAAAGTCCACCCACGCACTCGATAGGTCAGTATGTAGAGACAGTACACTCCACACAATGTACTGTATCCATTTTGTAATGTCTGTGTATTTCATCGTTGTTGAATCTGGCCCATGCAATTCAAAGGCTCTTTAAACAGGGGTAATGAATACAGTCCATAGCTATCCATCATTTCCACTGATCCAGGAGCTGGATGGTGGAACCTTGAAATAAGGCCTTTTTGAGTCACCTCACGGGTCTCAGGCCACCACAGCTGTCCGGTGTTTTGGAACAGATTCATGTAGATTTGTTTCAAATTGGCACTGTTGTTGCTGTAGTCGCTTTTCATTTCTGTGCCATGTATTTCCTGTCCATTGAGTTTTAGCTTCATCATGGTGACATGGTGACATGGTGATGTGTGAAGTTGTATGGATTCTTCTCTTTGCTTCTTCCTACATAGGCATTATTGTCCACCAGTCCCAGTACCACTCGTTTTTGTAATTATCCACCAATGAGCTGATCTTTGTGAAAGTCTCTACCACCTCTTGGGATGTCCTGGGCTGTCACTTGCACACGGGAAAGGGGATACTTGGCAGTCACCCCAACGTTCAGACTGGTCACATGTTTTTCTTGAACAGGATCAATGCTGAGTTGAAGAACATAAAATTCAGCTTTGGTCAGGGCTATTTTGTAGGCACCATCATCAGCACACATGAAGAAGAATTCATCGGGACTTCGAAGCAATTCCAGTTTCATAGGGACACCATTCAACAGATATCGTTCTTGGAGAAACAGGTCACAGTGTAGACGCCCTGTCAGTTCGACTTCTTTGGTGGGCACAATGAGACCACGCCGAGTTCTGACGCCAGTGTTTCTTTCTGGTTTCTTGCTGCATCAGGATTGAATACATCCATTTTACCAGCATCATCGGCATACCATCCAGGACATCGAAGGTGAGATGTTTTGGCTCCTGATTGTGTCCCATTTGCAGCCGCACTTCACGAAACAGGGAATGCGTCAAGTTGTTGACTGTTGATACTGGTTGATGCTCCCAGAGTGGTATCTGTCGAATCTTCTTGAGTCACTTGAATACACACTCTCAGGTAACACTGGCTCAAATTAATGTAAGCATTCACTGGATTGGAAATGTTAAATTGGAGTGGCCCCGCAACAGAGGGTGGCGCCAAGGGACTATAGCAAAACCACTGACCATCTTGCACAGATGTGGTCACAGGGGGTACAGTAAAGAGATCCAACTGGGCCTTTGAACATTCGCAAGCATCTTGGTGCATCATGATGATTGATGTTACCTTTCTCTGCCTTTACTGACGTCTGTTGAGGTTGAAAGTCTGATGAATACTGACCTGCCCCACAAGCCTCCCTGACCTTTAAAACATTTTTCTTTTCCTTTTACGCTTTTTCTGGTTGACTGTTGTTGGAACTTTACATCTTTTAGGTTGTCTAGGCTCACTTTCCAATGCATCCATCAGGGCAGCTTTTCCTCGATGTTTCAGACTCTCTGTCCATTTACGTTTGCCTGCAACCACATCACTCACCAACCCTGGTAGGATCTTTTTACCCATCTTGAGCACAGATTTTCCAGCAGATTTAAGGAAAGGTAAAGCTATCTAATACCACCCAGACCACTGCCACGTTGCAGATACTGTCCTTTGTATACTTTGATGCCATTCCCACGCTGGCTGAACTGTCCTGGATAAAACATGCCATTCCTCTGCTGTTGTTGTTGTCCCAACATGTTTCTGTGTTCGCGGCGTCTGAAGTGAAGTGTCACGATCGCTTTCCCCATTTGAAATGGCACTGTGTTCCCTGTGTCGTCCATGATATAGAGTTTAATACCGTCAAAGGAAACATGAAGCAGTCCGAGGTAGCAAATGTGCTGAGGACTTTTAATCACCACACAATCTTGCATCAACTTCTTTGACACAGGCACGAGTATCAGCAATGGGGCCATCGTATTGCCCACAATTTGATCTTCGACCAGATTTGTGTAAATATACGCTGTATCAAATCCTGACAGGCGATGAGCTTTTGCATGACCTGTGATTTCTTTAAATCCACCTGCCATGGGATTAGACCCCACTTACCACTGGGACAATACACTCAAGGAACAGGAGTATCTGAGTAGCTTTCATATCCATCATCACTGACGGGTGGTAGTTGAACAAATCCGAGCATTCTCAAGAGTGGACTTGGAATGATCACTTCCGTGGAATAGAGTGGTCCACCAGTATTTCCTATGATAGGATGATTGGTTTCTACTTCTCCAGGGACTTGGAATCGCACCTTTCCCTCTTTAAGCATGTCAAATCGAAGACTATCTTGGGGATAGTTGACAACAATGACAAATCGTTTGCCATCACTTTGGACTTTGTCTGAGGTCTGTTCTTTCGAGACACAAGTAATATGCTGATGAATCAAACAGTTGAGGGTTTTCATCAAATCTTCAGATGAATATTTCTCGATAGGAATCTTCCAGCTTTCATAATTTATGACACCATACTGTGGGTGTGGTATAGTGTTTGACAGGCTTTCTCACACAAGGGTGTTTTTTCAGTTTGAAGTTGAGAGCAAATCTGTCAAAGGGTGGGGCGACGTTGTACCATGTCATTGGAAAGCGAATTTCACTGACTCCCACCTCCCATTTGGGGAGATATCCTTTCTCAAAAGTGCCTTTGGTTTTGTTCAGACGTACACGAGTGCCTGGCAGTAAAAGAGAGGGGGATCTTCTCTTGTGGGACGATGACAGTCTTTGCGTTACTTTCTTTTTGCGCTGCTGTTGTTGTTGTTGTTGTTCCTCCATTTAGTCTAACACCGGAATTTCTGACTGGGGATCTCCTAGGAGGACGTCTTCAGGTCGCTGACCAGTGGTCCGTTGCACACTATGCTTGTACTACTTGATCACCAACTGGGGTAAGACTTTCAAATAGTGTCTGGTCCCATGCTGAGTAAAGTATCGCCACATTTTATTTTTCAGAGTCCACCACTGTTGCTTTAGTTTCAGGATTTTGACTGGTGTAGAAATGAATGCTGTGCTTTGTCATGAGATCCCCGAAAGGTCTGTTGACAAATTCTCTGCCTTTGTCTGTTTGCAATGGAGCAGTTAATCGACCTTTGATGTGTTGCATCAGCAAGGTTTGAAAACCTTCAGTCAAAGCAGAACTGCTCTTGGCCTTCAGTGGTTGCACCCATGCCATCTTTGAAAACACATCAATCACACACAGCAGGTATTTGAACCCTTTGTTGTCATCTTGAAAGGCTTTCCACAAAGGTCGCCGGCTGCCAAAACTTGCTGGATGTTCAGGATTAAAGTATGTTTTTTTTCCAATGATGCAGTCCAAAGGGAAATATGAAGTCCATTGTTTTGTTTCCCTGTAGCAGAGGGAATGCGTCAGGTCTTGGTCTGTCGCTTCATTTCTCTCAGACTGATGCCACTCGGTACAATGATGGCCTATTATAGAGAGGGAGAGATTTCTTTTATGTGGTGTTAATAGGGTATCCATGAACTTCGCCTGAATCTGTCCGTTTGGTATCAGAGGGAGGTGTTGTCATCAACAATGGTTTTGGCATCTCATCTTCTTCTTCCGCTTGTGGATCCATCTGCCGCTGCCTCCTTCTACTTTTTGTGACTTTGCGGGGAGAACTTGGGGATGGGGAGGGAGAACTTGATGTTTTGTGTTCTTGGTGATTGGTGTTGTTTTGCTTCTGTATCCATTGCCATCGTCGAGGGTTTCCAATCATTTCATGGGGAACGTTACTGTTGGTCAATTTTGACTCTAAATGTTCCAACCTGCAGGGCCCTCTTTGGTTTTCCATCATGTGTGTGCTAGGGACAGGTTTTCCTTTGACTGTCAGTATTCCCTCTGGAGTCCAACTCAAGTTGGGATTGTTTTGAAGCCCTGTCATCAAATTCATGGCTTTACTTTTCATGGTTTTAGAACACTCATGGCCACTTCGTCTTTCACTTGTTGATAAGGGTTTGAATCCAGGTCTGGTATGGCAGGTATACCTGTGGTGTCCATAGTTGATGGTGTCACTTTGGGTTGTTGTTGTTGTTGTTTGGTGTTGTTGTTGTTGTGCTGTTTACGCTGCAATTCTAGCATTTGTTGCAACAGTTGGTTGTATTCTTGTTCCTGCGTGTAAAAAGGCTGTTGTGTACTCGATGTTCTTGCAAAGTGGTTGGTTTCAAGGCCAAGAACAGGTAAGTGTAAGGTTCTTTGATGGCTTTACAGGCTTCACGCAGAAAAAGAACTTTGCCTGGAAACACCTGGCGAGCCAGACTGTCAATTTGTGTATCTCTCAGATTTTTAAATAGGACCATGTAGTGGGCATTCAGACTAATGGTGGGGCGGTGGGATAGCCTAGTGGTTAAAGCGTTCGCTTGTCACGCCCAAGACCCAGGTTCGAATCCTGACATGGGTACAATGTGTAAAGACCATTTCTGGTGTCCCCCGCCGTGATATTGCTGGAATATTGCTAAAAGTGGCGTAAAACCAAACTCACTCGCTCTGACTAATGGTGCGATGTTATGGTGATTGGACAAGTTCTGAGTGAGATACAACACGGATGTGTTTCGGAGATGACTTTTCTTGGTGAACCATCACAACACTTGAGTTTCTTCTTCTTTTGCATTGTAACCCAGCAAATCATCAATGACTAGCCAATGAGGGACCCCTTTTTCTGGCAATTCACTATTAACTTCTTTCATACTATGCACAAACTCAAGAGTGACAACTTAGCGGTCTGCCATCTCTTCCAACTCATGATGGAGCGGTTGCCATTCACTGTACACTAACACAATGCGATGTCGTGGTGTATCCAACACCTCAGGGCGATGCATGTACTCCATATATGATTCAAAAGGAACTTTTTCCTGACCCTGATGGCCCTGCAATTAACATAGTAAAAGGGTGGCTTAGGGTTAGAGGTGAGGTCATGACCTCTTCATCACCTGACATCATGTGTTCTTGGTGACTCAACACAAGGCAACTGATACTTTCAAGTATCTTTTTTATCCTATTTTTTACATTTCTGTGCTCTTCCTAGTTGAACAAAGTCAAAGTTTATTTTTATTTGGTTATTTGTTTTGTTTTTTAAACCAGCAAAATTAAAATTTTGTCAAATTAAAGAAGTGTTTTGAAAAGAAAGAACTCTCAAACTTGTTCAACTATCACGAGCACACAAATGACAGACAGAGTTTACATCTCAACTCAGCCTCTACCCTCGGTTTGGCACCCTGTTGGAGTTGAGATAAGTCAAGAGACAAAGAGTCAGTTCAATTAATCACTGTTTAATAAAAAAGCACACATCAACACATCACATCACTTGACCACTGTGACAGCTTAGGTATTTCAACATGATATAGGCACTACATTTACGTTGTATTGAAGTGAGTTGATCTTCTAAAAAAGGATTGTCGTTGCCATGAACCACTGCCATCATCTGGTGATGGTGGCACAACATCCAAGCAGGGTGGGTGTGTCCACATCCATGGGAGGTAGTGCTGCCATCATCATCGTCGTCACTGATCATAATCATAGGTGGGTTAGGTGAATATGTTGGTTTCCAAGGGGTTTGTTCCCACCATAGACCGGTCTCCATTTTGACTGACTGTGTTGACCTGACATTGGGGGAAGGAAGGGTGTCCATGGGTGTACTGTCAATCATACAGTTAAAGAACCCCTAAGTTCACCAATGATAATAATGCATGCATTCGTTATACTAATGGGACTCCATTTCACTATACCGATACCTAGGTATACTTGATACAAATGTCTGTGGCCTACAAGAAGACATCATACATCTCCATGCGGACGCCATACCACGCATAGGCAAAAGAAAACATGACAGAAGCCCCTCAAGAAAGCCCCCTTCAAAGTGCCGGTGACGTCATCAGTCCGAGGAGGAGGAGGAGGAGGAGGAGGAGGAAGAAGATATGTACATATCTGAGCAAAGTGACTAGCTCATGGCATGCTGCTAAACTTTGTTTTCCAGTTTGTTTCAGGGCCACCCAACTATCCCGAAAGAAAACTTAAAACATGCTGACCAAAAACAAACCCCAAAAGAACCCCACCCTCCTGCTATCTTTAATGAAACGGAAGTGTCGCCATCTTGGATGTGCAAGCCTCCTGGAACCGGAAGTGCCGCCATCTTGTATGCGCACGCATTACCCAGCACGCCCACTTCGTGCATACGCAGAACCACTTCCGTATAGTAGGGTAACGCCCTATTCTACTAACCACAAACAAACATATATTTATGTTGCGTTTAGGCGTGATCCAATTAATCCCAATAATGTATTTTTATAACCTGACCTTATAAAAACGCTCATCTGTAATATAAAAACAATAACTACACAGCAAGCTAAAATGGTTATCAAAACAGATCTATATACTAGTTCTCCATGTCTAAATATTTTCCTCAACAAAGTTACGATTGAATAAATGTTTATGAATAGATTAAATAGCCTCCACCTTCCCCTGTTTGTCAAGAATAATCGTATTGATTATCATGAAAATATGTACCATTTCCTCATGCAATTGCTGTTAATTTTGCTTAAAGGATACGTCTTACATAACTGACACGGCTGGGAGTATGCAGGAATCAAATTGGCAGCTCAAATATCCCTCGTGTCGTTTGACATCTGTTGAGAATGGGAGACAAATTTATTAAACTGTTTGCCATACGACTGCTGCTACAACTGCAGAACATAACAGGTCTTCTGCTGAACTGCAGTCATAGTCAGCGGAGCAGTTTTCAAGAAGTGAAACAGAATGCGTCAGTAAGAAGAGTCCATTACGTCTGTAAGTTGAAGATATGTTGACACACAGAGCTATATGGTACATATGCTATGCACACGCTTTAATACTGAAACGTCACACAAACAATTAAGACATATTGTTGTAGGGTGAAGACATGGGAGTCATTTGGTGATATGCGTTCTATATATCTTATTGGCGTTTCATGGGTACTGGTATCCCATCAACATGACATGACTAAACTCCAGGTGTTATCCATTTTACGAGCGCTTCTGGTACGTTCGTTTTCGCACTTTCACGTTTAACAGTGAGATGGTGGTATCATAACGGAATAATTAGTACTAGAACTGTGTCAGGGAAAACAACCAAAAAACAAATCAATAATATATCATATGGACTTCCTCAGTTGTGTAAGAATGTGACCGAATGTTTTCTGTGTACCTAATAGTAGGTATTGATAATTGTATTTAGCACTATTGAGTATGTGTCGTTTCTGGCCATATGGTATATAGTAAGTGAATTGTGTTTTTAGCATTCCGTTATATCATGGCGTATCAGCTTAATGGGGGTGTGGTCGGAGGCTTAGTTGGGGGGCCCATATGTGATGCGGGTACAAGACGTTTAACATGTTCATACCCATGATGACGAGTATGGTGCTGACACACCAAGAATCATATTCAGGGCGAATCGAACTCACGATCATAGGATTCTAGCACGAATTGGGGACACAAACTCTTCACAACGAAATGCAACACCTCCCGATAAGATGTTCGGGGCAACTGATTTCATGTCGGATTGTATAGGAGGTGTCTTGTGTTCTCCGCTTCTGAAGCACAATACTCACACGCACATGCGCTCTTCTCATTAACAAAACGCCCCGTCGTGATACATCGGATATTTTAAATGTTAAAGGGAAACGAGGCTCGGGACGACCTGGTAAAGTTGAATAAAGCCATTCAAAGTCCAACTTGTTTGTCTACAAACTCAAAGGTTTCTATATAAATCAATCTAGCAGTTGACGGTTATCCTAACGATATACATATGGTGTCTCGGCGTGACACACGCCGTTACCTCCGTACAGAGATTTGGGTTAGAATTGGTCTTCAGCAACCCAAGCTTTTCGTACCAGGCGACTAACGGGATCGGGCCTGCTATCTTGGTTGATGCCTGTCATTGTATCCCAATTACGTAGATCTATGTTCTGATCATGATATCAGTCACTGGATTGTCTGGCCTAGGTGCGATTATTTACAAAGATGGTCATATAGCTGGAATAATTCTGAATATTAAACAACAGACAAACAAACAAACAACATACACAAGAAACTAATTACAACGTCTAAACAAGGCCCGAAAATAGGCACCAGATCATGATACTCGGGTCCCTTTAACGAATATGTATCTTAAAGTATGACTAAGAGGCTCCGAGTTTGATTCAAATCATTAATAACCCTTGTTTATGTCAGTTATCTCTCGTCTTATGACGTGTATCCGCCTAGAGGATAATCTTTGTCCCTCTGACAAAGAGAAAGTGTTTCAGCTTCACGCAGGATACTAATTACAAAATACTTATTATTCTAGCCACGCTTATGGCTTTTGAATTACAGACATATTCCGTATTCTTCGACCAGGTTACCATGGAAACTCCTTCTGCAAGAAACTTTTTGTCTGCAAATTGACGTTTTCAGCGGTTTCTCATATTCAGTTCGCATGCAAATATGTTTCTGAAGATCTTGATGGGAGCTGACAATAAGTATTACGATAACAGATTATTGTAAACAGATTATTGTAAACAGATTAACACTGAATTACAAGTAAAGTGGGCGTGAAGACGCAAGAGTCATGTCCTCAGTCTTGTCAAGGCCTGGCTTTCTTACTTACGAGCAGCAAACAGAGACTGGAGTAGACATGGGTGGAGGGAACAACGAAACAAACTTTACAAAATATATATAATTCAGTTACGGTGCCAACTTTGGCAGTACAATAGGTGTGTTATGTATTGCGCCGACATTGGTATAGACATGCATCAAAATAAATATTTACACCTAGGAAATGTTGGTGGAATTTTAAGTAACGAAGGTCGAATTTCACTTTTGGAAATGTCAAAAATTTCTTTCCCACATTGAAAAATAAACTGAGGCGAAAAAGAAACTACATCTCTCACTCAAATGTATCAAGTGTTTGATTTTCAGTTGGAAATACCCTAACTTATCGATATTATATCGAAATGTGAACTGCACTGGCGCTTCGTCAGCACTCAAAGAATATTTCTTCATGGTTTTATTTTTAAAATTATGATTTGATTTATAACTTTATAAAATTAAAAGAAAAATCGCATAATATACAACTGCTGATGAGTGTCTTAGACATCATATCTTTGAAAATCAATAAATTTGCATTTTTCGGCAAAAGCAAGTGACGTCACATCAAACATTATGGCATTATGGCGTCTGATATCCGTACAACGATCCAATCAGATAGATAGATTCCTATATGATGATATTGTTCCTGGGATGATTGGGCGATGACATGTATCCGGTGGTGGCTTGGATTATTGCTGTTCCACAAATGTCATTGTAAAAACATTTCTATTTCACGGCGGACTGTGAAAATGGAGTGATCAACGATCCAAGTCATCAGCGAAGTCGCAGAGACTGATCACTTGATCCTCATTTTAGTCTGCGCCTTCGACAAACTTTTGATCCCGGAATTGAGTTTTATTTCGAAATTTCACCGCAGTATTTAGAATAGTTAATTAAAATCATATATAGTTACCATAATCTAACGACATGGTTAAGACTGATATCTTGACAGACACGACGGAGAAAGGTGAAGGTACTACTAAATACTCAGACACGAGGTGCTAATAGTTGACGTCATTGTTCAATGACGTTTTCAAACAACAGAGGCCATGACATTGATCTAACATATAAATTTCAACGCCAAGGTGCCATGTTATATTTGAATGACTGATGATATGATGTAACAAAAATATAGAGCTTCATTATGAATATAAGAAATAAAGGCCAGGGATTCGATTACCTTTTTAACATACGAAGGGATTCATCAGAAGGACGATAATCGGTTCACATTGAGCTATCACCATCCCCAACACACGCGCTTTGATAATAAAATTAAAGTGTAGTTGAAATAAGCATCTTTAGAATTCCTTATTTATATTTTATTTCAGTTCCTACCGAAGTCCGGTGCAGAACATTAAGCGTTTACTAGCTGTCAGGGAAACAGTATGTGTCACACCGCGAGCTATCGCTGAGCGAACTTCCTGTGGTTGATATCTCAGTCAACTGGTAGAAAGGCGATGTAGATCCCGATGATGACTTAAGACTGGATTTTAATATACGACAATGCAAATAAACGTCGGTGACTTCGTGAAGGAGTCATGGGAGGATTACAAGTCACCCACGACATCCACCTTCACGTCGAAAATGGGTCACTGTCGACATACGGTTTCAACACTGGAAGAGGTAAGCTAATGATGGTGTCACATCTGAACCCGGGCACGGATATCCAAATTTTATGAATCTTTTATGTGAGGTTCATTTTTGCGGATTATTTGCGTGATGTCATAAAATTTGTAGGGCTGTATCAAACGGTTTTGGTTTTATGTTTTGTTTTCGGACCTGTGGCGTTTCCGATTCATCTTCATATTTTGCACTGCGAAGAGACACATGAGTTATCTCCCTTAGGGAATATGATCTAGAAGTACACTGATGCATCCCATTGTTTAGATGCTCATTTACATTAGTTTATTTTCAAGAGGCCTATAACTGAATGACTTATATATGTGACTCCTTGTTTAATGTCATGTAACATTTTATTGCCATTCAGTGCTTGACAATTATTCTTATTAGAGTAAAACCATTATCTGATATGTCCCTCCCTATTCACTGTCAACAGAGTAAAAATATTTTTCTTCCGAGGAGCCATCACAGGAAATTAAATATCAGTAATGAGACGTTTGTAAATAAACGTGATAAGTGTAATGTTAAATATTTTCTTGTCGATTCAATGAAACTATCACACAGTTGTCAAACTGCATCCTAAATGACATCAGTTGTGAACTCTTTTGTGCCACGGTCTGGTGCCCATTTTCAGTTGAGGTCTAGACATTGTGATTAGCATTTTGTCCGTAATCATGGTAATTGAGGCATTGTCGTAACATAACTAGTATTAACCACTGGTAGTGCAATCATTAACCTTGGTGACTAAGTGATTGATGTACATCATTAAATGTGAGAGTAGAGAATCAAGGCAGTGTTTGGATGACTTGAAAAGTGAAATCAAACTTGCCAGGACTGCTAATAATGGGCAGAGACCGATTTCTTAACTTGGACAATGACAGTTGCCCAACAACAAAATACTGACTTTACAAGCTATGGCATATTGGTACATACTCAAATGGATTTATTATTTTTTCCATATTGGTACATACTCAAATGGATTTATTATTTTTTCCATATTGTCATAAAAGGTTGTTTGGAAATATATGACAAGCATTACAGCTTAATTACAAGGAGAATATGAAGCACTTGCAACCTCTGTTGGATCTATCTGACCTAAATTCTTATGTTCGAGTGTTGAAAGAAGTGAGTCATATTTCATTTTAAACATGGCGTGCTGAAGCACCACTTGATAGAGTAACATATAGTTTTCAGAAATTCTGTTGAGTGTTGACTCCTTGATAAAAGGAAAAATATCATCAACAAACCTTGGATATTTGTAACTATTATCAACTCATCTTGATATACATATTTGATTTTGTAAGACACTGGGATGAGATTCTATATGCATGTGTATCCTGTTCATGTGACAATGTTCAAATGAAACTGTTGTATATGATCACACCACCAGTTGAGAATATGAACTACAACCAAGAACATGATAGGCGTCGTAACACCCAAGTGTTAGGCCTATCGTGTTTCAGTGTACACTCATAGCTTGACTTCCAGCCCAGGCCATGTATCATCACTGGGAGGCTTGTATATTACAGCAGGTGGCCATTAAGTATCTGTTGATACCGCCTATCAAGGAATATATCTCAGCTAGGTGATAATGACTTGATAATTCAATTGAAATATGATAAACTTATTTGCAATAGGCATTTATTGGTCATAAAGATTTATGGCTTGTGAGTTAAACTTTGTGTTCTAAAACGCTGGATACAAAAATATTTTTAAGTCAGGTGAAGTAAAGACGTTAATTTATATATCCATAGATTATTATTTTGTAAATTTGTATTAATGAAATCTTTAATCTTACAATGGTTGCATGAATCTTTTTGTTTTGTATGTGTTTGTTTGTTAGTTTGTTAGTTGTTTAATACTGCTCTCAGCAATATTCCAGCAATATGACTGTTTTCTGTAAGTCTGGACCAGACAATTCAGTAATTGTCATCATGAGCATGGATCTACGCAATTGGGATACAATGACATGCATCAACCAAGTCAGTGAGCCTGACCACCTGATCCCCATAGTTGCCTTTTACCACAAGCTTAGTCGCCTTTTACGGCAAGCATGGTTTGCTGAAGACCTGTTCTACCTAGGATCTTCATAGGTCGTTATTTATGTGAAAATGGGGCGTATTAGAATCAAGGATGAACACATTTGAGGGCACTTGTCCAAGTATCAGTGTGAAATAAAGAAATCTACCGGCAATTTGTCCTTAGGGCCATGTCAGTAAAGGTCTGTGCACCCCCACTTTGTTTCTCACATTATTTGGGGATTCATGACCAATGTTTCAAATGTAAAATTGAATAATTTAGCAAGTATTTGGTAGGCACTACATCTAATGTCCAAGTACACTTGCTCCCCCCTTCATATTCACTTTACTATGTGTTCATTCTCTTGCACATAGCTATATATATCATACGATATAAGATATATAAGAAAGTTAAACCAAGTTTCAATGGTTTAATTTTTTATGTGAATAAAGAAAATCTGGTTTAATTGCTTGGTCATTTATTGTGTCAGGGGAGACTCGGGTTATTTCAATATAATACCATTTATAACATTTATAACATTTATAACATTTATAACATTTATCGCTTGTATATGCTGCTAAGGAAGTGCACTTTACCAAAAAATATGTCCATGATTAGTATGATTAAGGCATGTCTGAAATTACAGATAGACTTTGGTCGCAATACCTTGTGGAACAAAGGTAACAGGCATCTGCATTTCAGTATGATCCTGTATAAAAACTTGATCAGTGACTGTGTGTCTACTAACAAACCTGACAAATGTCTGACTACACGTTTAGTATGAGCAACTTCCTACATAAAGTCACAGTTTCCTCTGTGAGAGACTGAGTATACGGCCAGCAGTGACACACTTAGCTCTGCATGTGTCCAGCCACGATTAGTCAGTGTATTAGCAGTCAATTTCTCAGCTATGTAAATAATGTGACTGGTATAATTGCTGTGACCTTACACTCATGGGGAAGTAGGGACAGAGAGCCTCTGACAGTATGTGCATGGAGTTAACAAGGTCAGATGTGGCCTAGTGAGATGTCATTACAGGTCTTCACAAGGGACAATTTCCTATTCTTCTTTATTTAAGGAGTGAAAGGTCAATCAGCTGTCTACATCGTAGCATTTCAAGGAAATATATTTTTGTGAAATGTCGTGTACATGTTGTTGCACATGGTGTTAATAGGTACTTGTGACTTCCCATTTCCTTTGAGGGGTGGAGCGGTAGCCTAGGTATTAAAGAAATCGCTCATCACACCAAAAGCCCAGGTTCCATTCACCACGTGGGTACGATGTGTGAAGCCTATTACAGGTGTCCCCCGTCATGATATTGCTGAAATATTGCTAAAAAAAAGTGGCAATAAGCCATACTCACTCACTCACTCACTCAATCTGATGACTCTTGTCCAAAAGGGCCATGCGCATCATTGGTATGTTTGTTTGTTTGTTTGTTTGTTGTTTTACGCTGCACTTCAGCTTTATGACAGACAGTCCAGTGATTGACATCATGAACATAGATCCATGCAATTAGGATTTGATGACATGCATCAACCAAGTAGAGTGAGTCTGACCACCTGATCCTGTTAATCGCCTCTTATGACAAGCATAATTGTCTTTTACGGCAAGCATGGGCTGCTGAAAACCCATTCTACCCCGGATCTTCACAATTCTCATTGGTATGAGTTAATGTGTAGTCAGCAAGTTTTCGTTGTTTCTGAACTTGAAGAAGAAGAAGAAGAAAAAGAAGAAGATTTATTGTACATAAACAACCACAGGGGGCAGGGTACAAAACATGAACATGACTAATTATACATTTACATACACAATAGAATACAAATATTGCTATGATTATATTGTTAGGAAGTGTTCCTCATCTTTTATTTCATCAATATCACAGAAAGTACATAGTCTTTCTTACCTTGGAGTGTTAAAGTATCTTCCTCTCTCAATTTGAAGGTCGTTAGCACTGAGTCTTAGCCTTGTTATTGCTTTGCGGTGTTCTAATGCAGTGGTTACTTTCAGATATGATTTTATTCCGAATTTGTCTCCTATTTTCCCAAGGTGTCTGAACGTATGTGGTTTAGTGGGTGTGTCTTGGTCAGTTTCATTGAGGTATATGGAATCGGGACGTGTAGATACCCATTGTTAAAAGCTGTCTAATGAAGATGGAGTGGTCACATTGTTTGACCCGACCTTCCCATGGCCTCATGGATGGTTGTTCCTGCTATCAACCATTGGTTTGATTTTCCAGATTTCTTATTAATATACCCTGTGAGGATTCTGGATTAGAATATGTCCCCAGTTACTTATGCTGGTCGTAAGAGGCGACCAAATGGAACGGGCGATTAGGCTCGGTGACTTGGTTGTTTGTGTGTCATCGTACCCCAACTATGTGGTTTGTTGCTCATTATATCAATCACTGGATTGTCTGGTTCAAACTTGATTATTTGCAGGTTGCTGTCACATAACTGGAATAAAGCTGAATAAAATAACAAAAAACAAACAAAAACGTATCTTTTGGCAGCAGTGATATGCAGATGATATTGCAGACTGAAGTAAAATCTTAATCATACAGTGTTTCAACATCTTGAAAGAATATTTATTAATGATAAACACTTATAACTCATGATAAGGGGATTTCTTTTCCTGAGGCTGCTAATACTTGTAGCATTTATTATTGAATGGATTTGTGTTTACTCGTTGATTCAAAACATAAACATTTGAACGTACTTAAAGATTGGCTCGACTTGGGTAAAATGCAGCCTTACCAGTGATGAATCAGGTTAGTCAAACAAACTTGGCTAACAGGGCCAACTGTTGATTTATGATCTAGTTTGACAACAAATTGCCATCCCGGTTGAGTGGTACTGAAGTCAGTCATATCACCATGATCACAGATACGTTGGTCTGCAATTGATCAACTCTTTGACTAGAGAAACCACTGCTTGGTAGCATGAGCAACCATCCATGTCATTAGGGTACAGTTATTTACAAGCCATCATCACTCTACTCGCACATCGCTGGACGCACCACATATTTGTTTCTAAACCAACTCTCAGTTTCACATCGAGCTATAATTACCATGATTACCATAGTGAGTCTTGATTGACTAAGAACCAAATCACTCACTCTTTCAGTCTCACTTAGTCTGTAATACACACAAATATGAAAGAAATGTATCCAATACAACCCATAAGTCTCTGGGCTCTTTTTTAATAAATATTAATAATTTGACTACTATTTTCTCTGTAAAATATTTTCATGTCAGAAACTAGATGTTAGTCTAAGAGTCACTCTGACATGATAGCAGTGGCTGAATGATTACTTGATGTAAAACAATACTGCCTTTGAAGACTGCTTTGATGACTAACCACTTTGTCTACAATAATGCCCTGTGACTGAGGGATTTAAGGTATTCCAGAACTTTCACAGTAATGGATCCTAAGAGAGGATATTGTACACCATACTGGGTACAGTCTATCCACCAGTGGATAACTTTGTCAATCCTGCCAGCTCTTGGGTTATCTGAATGTATCAAATTTCAAGCTTCCATAAGTTCCTGGGTTGCATCTTTTTTTGATTGAAGTTAATGTGTAGAACAAAAAATTCAAAAGTAATTGTTTGTTGATTTTTTATTACAAAACTTGTTTTTTTTACAGACAGCTGATCTACCAAAATGATACTGACAATAATTATATTTATGAGTAAAATTTGGCTTAAGAATGGATATATTATGGTGTTCAGTATTTGAAATTTAGCATGAAACTCCAGGGATGTTAAACCCTTTTGTTAAAGGTTGAAGTATTCAGATTCAAATACTATAGCAGCAAGTTGCCAACTAACCTCAAGAACCCAAGGACCCCTTTAATTTTGAACACTGTGATATAGAGGTTGTGAGGTTTGATGTGGAAGGTGAGATAGTCCATGCAGGGACCTTCCTGATTGACAGATAAAGCATTTCTCATTTCATAAACAGGACTCGGTTTCAGGAAGTATGGGCAAGAGGAGCAATTGAGATGTCTGAACATGGGCTGGTGTTGTTTTAGCTGCGACTGGGGAATATTGGATGCCAGTTAGGGAAGGGATTTAAGGTTGGAGGTGAGGGGGAGGGGTTCCCATGTGGTAGCCAGAATGCTTTCAATGAGGGGCCTTGTCAAAACATTGATGAAGCTGAAAAAAATGTGTTACTTTAATCTATGGGGTGGAGAGCTCAAAGTCCATTCAGATAATTTATTTTTCATTGATTATTAATATTACCTACATATTCTTTAAAAATCATATATGACAATGAGTGTGGTCAGTTTCTAATTAAAATATGTTAAAGTGAAAAAAGCTGAACAACTTCTTTAATCTTACAATGGTGTGTTTATACTAAATAAGCCTTGTAATTGTAGTGCATATTTGAACACACACACACACACACACACACACACACACACACACACACACACACACCCCCACCCCCACACCCACACACACCCCACACACACACACACACCCCACACACACCCCACACACACGTGTCAGCATGTATACCTTAATATCGCCATCTACAAAGCGACCTCCCTGTAAAACCCTTCCAAATCAATGCTATTTTATATTCTGAAACTATAATATTATCAGGAATAATATATTAAAAATATCATGTTATTTTAGTTGTAGCTTTACTATATATGTTTGAAAATAAATTGATAAACATATGCATGGCAGTTTGGTTCAGCTGATTGCTATTGCCAGATAATTTTGTCATATGCAACAATTTGAACAATCACTGTTGATGCTCCCACGCTCGCGATCGCATTAACTTAATCATGTTTATGTTGACATATAAAAGTCACTAAAACTACAACAAATGAAATTTTAAATGAGTCAAAGTATTGCATTTATTTTCTATATTTATTTTCTGTCCACTAAAGTTTGTTTCAAGGCGTCAATAGCGGTAATCTGACCATGGTTGCTGTCAAGGTTGAGTTGTGCTCACGGTAATGTCTTTATGTTGGGGGGAAAAAAACATCAAAACTCTTCTACCCTGTGTATAGGGTGAAACCCCCTTAATTCTTGGTACAAAAACCTCACCTAAGACACTTTTATATAATTTATATTCTATAAATTGTTTGATAGGCATTACTTAGAAGTTGACCAATGACAAACTTCTTTAACACTGTGAAGTCGATGTTACGGTGTGGATCCTTATATCATTGTCAAGCAAGATATAAGGATCTATACCGAAACATCGCCTTTACAGTATTAAAGAAGTTGTTATCCATAAATTGTGTCTACATTGTTATATCCACAACAGCTGAGACTAACATGTCAACTATGGATAAATCATATCTACCACAGCTGAGACAAACATGTCAAGGGATGGATACAAGCGATATACAACATCTGACACTGTCATTGGTGGATATATGCTGTATACAACAGCTGAGACAAACATGTCAAGGGATGGATACAAGCGATATACAACATCTGACACTGTCATTGGTTGATATATGCTGTATACAACAGCTGAGACAAACATGTCAAGGGATGGATACAAGCGATATACAACATCTGACACTGTCATTGGTTGATATATGCTGTATACAACAGCTGAGACAAACATGTCAAGGGATGGATACAAGCGATATACAACATCTGACACTGTCATTGGTTGATATATGCTGTATATAACAGCTGAGACAAACATGTCAAGGGATGGATACAAGCGATATACAACATCTGACACTGTCATTGGTGGATATAGGCTATTTACAACAGATGAGACTCATGGATGGATATAGGCTATTTACAACAGATGAGACTGTCATGGATGGATATAGGCTATTTACAACAGATGAGACTGTCATGGATGGATATAGGCTATTTACAACAGATGATATTCATGGATGGATATAGGCTATTTATGAGAGCTGAGACTGTCAACAGGTCAAGGGTTGGTAATCACTCGCATGTTTGTACACATCACATGTACATCAATGGACATAATCAGAGCAAATCTTGGATTTAGCTCCCCAATCAGTCGATCCTGGAACAACTAAGGGAAGAAACTCTTTATGACACATAGCAGTGACTTGTTATGTATGTAAAAAACTAATGACATTTTTATGCACTCAAATTGTTGCATCGCAAGGAAAAATAAAAGTAGTGTACCCATCCCAAAGGGGTGAAATATGAGACTGCCTACAGCCTAACATACTTGAAAAATACTCTGATTAACTGGATCTTAGATTTTTCCTTTGAGCCGAATAATGTTTACTGTGGCTCTTGAAATAGAACATCCGTGGGAGACTTGACCTACATTTTACTGGCTTTAATCTAGGATAACTCATGTTTCAACTTCATCTTCAGAAAAGACTTTTTTTTGTGTTGTTTATTCATCAAAGTCTGATAAAAAGTAAAATGATTTTCTTAACCAACTACCGGTACCCTATATTTTCAATCCCTTTTTGTCTTCAAAAGACGATTCTCTGGTCCACCATAACATTGATAATGAATTAGAGAAGTATACATGGGGACTGTGCTGTGTAATAGGTTCCCTATCTGATATGAATCATCCTTGACAATATGGAGACTGATCATTCAGGGATTCTATCATGTCTTCTTGTGGCTGCGTTGCTGGAGAGAGTTGTGTGGCAGATCCAATTATTGCTTGACAGTTGACACAATATGTTGAAACAGTTGCACACTGAGTTGCCACCAAGTCTTGTGTTCTGGGTCTTGGTGATACTGAACAAGGGCTACATTAATAACAAGACAAGATTCAATTTCCAACTGACTAACTGTAGACAAGCAGACACTGGTTCCACCTTGCCCTTATGTCTGAAGGATTGCCAGGAACTGATTTCCTCGTGAATTACATGCTAATGGCAAATGTATGTCCAGGGGGTTGTGTCAAAAGTTAATAGTGGATAAGCAAATAAATGAGACCGGCATTTTGTTATGATACAATGTAGCACACTTTTTTTTATAAACATTATTGAAATGTTTACGGAATATCATATGCAATAATTGGCTTAGTTGAATCTCTGAACAAACTAGTGACATGTTTGACACTTAGCAAGTCGCTAATGTTTGCATTTCTTTCTGACGATGCACACATTCCTTTTGACTTGTATATGTTTGAGTGAAGATAAAGCTTCACTTAACTCAGTGTACGCATGATCTTATCATTTGATACATGTATCTAAATAGTTTTGGCCAGGGCTGTGAAAAAACAATTCCCAATCAGACATTTTTTCCCCAACTCTTGAGACCTGCAAAGGGTAACCAGATAGGGTCTAGTGATAGGGGGTCATGTACCCTGGGTAGTGAATTTGGACCCGTCCCAGTCCTAGCATGCTGCCATTTTATTGCTTGAATTAGCTGAGAGCTTTGTAACACAACAAACAAATTGTGCTTTTGCTCAGTACCAGTCAAACAACATTAACTGATTTCTTTACTGATTGATTAGCTTCAGATTCCATATAAGGAATCGATCATGTAATCTCTGATTGATTATGTTCCCATTGAATTAATTCATTTTTATTAATTTTTGGGGGATAATGTAATAGAGCATATCATGTATGAAATCAGAGAAGTCTGTACCAGACAGGGTTTTATGGCTTGTTGATTTGAGAAAGGTTGGTATTCAGTATACCGGTGTGCCACAATTTGAAATACTAATGAATTTGTATCACAATTTGTTTGGAAAATACAGGTATATTGCCTTTTTCAAAGTCATGTATATTTTCAACTTGTTGGAAAAGTTTACAGAAGTGACAAGTTGAATTGAAATTATGAAATTATGACATCAGCAGCTGTGATTGAAAAAGCAAGACTATTTGCGACCAGGTATCTGTATATAATGTGTCTATTACACGTGTTGTGACCATACCAAAAAATACAGCAAAATGGCAGACAACAAGATGTATAAAATGTGCAGGTAAAGTCTGATGTATTGGAAGTATAAGAAAACTTTTAGTCATTTAGGTTATTTTTATGCTCATAACAAATAAGATGAAAGAAATGAACACGCAATGCCATTTAGCAAGTGCTTAGTAAAAAATATCATATTTAGGATAACAGGCTTTCTTAGTCAAGTACAGATTCTTGTATCGTCACACCGAAGACCCGGGTTCCATTCCCGACATGGGTACAATGTGTGAAGCCCATTTCTGGTGTCCCCTGCCGTGATATTGCTGGAATGTCGCTGATAGTGGCATAAAACCATACTCACTCACTCACTAACTGATTCTCGTACGTTTTTGGGTCTGAGTCCCATCTGGGTGATGAAAGAAAGCTTGCAATATACTGTGACATGCATCACATACTAAGTAAAAATGTACTATGTGTTCTAAATTGATGATAGTTCTGTTCTTATTCAAGAATGATCATTAATCAGTTATTAATTGGGCCAGATATTGAGCAAGTGAAGCAGCATATGCTTGTCATCCAGAGTGAGCTGATCATTAATGGATTGTATGGTTGTACTCTGACAGAATGGGGCATTGCTCACAGTATCAATCATTGGTTTATCTGGTTCAGACTGCTACGGGCTGCTATCATATGGCAGAAGTATTGATGAGTGAAGCGTAAATAACAATAAACAAACAAATGATCATTATGTGTGTGAACTGTAACCAATCCCCAACACGAACACTTTGTATGTGATTCCACCATTGTGTTGTTCTAGACCCTGGACGTGGACCGCAGTGGCTTGACCAAGATGAAGAAGTCGGTGAAGGCCCTGTACAACTCAGGATCCAGTAAGTACCACAAGATGCTGCCTCCATGAAGTCAAAGGGAAGTCTGCTTGGGTCCTCGGGCTTGCTTCCTATGGGTGTTAGTAATTGGAATGGGATGTGGACATGAATAATTGTTCCATAATGTCATGTTCTTACAAGGGCTGTATATTGTCTGCACATGATAGAAATGTGATACTAAGCATTTTAAGTATTGATGGTCCATGCTCAGTTATTGGTGATTATTGATTGTTTTTGCAGTTAAGATTGGACTTTGGCTACTAATGGTGAGGTTTGTTTCAGAAGCAGAATTGAAGAGTTTTCAAACTTGCTCAGTTAAACTTTGCACGTACAGTATAACATTTTGGTAGTGGAGGGATGCATTTTGTTGAACTGAAAGCCTCCCATTGTCCTGTGCAAGGAAATCCCCGGTCCCCCCTTCTCTCACCCTCATCTGTAGCACATAGGATCAAACTAACTCAGTTTCACATTTATAATTAGTGCATTTTCAGAATTCACAATGCGTTGTAGTACTATAGTGCTATTCACACAAACATGCTCTATCAAAACATATTATTTCGAAAGTTGTGTTTATGCTATTCTTATTGCTTGCAATAAAGTAAGCCTTTAGACAGGAATTTCATATGTTTTTAGTTCGATAAATTCAAAACCTTGCTTAGCAACTCTCTGCAAGCTTTGCATTGTCTCGACCTTGACATCACAGTGGTGAGAACTTGCAGCTGAGTGCAGTTTAATGGGCTGGCGCTCTGTAACTCAATAGGCTAGTTTGAAATTTGTGCCAAGAAAAACAGAATTATGGGAGACTGTGACATCACCAGGCGCCATTGTTAGAATGCTGGTGTAGCCTCCTGTGACTTGTTTGAATTTAGGGGTAGATATCAGACTTGACAGTTATTGCTCAATTTGATTGCTTTTCATAGAATACTTGACTGATTTGTATGTTATACAGGAAATAGCCACTAGGAGGTGATATGCACTTGTCATATACGTGAGTGTGATATATCATGGGAAATACACACCAGGGTGATATCAACCCGATAGTTACACTGATCTGAGGGGTGCAACAGATGGAATATATGATCAATGACATCTGCACACAACCCGAGTGATTCATGCCCATTGCCAAAGACAATAAATTATCAGCTAACAATGCTCAGTATATGGCTGTCTACTGAATGTTTTGGCAAATGCAAGAAATGAATTCCCACCTGTAGTATTGTAAACATGCTATGCACTGGTGATACTAAAAGTCTCATGTGATTACATGTTTATACCTTATGGTCAGGGTACATGATACACAACTGAATGGATTCTCTCTATGATCATGATCATGGCCCAACTGTATGGTTAAAACTTGTGCTCTCGGTGTCAGAATCCAATCTCATTGAAATCAGGTCTTAGTGGGCGCAACAGCTACACAAGATCTGAGGACATCTCATTACAGGTCATGTCACAATGACATTTTGCAAATTTTGACAAACCAGTAAATGACTAACAGGAAGTTGATATTAGCCTTCAGAAAGCATCTTTCTCAAGCTCTATGGCTAATTTCAAAATGGCAACTTCCTTTCCAGACTACACATCAAATTTCTTTGACAAGGGTTCTTGATTTAAAATTTGAAAACTGAGCAAAACATTTTTTGGGAATGTCTAATATATGGCCAAGATTATATGGCAGTCCTTATGACTAGCAATGGATATTCTCTTCTGTTTTAAATATTTATCCCATTGAACATGTTGAAGCGAGTTAGAACAATGATTTCATTCGGAATGCCCTAGGTTAACCAATTTGAGGTTTGGATCTCGTAAGCAATGCTCTGATTGGTTGGATGAAAGGTCCTTCTGATGTGACTTGTAATGACTTTTCAGATCTTTATGTAGCGGTAGCAAGTACTAACATGTGATTTTAATGAGTTTGTGTCAGAATCATGAAACTTTGCATCCTTTGAAATTGTCGCAGGGAAGTGTTTTAGGATTACTTTACCTCTGTACATGATAGAATGTCTTTAGGGAACAAACACATCAAGTGAAATAAAAGAAATTTGATTGTAATTATGTATAAGTCACTCAAGTGATCATGGGGGGAGAAACTCAAGTTCAACATTTCAAAGATGCCAAGGTTTCAGTCTAACCGATATCAAACCAAACTGTTTCTGCGTAAATACTTTTGTAATAATTTCATCTTGTGAAAAACGATACATACCTGAATTATCAACATGATCAATGGCACGCATATATTGGAGCAACAATGCCCTTAGGCTGACTTGGTACAAATATTATTACTCTGTCTGATGTATCTCCAGTAAGTGTGTTTTGGTGTGATCATTTCCAAATACTGTGACAGTATTGTGCCAAGCCGTGAATGACTGCAACTTAATTCTATTTCACTTTTCATGCATACTTGTGACATACTTGCTGGACTAGGGGACTTGGTGCTGAGCCTTGGGGTTGAGGCATTGATGTATTATGAATTGATGTGACACATTTTATGAAATAGTGGGATAATTGTAGGAATATATGAATATGGCATTGGGTTGAGCAGTCCTGACAGCTGCTTGCTTCCCTGATCAGGGTATTTGTGTAAACCTACATCAGCCATCAGATCCGGGTATAACATCACCAACAAAGTGTTATACTCAAGTCAGGGTACCTGGGTTGGGGTAAAATACTAAAACTGTAAACTTAATCCTCATTAGAAGTACTCTTATGAGTTCTTGTCTGAAATTCTATCTCCTTCTTATCTCAGATTTGTGACAACCAAGGATGGTGATCACTTTATTGTATGAATTGTCCACATAGTCTTGCTTTTATCCTGTCCTTGTAAGACCAATGGGAATTTGAGGGTCTCATCGGTTGCTGAGTATGACTTTAAGGTGAAGTACTCACTACTGACCACTGGAAGACAGGTGCAGACTCTGTTCTTTACAGGCTACAGAGACAAAACTACAACTGACGACCCTGTCGCCATGTTTCCTTACAATACTTACCTTGGTAAATACATGTACATGATTCTGATTTGTTAAACGGGTATGAAATCACAAAGACATGCCTCTTATTAACAGCTAATTAAACTGACTAGGGCTGGGACGAGTCCAGATTTTCTACCCTGGTACCCTACTCCCTATTACCTGACCCTACCCCGGTACCCACTGTAGGTCTCAAGAGTTGGGAACAAAATGTCCAATTGGGAATTGTTTTAACGCAGCCCTGGTAAAAACTATTTACATAGATGTATCAATCGGTCAGATCATGTGTACACTGAAGTTGACTGGAGCTTTATCTTTACTCGAACATATACAAGTCAAAAGGAATGTGTGTATAGTCAGAAAGAAATGCTGACATTAGCGACTTATAGTGTAACCACTGGGCCATAGTGAGTTTTTGTCATCAAATAATATATCACGTGACTAACCATGGGTCTGGGTAACCCACCTGACCCACGTACGTGAGTTACCATGATTACCCGTCCCCACACCTAGAACACACACTACTTTTGCTATGTGATAAGTGAATCAACTCTGCAGAGAGGAAAAGCAATCAGTCCTGCATTAAAATAATCTATCTTGCTATTTAAAGGTTCCTGTTTCCTGTAGAACTACATTTGGATGTAGGTTGGCCAACTACTGAGAGAAATGAATTGTTTTCCCTGCAGAGTTTGAAAAATTACATTATGGCCGATCTGATAATGCTATCATATTGTGTTTTTGTGATTGGTATCGGGTGTTCTTTAACTTCATTTGAATAGTATCTTGTATGTGTCATTTACATGGTGGGATGGAGGTACATGTACTACGCATTGTCCACAGATCAGCCCTATCACTGTCACATCACTCCTTTAGCGAGACAGCAAAGTAAGAAGGCCAAGGATTATGTCAAAACCATCTGGTATGTTATACATCTGAGTCCAGGACTTCCAGGGGAGCATGGTTAGCATTCCCTGGTGACGGTGTCACAGTTGCACATGCTACATCTCGGATCTAGGTCACGGTGTGCTGCAAAAAAAACCAAAATGCAGAAGTTGTGAAGTTTCAAATACAAGTCTAGGGAGATAATTAGAGAATGAAATCAACTAACATTTATCTAGTGTTATCATATAATGAATGATGTCACAAATGCTATATATATGCAAATGAGGATGCATAGCAGAAACAACTTTCAAACTGTGCATCAATGCAATGCCTTCTTTCTCAATAAAGTATGGACTAACGTTCCCAATGTGCTTGGAAAGGGGTTTACCAATGCGTCAACGAAACATGGTGACAAGTCATTTTGCACTATATAATGTTAATAGGTTGGGTTGTTTACTCTTAAATTCTATTCAGCCATGGTGTTTAGAGCTACTTGGATAAGTAAAATTATATCATAAAATTCCATGATTTTAATATCATATGGTTAAGAGATTATTACTGATGTGTGTCATACATATCACATATCACTATTATCAGGAAGGCTCGCATTATACAATTTACATGTCCAATGCACTTGGCTAATGATCTTTGTATATACCACATTGTACATTATCTCCTCTAAAACCACAGAGTTTGTTGAGTTTATTATGAGGTGAAATCTTATCCTTAAGATACAAGAAACGGTATCTGCAAGGTACTAATTATTCAGACTTTTGTCCACGTCCCATTGTCACTGGTTACATTAAGGTATGTTAATTATGTTAAGATATGTTGTGTAGAATCATTCAACTTTTTTATGCCCATGTTCTGACGATATGATTTTAATAAAAGTTACTTTTGAGCGTTGTTGATTATTACCAAGCATCCTTCTCTACAGACTGCAGTCTGTGACAAAAATGTTGAAGTCTGTTAGCCGGGCACTTGTCTCTTGGGATCATTTTCAGCAGATGCTAGTGTTAAAATATGGGCTATCATCATCAGTCAATACTTGATGATCAGATTTCATCCAGCTAACACATCCTTGTTGGCTTTGTTGAGAGAGCCTTTTTCAATCTACATAATGCTTATGATATTAGAATCTCAAGACACATTTCCTGATATGTTCCAAGTATATGTGTACTGGTGTACATGGTGTACGTGATTGGTAGTGTTTGAAATAAAAAGAATTGCAGTGCTGCCATCAGGACCTAGACTTATAATATAAGTAAGCACTCCATGTTGTGGCTGCAGTCGGCAGACGTCAGTGGGACACACAAAACTGCAATTTTTGCGACAGAAAACATCTCAAATCACAATAACAAGTGATACAGAACTTTGGCTTTTTTTGCATGTTTTTACTTGCCCCTATAATGCTGTTGTGGAATGTTTGAAATCTTATTATACTGAACCAAATTGATATAAGAATTTTAAAAAATAAATCCTGCTAAACACTTCTACCATTTTATATGATGAGACTTATTTAACCCTAAACTACCCATTTTGCATGTTTGAGGGGCGTTATATTTTGTTTAAAACATAGTTTGTCTGTCTCCTAACATAAGGTGTGAGGCAACATGGTGGACCAGACCATTACTTGTTCAATGACTTTCAGTTTACATGCTGTTTATTAAAGATTTGATTTTCGACTCATCGCCAATAAAACATGAAGTTTGTCTCAATTTTGGCATCTTGTCTGTGAACTATAATAGTGCAGGGCAAAACAATACTTTATTACACTACACATGGGTGTAGAGCTATCTTTATTTCTTTAATATTGCTGTTTCCTTATTTGTTTCACTCAGTAACCTTTTTGTGAGCCTTTTACAAGCCATAATTTGTGAACATAAGTATTTACCTGTAAGTAAGTTATATAAATTTCCATGTCCAGTTCGGTGATTAATTAGTGGCTATTTGTGTTCACTTTCTGAGTTTTGGTTACTTTAAATGATTTCCTCATCGGCCTGCTGGGTCAGATAGGTAATTATACATTGACATTAAAGAACTACTGTACGTTCTGTTTGACTTATTCTGTTTGAAGAGGATTGTAGTCTGCAGATTCATGTGCTTATCCTGCTCCATCATTGTTCATATGTATATGACTACAAGATGTTCGACACCAGGCCACCATTTCTTTGAGAATATACCTTCAAAACCATACACTTCATCATTACGTTATTGGGTGGTAGGATAGCTTAGTGGTTAGGTGTTAGACAAAGAGTCAGTTCTGATTCAATGGTCACAGTGTATGAAGTTCGTTCTGGATGTTTTCAGTGATAATTTTGCTGTGATAATAATGTTTATTGTGGAATTAAGCCATACTCACTCATGCAACCCACCCCACCCATTCACTCACTTGCTCATTCACATGTAAGCTTTGATAGTAGAGATATGTGTTGTCCATGAGAGTAAATAACAAAATGCGAAGGATGGAATGTTCCTGTGAGCCATGGGAGTTAATGTGTATTTGTCACCTTTTTTGTCTAAATGTTCACATTTCCTAAAGAAAGTTGATTTTTTGAAGACTTTCCGGTGTGACATACCAATATTATTTTTTGAAATCTTGTCAGGTCAGCAAAACAACAAAGATGGGCAGATAACCCAAGTGTAGGGCGGTAGTGACCACTGAATGACCAGTGTTGTGGAATCGGCTGCTCGATGACGAATACTTAACATGCTTAAAGCATGTACAGAATCTCACTCATATGAATCATAGCTGCTTGTGTCCCTCAGACTTGAAATAACCAGTTTCTAGACTTGCCTCATTTCACTGTATCGTCTAGCTAGTATCGTCAAGTGACTTGTGATTAAAGTGGTCAAGAATGACAGGATTAGATGATGATGTCCATCAGATTAGTTTGTCAGGATTTTTTGTTGGGAAATGGAGAGACTTTTATAGACTTACCACATCATATTAAGCCATAATGAGAAGATGAAATCATACTCTTTTACTTATCTGTGAGTAACGTTATATGCAACTTTACTGACATCAAAGTAACATTTAAAATCGGCTATTTGCGAAGGATATTATCAGTTTTGATATCGTTAGTATTGGGCGTTGGTCTGGTGCCAGTCAATGTCTCTGGCTCATTCAAGTGAGTATTCAACTGTTTGACATGACATGAAAAGACGAACTACTGACACAGGGTCATCAGCCGTGGTGCTGTACCCCGGGAATCAATGGCCATGCTCATCGTGCTAAAATAAGATCCATCTTAATCAACTTCTAGACTTGACCAACTTCTTTCTCTATTGATTTTCTTTCTAACTGTATTTTTAGCCACGTCTTACTCCATGAGAACAGTGACCTGCATTGAAGGGTTAGTCCTTCTCGACCAGTTGACTACCACCTTTCTCCCTCCCAACAGTTGACTACCACCTTTCTCCTTCCCAACCAGTTGACTACCACCTTTCTCCTTCCCAACAGTTGACTACCACCTTTCTCCTTCCCAACCAGTTGACTACCACCTTTCTCCCTCCCAACAGTTGACTACCACCTTTCTCCTTCTCGACCAGTTGACTACCACCTTTCTCCCTCCCAACAGTTGACTACCACCTTTCTCCCTCCCAACAGTTGACTACCACCTTTCTCCCTCCCAACAGTTGACTACCACCTTTCTCCTTCCCAACCAGTTGACTACCACCTTTCTCCTTCCCAACCAGTTGACTACCACCTTTCTCCTTCTCAACCAGTTGACTACCACCTTTCTCCTTCCCAACAGTTGACTACCACCTTTCTCCTTCTCAACCAGTTGACTACCACCTTTCTCCCTCCCAACAGTTGACTACCACCTTTCTCCTTCTCCACCAGTTGACTACCACCTTTCTCCCTCCCAACAGTTGACTACCACCTTTCTCCTTCCCAACCAGTTGACTACCACCTTTCTCCTTCCCAACCAGTTGACTACCACCTTTCTCCCTCCCAACAGTTGACTACCACCTTTCTCCCTCCCAACAGTTGACTACCACCTTTCTCCCTCCCAACAGTTGACTACCACCTTTCTCCTTCCCAACCAGTTGACTACCACCTTTCTCCCTCCCAACCAGTTGACTACCACCTTTCTCCTTCTCAACCAGTTGACTACCACCTTTCTCCTTCCCAACCAGTTGACTACCACCTTTCTCCTTCCCAACCAGTTGACTACCACCTTTCTCCTTCCCAACCAGTTGACTACCACCTTTCTCCTTCTCGACCAGTTGACTACCACCTTTCTCCCTCCCAACAGTTGACTACCACCTTTCTCCTTCCCAACCAGTTGACTACCACCTTTCTCCCTCCCAACAGTTGACTACCACCTTTCTCCCTCCCAACAGTTGACTACCACCTTTCTCCTTCCCAACCAGTTGACTACCACCTTTCTCCTTCTCCACCAGTTGACTATCACTGTGTGATCCTTATGGCATAGTTAGATCAATGTACAGAGGGATCCTTATGGCATAGTTAGATAGATGTACAGAAGGATCCTTATGGCATGGTTAGATCAATGTACAGAAGGATCCTTATGGCATACCGTATTTTCTTGAATATAGTGCACACTTTTTAAAAAAAACCACAGCTGTGTGGAAGGGGGTGCGCATTATACACGCAATAATGAGTTTTGATGTTTCCACACACCCCCCCACCCCCCACACCCCCTTACCGGTGACTGGTCAAACTGGTTCCATGTGAAAAATAATAACCGTCAATAGCGATCAGCTGCTTCGCTTAGGTTTATAATTATTTTGAATATATTTAGTGAAAGCTGCAACTAAAATAACAAGATATTGGAATATATTATGCCTAATAAAAAAATAGTTTCAGATACAATTTTTGCAGATCCTTGCATTAAATCCTGTAAAGTTATATCATTGGGTGTGTCTTCACCGAATCACCAGTAGATTCCAAGAAAACGTGTGTACAGCTGATTGCTGTTTCCGGCTTAGTTTACGAGAAAATACTCAAGGTAATCTTAATCCATGATGTAAAACAATGCCTAGCAGAACAAAAAATACAATTTGAACGGTAAATCAACATGCCCGGTGATTTTTTTATCTCTGACGGAGTGATCCTTATGGCATAATTAGATCGATATACAGAGGGATCCTTATTGTTTAGTTAGATCAATGTACAGAAGGATCCTTATGGCATAGTTAGATCGATGTACAGAGAGATCCTTATGGCATAGTTAGATCGATGTACAGAGAGATCCTTATGGCATAGTTAGACTGATGAAGGTGTAGGACAGTGTTTACACAATATCAGGTTTGGTTTTCTACTTGAGATCTGATTACAGGCATTTCAGTCTGCCATTATGTAGATGCACATGGAGTGTTGAGTTCTGTCATTCATTTAGATGTGATACTCGAGGGCTACACAACTCTGCAACTGCTACTTGTGAGAGAATCCACTTGGGGTTTCACAATCAATTGTTGGTTAGAATAGCTTTTTCCCAAGCCATCAATCATTACGTCTAAATGGTCTTCCTGAGTGCCCATTTCTACCATGATTTCAAATTAATAAAAGCAAGAAGCTACTTGTGTTGCATGTTGACTGGTATTGACAACTGATCCTGAACATAGAGATCAGTCCCACCATTGTTATCATGGTTATGGGGTAACAAGTCAAATTTCCATTACAAAAGATCATTGTGTCCAGACCCATACCACAGAAACAATAAGATTGTTTGACTGCCACTGTGTAGGAGGATTATGCTCGTAACCACAGTTGTCTGAGATAGTTTGTTACGATGGCAAGGCAACAGTCAAACAGCCAATAAACCCTCCTCCAGACAGTGACTGGACAGATACAAACTGTAGCCATCTTAGCTCAGATTCTCAGGGACGATGTTGTGTCATGGCAATGGTATGAAGTTTATGGAAAGTAGGAATTTAAGTTTGAAGGTTTTGCCCCTGTAGTGAATGGGTGTCCTTCTGTGTGAAGGCATGGGTGTCCTTCTGTGTGAAGGCATGGGTGTTATGGTGACATTGATTATGAGGGATTTCACCAGATTCCAGCAGAAGGTTAACTCAATAATTCTGACACACACATTACAACCTAGACCAGCTGTCCAGCTCAAGCCCACAGATCAATTGGGATTGTCTGGGAAAACATATTTTCTCTTCTGTGGGTGGCCTCTACCACCATTTTTTGCTACCTTATTTTCAAATTGATTAGGAAAGTTTTTATTGGTGATTTTCGTAAAGTTTGCAAAATAATTAACAGAAATATGTACTTTAAAGCTTGAAAAGTCATAACCATGGAAACTAAATGCTTAGATATTCATTACTGTAAAGTGTTCTTTTTGATGTGTCTGGTTTCAGTAGATTGTTGTGTATAATGGTATCCTTGATTTGCCCAAGGTTATCGCTAGCTGTCAATACTGTTGAGTTACAATGTGACAGTCAAACCACAATGACACTGTAAACACAATCATGACGAATAGCGGTTAAATTAAGAATCAGTAGTTATACAAACTATTTTTCAGAAATTGTTATCAGATGCAATAAATGATGGAGTCAGTATGTTCACTAAAATCCATCATGAATTTTGTTCCGGTTTTCAAACCTTCCTAAGTTCTGCATCATCAATGAAAAAGAACATACTTGGATCCTCTAGAAAATGTTAAGGATTGTTTTTGGAACTGTACAGACAGCACTGATGATAAACGAAAGCCGTCTGCTACAGCGGACATGGTGGTGTCAGCCCTTATACACTGCTCCAGGTCACGCAATCAATATTTCACAATTCAAAATATTTATGAGAGCCCTTGACCTATGCTGGCTGGACAATAAATGTTTCTCTGTGAGTGTCATTACAGTAAGGATTATTGGACAGTAATAGGATAGGCCTGACCAAGGCTCCACACAGTATTGATAAGCACTGAAATAATCTGAGCATTTGTGGGACAATTCAAATGCTGCCAGAACTCTGGGCTGCCTACTTTTATCATTCTGAATGCTCAACAATAAAAAGTTTGTCATGTTTCTGTTAAACAAATTACAATCTTAGATAATAGCTGAAAAAATGGCCACATCCTCAAGATATAAGGTCTTCTGTAAAACTTTTGATGGTGGAATGTACTATACTGAAGAACATGCCCTGCTCCCATGGCTCATATCACAGAGATAGGCTTGTTAGGAGTTTGTTGAGACTCTGTCAATGTCTTTATTACTGTCAGGTTTAAAACAGGTAGAGAGTGTTGTTGATGCTTTTGCATGTCACTAATTTGGCCACATGTGTTGGAAGGAATTGTGTTTGATTTGATTGTATCTGCACTCTTCTGAAGAGCATTCCATATTACATTTATTGACAGAAATAATGATTATTACCAATTGGTAGTGGCTGGTCTGTCTGAAAACATCTCATTTAGGTCTGTTCTGATTCTACGAAAGCAAGACAGCAGCTTCTTGTGTCACACAGACATTTTCTCATTGCCATGTAGCCATGGCGATACCACTGTGACATGTGGTGTAACAGCAAAACTGACCTATTTTGTTTCCTCATTAAAAATGGATGTGTACGACATGTTGCATGTTGCTAGGCATGATGGGATATTGATTCTGGTCAACAGAAAGCTGCCACAGCTTCAATAATTCAACATTCCACCTCTATAACTTCTCACCTTTATGCGTAACACTTCGAACTGTTAGTCATGGCTATTATTGAGAATCTCTGTGAATAGACCAGCTTAAGACCTATTATTTTGCAAATGATGTTTTTGCATTAGTGTACAGATGTTTACAGATATAGAATTTAGTCAATAAGAATTGAAGAAGTCAGATATATTTGATTAATTTATTAATGTTTAAGTAGTATGGAATATTTCCGTCTGGAGCAAAACTTGGCCACGTTCCACTAATCTAGATTTTAGAGCTATGGTTGTATATCCCATACTACTTCAACAGACTTTCAATAGACATAGCACTAGATATTTTTGTGGCAAATATGCAAACCTTGGTCAGAGTGTGTCCAAGAGCGCTGGGATTCAGAAACTGCTCTCCTTATCTCATGCATCAGGACTGAATAAATTTATTATTAGTTTTCACCAAACTTTGTTTCCACCCTTCCACACATTCTTTTGTTTGTCATGATGGCCACTTGTCAACAATGTCATCTTTCTGTCATGTGCTGGAATACTCCACGCGACTCACAGCATCAATTTCAAGAAAATAGAAATTATGAACATGAAATGCTTCCATTCTGTCACACATTTCACAAAGATTTAGATGATAAATTTGATTGTAAATGTATGTGAATGTAGTATATGATAACATCTAGAGGCTCCTGGGACAATGTTGTAGGTAGATTAGATTGTATGTAGAGTGTTAGAATATGATGCCCTCTGTTCCCAAGAATCCTAACCAGCAGTGGATCTATCGTAAGTCTATGTTGAAGAAAAGTAATTACCATATTAGCAACCCCAGCACATCTGCCAGACCAATCTTTAAGTTATGATTATAAGTACCCTGCACAAGACAGTTGGTATTTTCTTGTGCATATTGCAGATTGTTTTTACAGAAGACACAGGACACATCAAGAAGGTTTCAGTTTCATATGTGTTGGAACCAACTCTTTTCTCTTTCGTATGGTCTGTGACAACAAATTATTCTTGTTGTGTATGGTTTTCATAAATGTCGCCATCCCCCCTTCCCCCTATCAGTTGTCTGAGCACCCAGGGTGGTGTTTATGATGAATATGGTATAGATGTTCCGGTAAATAATACATCCATAGTATTACTGTGTCGTTCTGTTAAACAGGGCCTTTGCATTTTGACCTACAGGTTCAGACTGTTTGTTGTGAACACATGGTGAAAGGGGTGTGATCACATTTTACAGACATGGTATTTTTTGTTGCAGTGCATGTGCAGAACGAAGCATACATGGCGGAGAATCTGGAGAGACTGGGCAACAATGCCAAAGTGCGGGAAAACGAAGCTGAAATCAGTGAGTTATCTCCCCTTTCTTAGTCGCTTTATTGACCGTGTACTTGAGAAAACAGTCAACCTAGTTTTTGTTGTTGGCTGTTATATTGTACGCTACTCCCACAGAGCTTCAGAGTCTTGTCAGTGCTCAACTGACCATTACATGTGGAAATGATTTTGGCCTTGGTATCAGTATCTGATATTGGGAACCCCTATTGTATACAAAGAAATTACAAGGTAATTTGTTGTTTTAGTCGTCAATTGCCCGAGGCTTTGCAATCTCACACACTGGATACATACCAGGTGTATTCATGCATTTCACAAATAAACAGTGTTCTGCTACTTATAATTACGAATGCTTGACAAATAGGCCTATGATTCTTTTTTATCATTTAACAATTTCTTGAAAAACGTGTTGGTTTACAAAACATGACTTTCAATGGACTCTCACTTTCATTTCATATGGAGGGCTTTGATTTGGTTGTTAAATGTAAGATTCATAAATCTCAACCTTTCCAGCATGGGTAATATTGATATGGCAGCCTGCTGGCTGGAGTCCAACACAGCCAGCTCCATGTCAAACCATCCATCTCACATCCTCCACATCAGATCCTAGGCAGGCATATAATGCTTGGGATCATACAGGAGTCAGATATAAAGTTAGGGGGAGTCCAGATCTCAGGATAATATGCAGCTTATATTTTATCTCTAAAATATCTCGCATTTCCTTACAGGAAGGGTAGAAACAGTCTGTTATTTGGCTAATCTTGTCAAAAAACATGCCTAGCTCATCAGGTGACCTGATAAAGTTGATATTGCAGCTCAAGAGATAAACAGGTTATTTGATCAAATCAGCCAAATGTTCTTTTTGTTATGTTTGTTTTGCAGTGTCTGAAAACCACAGTGTCCCTGAGGCAGACTATAACTATTTCTGGCATAAATATGATCAAGTTTTATTTCACTCTGTAAAATTGATATTTTATGTTCAGATAAATGTGGTATTTCCAAATAATAACATTATAAACACGTATAAACATTTCTCACTGTATGATCTGTAACATTATCAACAAATCCTTTGATAAAACTTGTATTTGGTAACATGGGTTATCCTGACATTTCATGCAGTTTTGGTTTACAAACAATCTTTGGAATAACAGATCAGTAAATACTCTTCTTTGTTGATTTCTGACTTTTTGGCTCACATCAGTTGTATAAGAAACAAACTCGAGACCTGTTGCCCATGGCTAGTTAAACGTATAGCATGTTTAAATGGGTGATGGTTCATGCAGATGCACAGAGAGGCAAGAAATACCCAGATGGGTCCATTTTCTGAACTAGCTGAATGTCATTATGATCCAATGGTGTTGACCGTGGTCAGGCCCTGTGCTGCTTGTCATTATGACCCGATGGTGTGGATTGTGGTCAGGCTCTGTGCTGCTTGTCATCATGACCCGATGGTGTAGACAGTGGTTAGGCTCTGTACTGCTTGTCATCATGACCTGATGGTGTAGACAGTGGTCAGGCTCTGTGCTGCCTGTCATTATGACCTGATGGTGTAGACCATGGTCAGGCTCTGTGCTGCTTGTCATATGACCCTATGGTGTAGACAGTGGTCAGGCTGTGTGCTGCTTGTCATTATGACCTGATGGTGTAGACCGTGTTTAGGCTCTGTACTGCTTGTCATCATGACCCGATGGTGTGGACCGTGGTCAGGCTCTGTGCTGCTTGTCATATGACCTGATGGTGTAGACAGTGGTCAGGCTCTGTGCTGCTTGTCATCATGACCCGATGGTGTAGACTGTGGTCAAGTTCTGTGCTGCTTGTCATCATGACCTGATGGTGTAGACAGTGGTCAGGCCCTGTGCTGCTTGACATTATGACCCGATGGTGTAGACAGTGGTCAGACTCTGTGCTGCTTGTCATTATGACCTGATGGTGTAGACCGTGGTCAAGTTCTGTGCTGCTTGTCATATGACCCGATGGTGTAGACCGTGTTTAGGCTCTGTGCTGCTTGTCATCATGACCTGATGGTGTAGACTGTGGTCAAGTTCTGTGCTGCTTGTCATCATGACCTGATGGTGTAGACAGTTGTCAGGCTGTGTGCTGCTTGTCATCATGACCTGATGGTGTAGACCGTGTTTAGGCTCTGTGCTGCTTGTCATCATGACCCGACAGTGTGGACCGTGGTCAAGCTCTGTGCTGCTTGTCATCATGACCTGATGGTGTAGACCGTGTTTAGGCTCTGTGCTGCTTGTCATCATGACCCGATGGTGTGGACCGTGGTCAAGCTCTGTGCTGCTTGTCATCATGACCTGATGGTGTGGACCGTGGTCAGGCTCTGTGCTGCTTGTCATCATGACCTGATGGTTTAGACCGTGGTCAGGCTCTTTGCTGCTTGCCATCATGACCTGATGGTGTAGACCGTGTTTAGGCTCTGTGCTGCTTGTCATCACGACTCGATGGTGTGGATTGTGGTCAGGCTCATTGAACTGGTTGCATGGGTCCTAATCCCAGTTTGTCATGAATATGTTCCTAGGTCTGTTAGCACCATACAGCAATAGAAACCAACAGTTTTAACCCACTATTCCTTATAATGATTACATATAGCAAAATTTCTACTAGTCTTTAGGATACCTTAACTATTTGGTAGTTTGGCATCGGCTGTAGGACCAGGGCCAATTTCTAACACTGCCATACCTGTGTTCGTACTTTGTACCAAAGTGGTAAACCTGCATCACTTAAGGCTTTCCTACCACATCAAGCTGAGACACTGTAATACAACTGAAATACTGTTCTGCTCAACATTAATAACAACTCACTCACTCTCCTCATAAAAAAAATAAATATTTTTCAAGAATATTTTTCAAGAATATTTCATATTTCATTGCTGACCTGACTTTTGTGGCGACTTACCGTGATTACACTAACAATATATATATTGTGTATATACACAGTTAACTATGATTATAACAAACATGCTTATACAGACCGATGGATCTACAAACTGTTTTTTTTGGTCCCGTCCATTTGCCATATATATGCTTATAACGAACTACGGTTATAATGAACTAAAATTAGTGGTTCTTTTGAGTTTGTTACAGTCGTAGTTTACTGTATATATACATGAACAACAACAGCTTAATGTGACTTACTAGCTATTGTGTAAATGACCAGGTGAACTACGTCCTATGGCACTGCTCTGATTTGATAATACTGTGTAGTTTGATGGTAATGTATTTTGATGTTGTGGATGTGTCTGTACTTCAGGCCCGGTCTAGATGCTAGAAGCAGCTCATGACCATGCATGAAGGCAACTACTTCCTTCATGGATAAGCATGATATGTGTTATCTAGCCATTAACTTCAGCAATATTCACAAATCAATTTTATTTCCTGTATTGAATTGAATGATATCCATGGCATTTTTACTGATTTCCATAATACAGTCGATCGTGGTGGAGAAACCGACATCTCCCATGACAATACACAATGGTCTTAGGACGTTTAAGCTATCAATCTGGAGCACGGAGTTCAGGATTATTTAATGTGGTCTGTAGTAACATGTTTGGAGTTTGTGTCAGGGACCATCTCAATAAATTCTGGATGTTATTGAATGGGGGTCTTGAATGGACTAATCACCAGGTATATTGCTGAGACCAAGAATAAAGGTTCTAAATGATCATACACGTATGAACGTCAAATTGTGTCGTATGAACGTCAAATGGTGTCGTTCATACACTTATGAATGTCAATTGCGCGGTCATGTGACCGACCTCTCGTCCAATGGAAAAGCTGTATCTCGTGTAAACTTCAAATTAAAATTTATTTGGGAGATAACCCATGATTAGGTGGTTACAATGTCTATCCTTGTTGACAGTGTCATCGTGCTGGTGGTGTTAACCAATAGTTTGCGAATAGATTACAAGCAGCAGTGATATGGCTATCCCATGTGTGGATCAATTCTCATGATATCAATCACTGGATTGTGTGTGTCAGAGTTGATTATTTATAGATTGCCATAATAACACTGGAATATTGCTGAGTGTGCATCTGATGGGTGCAACAAGGAACAATGTGGAAAACTGATGGATGTTATTTGTGTATCGCTTATTATGTCTAGAATTCAATTTATTATGGAATAGGTGAGCTAAACGGAAATATATCATTGCAGAAACTTTGAGATGCCCCCTGTTTCAGTCAGCTGGAAAGTGCATATACATGTAGACCCAACACATGTGATTCCAGCAGTGTGCTTTAAATTAAATGTCACATTACTCATTCCCCTTGTCTGGGGAAATTAAAGGATTCTGAGCAAACGTTTGGCACCACCTTTTGCCTAAAGTCAACAGGTCTGGGGGCAAATTTAAAAAATTGCACTAAGCAGTGATTTTGCTGCTGGCCTTGATAAACACACTACTCAGGTTTCTGCTGCCCCAAGGCGACTTCCTGAAAGTGTTGCATTGTGGGAAAACATTTTACTTGATTAAAGTGTTTTCAGAAATAGAGTATTGTATCGGTATTGTACTTTTGAGCCTTTGCTGTGCTTAGGAAGGTTATTTCATGGTTTATTTTACCTCATCTTTTAAACCATATCTGAAAGTAACCACCGCATTAGAACACTGCAAAGCAGTTACGAGGCTAAGACTTAGTGCTCACGACCTTCAAATTGAGAGAGGAAGATACTTTAACACTCAAACAGAAGAAAGATTATGTACCTTCTGTGATATTGATGAAATAAAAGATGAGGAACACTTCCTGTTACAAACCCTCTGTACAAAGACCTGAGACAGGAACTATATTCATCACCCACCTTGGCTATGCATCCCAATATCCCTAAAAATACTTTTACATCCACCAGAGCCTTATGCAAAAATTATCTCCAATTTCATTCACTAAATGTTCAGGCAAAGAAAATATGCATCTCCTCTCTAACAATATAATCATAGCAATATTTGTATTCTATTGTGTATGTCAATGTTTAATTAGTCATTTTCATGTTTTGTACCCTGCCCCCTGTGGGTGTTTATGTACAATAAATCTTCTTCTTCTTCTTTTGAGGGTGTTCTTGTACATGCTATCTAGTTAGTTCACCTGGTTCAGAATAATCAAAATTGTTTGTTATCTGGTTACAATTGTTACTGGTACATTCCACCGGGTATAGTTTCACTTTTGACCTCATGCATTAAAATATTTGTCAGATAAATATAAGATTAGAAGAATATCAACACTTTCCTTTTAATCAGTATCTGTCTCTAAGGACAACTGCCAATCAACTGAGACTCGTTTCATGTCTCCCATATTAAAAACAGCGCGTGATGAATCCTCTCTCTGCAAGCTGCCGCCGGGCATCCACAACCCAGAGTCATGGGAAGTATGTTAATACTGACGTACAATTGGTCAATAAATAATCATCCTCACAGATGTTATCACTGGTGGAAGGAAACGAGACCTTGAAATGTGTGATGATATACTTCAGTCTTCAATCATAATGAAATCTCTGATAAAACCCCCCTAATATCAAACTTTATTGTATATTTTGTTGACTGTTGACCAAGACATAAATGGAGGCTAATATAAATTGTTATTATTATTGCTGACCACCATGACTGCTCTGTTTTAAATGGATTAGAAAACTGAAGAAAAATATAAATGCAATGTTGCTTTAGTGTTTAATATATCAAAATATTAACTGGAAAAAGATATAGTTTGGTTGTTACAAATGTAAAGTCTTGTTTCAGTATTGATAATGAACATATTATTTTCATACACATAGATATAGCATCTATATATTCACTTGACACAATGTCATGTCCAATGAAATAGTATCTAGCCAGATGCACAAATCCATTTATTTGCATTTTCAACTGTATAATATTTGTTTAAAAAACATGGCCTATGTGTGAATGTGGCATTATTCAGAAACCTTGATAAATCAGTGCACTTTTTAGGGTAGACAAAATGGATGCTGTGTATGTGACTCAATCGAAGATAATGAATATGTATTGTGAAGTGTTTGGAAGGCTGACTGATAGCAGTGGACAATACTATGGCTGTACAACCTGCATGAATTGATCTGTGAAGGAATGCACGGTATGGGACTCCACAGCTCTGTTGTTGTCCAGCCCCAGGCTGCCAAGTGAGAGCCTGTCAGCCAAGCAGTCAATACCCTTCTCCTGTGGCCTATTTCATGCATGATTTATGGAGATATGTCAGCAGTGGATCTGACCTTAATGAGAGATCCACTGATTGTCTACTGTACTCGCAGATATTTCTACCAGAGAAGGAGACTGTGGCACTTTGTAATATTTACCAAACCCTGTAGCATGTAATTACATTCCGTTTGTGGTCAGTGTGGTAATTACTATTATTTGGATGCAGACTCCAGGGAGAAGGCATCATTTTTCAGTGTGGAGACTGAACTGTAAGCTTCTAGATAATGGTCATCGCAAAGTAGTAGTTGAAATTAAAGTTCTTTGACTAATAAAACAAGTTTGACTGTCCACACCCTCAATTCACGAGTGCTTTGACCATGTTTGGTAGCAGTTCGCAATAATAACATATCCTCCATTGTCCTGACTATGCGCATCCTCCATTTACTAAACATTGATAGTCCTGGGTATTAATATCTCCATTAGAATCAAGAATGTTTATTGTACAGAACACCCTTGTAGGGTAGGGTACAAACTATCTACATTTGGGAATAAATATAACAATGGACATGAGAGCAACATATACATAATGTACATATATGGAGATATATGGAGATACTACATCTTATTTTCATTCACGGTGTATAAACATTTATATATATCATGAGGTGGCTGGCACACTTTATGTGTGAATCTCATTTCTGGTGTCACCCTGCCGTGATATTGCTGGAATATTGCTAAAAGTGGCGTAAAACCATACTCCCTCACTTACTCAATCTATTGTAGCAATTGAATCCGGGCTATTTATATTATAACCTGATTATTTCAGGATGCTTGATCTAGAACTGTCACCATTACAGGTTCCTCATTGCTCAACAAGGCCCAGTGATGTGCCCAAAACTAGTCCATTAACAAGGAGAAAAATCTCATTTTGTAATTAAACGTTCATATGGGTGATAAAAACATTTCTCACTCAAACTGGCTTCTACAGGAGATATCACGTGGGTGAGATCAAGCGATATCAGAGATGTAGGAGATGTCGTCACAATAAATTGCATCACAGTGCTTTGCTGACTATCGTGAAGTCATTGATCACCATGACATCTCTCATGTCTTTGCCATTGAACCTGGATAGCTTTGTATTTTTACACTTAAGACTGGTTATTACTGTTAACAAACTGAGAAAGGTTTTGGATGATGAATATACCGTATTCGACGTAATAAGCGCCCAGGGCGCTCTCAAAATTAGAGGGGCGGTCGCGTAGCCTGGTGGTTAAAGCGTTCGCTCGTCATGCCGAAGACCTGAGTTCGATTCCCGACATGGGTACAATGTGGGAAGCCCATTTCTGGTGTCCCCCACCGTGACATTGCTGGAATATTGCTAAAAGCGGCGTAAAACCATACTCACTCACTCACTCAAAATTAGAAATAGGGGGCTCTTATTAGAATATTACTTTGGTGGAAAAAACAGAGTTGAAAGATAAATTTCGTGGTTTATGCTGACAGTCTGAACTGTTTATATACGACAGATACATTTTTCCAGAATATAAGTGCCCAAACTTAAAGGTGCATATAACACACGAGTGCGTATTATACACGAATAAATAAGTCTTGTGTACATTGATAAATCGGAAGGGGGGCTAATTGGGATTGTTCACTAGCCATTATATTAGCAAATATCGCCGTGGGCGCTTATTAGAGCGGGGCGCTTATTACGTCGAATACGGTAATCTCACCCTCGTGTCCTTTGATATCAAATACTGTGTTGATATATTTCATATCACATGACACTGGTGAGATTCTCTATTTGAAGAAATTATCTCTATTTATCTGAAGGATATATGTTAACATTTTGGAAAGACTGCTGAAATGGTGATTAAATTCTCTTCCTGTAGGATATAATGACCTCTGAAAGATGTTGAACATGGCGTGTCTGATCAGTTGTTAAAACAAGTATTAATTTCCCTAGTGTGTGGCTCGGAAATGTGGTTTGACCACTGTTAGCACTGTGTGAACTGCCTTGTATTGTTGTTGGTAATTAAGCCAGTACACTATCACGCTGATTAATTAGTGATTGGGAGTATTTGTATGACAAGGAAGTGAAGGCCACTGGCTTGAACAAGGACACATATAAAAGCAGAATTTGTATTCATTGGAAATGTCCATGTAAAATGATTGAAATCTTTTCCTCCCTGCAGTAAATTTTTGTGTCTTCCTTGTTGAAAATGTTGGAGTAGCATTGTGTGGGTCTGCTATTCTGTTCCTTCAAAGGTTCGGGAGTTTTTGCAGAGGGCTGTTGGGTTCATGTATATTTATTGAAAAGATCCCAGCTGACAAAATCAGAGTTCATTCTTTCAGGAATTCTATTTTTCCAGATTGTATGGAGGGAAGGGTGCAATAGAAACGTATCAGTGCAGAGGGTTATTGTGTTGGCTTCCATACAGCACACCACATGGTTATGTTAAAGTAGTTGTACATTAGTTGTATCACGGCATTCATCTCTGAATAGAGTGCAGTTATTGAATTATGTATGAGCACAGTGTCAATAGACATACGTCACCTCAAAACACAGTCATATTTAGAAGGAAGTAAGTTTAGATAAATGTGAAAGCATTATTTCCACAATGATAGCTGTTGTATTTGTTGTTTGTATTTGTTTGTTAGGTGGTGTGAGATTCTTGTTATCCCTACTGGTACAATATGTGAGGCCAATTTCTGGTGTCCCACGCCCTGATGTTGCAGGAATTTTGGGACATGAAACCATACTCTCTCTCTCTCTCTCTCAACTACACTCACTCACTCACTCATATTTTCAGGCCACTGTAATATAGCAGGAATATTCTTAACTTTGACATTAAGATACAACGCATGAACAAACTATCTTTTGACCTTCTGAGTCAGTCATGAAGTGAGACACACTTGGTCCAAATTCTATTGGTGTCTGGTTATAAAGATCATGATAATCTTCATGCTTCCGCACTGGCAGACTTTCCAGTCTGACCTCGTATGATCTTGTTTGGTTTGCTTGCGAATGGCCATGTTGTCTTTACTGCGCTAGTAAGAATAAACACCATCTTGGTTCACTGGTGGTCAGGGCGACCTCCTTTCACTAACTAGTACTTTGGTTAGGCCATAGTAAATTATTTTTTTCTAAATTGACTTCAATATTTTTTTAGGTTATTGAGGTATAAACATGAACAACCTGTGCACACCAGTTAATAAGCACTACCTGATAAGCACACAAAACATATTGAAGTCAATTCTTATAAATAAATGTGACAACAACAACAACAACTTCACAGACTGTTTATGTAATCATTAATTTACATTGTTCAGTGCAATAATGAAACACAACTCCTGCCTATTTTATTATCAGCCAATCAAGAAACAGTACTCCTTTAGTGGATGTAGCCTAAATTATTTTCAGTTTATGCCAAAAAAATTGCTTAAGTAATCAAATGCCATGGAATCATTTAATATTTATTCAACGTTTTACGTAATTATTTTGTCCCCAAGTCCCTACAAATGAAGAAAATGGCTATTGATTATCCCTTCATTCTTTAATGGATGACATACACACATACAGGCATTCATCTTCATGTGAATCAAATCCTTCTACAGTTTATATATATATATACACACAGATACTAGTTTGTTTATAAATACATAATTACAAAATATATAGTCTCCTGCTTATTCACTCATAAATATCCATTATTTTGATGTTTTGCAAAGTGGGCCAGAGCATAACAGTACGCCCGTGAAGATCCGGGTAAGAATTGGTCTTCAGCAACCCATGGTTGTCCTAAGGGGTGACTATGCTTGTCATAAGAGGTGATTCAAGGGATCAGGTGGTCAGGCTCGCTGACTTGGTTAATGCATGTCACCGTATCCCAATTGAGTAGATAGGTGCTTATGATGCCAATCACTGGATTGTCTGGTCCAGACTGCGGAGTTAATTAGAAACAAAGAAAACAAATCTCATCAGTGCATTGTTTCAAATAGTTTAGGATGGTGTTATCTATTGTTTATGATGTCAACAAGGATTTTATCTTGTCACTATCCTTCTAACAAAAGGTCAACTGAGCTGATTTCTTATAAAGTGTGCATCAAAGCTTTCCAACAGTCAGTAGGTTAAATTTAGAATAACTAGTAGCATGATTAACAACCGAGATGTATTCACAACAAATAAAACGACCCATTCGTCTAAGGCGCCGCGATTCGTTGTGCAGAGTTGCGTCCCTTGGGCACGCCAGAAACCTATGATTGTGGGTTTGAATCCCGGTTCGCCCCAATTATGTTTCTGGGTTTGTCAGCACCATACCCATGCTCGTGGGTTTCACTGAAGTGGTAAACATCTGAGACCTGCACCACTTCGGGCTTTCCTCCCACATTAAGCTGACACGCCGTGATATAACTGGAATACTGTTAAAAGTGGCATTAAACCCAACTCACTCACTCACAACAAATAATAAAAAACTCCCTCATGTCTCATTATCCCCTCTGACTCGTCAACTACTGGACATTAGTGGACCAATTTTTACAGATTGTGCATGTGTTAATCTAAATCCTCTTCATTCCTGATGTGTTTGCGTCCCACAGGTGCTGCCTTCATGAAGTTTTCTCATGTCACCAAAGAACTGGCATCCATGATGAAAAATTTGGTGAGTGTACATCTTGGATTAAACATTATTTGATTTTACATTACAATATAAGCCATTATTATATAATGTGAAAAGTTTTCTGCTTAGTCTTTGGCCTTGAAGCAGTCAGATGTCTCCATTTGTTTGAACCTCCTAACGTTACTGTAGCCAACAGTTTAATATGTTGATTCTACTTTTTTTCTCTTCATTATATAATAAAACAATTATGGACTTAAAATGAGGTCAATACCTGTATTTTTGGACCCAAAGCTTAGTCCATATTGTTTTTCTCGGGTCCATAAAAACAGGTATTGCCAAAATTCATCAAATCTGATTCTGATTCACCATCGGGGCAGTCGGGTAGCCTAGTGGTTAAAGCGTTAGCTCGTCTCGCCGAAGACCCGAGTTCGATTCCCGACATGGGTACAATGTGTGAAGCCCATTTCTGGTGTCCCCTGCCATGATATTGCTGGAATATTGCTTAAAGCGGCTTAAAACCTCACTCACTCTGATTCACCATCATGTAAAAAGCCACATGATTCAGCTTCTTGGTCTTCCCAAGATAATATAGTTTTATATACTAAAGGTGCATGCAAGACAAGTCAAGATTGACTCACCTCACTTTGATTTACCTTGCTCTGACTTTCCATCAGCAGACACAAAAATATGTTTTTTTTTACTTGTGAACTCTTTATAATCAATTCTGAAAGTTTGTGTATGCCAAGAGACCTTCTGTCTCAGAATGAACAAGATCATTTATCTTGCAAAATCCGTACACCCTGCTTGTCATGCATGTAACTCAGAGACAGGTCAAAGATAGGAATAAGTGAGTGAGTATGGTTTTACACCGCTTTTAGCAATATTCCAGCAATATCATGGTGGGGGACACCAGAAATGGGCTTCACGCAATGTACCCATGTTGGGAATCAAACCCGGGTATTCAGAATGCCGGGTGAACACTTTAACCACTAGGCCACCCCACCACCCCATCAAGGATAGGAAGGAGTCTGATGTGCTCTAATAGTTGAGTGTTAATCAAATAAACTGAGAATACATGATTATCTGAAATAGAAATGAATCATGGATTGAAGTCAGTGAATGAAGTCAGCAATATTCCACCTATATCACAGTGTATAGTGTATATATTAATGTATCGAGGAAAGTATATGTAAACATTTTCGCAAGCAGTGACTACTCATGCAGGGGGGCGGTCGGGTAGCCTAGTGGTTAAAGCGTTCGTTCGAATCCCGAAATGGATACAATGTGTGAAGCCCATTTCTGGTGTCCCTCGCAGTGATATATGCTGGAATATTGCTTAAAGCGGCATAAAATCAAACTCACTCACTCACTCACTCACCCACTCACTCACTCACTCACTCACTCATGCAGGTAGGCCAATGGGAGAAGCCGATGTCTTGATGACACAGGTGATGCGTCATTTACAGCATGAATGAATATAGTGATCACTTTTGTGATGAAGTCCCCATTGATCTTGTGTATGAATTACACAAGCAATCCAGTGCAAAGTGATGATACGTGAGAGGTGACATGATATATGACAAATCAAAGTGGATTTGCTTCAACTTCCTGTAAACTCACTCGCCCTCCCCAGCTGCGTCCTGTCATCCAAGTAAAGCGGACATGTTTTCACACTGACAGTCTTTCATGTGCTCTCTCAAATATGAAGGGCAAGGGCAGCCGAAGTGTCCAAGTGCTGTGTCCTTGGATGTGCCTGGACATATGATAATAGGTTCAAATCTGTTTTCCCTGTTTAGGATTCTAGGTTTGACCTGCCTAACTTCGGTCTTACCACCCACATCAGGTTGACACACTGTGATGTAACTGAGATTAGTGTTCACTGCGACATTAAACCAAACTCACTCTCACAAATATGACCATGTATCATTTGTATATTAAACCTACAGTTTGAAAAACAGAAAATTTGTTTTTCTCTCCTCAGGTCGGATGACACCCATACTCACACATACACTTTCACTAGGCATTCCTAAACAGTGGAGAAAAAGAAAATAACGTGTCAATCCTTTGTGGGTGTTTGGGTTTGGTGTGTTGGGATGGAAGGAACCTGTTGTAGCAGACAGACATCATCTGCTATAATCAAAGTGATAGTGCTGCAGGTAGTTTACAGAGATCTAGGGCTGGCTCAGTTAGTCTGGCCTCAAACTGTCTATCTCCCAGTCTTAATTGGCATGTGCCTCATATTTAAATACACAATACATTAACCTCATTTTGTTATGTGGGCAATAGGTAGTATAATGATTAAGGTGTTTGCTTATCAGTGCAGAGGTCTTGATTTTTTTTCCCTCCAAATATAATGCATATGATGTATACTACACAAAACAAGTTAAAGAACACCCATAGGATTTCCTTTAACTTCTTTTGAGTGGTATTTAAAGCAATATTTCTGAGTTATTAGGCTGCATGAAACATTGCCTGGCTCACCCACCCACCCACCCACACACACACCCCCCCCCCCCCCACACACACACACCATGACTCATGACTTTGGAGAGTAGGTGTTAATATGTTTGTTTTCATGTGGGAGCCACTTTGCCAAGGATCACAAAGACATGTAATATTGATCAATTTATATATGTAATTCTCCTGGAGTGTGACAGATAATTATGCAATGAGTGATTTGTGTGTGTTTCATAGCAATATGACAATATGACTGATCACAAACATTGATCCATGCAATTGGGATACGATGACATGCACTCAGCCTAGATACTGAGTCTCATCATTTGATTCATTCAGTCACCTCTTACGACCAGCATAGGTTGCCGAGGACCTATGTTCTTAACCGGAATCACCACATTTGAGTGATAAGTATCAACTGATATGCTACTTTTGCACAGTTTGAAGTTATCTTTGACCCTGATTCCAGATGCAGTCTCTGCACAACATCATGCTGTTCCCGCTGGACCAGTTCTTGAAGGGCGACCTGAAGGGTGTCAAGGGTGACCTGAAGAAACCCTTTGACAAGGCCTGGAAGGAGTATGAGGCCAAGTTGTAAGTATGCGTCTCACATGGAAGCAGATGTGTCAGGGATACTGGGTAGCCCAGTGGGTAGGGTGTTCACTCCTCATACTAAATGCTGGTTGGATTCCCTGTTTTGTAAAATCAGGCCCTGATGTGATGTTTTTATTTCTAAAATGGTGAGAAATGGTTTTGTCTTCGGTCATGACTTTAGTTGTAAAGATTGTGTCAAGCTGTTTCTCAGCAAGTGTGTATGTTCTCAGGAGTCAGGGTTTGTCCCTTCAATGTAACCACCTCCGTGGTCTAGTGGGTAGAGTGTCTGCCAGGAGAGTGGAGGTCGGTGGTTCGATCTCCAATTTTATAAAAGAATACAAGGATTGATAGTGTACCAACTGCTTTTCCGCCATGAGCTGTTGTGGCTCAGCTGCTCTACAATTGGAAATGAATATACAGTAAACTATGTATATTATGAACATGCTTATTATGAACTGATCATCGATATAACAAACTTATTTTTTAGATCCGGCCATTTGCTGTATATATGCTTATAACGAACTATGGTTATTGCACACTAAAATTAGTGGTCCTTTTAAGTTCATTATTACTGTAGTTTACTGTATTTACAGTGTTATTTTAGATTCATAAAGGACTTGTCGACGAGCGATTTACTGTGTTGGCTGTTTTGTGGGGATTCTTGGTAATCCATCAAGTCATCTAGGGATGCACTGTGTTGGCCCTTTTGTAGGGATTCTGGGTAGGCAATCATGTTTGCTAGAGATGTATACTCTGTTGGCCCTTTTGTGGGGATTCTGCGTAATCCGTAGGTCGGCTAGTGATGTACTGTGTTGGCCCTTTTGAGGGTATTCTGGGTAGGCAATCATGTTGGCTAGGGATGTACTGTGTTGGCCCCTTTTTAGTAGGGATCATGTGTCATTAGACAGGGCCTGATTTAGGCATATAAAACATCCACCACTGCAACCTATGATTGAAAAATGCAACCTAATATTTATGTGTACATTCACCAAGTGCATGTCAAAATATTTCAAGTTTGTATCCACACAAATTGATCTTAGAACACACTCAATAACTCTACAGTTTACTTACCATACTGCATGACTAATCCCTGTGTAATTTGTTGTCATGCTTTCTTAGGTTTGACAAAATCAAACTGTGCATACTTCAAGATGTGCACAGGACAATAAATTAAATGAATGATCAGGCAAGTCTAGTTTGCCTCAGCTCTAGACTTAATTAGGAATTGTTCTGGGCTCCTTTAGATTTTATTAATTTATAGATCTTTAGATATATATATTGAGATAAGATAACTTTATTTCTGGGACCAAATGTCAGTCTACTGGCTCCAGAATGGCCTATGTTTCAACTCTGATAAATTTATGGGCCAGGGTGAAACCTGGTTTCGTTTGGTGCAACTTGTTTTTCATGTCAACTGGTGCAAGTTAGAACAAATTCTTGAATCGAGCCTTGTCATACCATGATGTGTGGATCCTTGCCCATGCTATCGACCTAGAGTTTACCGATTCACCAATATTTTGAGAAGCAGACTTTGTATTGTGAGGTCATGTATACAAATGTCACAAGTATATATGAGGTCATGTATACAATCTATGTGATACATATATGTCCATGTAGGGAGAGGGTTGTATCACAGGGACTTACCTATGTGATACGTATGTCCATCTAGGGAGAGGATTGTATCACATGGACTTACCTATGTGATACGTATGTCCATCTAGGGAGAGGGTTGTATAACATGGACTCGCCTATGTGATACATATGTCCATGTAGGGAGAGGGCTGTATTACAGGGACTTACCTATGTGATACATATGTCCATGTAGGGAGAGGGTTATATCACAGGGACTCGCCTATGTGATACATATGTCTATGTAGGGAGAAGGCTGTATCACAGGGACTGACCTATATGTTAAATATGTCCATGTAGGGAGAGGGCTGTTTCACAGGGACTCACCTATGTGATACATACATCCATGAAGGAGGAGGGTTGTATCACAGGGACTCACCTATGTGATACATATGTCCATGTAGGGAAAGGGTTATATTACAGGGATTCGCCTATGTGATTCATACATCCATGAAGGAGGAGGGTTGTATCACAGATACTCACCTATGTGATACATATGTCCATGAAGGAGGAGGGTTGTATCACAGGGACTCAGGTATGTGATACATATGTCCATGAAGGAGGAGGGTTGTATCACGGATACTCACCTATGTGATACATATGTCCATGAAGGAGGAGGGTTGTATCACAGGGACTCAGGTATGTGATACATATGTCCATGAAGGAGGAGGGCTGTATCACAGGGACTCACCTATGTGATACATACATCCATCAAGGAGGAGGGCTGTATCACAGGGACTCACCTATGTGTATTGTGAGGTGATATATACAAATGTCACAAGTATATATTAGAAGAATATGTGCAATGGTATTTATGTATAGTACGGACAAGGGTACTTATGACACTGCTGTTTGAAGTGACTCACTATCTTTTTGGCCTCAATTCACTATGATGATGGAATAAATCTCAGTGAAATGCTTCATCATTTACAGGCTGCTGTGATAAGGCACGATTATTACTGACTGTGGGCAAACAAAGTTAAATCTTGGAAACCTGGGATCCTAAAACTGTGTGATGACTCACACTGTCTTTCAAAGGAATATCTGCATGCGTTTGTAACATTGCTTTTAACTCTCTGTAAGAAGTTGCCAAGCAATTAACATCATGGCAATAGTTTGACATCATGTCAATTAAATCGAGAAAAGTCTGCCTTGGAAATTACTCTGGTTTGCAGTATTATCCCACATGAGTGTAGCACTAGATATGTAGCAAAAGCACATCAGTGGGGAAGATACTCCTATTGTTCAGTACCTTGATACTTAATACTCTGTGACAGTACCTAAACCCACAGACTGGTGACAATACTTCTTTTGTTCAGTACCTTGATACAGCGTAAAAAATATGGTGAAGATATTCTGCCGTGACAATACCTAGTTGCTGATACAGCCTAGAAAACCCAGAGGCTGGTGAAGATATTCCTCTGTGACATTGCTGAGATCCTTGATACAGCTCACAAAACCTTCAGGCTGGTGAAGATATTCCTCTGTGACAGCACCTAGATCCTGATGCACCCTAGAATACCCCCAGGCTGGTGAAGATATTCCTCTGTGACAGCACCTAGATCCTGATGCAGCCCATGAAACCCTCAGGCTGGTGAAGATATTCCTCTGTGACAGCACCTAGATCCTGATGCAGCCTAGAAAACCCAGAGGCTGGTGAAGATATTCCTCTGTGACATTGCTGAGATCCTTGATACAGCTCACAAAACCTTCAGGCTGGTGAAGATATTCCTCTGTGACAGCACCTAGATCCTGATGCACCCTAGAATACCCCCAGGCTGGTGAAGATATTCCTCTGTGACAGCACCTAGATCCTGATGCAGCCCATGAAACCCTCAGGCTGGTGAAGATATTCCTCTGTGACAGCACCTAGATCCTGATGCAGCCTAGAAAACCCAGAGGCTGGTGAAGATATTACTCTGTGACAGCACCTAGATCCTGATGCACCCTAGAATACCCACAGGCTGGTGAAGATATTCCTCTGTAACAGTACTGAGATCCTTGATACAGCTCAGAAACCCACAGGCTGGTGAAGATATTACTCTGTGACAGTACCTAGACAGAACAGCTCAGAAAACAGTGAGGGCAGTGAAAATATTTCTCTTATGCAGTACCTGGTTAGAACATAGCAAATCAACAGGACGGTGAAAATAATACTCTAGTTCGACACATAAGAACTTGTTTAAAATAAAGCCCAGATGTGCTTTGTATGTAAATTTAACTGTTTTAAAAAATGGATGACTTTGCTTCCATTATTCTGTGCTACTGGCCAATGCTGCCTTCCAGCCAAACCTGACCAAAGACTACTCTCATATCAGTACATCACATCATCAAAGTCATCTGTAACATTATGACACCAGTGTCTTTTTGAAATTGATACAAACTAAAATCAAACATTAACATAGTGATCAGTTGAAGCACAGAATGACCGTCATTAGTCGATGCGACGGGAGTGGTGCAACAAGACGTTTACTTAATATTGAAGCCTCAGACATGCACCATTTTGATTATTGATCTCATCGACCTGGCGAGGTTAATTGCCACTACACAGACGCAGAGAATCTAGTCTGCTCACATTGATTCCATGATCATATGACACAATTCAAGTTCAAACTGCTTTCTGCTCACTTCACGTTTAATTCATTACGACTTGATACAGATGATCAGAAGGATTATACAATAGCAATTTGCCCGTCACACTGATATTGATTCTGAGCTAGCATATGGAAGAAAAGTGTCGAATGGTGGTGCTGTGAGGAAGTGTATCCATAAGCTGGGGGCTCACCTATATCATATGTCCATGTAGGGAGAGGGCTATATCACAGGGACTCACCTATGTGATGCATATGTCCATGTAGGGAGAGGGCTATATCACAGGGACTCACCTATATGTTACATATGTCCATGTAGGGAGAGGGCTATATCACAGGGACTCACCTATATGTTACATACATCCATGAAGGAGGAGGGTTGTATCACAGGGACTCACCTATGTGATACATACGTCCATGAAGGAGGAGGGCTGTATCACAGGGACTCACCTATGTGATACATATGTCCATGTTGGGAGAAGGTTGTATTACAGGGATTCACCTATGTGGTACATACATCCATGAAGGAGGAGGGTTGTATCACAGGGACTCACCTATGTGATACATACGTCCATGAAGGAGGAGGGTTGTATCACAGGGACTCACCTATGTGATACATATGTCCATGTTGGGAGAGGGTTGTATCACAGGGACTCACCTATGTGATACATACATCCATGAAGGAGGAGGGTTGTATCACAGGGACTCACCTATGTGGTACATATGTCCATGTTGGGAGAGGGCTGTATTACAGGGACTCACCTATATGATACATACATCCATGAAGGAGGAGGGTTGTATCACAGGGACTCACCTATGTGATACATATGTCCATGTTGGGAGAGGGCTGTATTACAGGGACTCACCTGTATATGATACATACATCCATGAAGGAGGAGGGTTGTATCACAGGGACTCACCTATGTGATACATACGTCCATGAAGGAGGAGGGCTGTATCACAGGGACTCACCTATATGATACATACATCCATGAAGGAGGAGGGTTGTATCACAGGGACTCACCTATGTGATACATACGTCCATGAAGGAGGAGGGCTGTATCACAGGGACTCACCTATGTGATACATACGTCCATGAAGGAGGAGGGCTGTATCACAGGGACTCACCTATATGAAACATATGTCCATGTAGGGAGAAGGCTCTATTACAGTGATTCACCTGTGTGGTACATACGTCCATGAAGGAGGAGGGCTGTATCACAGGGACTCACCTATATGAAACATATGTCCATGTAGGGAGAAGGCTCTATTACAGTGATTCACCTGTGTGGTACACACATATCATGTCCGTGTATCACTGGGTCTCATCTATTATTTGATACATTTGGCTTACTGCCAATAAGCATGTTTTCACAAGATTTCCACTTGCAGTTGCAAATACAACCACTATAATTTTTAACTGATTCCAATTTCTGAGATTGATGGAACTCCCAAAAAAAATTGCAAAGAGGAGAAATCTTATTGAAATATTCTGTTACAGATCTGGTTATGTAGTTTTGGATTGCTGTCTCAAACAGTTTTCAAAATGAAACTCCCCATAAATTATGACATGTGTGTCAATATCAATTAACTAAAGATCATAAAGAACAATCTTGGATGTGATCATAAATGTATTACCATGTTGTGGCATAGGGGATTATTCCAGCGAGCGGGCCATGAATGGTTGCGAGACTGGCCGTCTGCAGGCGTGAGAAACTGGTCAGGGGAGTTAAATATGTATGAATGGTTCTATCAGTGAAATGAGGCAGAGGTAGTGGCAGTCTGATGCTGTTATGGAAGAGGGCAGCATGTAGCACTTTGTAGGCTGCAGCCAGCAATCCAGGAAAGAATGGAAACAATCCGTGAAAAGGTGCATAATCTTGTTCACACATGGAAATACTCAGATTAAAACTACTTGGTTGAAGCAGTTTGAGAGTGGCTACATTGTCTGTATGTATGTGGCTTGCAACATTCTGCTTTTAGGTAATTATGTGAAATTGTTTTTTTTTATTGAATTGTCATGATGGTATTAGGGTATTAGATGCTGTGTGATCCGCCAGCTGTTTGTACGTGCATAGTTTGGTTTGAAATGTCACAGTGTTATTTCACCGGGTCCAAAGGACCAAGGTGAGCTTATGCCATACTGTGGCATCCGTCGTCCGTCCGTTGTCTGTCCGTCTGTCTGTCATCCGTACGTCAACAATTTATTCAAAGGACTTCCTTCTTTTGAACCACTTAATGGAAATTAACGAAATTTGACTGGAAGCATCCCTAGGTGGTGTGGATTCAAAATTGTATGAATGGTGGGGCTGACCCCCTCAAGGGGCTGAGGGGTAGGGCCAAATAGGAGTAATTTGGCTATATTGCTCTAAACTACTTCTTCTCCGGAACTAAGAGTGAGATATCAACCATATTTGGTTGGAAGCATTCTCCGGTGGTGGGGATTCAAAAATGTACAAATGGAGGGGCTGACTGCCCAAGGGTCTGAGGGGAGGGGCCAAATAGGGGTAATTAAGCTATATATTGCTTTAAACTACTTCTCCTCTGGAACTAAGAGAGAGATATCAACCATATTTGGTTGGAAGCATTCTCTGATGGTGGGGATTCAAATTGGATAAATGGACGGGCTGAACCCTACCCCCACCCCTGGGGACTAAGGGGCGGGGCTAATAAGAGTTTAACTTGGACACAGTTAAGATCCCCACCGTATAACCATATGAACAATTGAGAGAATAATGAGAAGAATGCACATATGCTACCAGGACTGGCCCTTCTGTTCATCTGTCCGGTATTCCCAAAGGAGTTAGAACCTTGACCATAACATGCAAACCTATATTATCCCAACCCTATAATAAACAGATACATTGAATACATTTATTTGTTATGAAGAGAATAATACCTTTAATATGATTTATCCTGGATCATAACATGGAAACAGTTCAGATCTTTATGCTAAATTTGTATCTAGAGATATCAGATTTGCAATCCACCAATTTTAAATGCTGACAGAGTCAAAATTACGAAATATTTGCAGTATTTTATACATGTACATTACAAATGTATATTTTGTCATGATTAAGTAAATATCCAGGTAAGCGATTCAGGCCCTACTGGCCGCTTGTTTGATGAGTATTTGCTTTTATTGTCAGTGAAGTTATTATCAAACGCCACGAAGTTCATCCGTCCATCCTTCCATATGTCTTTCTGTTCGTCAGCTTCTCAAATGGGACAAAGGCGTTTGTTCCTGGTTCGATTCCCGACATGGGTACCATGTGTGAAGCCCATTTCTGGTGTCCCCGCCTGTGATTTTGCTGGAATATTGCTAAAAGCAGCGTAAAATCAAACTCACTCTCTCAAATGGGACAAATTTTCTCAGAGATGTGGATATTTTCCACACTGATATTACTGATAATGATATTAAATGAGTTCAAAGAGTTATGGCCCTTGCTTTTCAACCTAGTGAATACTGTGTGTAAGGGGACAAGTTTTCTCAGGAACTACTGAAATTACATGAATGAAGTTTTGTATCTATGAGAAATTTATCAAGACTGACTTTGAGAATTGGTGCCATAAATTATTTTTTCCAGAGAAGGGGCCTTTTGTATCTATAAATTACACATTTCCCATGCAACACATAGGGTTCTTGGCCTATGCAAATATAGAAAACAGCCAGGTAGAAGAGACAACTTTGTGCTGAAGTTGGAAAATCTTTGTATGTTTTTGTTACTTTCACGATAGCTCTGAGCCAGGATCATCCTCATACAGCAAACTAACCAGTGGTTGATAGCATGAGCAGTGTTCCTGTTATCAGGGCACAATGACACACCACCAGCCAGGTCCCACTTGGTCCTACACATTTAGTCATCCCTTACATCAGGGTGAAGGCCTTGTTTTACCCATGAGCCTCTGGGTGTCCACAATGGGAAGTGACATGTGGTTGTGTTCTTAATATCCAGGACATTGTGTTGTTACTTCAGCAAGACTCCTTGTTTTCTTGGGTTTTAGAATTTAATGTAATAATATTTTTGTTTTAGTTCCAAGATTGAGAAGGAGAAGAAGCAACAAGCCAAGGAAGCAGGGATGATCCGGACGGAGGTCTCAGGGGCGGAGGTATGTTATCACAAACCATCACCTGGCCGGTCTTTCATAATTGTCTGAGGGTTTGTCTTGGTGGTTTTATGTAGTGAACAAACTGACATTAGCACATTATGCTGATTGTGTGATGTATTAATGCTATTCTTTTCGCTTCAACTGAAGTGCTATTCTTGTGCCTTTTCACAGGTATCAAATCGATCACATATCTTTTCCTTTCATTTAACTGGACTGCTATTCTTCAACCTATGCAAAATTAATCCTTTAAATGATTCGTTCCCAACATTAAACTCGCCCGCTTCTCTGTAACAGCTTCTTGGATGAAACGTCAGTATTGTTTGTGTACAGTAGCACAGTCACATGCACTCCGGTTGACTGAACAACCATTAGCTGGGTTCCTCTTCCTGCTGTGAACCCAGGAAGTGTGTCATTTTCATTGTTTAGACTATTATCAGGTTGAGCAGTGGCCTTTCCCCCCCCCCCCCCCCCCCCCCCCCCCGACATACAAAGATATGTTGACAGTGGCTTTCATCAGATCAGTACATGTTGAATTGATCTTTTCCTGTCAAACATTCTGCTGATTAATGCTTTGTGTGATATATATAATTATTTTTTTTAGAGGCATTTGATATTGCTGGACTAGTGCTGAATGAATCCAACCAACCAACAAACAAAATAATTAAACATGACACCCAAGGCCCAGATCATTTTAGACATTCTACATTTTGACTAGTCCTCCAGTTGTATTGAATAAAGCTAAGTGATCACTGTGAAAGCAAATATATTGTTAAAGGAACCTCTGACTGTTATTAATATAATGAAATACTGATTGTTGATAAGAAAACTTTTGAAACACTTCAGCTCAGTGAGAAAATTATTCAAAGCAAGTATGGCAGTATTGTTTTGACCAAAAACTACACACATAGAAAGACTGAAAGGTAGTCCTTGGAAACATGTGGAAAATGTAGTTACCCTGATTATGATTTCTACATACGATTATTCAAAGAGTCAACCCTTTCAAAGTATTAGACTCCACCTATGCCACATCATCCATCATACTATCATTGAATAGTATGCATTTTGTTTATGATGGTATACTAGAGATATACATACTGTTCAATATAGAGGTTTCCACTCAGATTTTATAACTGTAAATGTTTCCCACTCAAACCACAAAAAAAGTTGTTCATTTGAAACCTCTAGTTAGAAACACAGTAGGTATATCTGCTACTTTGTTGACAAGTTTCCATTGTATCTCTCTACATGTTAAAGTTACATATATCCTGTCTGTGTGCAGATTGCTGACGAGATGGAGAAGGAGAGGAAGATCTTCCAGCTCCACATGTGCGAGGTAATCAGTCTTCTTCTGCCAACAAGTCCCTGTGTAGGGTTTAACATAGTCTGCCTTAGTCCCCGAACTATATTATTTTCCCTTCCAACCAGCTCTTTCTTTAATGCAAAAGCACTAACTGAAGCAAGTCTAGATTTTCCTTAGGTTCTGAATCTCCCATCTCACTGTGGCTCCTTTTCAATGGAAATGGAGTTAGTTGTTTCTATCAAAATTATGTATTTGCACAAACTAAGCATTAGTCTAGATTTTATGCTGCTGTGGACAGTATTTCATTTACAGCCAAGCCTTGTTAATCCAATTGTACTGATCTATGTGAGATCATCTGGATAAACACATTTCCGAATTTATCACTGTAACATACCGTATTCACTGTAATAAGTGCTCTGCTCTTATAAGCGCCCCCTGACCAACTTCTAGACCAGTTTGTAAGTATTCTTGATAGTCCCCGCCCCATGTTAGACCAATGCTCTGCTCTAATAAGGGCCCCCTGACCAACTTCTAGACCAGTTTGTAAGTAATCTTGATAGTCCCCGCCCCATGTTAGACCAATACTTACACAACCGTCCATATTTTCTTGTGTAAATTACACATTTATTACTGAAAACAGCACCGCAGAAAAGGGTGTTTATAATTACCTTGTAACTATTATCAAAAAGGTTTTACCGAATTTTGAACTTTGTTCACTATTCTATCATTGAAAACAAATTGTATGGTTTTAATAAGCACCAGCTTTGTCAATTTTCTAGGCTCCCGGGGCACTTATTCCAGAGAATATAGTAATATACTTTGTATATATGTAGACTTCTCTAAGATAATGGTTAGGAACAGTGGGTTGGTAGACCAACAAGGTTACATTGTATATGACAATAGAGTGTCAGCATAGACTATTAGCCACCTGGCCTCTGCCTTCAACTGATGTCTCGCGATTGATCACACTTGTTGATTGATCGGCTTCTCCGTACTGCTGCAGTGATTGATTATGAGTGTCCGTAATCGATTGTGGTTAAAGATGGTCATATTAAGTTATAAATATACCAAACGGTTGGTTTATATATTCACCTATTCATTAATTTTATTCATCATTACACAAACATATATTCACCTTCAGTATATTAGGCAGTCGTCTTTAAGGAATATGATACTAATGTTTCACATATATATGTTTCAGTATCTGATCAAGATCAACGAGATCCGTACCAAGAAGGGTGTGGATTTATTGCAGTACTTGGTGGAGTTTTACCATGCTCAGGCAAAGTAAGTGTTGACAAAGTGGGACTTGTACCATGCTCAGGCATTGTAAGTGTAGACAAAGTGGGACTTGTACCATGCTCAGGCATTGTAAGTGTAGACAACATGGGACTTATACCATGATCAGACAAAGTAAGTGTAGACAAAGTGGGACTTGTACCATGCTCAGTGAAAGTAAGTGTAGACAAAGTGGGACTTGTACCATGCTCAGTGAAAGTAAGTGTAGACAAAGTGGGACTTGTACCATGCTCAGTGAAAGTAAGTGTAGACAAAGTGGGACTTGTACCATGCTCAGGCAGTGTAAGTGTAGACAACGTGGGGCTTGTACCATGCTCAGGCAGTGTAAGTGTAGACAACGTGGGACTTATACCATGATCAAACAAAGTAAGTGTAGACAAAGTGGGACTTGTACCATGCTCAGTGAAAGTAAGTGTAGACAAAGTGGGACTTGTACCATGCTGGGGCAGTGTAAGTGTAGACAAAGTGGGACTTGTACCATGCTCAGTGAAAGTAAGTGTAGACAAAGTGGGACTTGTACCATGCTGGGGCAGTGTAAGTGTAGACAAAGTGGGACTTGTACCATGCTCAGGCAGTGTAAGTGTAGACAACGTGGGGCTTGTACCATGCTCAGGCAGTGTAAGTGTAGACAACGTGGGACTTATACCATGATCAGACAAAGTAAGTGTAGACAAAGTGGGACTTGTACCATGCGCAGTGAAAGTAAGTGTAGACAAAGTGGGACTTGTACCATGCTCAGGCAGTGTAAGTGTAGACAATGTTGGGCTTGTACCATGTTAAGGCAGTGTAATAGTAGACAAAGTGGGACTTGTACCATGCTGAGGCAGTGTAATTGTTGACAAAGTGGGACTTGTACCATGCTCAGGCAGTGTAAGTGTAGACAACGTTGGGCTTGTACCATGTTCAGGCAGTGTAATAGTAGACAAAGTGGGACTTGTACCATGTTCAGGCAGTGTAATAGTAGACAAAGTGGGACTTGTACCATGCTGAGGCAGTGTAAGTGTAGACAAAGTGGGACTTGTACCATGTTCAGTGAAAGTAAGTGTTGACAAAGTGGGACTTGTACCATGCTGAGGCAGTGTAAGTGTAGACAGAGTGGGACTTGTACCATGCTGAGGCAGTGTAAGTGTAGAATAAGTGGGACTTGTACCATGCTGAGGCAGTGTAAGTGTAGACAGAGTGGGACTTGTACCATGTTCTCAGCAGTGTAAGTGTAGACAAAGTGGGACTTGTACCATGTTCTCAGCAGTGTAAGTGTAGACAAAGTGGGACTTGTACCATGCTGAGGCAGTGTAAGGGTAGACAGAGTGGGACTTGTACCATGCTCAGGCAGTGTAAGTGTAGACAGAGTGGGACTTGTACCATGCTGAGGCAGTGTAAATGTAGACAAAGTGGGACTTGTACCATGCTGAGGCAGTGTAAGTGTAGACAAAGTGGGACTTGTACCATGCTGGGGCAGTGTAAGTGTAGACAAAGTGGGACTTGTACCATGCTGGGGCAGTGTAAGTGTAGACAAAGTGGGACTTGTACCATGTTCAGGCAGTGTAATAGTAGACAAAGTGGGACTTGTACCATGCTGAGGCAGTGTAAGGGTAGACAGAGTGGGACTTGTACCATGCTGAGGCAGTGTAAGGGTAGACAGAGTGGGACTTGTACCATGCTGTGGCAGTGTAATAGTAGACAACGTGGGACTTGTACCATGCTGAGGCTAAGGTATGTTTGTGTTCAGTTTCTTCCAGGACGGTCTGAAGACCATAAACCACTTCCATGGCTTCATTGAGGAGCTGGTCACACAACTCAAGAAAATCAAACAGAGACAAGACAACGAGCGCAAGCAGTTGATAGAGCTCCGGGATGCTCTCAAGAGCTCCATGTCATCATACAAAGAGGTAACTTACATGCCATGTTCTCAGCAATGTTCTTGTTAGATACTGATTCCATTTCCTAACATTTGCCTCTGTTGTGAGGGAGTGTCATGGTGAGAATATTTGATCATATGGAGCTAATAATTAACAGATCACAAGAATTTTGAAGTCTTGAGTGAACTGTTTGAGGCAATTTTGAGACTTCTGGAGCTAAAATGTTAGTTCGATAATTCCTTAAAAAATTGGTGTATTTGTATCAGCATAGTTTAACTGTGATTCTTCAATAAATGAGAATTCCATTATTGACGTAGGAATACAAACTTGTGTGCAATACTGAAAGGAACCAATCGTAACTCTTATTTCATAATTGTAGACTTGTGGATCATGAATTGAAACCTGGGCCCAGTTGCACAAAGCAATCTTATCTCTAAGATAATCATATCACCCATACTTTAACATTGACTTCGCACAGTCATAGCTCTGTGATCACATGTGGAACAGGGCCTTGGTATTAATTGCTCTTATAGTTTGACATGTTCCACCAACTCAAGTTTCAATAGAGATTCCTAACACTGCAACAGGTGTTGCATACTTCCATGAGTAATCCATTGACATCCAGTGTTTGACTGACCCAACCGTTTCCGTATTTCAAGCATGCTCACCACCGGTTGTCAGGAGGAGGCTGGGTATAAGATGCTGGGATGTTGTCCTCTGTTGCTTAGGGATGGAACGATTCACTGAAGTCACGATGTGTCACTGTACACTAGTTCGGGAGAAAAGGGCACCATTTTAGTATAACAGGAAAACATTTATTTTAGAAATAATATTTTGTGAAGATGTTCACCAGTAAATGAGACTGAATAATGGCCTTATCGATATTGTATCACTGTCTGTTAGTGAACCTTCAACCAGATACACGTAACATTACAAAGTGAATTTATTGCATATCGTATTCTGTGTTTGATGTCCAGATGCACTGGTGAATCGTTTCAACCTTAGCTTGTGATAATTTTTGTCCTCAATCTCAATAGTATCTGTTTCTTCAGTATGTACGACATTCAAGTAGCTGTTCTTGTGAAATATTTTTGCACATCAGTTGTTATTGTAAATGCAGTTCAGTACAAATGTCCTGACAATGGATTGCTTAATTTCCAATCTTCTACTGTCAGAATCTATTTTTTCTTTACAGCATGAAAATTCATTCTCATCCTTACGATTCTTTCTATATTCTGTGCATGATTTGTTTCTTCTTGTCATAATGAATTGTGAAACTTGGTTGTTATGTGTCCATGCAAATGTCTTTTCTCCAAAGCCTGATTGGCCAGGATTGCTAACTTGGTTGATGGATGTCATCATTTTGCAATTGATGGACCGATTCTCATCATGTCAATAACTGGATTGCCTGTCTAGACTCTATTATTTACAGACTGCTGTCATATAGCTGGAATATTGCTGAGTGACGTGTTAAACAAACAAACAAACAAACAAACAAAAAACAAAAGGAAGATAGGGGAGGAGACCGACATGCACGTTCATCATCAGATTCAAAGATTATTGTATGATGTTATCAGTGTTGCATGTCACTACTTAGGACGCTGCCTCTGATAGCTATGATGTCCATGAACCAGGAGGAAGATTTGTTTGTGTCAGTGTAGTTTTTAATCATCGTGTACTACCAGGCCTTAATTTGTCAGGAATTTCAGATTTCTATCTGTAGTTAAGAATTAATTCAATTCATGTTGATTGTTTCAGTTGCTTTGTCACTGAAACTGTCAGTTTCATTTCAAAATATTTGTCAGATGTTTTGTATGCAAGTACAAATATTGTTTTGAAAGACAATAATTTGATAGTGAATGTAAGACAGTTGGATTGTGGGGATTGAGAGTCTGACGCATATGCTACAGTGAGGAAGGTGGAATTTAGGCAGATTTGTGCTCAGTAGTGAAATTGCTGATGTTTGTTGTCCAGTAATAATCTTTAAAATCTCCTATCCTATACAACTGCAACTTCGATCATAGTGACTTATCTAACATTCTGTTTATCGAAATCGCCCATTCATATGTTTGTTGTGACTGATGTGTGTTTGTTTGCACTGGTGAACATGACCAGTGACATGTTGGAGTAATTCCTTTCACTCACGCTCTGTATTATCAACCTGCTATGTACTGTGTGCAGCCGTCGACGACGAACTCGTCCACGCCCGGCTACAGCCTGCACCAGCTGCAGGGCAACAAGATACATGGCAGTGAGAAAACTGGCTACCTGCTCAAGAAGAGCGAGGGCCGCATGCGTCGAGTGTGGCAGAAGCGCCGCTGTATCATCAAGGAGGGGCTGCTGTACATTAGCCATCATGACGTGAGTACGGGGGATACCGACTGAGGAAGACATGCACAAGGCAGATGTATCGTTTTTCATTTTACATGCATTGCTCTACCACCGTGGGTTGAACACTGAGTTGTTCAACCACCGTGGGTTGAACACCAAGTTGCTCTACCACCGTGGGTTAGAACACCGAGTTGTTCTACCACCGTGGGTAAGAACACCGAGTTGTTTTACCGCCGTGGGTAAGAACACCGAGTTGCTCTAACGCTGTGGGTAAGAACCAGGGATCCAGGGACCTATGCTGGTCGTCGGAGACTTCTAGTGGATAGGCTTGGCTTGGTGACTTTGCTGATCAAGTCATCGTATTCCGATTGCTTGAGATGTTTCTTCATAATATTAAGCACTGGTTTATTTGGCCCAGACTTCATTATTACAGGCTGCTGTGATTTGGCTTGAATATTGAAGTGTTAAGCCAAGACAATCCCAAACAGATGCTGTATTTTACATGTCTAAAGCCGTGTGGGAACGGGGTTAGGATAGGTCCCAAGTACTCTGTCTTGATTAATTAAGATTAGTTCAGGTGGTCAGGGACTTGGCTGACTGTGTGTCATCTTGCGCCGACATTGTGGTACGTGGCTCTTTGGTTTCTGTCACTGGCTTGCCTGGAGAGTTATGGTAGAACTATGTTTTGTATTGTCTTAATATGATGGTTATTTCATGACCTGTACTTCATAACAATCAGTTTCATCAGAATTATACAGAATGATTTGTCATTTTCAGGAAAACAAAGATCCGGTGAAGTTGAATCTTCTGACTTGCCAAGTGAAGGTAAGCTGTGATGAGATCAGAAAGTGTATATTGATTATCATCTAGAATTTATCAAATTAATTCCAAGGATTGATTCAATTTTCATGAACTACCTGATGTATGTAAGGCAGTGAATTGCTGTTTGTTCATTGTCATCCTTTTGTTACTAGGTAACATACTTTGGTTTCTAAGTTACTTAAGCAATGAAGGAGATATATAACTTGTTGAAATACTGCAATGTACTGCAATGTATTTCAATATATTTCAATATATTAATTCATGGTTATTCTTGCACAAAGCATGTGTTTGTTGGGGTTACACGACAAGGCTAGGCTCACACAGATACAGGCGAGCAAGTGCACATCACTCAACAGCCATATTCAAATGAGTGTGTTTATTATGAAGAATGAGTGTTGGAATACTACAACTACCTGTGTGATTGTGTGTTTACAGCTGGTTCATGATGACCCTGGAAAGAAGTGTTTTGACCTCGTCTCATCTTCCAGTGAGTAGAACCCAAACTTCAATTATAATAGGAATAAACCTATGACAAAATAATGATGGTTGGAATCTTTGGGAGCAGTAAACAAGTATCACAGATATTGTCTTGAGAAAATTGGGGAAAGGTTTAATCAGTAGCTTACATGGACTGGCTTTGATACGCAAAACGTTGTTTATGGTGCAAGGGACATAATTTACTCCGATTGTCTCCCTTTATTTTCTTAGCATGGTATTTGGAAGGTAGCTTTAACATTTATTGTTAGAACAGGATGTCTGGTTAAACAACTGTTAAATGCATCCCTCTACAGCTGTTTCTATATTTCTATTTAGTGTATTTTACATGTGAGTGAACTTTAATAATCATGTAGTCCTTTGTGTAGATATGATGTTTCACATGGATGACGTACTGAAATCTCTGCTGCTGTTTCAGATAACCGCACATATCACTTCCAAGCAGATGATGTGAAAGATATGGAGGCGTATGTACAAACCTTTTGTCTTCTTGAAAAATGACGAGATACATTTATCTCATGAAGCATTTAAAGTATTTTCATTGGTAGAAGAAATTAAGGGTGTTCCTAGCGTTCTTGAGGTTTTCTGCATTTGTATTTTGATGTATTGACCACCTTGAGTTTTATCTTTTATGACAAGAATCCACTGACTTCCATGATTTAACACTAAGTTAGATTGATGCATATGCTAATCTTGTTATGTTGAAATTATCTTGGAAAAACTGAAGATTTTGTTTTTCAAACAATTTTGAATATCCACTACTCCACTCTCTTGTGTTCATTTGACATTATGAGTTAATCTCTACTCTAAATATGGAAACAGTCTCCAATTTTACTGTACCTTGGTTCATTGTTTAGGCCCCAGTCAACCCCTGTATGTTCTTTCAGCTGGATTTCAGTATTAAACAATGCGAAGGAAGAAGTTTTACTGAAGGCATTCCAGGACAGTAGCAACTCCCCGTCTCTCAATCAGAATGTCCGAGAGCTCACAAACAGTATTATCGACCGAGTCAAGCGGCTTCCTGGAAACAAGTATTGCTGTGATTGTGGAGCACCAGGTAGGTCACTTGTAGCAGTACCAAGCTAAACATAGTTTTCATAATGGATTTAATTTGGCAGTCAGGCCTTGAAAAGGCCGTAACTTTTATTATTATCTACGAGGTCAAACATATGTGCCCTAGGGTCATATCACGTCATGAGACAACAGTGTATTGTTTCCGTCATCTGGACGACATTGTTACGTCATTCAAATCTTATTGTGACCTGAGTTTGGAATGACGTCACACTAGAAATGACATCAAAGCTAAAGATGGTTGATGTCATTCGACAAATTGTGCTTTCGCTGCTGTTGTGACTTGCTGTCCTTATAGGTAAACACTAAATCTTCTTTGGTAATAAATAGAACATTATGTTTCTGTTCATGTCATGCTATGTTTACATCACTCGTGCCTAAATTCCGCTAGTTACTGTAATTCAGACACTTGTGTAGTAAACATAGTATAACATGAACACAAATATAATATCCTCTATATGTGCCATGAAAAGGCTGTAATATTGGCATAATGCCTTGAAAAGGCCATCTATGTTTTATTCTGCCCTGAAAGGCCTTAAGACTGATATAAGGCCTTGAATGAGGCCCTGGCAGTAAAAGTTGTTCACCTGGGCCCACTTGCACAAAGCGATCTTAGCGCTAAGATGATCGTAACTCCCATACTTTAACATAGGCTTACAATCGCTTTGTGCAAGTGGGCCCTGGTTTGTTTCCCCACATAGGTACAATGTGGGAAGCTCATTCTGATGGCCCCAACTCACCTTTTTCAGACCCGGAATGGCTGTCCACAAACCTTGGGGTGTTGATCTGCCTAGAATGTTGTGGGATTCACCGCCAGATGGGCGTCCACATCTCCCGCACACAGAGCATCGTCATAGATGAGCTGGGCACCTCTCAGCTATTGGTAGGGTCATGATAATCCTTTACTCCACTGTAGAGAGTCTGGGGCAGTGTAGGACAACAGAACTCAATGCTGAAATGTTGAATAGTGTTTTGATGTGATAGTTGCTATGTGTGACCTGGGCCCTGTTCCACAGAGTGATCTTAGCGGTAAGGTGATCGTAACTCCCATACTTAAACATAGCCTTACTACAGGCGCTTTGTGGAACGGGTCCCTGGTTGGTTGTGATCCTGAGGGTGTATGCAAGACGACAATTTACCACTGGGTTGTGTGCTCCAGATTCTTGTAAAGTTGCCATGATAAAGCTGTAGTATTGCTGTGACATAAAAATATATCCACTTCTTCACTGTCTTGTGTTCATTTGACATTGTTATCACAAGATTATTACTCTCAATTTACGTTAGGCGAGACTATTTTCTGTCTTGGGGTTTACGGATTTTGATAGTGAGAAATTTGGTCAGTTGAAAAACAATTCTTTGTACATAATTTTTATGATTATTTTAGTTTGATTTTGGATTAGAAAGGTGATAAAAAAAATTACAGTATCATTTATTGTGATACTTGTTTTAGTTGTATGACAGTCCCTTGGATCTTTACTGTAGGTGGTGACAATTTTTATTTTGTTTCAGCTTGCAAGAGTAGTAGGAAACTCCAACTTCAATGATATTATGGAGGCCACTCTTGACCCCACTCAAAAGCCAAAACCTTCTAGTCATATGTGAGTACAACTAGTTATGGTTTCATCAAGAGATGTGATGGTGGTGGATCAGGAGTGAGTGAGTGAGTGAGTGAGTTGGGTTTAACACCATTTTTAACAGTATTACAGTTATATCGCGGCGTGTCAGCTTAATGTGGGTGGAAAGAGACCCAAGAGCACGGGTATGGTGCTGACAAACCTAGAAACATAATTGGGGCGAACTGGTATTCGAACCTACAATCATAGGTTTCTGGCATGCCAAAGGGATGCAACTCTGCACAGCGAATCACAGCGCACTAGAAGACTGGGCCACCCGTACCCCCTGGTGGATCAGGACAGGGGATTATTGATAACTGTGCAGTTATCCAGTACTGACTCTATGACCAATTGTTAGTGTACGCATTGTGAAGGAAGTTGCTATTTCATATTTATGTTAAACCTGTTTGTTATGTACCTATACATGCAAACATTCATTTATGTGCAGCCAGACAAGCAGTTTCACAAAGTAATAAAGTTTTAAGAGTTCAAAGCTTGATAAAACTAGGATGGAAAATACACAAAATATTTTAAGAACTGATAGATTGTTGGATTTGTTTAACAAAATCAATTATGACCATGATTGATGGTACGATTCATATTCTCAGGTGGAAACTTTCTGATAATGATTGTTACCGTATTATGATTATTTTCTATGTTCATCACTGTAGATGACCTTGTTTGTCTTCCTAGGGATGATAGACGCGACTTCATACGAGCCAAGTACGAGCACCATCGATATGCAATAATCACGTGTACAGACAAGGACGACCTCAAGCAGGACCTGCGACAAGCCATCTTGTCCAAGGACATTTTAGCCCTGTTGCAGGTCCATGCTGAAGACCTCGATCTCATGGCTATCCTCCCTGACATGGTGAGCGTCTTGTCGTTATTCGTGGTTTGTGTCTTCATGTGAAAAAAGACCCAATTGGTCTTGTTGGTTTCCCATTGATTCGTTGATGAAGAAAACATTTATCAGATTTAAAAGAATGGTTCTCAGGCAATGGTTTTTGAAAATATTGTGTGTGCGGGCGAGGTCTTTTTTTGTTGTTGTTGTTGTTCGTACTAGTATGTAAATAAATAAACAATGTGTACAATCAACTGGGGAAAATACTGGAATACAGTATTTGACTATCGTTGGACTTGGAATATTAAAGGATTTTTTAAAAAAAAGTTTCAAAATGGAAATAAAAATGAAACGTGCAGCGATCTTGATGATGATGCGGGCGGTGTCTGAGAACCAAGACTTAATTTTTTTAGCCTTACATGTTGGTTACCTTGGTTTGAGGGTTAATCTTTACCCACTGACCAGGCCCCTGTTCCACGAAGTGATCTTAGTGCTACAATTGTTGTAAGTCTATGGTAAAGTATGAGAGTTTCAATTGCTTAGTGCAGTGGGTTCCGGTGCATGTACTATAGGATAGCCACCTAGCTGTTATTGCCTTTGAGTGAGACCCGTGAAGATTCCAGGGTAGAATAGGTCTTCAGCAACCCATGCTTGCCGTAAAAGCTGACTATGCTTGTCGTAAAAGGCGACTAACGGGATCGGGTGGTCAGGCTCGCTGACTTGGTTGATACATGTCATCGATCTCAATTGTGTGGATCGATGTTCATGATGTTAATCACTGGATTGTCTGGTCCAGACTCAATTATTTACAGACCTCCGTCATATAGCTGGAATATTGCTGAGTGCGGCGTAAAACAACAAACCAACCAACCAACCAACCAACCTTGGAGTGATGAGTGTCAAGATACAACTGTACTGCTGTCCCATCTGCGGGCATGATTATGTGGATTAAGGGTTCCACTGACCAGTGCATGATTTGTTGGAGAAGCAATCTGGCATATCTCCCTCCCTGGAATACATTCTTGCTTCATTTATGTAGAGACAAAGCATCCCATCTCTCCATCCATACTAACACTGTCAATCAGCAGTTAATAGGTTAAGTTGAGGCAGTGTCGTATTGTAATTTCAGTTTGTATGATAATATGTTATCAAGACAAAACCTGATGTGTTATCATTAATTTGATTTGCCTTATAAAATAATTGCATACTGGAGATTAAAGTGAACTTTGGTCTGAAGCTAGACCGAACTAAGGTCAGTGGTTGGTCTGAACATAGGTCAGAGGTTAGAAATATGTCTTAGGTTAGACTGAACATAGGTGTGAGGTAAAACTACTCACAGATCAAAGGTTAGACATAATATAGATCATAGGATTAGACAGAACATAGATCAGAGGTTAGAATGAACATAGGTCAGAAGTTTGACAGAACACAACACAGAGACTAGACAGAACAGGTCACAGGTCAAACTGAACCTAGGTTGGAGGTTAGACTGAAAATTTGTGGGAGGTATTAATAAGAATTTATGTGTAAACTTGAGATTGGTTTCTACAGTCAAACACCCCCTTGGTGTTTAAGTCCTCTGTACATACATTGCTCACAGGGTGAGTAAAATATGGCTGACTAGCTTCTTACGTTATCAAGCCTTGTTTTGTGTGGTTTGCACTCCATGTGTTCTTGGTTGTGGTGAAAGAAACTGTTGTGAAAAGCGCAATTCAGTTCTTGTGAGTTGTGCGTGACAGCCTTGTTTGTGTTGCAGGAGAATGATGAGACAGCACTACATCTGGCAATAATTGAAGAAGATGGATCTTCCCTGCCCATTGTAGACTTCATCATACAGAACAGTGCAATGTAAGTGTGTGGGTACTGGGTCTGTATACAGAGAAACTCCTTTAGCCCAGACCCTGCCCATTGTAGACTTCATCATACAGAACAGTGCAATGTAATTATGTGGGTACAGGGTCTGTATACAGAGAAACTCCTTTAGCCCAGACCTTGCCCATTGTAGACTTCATCATACAGAACAGTGCAATGTAATTATGTGGGTACAGGGTCTGTATACAGAGAAACTCCTTTAGCCCAGACCCTGCCCATTGTAGACTTCATCATACAGAACAGTACAATGTAATTATGTGGGTACTGGGTCTGTATACAAGGAAACCCCCTTAGCCCAGACCCTGCCCATTGTAGACTTTATCATACAGAACAGTGCAATGTAAGTGTGTGGGTACTGGGTCTGTATACAGAGAAACTCCTTTGATTTCCGTCTGTCTGTCTGTCCGTGCGTGCGTGCGTGCGTGCGTGCCTCCCGAAATTGTTTCCAAAGCATAACTCAGAAACCGTTAAATATTTCTCTACGAAACTTTGCATGTCTATCAGACTCATGCTGAACTGGTGCCTTTTGCTATTTAGGAATTTTAGAAATTTTTACTTTATACGTTTCCATGGCAACAATTTGGACTATAAGGGCGGTGTTCGTTTCCGGAGTGTAACTCAAAAAATACTTTCTTACAAAACTCTGCATGTCTACCAGGCACATACTGAACTGGTGCCTTTTGATATTTAGCACTTTTAGAGATTTTTTTGTTTATGTTTCCATGATAACAAGTTGTATTTAAGTTTTAATATAGGGTGGGTTTACTTATGGAGTATAACAAATAAACTGTTAAATATTTCCTTGCCAAACATTGCATATCTATATATAAAGCACATTCTGATCTGGTGCCATTTGATATTAAGAGTTTTAGAAATGTTTGTTTTAGAATTTCCATCGCAGCTATTTTGACATGGGCTAAGAGAAATGTTGGGTCAGTTACCTGGTTCGGGACCATAATGTATTAAAATGGGTGGGGGATACAGATGACTTCGTCGACTATACGCTTGTGCTTGTTGCCACCATCACCCTTGTTTTTCCCCAAAGAGGCTCTCTGGTTTGAGAATAACTGTAAATGTTGGCTGTTCCTTGTTTGATAGAGGCTCTCTGGAGAAGCGGACACGTGGGGGAAACACAGCTCTGCATCTCTGTGCCGAACTTGACCGAACAGAATGTCTTAAGCTTCTGCTTAGGACTCGGCCTGACCTCGCCAACATTGAGAACAAATCTGGCAAAACAGCGATGGACCTAGCTAAGGAACACAACAACCACCACTGTGCTGAACTGGTAGGAGGAGGCTTCTCTGTATAACACTGCAAACTGTTTGAGAATATCCAGATGTGCTTCCGATATGTGCATGGAGTCAGTGTTGATGCAGTAGGAAAGTGTTTTGGATACATGTTTAATTTCAATAAAATCTTCAAATGCTGTAATTTCTTATCAGGATTGTAATTTCTTTTGACAAATACAGATTATCTTTAATTGTGGTTGATAATTGTGAGTCTTCTTTTGCAGTTGAAGTCAGCCCTGACAGCGAAAAAGGACCAATTTCTTTATGTCAATGTGGACTGGGACCTTATGAATGTGAGGCAAAACAATATTCCTACTGTTTGTCAACAATCACAGCAGAAAAAAAGAAATTAGGTCATCTAACGACACATAAGATAACTGCTCATCCTGTTCTACAAAGTAATCTTATTGTTACCTACCCCAGTTACTCAATGTGCTGAATACACAGGTTTGGACTGCAACAATACTGATCATATAGGGCACTAGGCAATATTAAGTACAGTAAAATATGTTTATAATGAACACGCTTATAAGGAACTGACGGATATTACAAACTTAATTTTTGGTCCTCGCCATTTGCTGTATAGATGTTGTGTGTATATTTATAACAAACTTGAATTAGTGGTCCATTTGAGTTAGTTATAACAGTAGGTTACTGTACAATACTTAAGCAGTGAATCCATACAACCCTTTTCATTTGTACTCCCTGTTGGGATTCCGGGGAAGACGAGGCCCTAGTTACCCTAGACGGTCATGAGGTGGTAGACCTGCTGGTTAAAGCGGTTGACAGGGCCCTGTTCCTCTAAGTGATCACTTTGTGGATGAGGTTTTCTACCTGCTACTTACAGTGGCTGACAGGGCCCTTGTCCTTGAAGTGATCTTAGCACTGAGATGATCGCAACTCTCATGCTTTAAATTTGACTTACGATGGTCGTAGTGCTAAGCTCACTTTCATCACAACAAAGGCCTGTGTTTGATACTCCACATGGATACATGAAGCCCATTTGTGGTGTCCATCGCCATGAAATATTGCTAACAGTGGAGGAAAACAATACTCGCTTGTTGGCGATAATTTCATATGCTCAATTTAATATTGCTCAAAATGGCATAAAACCCTACTCACTCCCTCACTAAGGCAGACATTAAGGGATATTACTGAAATACACTTTGTGGTCTCAAAACTTGCAGCAACCCATTCTTGCTGTAAAAGACTCTTATGTTTATCATAAGAGACGACTAACAGGATCAGGTGGTCAGGCTCGTTGACTTGCCTAATGCATGTGCATGTCATCGTATCCCATTTGCGTGGATCGATGCTCATGATGTCAATCACTGGATTGTCTGTTCCAGACTCGATTATTTACAGACTGCCATCATATAGCTGGAATATTGCTGAGTGCAACAAATCAGATCAAAACTTGCGCATCATGATATGGTTATTTGATACACACGTTAGATACACACTATTGATAGCCTGTGTGTCCTTGCAGGAGGAGCGCCTGTACGACTACGGGGACTACAGCGATGATGACTTAGACGTAAGTAGCTGTCACTTTGTAGTCACAGGCTTACAGCAATGTCTTCCTTTATCCAAACATTATAAAGGAAATAAAATCATTTACTTTTACCATGTTCCAAACATTCCTATTTTCTGATTCTTTTCATTTGTACATAACGATTAAAATAATTATGGAATTTTAGTGATTTGAATAAAAATAATGGTTTTGTGTCTGTGTTATGTGACTGATTAAATCTGTTTAACAATGTCTTAGTACAAGAAGGGCACGAAATGTCCCTTTGTATAATGAAGTCATTGTTCCAACACTCACTAATGGTTTCATCTACAAAGAAAGTCTCGGTTTGTTGAGGCTCATTTGTTCTTAAACTGATAGATGAAATATTAGGAGGGTAAACACAATTAAGATTGGCTCATGTTCCTTCTCCTCATTTAGACTTGATAATGCCAAATATTGGCTGTTTGTTTGGTACATACCATGCACATCTACATAAAGATACTATCTGTGCAGTGTGTAAGGTTTTAAAACTCTGGGACAGCTTCATTGTGAATGTCGTAGCAACTGGAATTGATTAACTGAGAAATAGATCAGGAAATCTGCCAAGTGTGTGGTCAGAAATGAAGACAAGTTATAATGTGCTCCAGGTTACTAGTAATCTGATTGATGTCCTGAATATTTTAGACATTTTCAAGTTGCCAGATGTGTTACATTCACTGTACCATGTGTAAATCTCATTGATATTTGGCAGTTTTGTAGTCTAGAAGCTAAATAAAATAATTGATATTTGAAAATTTGATATTTTCATCCTCTGAAACTTTGAGTGCAATAGCATTTGACATTTGTCCACTTTAGACTTTCGATCCGATACAAATTGACATTCTGGAAGTTTGAGTGAATATAAAATGAATTGTGATTGAATTATTAAGAAGCTTCCATGAACAATTAACTTGACATTTCAGAAAAGCTCAATACAGAGTAATTCCCATTATATTCTGGTAAGATGAATGGGAAGCTGTTTTACTGTTTTGTGTTGAAATTGTTGGAGATTGTGGAATGTTTTCTTGGTGAAGTTTGGGATGCTAACAGTCTAAGTCTTGGCGATTTGTTCTGTTTGTTATTGGGATGTTGTTGTTCTAAGTTGTGTTCATTGCAGGACCATTTTTGCATGCATCTTTCTTCTTGGATATGTCAATCAGTGCACATAGAAATAATCTGCAGTATCTGTAATGCAAGTATGCACACAACATTTTGTGAAATTCTTGAAGAGGGCAAGACACGGGGAAGAATGTCCCTGTTGTGTCTGATACAGCTGCCAGCGACTGAGAGAGGTGCAGTCAGTTCACTGTGTCTGTAACTCGAACTTTTACTTCCCATCCTCAAACTACCCAGGTAATCAACCCCTCCCACTCCACTCCCTGGTCCACCCGCTCACCTGTCCATCCACCCTACCACTCCTCACCCACCCTCCTGGTCCATCCACCCCGCCTCCTGGTCCATCAACCCTCCCTAGCGGGCCCATCCACCCTCCCACTCCCAACCCACCCTCCTGCTCCATCTTACCACTAACCCCACCCAGCCTCCCACTCCCCACCCACCCTCCTGGTCCATCCACCCTCCCTGTTGGTCCATCCACCCTCCCTCTTGGTCCATCTTCTGACCCTCTCCCCACCCACCCACCCATCTCTGTTCATCCACCCAAACCACCCTATGATCTATGACTGGATCTGCATGTGTTTATATCAGCACACACAAACTTTACTTTGTATGAGAAATGAATGTGTTATTCCTGCACTGGTAAAGACTGTCAGGAACGTGGATGCCTTTCCATCAGTGCCGGTGGCTGCAGCACGCCCTCTATCAGCTATCACCGCAGCATGTAGTCATCTTCCAGTACCCATGTTTATTTTCATCTGCGCAACAAGATGAATGGTTGTGTTGTGATTTTTGTTGTGCATAAGTTATTTTTATATTATTTATAATAATTCATTGGTTCTACCAGACACATTTCAAACTACAAACTCTTTGTGTACCAGTATATAATGTGACCTTGCCTGCTTGGCACCGTGGGGATTCTGGGTCAAAATCAGCCTCTGGAAACATTGCGTGTCATGAGAGGTGGCTCAATGGTTTGGATTGTCAGACTGTGTGATAATATCAATCACTGGATTGTCTGTTCCATCATATAGCTGGAATATTGCTGAGTGCAGAGTTAAAAGGCAAACATATTTACAATTTTGATAAAATGGATTCTCTTTTATAAAATGTTAACCATTGGATTATTCCATATATACACCTAATAGTAGTATAACACTGTCAGGACGAGTTGATTTATGTGAGCAAAATAACTGCCCTTCAAGAGACAAATAGTTGGTATTAGTGGTCACTGTGTGTGACCTGGGCCCCGCTCCACAAAGTGAGTGTGGTGCAAAGGTGATTGTAACTCTTAAACTTTATCATAGACAGAAAGACTTAGTGCTACAATTGCTTTTGTGGAACAAGGCCCTGGTTGTGTATCATTGTGCTCCGACAACAAGGAATGTGGCTAGTGCTGTCTACCACTATTAGACTATGACAAGCCACTATAATATAGTTGGAATATTGTTGACTCACTGATTTATGAGATGAGGCAGTCAGGGCTTTTGCTGTGACATATTTCAAATGGTTTGTTTAAACCCTGGGACATATATCACGGAACAGCGCTGAATATAGAGACTTTTATACAAATGTGTTGACAAAAGTTTTCTAATAGAAATAATTATCACATTGTTTCCCTGTTCTCTTTCAGGGAACACCGGACAAGCAGAAACCAAGGTCAAGGCCACCTAGTCTGATTGTCCTACCTGACCCGGGGATGTTTGGGAGCAAAGATGGCCACTCATCTCGAGACCGGTTAGATTCGGACAGTGGCAAGCTGCCTCCTCCGCCACCTCCGGCTGTCAACAAACCAAAGAGTAAGTCTTGTATATGCTGTCAGTAATGTTATAGGAAACAGTATAACTCCTCGACCTGTGTTACGTGAGACAGCCCCTGCTATTGTTGGGCTCATTTCCACCAACCATGACACATGGAAATGAGCAGAGTAACACTTACTGCATTCACTGGGTTGTCATGGAGTAGGGAAAACATGAACACAATTCACAAAATATCGTTTGTTGCACATATGTTAATGGTGGCCCATTGGTTGAAGGTGCAACAAGTTGTGTCTCTTGGCTGTGCCAGGATCTGCTGTTTGACTTTGAATAATACATTTACCCCAATTATGAAGCATCATGCGTCTGTCAGCATCATGTTTGTGCTGCTGGTTTTCACTAACATGGTAAATGACTACTACCTACTTCACTTTGGGCTTTTTCACCCAAATCATTTATTGTCTTTCAATGGGATATTACTCGGATACTGCTAAAGTTAGCTTAATGCCGTATTCACTCACTTAATCATATAGCGAGCATTTGGCTTTAGAAGTTGTTTCAGAAAGTAACAACTGTGAATCATGTGTAGTTCAATTCAGAGATATCTGCATATCAGGCAGAAAGACATAGCTGTCATGTCTGAAAGAATGGCATGTCCAGGAAATCAACAACTTGTGTTCTTATGTAATATTTGATACAGGATTTATCATACTTTGGCTTCTAACTGTTGTGCAACAATCCTTTGTCCATCATCCTTTGTGTTGTCCAATATAGCTATAGATATCATGTTGTTATGGTGTTTTAGATATAACCTCTTGTTCCCCACTGGCGTTGATATATATACATATGTTACCTCACCTTGTATTACCTACTGTAGATGGTATATGTCCATATTTTACACTGTAGTTACTTTCACCTCATCTCCCTACTGTTGTTGGTATATATACATGTTAAATTGCTCCCCCAGTTTTGTAAGGCACAAAAACATACTTACTCTCTGTTTATTGTAGAGTATATCACTATGCCTAGTAAATATCGCCACAATAACAACAAGGTCAAGTCAGGTAAGTGAACTAGGCATGACCTTGTCCCTCACTGACCTAGGCATGACCTTGACCTGTATTAACAAGGCATGACCATGACCTGCATTGCTCCATTTATACTCTTCACCACTTTTTGTCGGTCTGTTCTTGAAGCATCTTGTAAGAAGAAGCTTTCAGTGTGAGGCATGATCTAAAAGGAAAGTGAATTCAAGTTTGTAAAAATGCAAATTTGCAATTCTCATGATGGTTTTTAATCCTAATGATTTTGTAACTGAAGAGTAAGATGCACAAATGATGCTCTGATTGCCTATAAAATATTACGTGTGCTAGCCTCGACCTGGTTGTGATCCAGCATCGTGTGCTGAGTCCCAGCTGAGAATGAACCATCCCCTGTTCCTTAACATCTGTTTTCCCATACCTTACCATGAAGTATTAACATACCTGTAGTCGCACGTCACAGCCTTTATATTGTGTACACACTCCTTAAAGAAAACCTCTGGCCAACAGTTTGAGCTGCTGGTCAAGCCATTGCAGTAACATCTCTCACTGATGACCCTTCTGTTTCCTGTGTGGTAATCCATACAGGAAGCTCATGCTTGTGTGATGATCATTAGAACTGTAATTGATTCACTAAGACAGTGTTAGAAATTGGCACTAGTCCTATAGTCCTTGCCAAACTGGCCAACAGTTACGGTATCATAAGGACCAGTAGAAATTCGCCCTTTTTAAGGGTTTTGCTGTATGTTATCATTATAAGGACCATTGAACTAAAGCTGTTAGTTTCTATTGCTGTAAGATTATCACAAGATGGTCTGAAAGGAAATATATTTTGTCATGTATGGGGTACTTTGTTTGGATTTTGTGGCCAACTCACAATACCTCAGATATTGTGGTTGTTTCAAGATAGCCTACAGTTGATCACCTCCTACACCAATAGACTGTTGCTGTGGTTGCATGACTCCTGTGTCATCTCGTTGTTGCATGACAGTTCAGAGCTTCCCTCTAAAGCAGGCAGGAACTAGAGACATGTTCTGTGTGCATCATGTGGATGAGCTAGATACTTCAGCCTGTTTGTGTGTACAGGTTGAATAGATGGGTGTTGAATGTTGTCAGTCCCTGCTAGTTCTTGTGGCCACACACTGTGTGATGAGTTGATACCAACATCTGCCCTCCACTTACCTGTATACTAACCCTTTCTTTTGTGGCTGCCAGAGGTGTTCCGGTTCCATGGTAAGTACTCACTAACAGTCTACCTGCATGCTAGTCACCCTCACAACATACAACCGTTCAAATATGGTTGTTGTGTTGTGTTTGTCTGTATCTAGAACTGTTTTGGTTCTGCAGAGTGGATATGGCAATTGTGATGTGTTCATCCATACATAGAACTGTTTTAGTTCTACTGAGTAGATACGGTTGTTGTGATGTGTCCGTCTGTATCTAGAACTGTTTTTGTTCTACTGAGTGGATATGGCAATTGTGATGTGTTCATCTATATATAGAACTGTTTTAGTTCTACTGATTAGATATGGTTGTTGTGATGTGTCCATCTGTATCTAGAAATGTTTTAGTTCTACTGAGTAGATATGACAATTGTGATGTGTTCATCTATATATAGAACTGTTTTAGTTTTACTGAGTAGATATGGTTGTTGTGATGTGTTTGTCTGTATCTAGAACTGTTTTTGTTCTACTGAGTAGATATGGTTGTTGTGATGTGTTCATCTATATATAGAACTGTTTTAGTTCAGCTGAGTAGATATGGTTGTTGTGATGTGTCGGTCTGTATCTAGAAATGTTTTAGTTCTACTGAGTAGATATGGTTGTTGTGATGTGTCCGTCTGTATCTAGAACTGTTTTAGTTCTACTGAGTAGATATGGTTGTTGTGATGTGTCCGTTTGTATCTAGAACTGTTTTTGTTCTACTGAGTAGATATGGTTGTTGTGATGTGTTCATCTATATATAGAACTGTTTTAGTTCTACTGAGTAGATATGGTTGTTGTGATGTGTCCGTCTGTATCTAGAACTGTTTTTATTCCACCGAGAAGATATGGTTGTTGTGATGTGTCCGTCTGTATCTAGAACTGTTTTAGTTCTACTGAGTAGATATGGTTGTTGTGATGTGTCCGTCTGTATCTAGAACTGTTTTAGTTCTACTGAGTAGATATGGTTGTTGTGATGTGTCCGTCTGTATCTAGAACTGTTTTAGTTCTACTGAGTAGATATGGTTCTTGTGATGTGTCCGTCTGTATCTAGAACTGTTTTAGTTCTACTGAGTAGATATGGTTGTTGTGATGTGTCCGTCTGTATCTAGAACTGTTTTAGTTCTACTGAGTAGATATGGTTGTTGTGATGTGTCCGTCTGTATCTAGAACTGTTTTAGTTCTACTGAGTAGATATGGTTGTTGTGATGTGTTCGTCTGTATCTGGAAATGTTTTAGTTCTACTGAGTAGATATGGTTGTTGTGATGTGTCCGTCTGTATCTGGAAATGTTTTAGTTCTACTGAGTAGATATGGTTGTTGTGATGTGTCCGTCTGTAGCTAGAACTGTTTTAGTTCTACTGAGTAGATATGGTTGTTGTGATGTGTTTGTCTGTATCTAGAACTGTTTTAGTTCTACTGAGTAGATATGGTTGTTGTGATGTGTTTGTCTGTATCTAGAACTGTTTTTGTTTTACTGAGTAGATATGGTTGTTGTGATGTGTTTGTCTGTATCTAGAACTGTTTTAGTTCTACTGAGTAGATATGGTTGTTGTGATGTGTCCGTCTGTATCTAGAACTGTTTTAGTTCTACTGAGTAGATATGGTTGTTGTGATGTGTCCATCTGTAGCTAGAACTGTTTTTGTTCTACTGAGTAGATATGGTTGTTGTGATGTGTCCGTCTGTAGCTAGAACTGTTTTTATTCTACTGAGTGGATATGGTTGTCGTGATGTGTCCGTCTGTATCTAGAACTGTTATGGTTCTGAGTAGATATGGTTGTTATGATGTGTTTCTCAGTAGGTACAACTGTTTTACTTTGACTGAGTGGACACGGTTGTTTGTTTTTGTATTTACTGAGTGGATATATCATGATTATATTCTACTGTCTGCTGTCCTTAATTTCCATGACTTGCTGCAATTGATTCCTATCTTGTCTGTTTTTCTTACATTAGTTGGGGGTGGTCTTTTGGATAGGGTGTTTTCCTCATCATATGGATTACCTGGCGCAGTTACCCACATTCACTGAGGAATATTGCTGAAAGGAGCTTAAAACCACACTCGCTCCACCTTGAACCTCATTATATCTATATTACCCAGCAGTTATAGACAGTATATCATTACATGACCAGGTGGCACAATATATCATAATATTGCACAACCCAGCTTTTGGTGAAGTTACCCTCCAGTCTACAATACGTATACGTATCAGCCTCCTTCATGAAGGTGTTATCTTAGTGTTAGATGAAGGAGACCTTGCATATATACATGAGGGGCCTGCCTCACTTATTTGCCTCTTCAGCCTTGTTTACGTTCTTTAGCAGATATTGTCTGACTGATATAAAATTATGCTCTAGTTCTGAATTGTTCTTTGTTGGTTGGAATTCTTGAACTCTCAGCAGTTTTGTGAGCACCGGTATAATCACACGTTTTTTTTTGTGTTTTTTCTTTATGTTTTTTGTTTTAGATATCTTTTCAATACTAGTAAGGTTTAACGAAAATACACTGCGAAAATATACTTTTTACATATTTTATTCATATTCTCGTTTTTAGGTACATGATTCTATCACTGTGTGTGAGTGAGTGAGTGAGTGAGTGACAGGTATCTGAATCTGTATGTTTATACGTTATCACTATGTATTTGTCTTTACACCGTAATCATCAATTTGTGGACATGACAGGATTTTATGAGTATCGCAAAATATATCTTGCATTAAAGACATATAGGAGGTAGGTTTAGGAGGTGGTTTTTTTGTAACGGCGGCAAATCAAATTCATACTGAGATTGTAAGACCATATTCTTGCTGATGGCAGTGTTTCTTCTTTGAAATAGATGGGGTAGGGTGTAAATGTTCTCAGCTGACATTTTACTTATGGTGTTTCTTCATTTAGAGTATTGTTTCGATAATTTAAAAAAGGATCAAGTTTCATTATTTTGATCCAAACTTCAGATTGCTGTGAGCTGGGTCACAGTACTGTAGAGCAGTGTTGGAGCATGTGTGTAGATGAAGGGGCTGTACTGCATGAGGCTCAGTGCATGATGTGTGAGAAATCAGGTCTACACAGTGATGTAGAAAATCATTGTAGAACGACACGTCAGCAGGAGGGTCTGTCTGTGATGTACACTCTGTGTGTGTCTCCCTTTCAGATTTAGAAACACTGTAGTCACTGTAAGTGCCCTGGGCATAAGTCTGTGTTAAAGTATGGGAGTTACCATCTCCTTTTGTGGAACGGGGCCCTGGGTTTGTAGAGATAAAAAAAAAGTTGTGTTTATTTAAACCATGCAAGTGTTTAAATTTGATATTAGAGATCTACCTTGAGAGAACAAACTGAGTTTAGACATCATTCTAACTATATATTTTGTGATAAAAGGTTTGCTAGACAAGTGGATTTACAGCATGACAGGAATCTCTGCCTCAGCATGAAGGGTCATCTCAGGCACTGACTTACTTTGCACCGTACACGGAGTTCAACCCGGCAAGAACTCACTAGCTAGAAAAGTGCTGATGTTAAGCAATAAACACTCCATGTAATGTTATATAATTAGGAACTGTGGTAGTTGTAGGTGTAAAAGAAAATGTTGTCCTAGAACAAGGGAGATCGTTCTTCTTTATTACAATGAATGCGATGTTTTAGTGTCGATACTAACACCGTTATCAAGTAAGTGATGTGATAATTGTAATAAAGAAGTTGTATATCCATAGAACTATCTCCCTTATATAACTATCATCATACCAACTTCTAAATGACACTTAAGGAAGTTAACTGTCGTCCTATCTGCGTCTTTGTGTCCTTTGTAGTTCCTGGCCTCAATGCTCCGAACAGCCATGGAGGGTCGAGTCAGAACGGAACAAACACATCCTCCTCCTCGACTACTCCCCCAATTCAGCAGTCACATGACCCGCCGCTGCCTCAGAGTCGGCCCAGCCTGCCGCCACTGCCACCGCGGAGTAAGAAACCTCCGCCCCCTCCTCCCCCAACGACAGCAGCTCCGGGTCACGTGAGGAATCGGTCAGAACCAGATGCATCCTATCTTGTACACAAGCGTACGGCCTCTGACCCCCCTCCAAGACCAGCCCCTCCTGACTTCAGGAACACCATCAATATCCCTGCAGGTGAGGAAGGAGGAAGCTCATCAGGAAGCTTATTCAGGGGTGAGAAGCCTCCACGGATCCGTGAATTTCAGCCAATTTCAGTGACCACAAATATGTTAAAATCTGATGGCTCCCCCCATAACCCCCCCCCACACACACACACACACACACCCAAATTATGGACCATGCTCCATTGCAAAGAAGCTTCAGCTGAAAAGGAATATATACATTCTCATCCCTGCTTATAAACCTCTGGTGACATCACCTGTACGTATTACAACTGTGGTCCGTGGAAAGTGTGTTGAAAACATAAAATTGTTGATAAATGTTTCAGATATTTCTTTCTTTATGAGTCTGATAAAAAAATGCTGCTTGGGTTTGGTTGAGAAAGAAACTTTGGGTTGGGAAAAACACTCGGGTTTCGGCAACTCTCTCCCCATTGTGTTTACATTCTCAACCAAACCTCTTTTGTCTCACATCCTTGACTAGAGGTGACATGGTTCTGTTTAGGTTAGGCATATATTTTCTGGATTAACTCATGTGCTGGTATGGCAATTCACATTTTGTTATTTCCTATGATGTTAAGAATTGTTAACTCCCTGTATCTGTTGATGGCAATTTTGATTCAAATCTTGGTTCACATCAAAAGAGTTGTCAATCTTCTTTGCTGTCATCAGGGTTGGAAAACAGAGTCTACCTTCAGTCTAAAACAGGTATAATTATATAAGCAGGGCCAGTTACCTTTAATGCAAGTTGACCACATTTTCATCAATATTATCATGAATATGATGCAAAAAACCTGATGGCTGGCTGTAGTTTTTGATAACATCCCCACTCCAGATCCTATAGTGTTCTTGGTTATTTTGTGTGTACACATGTTGTTTGTTTGTTGTTTAACGTCGCACTCAGCAATATTCCAGCTATATGACGCGGTCTGTAAATAATCAAGTCTAGATCAGACAATCCAGTGACTGACTTCATGAGCATCGGTCCAAGTAATTGGGATACAATGACATGCATCAACCAAGTCAGTGAGCCTGACCAGCCGATCCAAATAGTCACCTCTAACGACAAGCACAGTCACCTTTTACGGCAAGCATGGGTTGCTGAAGAACTCTTTTACCCCGGATCTTCACGGGTCATGTACACATGTAACATACTGGCATTGTTTTCTACAGGTGCCAAGTTGGTGCTGCCCTTGCCGACGGATGGTGACAAGAGGTGAGTTCCTTTAGTAAAAATATAGCAACATTTAAGATTATTTTTGGATACAATGACTTTGCAAATTATAGACATCAACCTTTAAATGGAGTTTTAAAATCACTTATTTTTTTAAGGTGGTTAATTTGAACCCGTTTTCTACTTTCACAGAGGACCTTCCAAACCACTAAGTCGACAGAAAGGTAAGCAGAGACATCACTAATTCATAATCCAGCATGATTCTGGAAGTCATGGCAAGATCAGATATATGTTGTCACCACCATTAGAGCACCCCTGTTTATCCACACATGACTCTTCATGTTGACAGCCAGGGTTCATTTCTGAATAGCTCTTAAGTAATTGGCTCTGATTGGATTGATTCTTATCATGTTACAGCATTACAGTAATATTAACTGCTTGTGGAAGATCTTTCTATTTGATAATATTTGAGTGTGTTAAGTCCTGTGAATGTTTTGCTGACTTCTGAGCATTAATACCACACAATTGTTTAAGGTGACTGAAAAAAGTTGAATCTTAGTTTCTGTTGAAGCAGATTTGTATCTTAGTTTCTATTGAAGGTGACTTGTATCTTAGTTTCTGTTGAAGCAGATTTGTATCTTAGTTTCTATTGAAGGTGACTTGTATTTTAGTTTCTCTTGAAGGTGACTTGTATCTTAGTTTCAGTTTAAGGTGACTTGTATCTTAGTTTCAGTTTAAGGTGACTTGTATCTTAGTTTCAGTTTAAGGTGACTTGTATCTCAGTTTCTATAGAAGGTGACTTGTATCTTAGTTTCTATAGAAGGTGACTTGTATCTTAGTTTCTATAGAAGGTGACTTGTATCTCAGTTTCTATTAAAGGTGACTTGTATCTTAGTTTCTATAGAAGGTGACTTGTATCTTAGTTTCTATAGAAGGTGACTTGTATCTTAGTTTCTATTAAAGGTGACTTGTATCTCAGTTTCTATTAAAGGTGACTTGTATCTTAGTTTCTATAGAAGGTGACTTGTATCTTAGTTTCTATAGAAGGTGACTTGTATCTTAGTTTCTATTAAAGGTGACTTGTATCTTAGTTTCTATAGAAGGTGACTTGTATCTTAGTTTCTATAGAAGGTGACTTGTATCTCAGTTTCTATTAAAGGTGACTTGTATCTTAGTTTCTATAGAAGGTGACTTGTATCTCAGTTTCTATAGAAGGTGACTTGTATCTTAGTTTCTATAGAAGGTGACTTGTATCTTAGTTTCTATTAAAGGTGACTTGTATCTTAGTTTCTATAGAAGGTGACTTGTATCTTAGTTTCTATAGAAGGTGACTTGTATCTTAGTTTCTATTAAAGGTGACTTGTATCTCAGTTTCTATAGAAGGTGACTTGTATCTCAGTTTCTATAGAAGGTGACTTGTATCTTAGTTTCTATTAAAGGTGACTTGTATCTCAGTTTCTATAGAAGGTGACTTGTATCTCAGTTTCTATAGAAGGTGACTTGTATCTCAGTTTCTATAGAAGGTGACTTGTATCTTAGTTTCTATAGAAGGTGACTTGTATCTTAGTTTCTATTAAAGGTGACTTGTATCTCAGTTTCTATTAAAGGTGACTTGTATCTTAGTTTCTATAGAAGGTGACTTGTATCTTAGTTTCTATAGAAGGTGACTTGTATCTCAGTTTCTATTAAAGGTGACTTGTATCTTAGTTTCTATAGAAGGTGACTTGTATCTCAGTTTCTATAGAAGGTGACTTGTATCTTAGTTTCTATAGAAGGTGACTTGTATCTTAGTTTCTATTAAAGGTGACTTGTATCTTAGTTTCTATAGAAGGTGACTTGTATCTTAGTTTCTATAGAAGGTGACTTGTATCTTAGTTTCTATTAAAGGTGACTTGTATCTCAGTTTCTATAGAAGGTGACTTGTATCTCAGTTTCTATTAAAGGTGACTTGTATCTTAGTTTCAGTGTAAGGTGACTTGTATCTTAGTTTCTATAGAAGGTGACTTGTATCTTAGTTTCTATAGAAGGTGACTTGTATCTCAGTTTCTATTAAAGGTGACTTGTATCTTAGTTTCAGTGTAAGGTGACTTGTATCTTAGTTTCTATAGAAGGTGACTTGTATCTTAGTTTCTATAGAAGGTGACTTGTATCTCAGTTTCTATAGAAGGTGACTTGTATCTTAGTTTCTATAGAAGGTGACTTGTATCTTAGTTTCTATAGAAGGTGACTTGTATCTCAGTTTCTATAGAAGGTGACTTGTATCTCAGTTTCTATAGAAGGTGACTTGTATCTTAGTTTCTATAGAAGGTGACTTGTATCTCAGTTTCTATTAAAGGTGACTTGTATCTCAGTTTCTATAGAAGGTGACTTGTATCTTAGTTTCTATAGAAGGTGACTTGTATCTCAGTTTCTATAGAAGGTGACTTGTATCTTAGTTTCTATAGAAGGTGACTTGTATCTCAGTTTCTATAGAAGGTGACTTGTATCTCAGTTTCTATAGAAGGTGACTTGTATCTTAGTTTCTATAGAAGGTGACTTGTATCTCAGTTTCTATAGAAGGTGACTTGTATCTCAGTTTCTATAGAAGGTGACTTGTATCTTAGTTTCTATAGAAGGTGACTTGTATCTCAGTTTCTATAGAAGGTGACTTGTATCTCAGTTTCTATAGAAGGTGACTTGTATCTCAGTTTCTATTAAAGGTGACTTGTATCTTAGTTTCTATAGAAGGTGACTTGTATCTTAGTTTCTATTAAAGGTGACTTGTATCTCAGTTTCTATAGAAGGTGACTTGTATCTTAGTTTCTATAGAAGGTGACTTGTATCTTAGTTTCTATTAAAGGTGACTTGTATCTCAGTTTCTATAGAAGGTGACTTGTATCTCAGTTTCTATTAAAGGTGACTTGTATCTCAGTTTCTATAGAAGGTGACTTGTATCTTAGTTTCTATAGAAGGTGACTTGTATCTTAGTTTCTATAGAAGGTGACTTGTATCTTAGTTTCTATAGAAGGTGACTTGTATCTTAGTTTCTCTTGAAGGTGACTTGTATCTTAGTTTCTATAGAAGGTGACTTGTATCTTAGTTTCTATAGAAGGTGACTTGTATCTCAGTTTCTATAGAAGGTGACTTGTATCTCAGTTTCTATAGAAGGTGACTTGTATCTTAGTTTCTCTTGAAGGTGACTTGTATCTTAGTTTCTATAGAAGGTGACTTGTATCTCAGTTTCTATAGAAGGTGACTTGTATCTTAGTTTCTATAGAAGGTGACTTGTATCTTAGTTTCTATAGAAGGTGACTTGTATCTTAGTTTCTATAGAAGGTGACTTGTATCTTAGTTTCTATTAAAGGTGACTTGTATCTCAGTTTCTATAGAAGGTGACTTGTATCTTAGTTTCTATAGAAGGTGACTTGTATCTTAGTTTCTATAGAAGGTGACTTGTATCTCAGTTTCTATAGAAGGTGACTTGTATCTTAGTTTCTATTAAAGGTGACTTGTATCTTAGTTTCTATAGAAGGTGACTTGTATCTTAGTTTCTATAGAAGGTGACTTGTATCTCAGTTTCTATAGAAGGTGACTTGTATCTTAGTTTCTATTAAAGGTGACTTGTATCTCAGTTTCTATTAAAGGTGACTTGTATCTTAGTTTCTATAGAAGGTGACTTGTATCTCAGTTTCTATAGAAGGTGACTTGTATCTCAGTTTCTATAGAAGGTGACTTGTATCTTAGTTTCTATAGAAGGTGACTTGTATCTCAGTTTCTATAGAAGGTGACTTGTATCTCAGTTTCTATAGAAGGTGACTTGTATCTTAGTTTCTATAGAAGGTGACTTGTATCTTAGTTTCTATAGAAGGTGACTTGTATCTTAGTTTCTATAGAAGGTGACTTGTATCTCAGTTTCTATAGAAGGTGACTTGTATCTCAGTTTCTATTAAAGGTGACTTGTATCTTAGTTTCTATAGAAGGTGACTTGTATCTTAGTTTCTATAGAAGGTGACTTGTATCTCAGTTTCTATAGAAGGTGACTTGTATCTTAGTTTCTATTAAAGGTGACTTGTATCTTAGTTTCTATAGAAGGTGACTTGTATCTTAGTTTCTATAGAAGGTGACTTGTATCTCAGTTTCTATAGAAGGTGACTTGTATCTCAGTTTCTATTAAAGGTGACTTGTATCTTAGTTTCTATAGAAGGTGACTTGTATCTTAGTTTCTATAGAAGGTGACTTGTATCTCAGTTTCTATAGAAGGTGACTTGTATCTCAGTTTCTATTAAAGGTGACTTGTATCTTAGTTTCTATAGAAGGTGACTTGTATCTTAGTTTCTATAGAAGGTGACTTGTATCTTAGTTTCTATAGAAGGTGACTTGTATCTCAGTTTCAGTGTAAGGTGACTTGTATCTCAGTTTCTATAGAAGGTGACTTGTATCTCAGTTTCTATAGAAGGTGACTTGTATCTCAGTTTCTATAGAAGGTGACTTGTATCTCAGTTTCTATAGAAGGTGACTTGTATCTTAGTTTCTATAGAAGGTGACTTGTATCTCAGTTTCTATTAAAGGTGACTTGTATCTTAGTTTCTATAGAAGGTGACTTGTATCTTAGTTTCTATAGAAGGTGACTTGTATCTCAGTTTCTATAGAAGGTGACTTGTATCTCAGTTTCTATAGAAGGTGACTTGTATCTTAGTTTCTATAGAAGGTGACTTGTATCTTAGTTTCTATAGAAGGTGACTTGTATCTCAGTTTCTATTAAAGGTGACTTGTATCTTAGTTTCTATAGAAGGTGACTTGTATCTTAGTTTCTATAGAAGGTGACTTGTATCTTAGTTTCTATAGAAGGTGACTTGTATCTCAGTTTCAGTTTAAGGTGACTTGTATCTTAGTTTCTCATGGCAATGGCACATGATGATGCACATGATCATTGCAGATGAGGCTCGGTTCAGTAGAAGCCATTCAATCGATCCACCCGATGCTGAGAGTAGGGATACTGCACCGCCACCTGTTCCCAACCCAAGACTCAAGGTGAGTTCAATTTGTTCAACATGCTCCTCATTCAGTTAAACCTGTTCCCAAGTAGACAATTGTGAACATCTCCATGTCGGCATGCATATATTGGCTATATTGGAAACAGCAAAAGTTTATCATATTTGTCAATGTTGTAATGTTGCAGACTCGGAAGTCCTCCATTGGCCGCAGACGATGTCGGGCTCTGTATGACTGTGATGCTGACAATGATGATGAACTGACCTTCAAAGAAGGGGAGGTAATTGTGGTGTTGAAGGAGGAAGAGGAAGAGTGGTGGGTGAGTATTGATTTCACATACAGAATTTAAAGTTTGTTTCATTCAAGAATAATATTCTTTTCAGTACGTTTCAGTCGTGATATCTTATTGTAAAATTATAAAAAGACGAAAGCTCCTCAGTTTTCGTGACCATTTTGTCTAGGTTCAACAAATTAGTTCAATCCTACAGCAATTAATCATATCTATTTCTCTATTGACTCTATTTCAAATTCACAACCACAAGTATTAGTTGGATATTCAAGTTTAGAAATGGATACAGTTCCCCACTGTGTATGTGTCTCTGCTCTAAAAGATGAAACAGACCCATGAAGATTCCGGGGTAGAATAGGTCTTCAGCAAGATCGGGTGGTCAGACTCACTGCCTTTGTTGATACAGGTCATCGATCCCAATTGCTTGGATCGATGCTCATGATGTCAATCACTGGATTGTCTGGTCCAGACTCGATTATTTTACAGACCGCCGTCAAATAGCTGGAATATTGCTGAGTGCGGCGTTAAACAACAAACTAACAAAGATGAAACAACTAGAACAAAGTTAACCCTTCATTTGACTTGAAATGTGCACATTGGCTGTACTTTTGTAGTTTGATGTCGTATGATGCCACAGTCAGCAATATTCTGTCTATATCACAGAGGCTGGTGATTAATGAAATATGGGCCAGAGAAACCAGCTGTTGATATTATGAGCAATGTTTCCCATCGGGTAGATCCGGGTTAGAATAGGTCATCAGAAACCCACGTTTGCCATAAGAGGCGACTATGCATGTCATCGTATATCCCAATTGCGTGAATCGATGTTCATGACATTAATCACAGGATTGTCATGTCCAGACTTTTTCTGGACCTGCTCAGAGGCCGATATTTGGCCTGCAGCAGATATCATTAAGAATTCCCAAATTGAATTAAAAAATCCCCCCATTCCTCAGAATTTACAAAACTAAGAACATTAATAACATCAAATTTTGAAGAATATCACAATATTTTGATTATTTTCCCAATTTGCCTGCCAAGTGCCCTGAGTTAAAAATCCTAGATAAATCCCTGATGGTGGAACATATTTATTTAAAATAATTGACTGTTTCCAGGAAGGAGAGGTTGAAGGAAGCCCTGGGCGGCGAGGACTGTTTCCCGTGAGCTTCGTGAACATGATTCCGGAGGGATGACGTTAGCTGACAACTAGGCTCCAATATGCACATACACATGCAATACAGCACCCCCTACTGCCAGACACAGACCAGGGGAGATAACTCCCTCAGCTTTTCTACACCACTAGGAACAGACATTTTTGGAAGTTTAGTGAGGAGTTGCAGTGTTAGTATTGTGGTAGGATAAATGACTCATGTAACCTGTGGAAATAAATCAGACATTGTAGCATTGTGCTGAACCACTCTGTAATAGGATATTGAAACACTGTATTCAGCTTGTCATGGGCCTGAATCTTTTCTTCGGCTCAGTTGAGAAATAGAAAATCTCTCCCTCTTGTCTTTTGATATCAAATACATCAAAATGAGTTGATAGAGGAGTTTTTAACTTTTATCGACGAGTGTTGATATATTTGATGTCAAAAGACACTTCGGTTAGATTCTATTTATCTTCCAAAATCTTTCTTCGACTTTATCAGTTTGTATACAATAATAACCAGTATCTGGAGTGTAAAACATAACCAGCTTCTTTGGCAGAGAGGTTAGGGTTGTCTTTTTATATTGTCAGCAAAGCATTGTGATGCAATTTCATTGTCGTGACATCTCCTGCGGAAGCCAGTTTTGGTTGATAAATGTACTTTGTGTACAGTCAGATCTCAAGGATGTCTGCTGGAATGTCTGCTGCAAAACTGTTAAAACTTATACCCCTACTCATCTTAGAAAAAAGTGTGAATTTTGTGTGATGGTTACTATTGTATAAGCCTAGCAGTGTAGAATAAGGCATTATTCCATTTAGACAGTATAAGGTATCATTTAGATATATCTATCTAACTTAGAAAAAGTTAAATCCTATTAATGCAGACCAGCAAACATCCTTGATCACAGTCAGATCTCGTGTAGAGAAAATCTGATGCTTACACAAGTGTGAGGCACTTTCTGAGAGGTGACAGGTTGAATATAGTGTCTTCAGCTGTCTATCAGTGTAATCTGTGTGTTGGATATCATGATAATTTAGATAATCGTTGAAGTGACTATGTCTTGTCATGGTTAGTCTTATTGGTAGGTAAGTAAGTCATGTCTTTCAAATGGAGCTATAATCTACATGTGTATTTGTTTTCAACATATTTGAAAGAATGGAACATTCCTCTAAAAACAGCTGAGTTTTCAAAGATAACCCACATACATTCAACACAAATGTAGATAGCAGTGTCCAGGTTTGCACTGTGGCTGTTAGGATGTGACGAATCCAGGACATTCAGGCCACAATATTTCCGAACTAACCAAAGATGTAGAAATGTAGCTCTTGTGATGACGCAAGTTAGAACATATCTGGAAGGAAATTCTTGTTATTTGATGTAGACTTAAAATCCTCTGTACTTGTCAGTTCATCAGATGTCTTATTACACAACAAATGTCTAGTTTCACATTAAGATAGTCAAACAGTCAACTGACATTTGTTTATATGATGTGATTTGTATTTGATGTGTAGGTTCTTGAGGCAGTGCATAGGAAGTGTTTATGAATAGGGCTGTAACGATATGTCATGCAGCATTGACCTTGAACGTCAAGTCACAAAATAACACATGTACGACACATGAGAACACTGTTGTCTTGTTGAGAGCAGTTTTGAGTCTTCCAGTGAAAAGACTGAGGATCTAACAAAACAAATGCAGTAAACATCAGTTATAGTCTTCAAAATAACGTTGTCCTTTTGTATATTCTGACAGTAATAGGTTTTTTTAATGAATTTTAATACCATACGATATTATCATAAAGCATGTCATGAGGACACCAATGGTCACATCCAACTGGTCGCATTTTATTTTGGACTAGTGGGTATATATAATAACTTGATTTGGGGTTAAAACAACTAGTCTATCTTTTTCGGACTAATAGACAAGTAGCTGTGTCTGCTCCTGTATGTATTGTTTTTTACAATTCACAAACTTATGATACATATTGTCACACAAAGTATTGCAGTCCAACAAAACCTTGGTCATCGTTACAGCCCTGTTAAAGACAGTTGGAATTGAGGGGAACAAAATATTTCATTGTTTGTATGAACAATGTAAAATACAACTAGTAATGTGTGATGGTGCTATTGTAGACTAGTTGTGTGTATTCTAGTATCTCATTTACCTTTGCGGATGTAGCTGAGACTAATATTTGAAACCAAACATGAAATTCAAACTCAAGCATGATGTGCCACTACAACATTTAACATACAAATCATTTTTTATTATATCATTGTATGTGATGACTATGTTTTATACAGTAGCTGAACAAATTTTATCATGTACTAATTAACAGTAATATTTATGTTAAAGTTTAATTTTGTAGTATTAATATGAAATGAAATTGTGGTAATTTGAAAACTTGTATTACTGAGCTAACAATTATGGTTGGTGTCTTGTAGTGTTAATATGTATTGTATCTTAACTCTTATTGCATAGTAGAGTGGTGTTTTCAGCAATGACAGCAAATTTGTACGAAGCCTGAGAGTGTATCAGGCTTGGTGACATCAGTGTACTACCAGAAACACAATATAGTGTTGAGTTCATAGTCAGTACTTCAAAGTTTGTATACACTGTGTTTCTCCATCATCTGTGAATACATGGGGCTGATATGCAGTTTAGTATGTGGTAACATTTGTCAGTCTAGTTGGCTAATCAATGAGGTCTTGTATAACTCACGGAAGTGAAATAACCCCATTATTGCCTGACATCTACTGACACAATGACCAGTGAGAAACATTGCCGTTTGTGCGATTAAAAACTGAGCTCTCTTTGATCTTGATGGTTTTTCCCATGCTGGAACCAGATTGCCGCTTAATTTGTTATTTAATAACAGCCACTGCGCCTCATGTCGGCCGTATGTATTCATGGGGGATGGAGGAACATAGTGTATACAAACCTAGGACGTATTGATGATGAGTTCATATACCATCACTGTGATACAGAGTACAGAGAAACCTTGTTCACTCAAGACTCCCCGGGACCATTAAATGTATTTCTTGTTAGTTGTCATTGAAGACCAGCAGGGGCCATGGATGGCCCAATCATCATTGTGCTGTGCAGAGTTGTGTCCCTTAGGTGTGCCGGAAACATGGGTTCAAATTCCAGGTGGTGTTTCCTGGTTTGTCTGCACCATATCCATGCTTGTGGGTTTCATCGAAATGGTAAATGTCAAAGTCCTGTTTCACTTCGGGCTTTCCTCCAACATTAAGCCGCAATATGACTGAAAACTTGTTCAAAGAGGTTTGTCAAATTTACTCACTGGAGACAAGATGTATGCTGACATTAAACCATCAAGATGACAAGGGTTCTATGGAAGCATGAAGTAACCTTGTATTCTGTTAGAGGGGTAGCCAAGGGCCAAGGTGTTTGCTATTCACACTCGAGGCCCGGGTTTGATTTCCAAAATGGGTACAATGTGTGAAGTCTGTTTCTGGTGTCCCAGCTGGGCTATTGCTTGAATATAGTTGTAAGTGGTGTAGACATGTCCTCACTCACTCACTCACATGTCTGTTTCACGATAGGGGAGTCTGAGTTAACAAGGCTTCTGTTTACTTTAAAGTTACATATGTGGAAAATGAACTTCTTTTTCTTCTACAATTTCAATTTATTTTTGCTTTCAACGACTCGTCTATTCCTGGAGCAGTGTGTATAACTGTACAGACGTGGTATTCTGTTTATACTGTATATAGCCATCATAACACATATCTAACTTTTACTTCATCTGCTCGGTGGAGCAGTCATATCACTCTGTATCACCAAGTCGGATTATACTTATACTGTGAAATCCCTTATGAGGTATTACTGTAAGATATACCTATGATAGACACTGATGTATACAGCATTACAATGATTGGTTTCTGATGATTATGTGACGAGTTATGTTCGTGAACATTGTTTTCATAGGATTTGACAGTCCCTGCTAGGTCTTTCCATCGATTACTGATATCATGGGAGATGTTTTTACAAAGTTTTTGATTCTTCCTAATTGCCTGAAGTACTGAACTGTGGTCATTAACATCCTCGATTGTCAAGGGTAGAATATCTGCATTCTGTGTTGATATTACCCTGGACCCATTTGTTACCATAGTGATATCAACATCTTCATCTCCAGCTCATGGGAGTAATCTGATTGGATGGCTATTGAGAGTTATTTCTGTCAATTTGAGTTGAAAACAAAGCCATGGTAGCGATTCGGTCAAGGGTATTTATCATTGTAGCTTGAAGATAGATCATGAAGTGCAGCAGTATGCAAAGTAGTTTGTTTTGAAATTGGTCTCTGGCAATATCATAGCAAGTCTTGTTGTTCATACTACCATAATTATGCGTTTCTGACAATACCTCTATACTGCCACCGTCGTGTGTGTTCAGCTTTCAGTTCTACCAATAGTGGATGATGTATACATGTTCAGGGCAAGTGATCAGAAAACATTTCCTTATCGGAGGATATATACTTTAGTTGTACTGTATGGGTCTTTATCAGCAGCATTGATGTGGATCTCAGTCGATAGCCATTTTGCTTTGTCCCCACACAATGCCCCCCATGTATACAGAACTACATGCACTATGGGTGGGAATAGTATGGGTGGGGTATATGACACTGCATTAAGGAGGACACATGGTGGTAATAATAATAATAATGATAATGCATTTATAGAGCACCTGACTTCCAACTTAGATAGGTGCTCAGTGGTGCTATATTATATTATTATTCTGCTCTATGTATGTTTGCACTCAAATTTCATTCTCAGCTCCCTGGGGAGTATACAACCCGAGGTGCTAGAAGTTAAGTCACATTAGCATTCACTGCTGAGTGACATTCTTGGAACAAAGTAGCCTTGATAAGTCTGATGAGTAAAACCTGGAAGGGGTTGAGATGGTGTCGGAGGAGGTGTGGATCATCGAATGACAGTGTAACACAGAGAAGTAAGGTATAGATTGGCCTTATGGGTAAGTACCTGCAATTGGGTAGGGTGGCGTTTGATGGGGCATACATTGACACAGTGTTAGGGTGGCGTTTGAGGGGGCATACATTGACACAGTGGTTGGGTGGCGTTTGAGGGGGCATACATTGACACAGTGGTTGGGTGGCGTTTGATGAGGCATACATTGACACAGCGTTAGGGTGGTGTTTGATTTGGCATACATTGACACAGTGTTAGGGTGGCGTTTGAGGGGGCATACATTGACACAGTGTTAGGGTGGCGTTTGAGGGGGCATACATTGACACAGTGGTTGGGTGGCGTTTGATGAGGCATACATTGACACAGCGTTAGGGTGGCGTTTGATTTGGCATACATTGACACAGTGTTAGGGTGGCGTTTGATGGGGCATACATTGACACAGTGTTAGGGTGGCGTTTGATGGGGCATACATTGACACAGTGGTAGGGTGGCGTTTGATGAGGCATACATTGACACAGTGTTAGGATGGCGTTTGATTTGGCATACATTGACACAGTGTTAGAGGGACAGGGTGCCAGGGTAGATCAGTCTGACGGTCGAGTGTCTCTCTACTGCAGGAGTGAGTCCATTGTACGTTGTTGCTCTGTGAGTGTGGTGTTGCTGTTGCGTGTGATGTTGCTCAAGTTGTTCCAGTGCTAGTCTGCACCTTAACAGGTGTTTGTAAATAGATGTCTACTTCTCAAGTGCTAGTATTGAATTCCCGCAACGCTACTTGCAATAACAGATACCTCTGCTTTACGTTGTAATTACATCAGCCAGCCATTTTGTGCTCTTTTATGTTAACATGTTTTATTTTTTTGTTTTCTGTATGAAACATGGAATATGACAATGATGGGTATTGATGAAAGTTAATTGGCTTACTGCTTAAAACAAAACTGAGGCTATAAAGTGCAATATGTTTTTCTTGAAATATTCAATTTCATTCATTAAATCTTATTTGGCATAATATATGCACTATCATTGCAATAACATTTAATGTTTTATGTCTGCAGTGTTGAAATAACTGCTTCTAAGCAAACAAAACAGATGATGATGAGCTTCTAAATTCAGTGGGTACAGTCATTATACATACTTTGACATTGTCGCACTGTGCAGAAGGCATTATGGTTCATATTCAGTGCCAGACCCAGTAAGCATGAAAACATTTAACTAGAATGCTACTTGTGTTTATTTACTTCAGTGAATCTTCAACAAGTAAGTCTATGTACAAAGAGACAGTGCCTCAATAGGCTCCAATCAGTGGTTAGATTGAGGCTGTCTACATGAAGCTTGGTCCCTCTTTCAGGGCATGTAACATGGTGAAACCTTCCACTTACACTCAATGTAGTCCACTGACAGCATGAAAGGTTACAAAACATACACTTTCTTTCTTTACAGAGTAGGATAAGGAACAGGTTCTTCTGGTAACCTTATCGCTTAAGCTAGAACGCAATCCCACCCCAGTTGTGACAGCACTTCAGATTGTGTAAGCGTAGAAAGTAGATGGTATCAAAGATGTTCTTCTCTTTCTGTAAAGTCTGTTCCACAAAGCAGGTGCAGTATTTAACATTGCGTTTCACATTTAGTCTATTTAAACATTAGGTGAAAACGATGTGTGTTTTATTACATAAAGAAAAGGCTGCCATTAATTTTTGCTGTAGCATCTTTACTATGAGATAAGCTTTGTGCTGGGACTTAGGCAATGTTATAATGTCTATGCTGACATTGTCAGTGTTATAACACCAGATCCGTGCAGACGTTGTCAGTGTTATAACACCAAGTCTATGCTGACATTGTCAGTGTTATAACACGAAGTCTATGCTGACATTGTCAGTGTTATAACACCAGATCCGTGCAGACGTTGTCAGTGTTATAACACCAAGTCTATGCTGACATTGTCAGTGTTATAACACCAGATCCGTGCAGACGTTGTCAGTGTTATAACACCAGATCCGTGCAGAAGTTGTCAGTGTTATTACACCAAGTCTATGCTGACACTGTCAGTGTTATTACAGTAGGTCTATGCTGACATTGTCAGTGTTATGACCCATGTCTATACTGCGTCAGTGTTATTACAGTAGGTCTATGCTGACATTGTCAATGTTATAACACCAAGTCTATGCTGACACTGTCAGTGATATGACCCCATGTCTATACTGCGTCAGTGTTATTACAGTAGGTCTATGCTGACATTGTCAGTGTTATAACACCTCGTCTATGCTCGTTTAGATATTATGATAAGTGCTGAGATTGTTTTGTGGAATAGGACCAGTACCAGTCATGTTACTGAAACATTGACTTACAACATTGATGATGGATGTTCAGTACATGTTATTGTTGCTGTAGTTCGACAAGGCCATGTATATTGTAAGATATTAGCGGTTTGACTGTAATCTGTTTCTAATTAAGTGCTAACACGTATATACATGTAGTGTTTGTATTTCACTGCAGCTGTGAACCAACAATTATGTGCTATTTTTCTCTGGTTACATGTTGATATGTAGAGTATATTGTTGACAGTTGTTACTATGGTTACATGAGAATGTGGCTGGCGACCTGTGAGATGCCATGTGACTAGAGAATTTCTGGAATAGTTGTAGGCCTGAAAATCAGTATTTAGTAATTTACTGTCATTAGAATGGAAAACATATATATATCTATATATCTTACTTTTTGTTAACAAGGAGAAATATATTTGTTTCAGGATTTTAAACCTTCATCATGAATCTATGAATTACTGAAATTTATATCTTGGAATTTATGTTTGAAACCACATAATGGTGTATATGACCCTTGCTTCGCGGCTCAATGATATTACTTGAACTTGAAAAGACAAGTCTATGGTAGATTTTACTGACAATCTTGATTTCAGCACATTGACTTCTGTCACAGGTATTAGGTGGGTTCTGAAGCTCATTTGTCTGTTGGTGATGTGTGCAGACTACGAGTAGATATGGACGAAGCCTACGACACAAGGATGAAAACTAAATGACTTGGTGGTTGGAGAGTTTGTTACTGGGCATTCAACTGCATAAATTTGCATGATACCATTATTATTACCTTACATTTTCTAAAGTGGTTACAGGCTGTTAATATGAAAAGATTTGGTAAACAGTAAGTACTTTCCATTGGTTGCATAAGATGCACTAGTCGTGAAAATAGGATTCTATTAATGAAAGGTTATGGCCCTGCATTTGGTGATGTTTCATTAGATGCTGTTTCTGTACAACTACTAACAACTCCAGTTCAATTCAGGATGGAAGAGGTGGACCAAGATTGACTACATCATGTTTGATGATTGTGATATTGTTGATATTTTAGTGATGAAGACATTCTAAGATGGATGATGTGTTTGATGTTGTGCATTGCCATGTGATGGTACACAGGGAGAAAGAGGGCCTCTAAGAGGTGGTGGTTGAACCTTTCAGATCAAAGATGAATATGATGTTTGAAAAGATGTGTGTGATAATGACATTGAAAGTATGAAGTTCAACATTTCATTGTATGAAAACATCCATGTTTCACATTCTCTCGGAGGTCAAAACCAGTTTTTGCAGTCTCTCTTTCTCCCAGAAGTACAGAATGCTTGAAGCTGTTCGTGTTTTTTGTACAGAAAGACCATGTTTAAGCCATTGTTCAGACTGGTCGCCTGTACATTATATCGTCAGTCACGCCATGACACAACTTATCGTTAATGCACAATGTACATAAATAGGTCAAGGTCGTCTGACACCATAAGCACAAAGGTCAAGGCCATTTGTATCGAATGTCTGTTATTGTGCCAGATTAGACTGCTATCTAGAGGTATTTTAGCTTAGAACCAACCAATAAACTGCCTGACACACCAATGTTTTTGTTTTTGCTTGAAATGATAATGGATCCCGTATTTGTTTACTTGCTTCTTCTAATGAATGTGAAAGTGATAGGGCTTATATTCCATGAAACTTGTAATCCTGACGTGTAAAGAAACCCTATATACTAAAAGTTGAAGGTGTTTGGTTACATTGCACAAAAACAACCAGCACCTCATACCACAAATGATTACAGTGGTACAACTATCATTTTGTTGACATAAGGGTGTTAAGACATTTGTGGCACAAAGATTGCTTTGTGAAAAGAGCTGTAGGTCATTACCTACACAAGAACACACCATGCAAGCTACAATAATTATGACAGATCATTGGTGTGAGGCCCAAGTGAAAAGAGTTGTAATTTCAGCAGTGTGAGTACAAATTTGGATAAAATTACAGCTAATTTAGCCTTTTCATTTGGGTAATTGAGCAACAGGACTCTCCCGGTGGAGGCTTCAGGTTAGAACAGGTGCCTGACATGCACTCAATTCTTCCTTGTCATTGGAGGCGACAAGATTTGATCACATTGTGAATCTTGCTCTGTTTAATGCAGGTCATTGTACCCTAGCTGATAGCATGCAACATTGGTCACAATATCAACCACTGGTTTGTCTGTTTGTATGGCTTATTTATTGCTGTGCTGTTAATTGTTTGTGTTTTTGTTGTTGTTTAACATGGCACTCGGCAATATTCCAGCTGTATGACGGCGGTCTGTAAATAATCAAATCTTGACCAGACAATCCAGCGATTGATATCATGAGTATTGATCTATACAATTAGGATATGATGACATTCATCAACCATGTCAGCCAGCCTGACTTTTCCGATCCCGTTAGTTGCCTCTTTTGACAAACATGGGTCGCTGAAGACATTCTCTACCCGGATCTTCATGGGTCCTTCCAATCTGTTAAAGGGGGACTATGCTTAATAGTCTGTTGCCAATTTCCACTGTAGGTCGAGACTCCGTAGACCATGTGTGAAACTGAGTGAGTGTGAGTATGGTTTTATTCCACTTTTGTCAATATTCCAGCAATATCATGGCGGGGAACCCTGGAAAATGGGCTCCCCATGTGGGGAATCGAACCCGGGTCCTCAGCGTCACAAGCCAACTCTTTAACCACTAAGCTGCCCCACTGCCCCATGAAACTGAGAAATTGACTCTGTAGGTAGGCTACCAGTCATCACTAAATCAAAACACATAATAAACTTTGAGTCAGGAGTTTTGAATTACATCCCAACTGCAATTTATTTATCACTTAATTGTCTGGTCCAGGCACGATTATTAGACGTTAAACAAGGAAGTATGCATAGTTGGGTAGCTTGGAGGATAAAGCCTTCTGATTTGATTACCAACATCGATGCTATGGACAGGATATTGCTAAAGCGATGTAAAACCAAACTCACCCACTCAAGTCACCAATTCAATGACCACAAAACAAGATGATTTTGTGAAAAAATTTAATTTTGAGCTATGAAAATGTCAAAACATTACAGTGTAAGCTCTGACCTAAACAGAACAATAAAACCAGCCTGGTAATGCTACAGCGGCAGAATGTCTCAGTACATGACTAGCCAGCAGTCCGCTGTCAGCAAGGGAAACATGGGGAGGTACAGAGACACACTGCTCCAAACTTAACATCTGTGAATACAGTGAACCTAGTTAATCTGATTGAAATCCTTTTCCAGGAGACCATCCGCATTTACAAATTTCTGGATTAACAAAACATGGTACACAGTAACATCTCTTTTATTATATAGACATTCCCAACAATAATCATCTGGAAAGTAGGATTTTCCAGATCAACAAGGTGCCACTGTTCATATATAATTAAAAGTGCTTCAGGACTTAATGTGCGTCATGATGGCAATGCCCTTGCATTAGTCAATAAGTGAATCGGAAAACCTCAAACTGTCAACCTTGTGACAAGGAGCACCTGGGGGTACATAAATCACCAATTATTGTGTATAAATCTTGTGCCTGAAATGAAGATTTTTCATATATGTTCACTCCTCTGATTTTGATATGATATACCTTCACCGTTGTACAGACTGTTAACTGCAGACATTAGCTCACCATCATGGAGCTAAAGCAGCTCCGGTCCTGGAACGTTTCCTGTCAGTTCATGCCCTCCAATTAATGCTGAATATGACTAGGTAAATTACAAGGTTAGAAGTTGAGATTCATTTCTAAAACTCTATATGTAGAACCATTGCTGAAACCAATGCTTAAGGAACAAGTTGGGAAGGAAATATACTTGTCTCGTTCCATTTATTTCCATCAAAGCATAAACCAAACTGCTAGAATTCCTGTTTCTGTCAGCAGGGTAATGACGCAGCAGATTTCATGGGCTCATTAGGAACAGACTGAAGTGATAAACAATATTCAACCAACGATGCCTAGTTTACTGTTGAGCTCACTGATAGGCGTTCATTTGATTCAGTTAAATATACAGCAGGATGATGCTCACAAATTGCAGAAATAACGCTTAAGCTATTGCATAACAAAGCCTCTACATGGCAAGTAAGTAAAGCCAGCTAACTTGAAAATGGAAGAAAAATGAATTATGTTTGATGAAATGTGTGGTGGCTATCTCAAAACAACAAAAGCTTTATACAGATGAAACAAGTACAAAAATATGAAGTTTACATGATGCTTTCCACCATTATGGCTTTAATAATACCCTGAGCACAAAAAGCAAACAGAACACAATGAAATCACTGACACATCTACACCAGTAATGGATACACCCCGAGTGAGAAAATATTATAAATATATCAATATTCTCCTTGTTCCCTAAGGTCATACAGAAACAAGAGATGAATGCTTGATACAGGGATGAACATGTTAATAAATCCCTTCAAAAAGTTACCAACTGGGTATCAAATACAAATAAACACTGCCTTAATTCATGAGATAATTAGGAAATAAACCTGCTGTGTTATGAAATTTGAGGTCATCTCACTCTAGATATGTTACCTATTATTTTTTATATTAACCAAGCACTGAGTAAATTAAACTTAACAGGGATAGAATCTACAGTGAGACACTCAAATATGATAAAGCAAGTTTATCTCCTAAATGAACTTACAATTTAGTCTTTCTTGGGCAACCGAACAATGATTATTTATATTGTTCTTTCAATTCAAATTTATCATGTGCATGTGAAGCAACAAATACATTGGGCCATATATTAACAGTAATGGCATAAAACCAAACCAAAACAAATTTCATAACAAAATACTACAAAATACACAGTATTCCAAATGGTAAAAATTGTAAGAATAACACACACCTGGCTATCAACTACTCTTATTATGTTACAAGGCTGGTATCACATGAACATGAGGAAATAAACAGCAACGAATGGACTCGAATACATATTATCCCAGCCTATTTTATGAATGTACAAACTTTGTAGATACCCACTGAGGGTAAGGTAATTTAACAACTAGAAAATCTGGAATCATGACATCATAAAAGGAACTAAACATTATGACATGTTGGTGTTATTTATACACAGAAACAGAAAATATATAACAAACAATAGCACTGAATAAGTCTGATATATCTTCCTGTACACCCAGGCATATATGTTCACATTCCTCACTTCAAATGTACAGCTTGGATTTGAGGATGGTGTGCTTGGACAATCCTGATTATTCCCCAAGATACAAGAGCCATACCAGCCATGTGTCCACGATTACGATCCTGTTATCTTCATGGAAGTTGGATAGGCTTACTATGGCATAGATATATATGAAGCTGCATCTGCTGATGGCAAACAACCAGGAGTTGCATCCCTTAGATGACAGGATCTTATGCCTGGCATTTGAATCCCCGATTACCCCTGATTATCATCCCTGCTCCTGGACATCACCAAAGAGGTAAACACCTATAACCTGCATCACTCTGGGCTTTCCTCCCACATGAAGCTGACTCAATCACCATGATAAAACTGACATACAAGAATGGTTCAAGCGAGCACTTTGATGTTTGACTAAAAGTTTCTTGAACAGAAACTTTAAAATTAACAAAGGTTAACAACAGTCAACTGTTGTGACAACAGACTGAATGGTTAACTGAACTGTTGTGACAACAGACTGAATGGTCAACTGTTGTGACAACAGACTGAATGGTCAACTGTTGTGACAACAGACTGAATGGTCAACTGTTGTGACAACAGACTGAACGGTCAACTGTTGTGACAACAGACTGAACGGTCAACTGTTGTGACAACAGACTGAACGGTCAACTGTTGTGACAACAGACTGAACGGTCAACTGTTGTGACAACAGACTGAATGGTCAACTTTTGTGACAACAGACTGAACGGTCAACTGTTGTGACATGAAATAGAATCTTGCTGGAGAAGCCCAGGAACAAACAGCCAACAATACAGCAATCAACACCTTTACCATTACCATCCAGACATGCAACTTGGCAGGAGCCTAATAGCCTGAGTTTAATGTTAAAGGTTTCCTGAGGGGAAGTAGAATATCAGGCTTATTAAGAGGCTGCCTTTATGTTATTATTGTGAAAGCTATTAAATATTTCTGGTTAAGTTGCCGTCTGCCAACATCCGAGTCTGCCATCCTGGGGAGGGCCTGCTATTTTTTTACTGGTAGTGTGTCTTGGCTCCAGTTTCAAATTCCCAGAACAATGATAATCCTGCATTGCCATGGATCTGAGTGGGTGGCATCAACAGATCATATCTGGGCTATCAAGATTTGATACTGCAACAGTCCCCAGTGAACAGCACAGCAGTAAGGCTTTTCTCTCAAAGCTAATCATTTGTTGACACCAAATAGCCCCTCCACTATCAGCATGCTTAATATACATACATGGACATTTATATGCACAGGGTACACTCAATTCATATTCCTTGACTTGTCACATACTCAATGTTACTATTACATGATCAAAATCAACTTACTACACATCCAATTTTGAGCCAGCGAGACACCATTAGTGGTACAACCCACACCAAGTTTCACTTTCATTTTCCAGTTGTTTTGGAGATGTTCATGACGTGAAACATTAATGAATGACAGGCCATTACAACAGCCCAGCTGTTCTTTGACCAGGTGAGCTAACACATCTACACACTGATATTTGTATGCAAGCTTATTTCAGCATTTTATGCTCAACAATATTATGGTTTCAGTCAACTCAGTATAGATTGTTTCCACAATACATGACATGACCAAGTTGAGTGTTATGCTGAATTGTACATGTACATAAAACCCTAGAGAGAGCCATTAAGTGTTACCAAGAGAGCACCTGTCTGTATCACAGCACGTCAGAGCTATACTACCTGCGCATCAATACTTCCTTTACCTACACCACGTATTTCAAATAATTTCAAGTACATTTTTTCCTCAGTAATTTTCCAGGTTACAATGCCCATATGTACACACCTGCACAATCACTAAATAAACTACTAACCTGAATACTGTCCTTGTGTCCTTTAGAATAAATATTTGATATGGTTGTGACCAATGTGACATCTAGCTCTGCTGACTGCCCTGTCTGTGCTGGACCTGATTGTGCTGGACGTGATTGACAACAGCTACTAGTTACACTGGAGGGGAGATGTCAACAACGTATCATGGTGTGGGATGCTTCTTTTACAAATATAAACACACCAAAGACTCTGTCAACACAATCTGTTTATACCCCTGTAATGATGACAATGCTTTGTTTGAGAGGAATAATTCTCATTCTAAACTTAAAAACTGACAAAAATGATTTTTTTCTATTTCTGTAAATATTTTTTTAGGAAATGCAGTGTTACGGAACTATACAACTCAACATTTGCTAAAGTTTTCAGTTGGGACTGAATGTGACAGATTGCTTTGCTTTGCTCAGACTAGCAGTATTTCATATTGTAGGGAACTGACACATATTTAGCATAATTTCAAACTAAACATAAGTGCAAGATATACCAGTCACAGGTGCACACTCATACATGATATACACATCACAGGTGCACACTCATAGATTATATACCAATCACAGGTGCACACTCAAGATGATATACCAATCACAGGTGCACACTCATAGATGATATACCAGTCACAGGTGCACACTCATAGATGATATACCAATCACAGGTGCACACTCAAGATGATATACACATCACAGGTGCACACTTATAGATGATATACCAGTCACAGGTGTACACTCATAGATGATATACCAGTCACAGGTGCACACTAAAGATGATATACCAGTCACAGGTGTACACTCATAGATGATATACCAGTCACAGGTGCACACTAAAGATGATATACCAGTCACAGGTGTACACTCATAGATGATATACCAGTCACAGGTGTACACTCATAGATGATATACCAGTCACAGGTGCACACTCAAGATGATATACCAATCACAGGTGCACACTCATAGATGATATACCAATCACAGGTGCACACTCATAGATGATATACCAGTCACAGGTGCACACTAAAGATGATATACCAGTCACAGGTGCACACTCAAGATGATATACCAATCACAGGTGCACACTAAAGATGATATACCAATCACAGGTGCACACTCATAGATGATATACCAATCACAGGTGCACACTCATAGATGATATACCAGTCACAGGTGTACACTCATAGATGATATACCAGTCACAGGTGCACACTAAAGATGATATACCAGTCACAGGAGCACACTCATAGATGATGTACTCATCACATGTGAAGATGCCGTGCTGTAATTTGCCTTGTTCAACTTACAACAAAATGAAACTTAAACACCTTAATAAAACATGAATTCTGATAAAGTAACTTAAACAGATCTCTTAAGTAGATATTTACATACAGTGTACATGCAAACAAGAAAGAAGCGAAAATAGTAGTTCTTCCAAGAGCAGAATTTTAACTCTTCCATGTCTGCCAGTTTAGCTTGATGACAAAATTACATTATCCTCCTCCTCTGTCTTTGAGCACAGACCAATGAATTCATACAAACTGAAAATGAGATTTCTGACATCCATATACATCTGGACAGCAATGGGAAACATGGACGAATTCAAACTTGAAGCAGCAATCCTTTTAGTTGAGACAACTGTCAGTCAAAGTTGACACAAATTTCTGCACCAACCACATATGTACAAAGAAGTCAATACCAGCTATTTACAAGAAGTAATTGGGGTCTGTTCCACGTACATCTCTTAGCAGTGAAGGGCATCCTGTATGCCAAGGGCCACAATACACACTGTCCATCCATCTGTTTGTGTCAGTGTGACCTGTCGGACATGGAAAATGACAATGTATGTACATGTCGTGTTGCTCCAACTGCTAAGATGCAGTGGCACCCTCTGTGCTGCTACTTGCCGATGCCTGTGGACTAGCCCCTGATGTACTGGCTTGAGGCTGACTCCCATCTGAAACAAGTAATGACATCTTCTTTGCAATATCTTTTTTAAACAACTATAATGGGAAATAAAGGATTCCAAATTTCTTGTTCATTAAAGTAAGGTTGTCGGCAGAGGTTTGTGTGCAATGAGCAGCTGTCAGTTATCTGCATGCTCTTACAATAATTTTAAGACTGGCTGCTTATTGCTTCCAGGAAAAGTCACTGTGAGTAGCAATGCTCATCAACTGTGACGTCTAGGAGTGTAACAATATATATTGAACTATCATTGTAATGTAATTGTTTGCCTACATCGAAACTGCCCTTACGAACTTTAAAATGCCAAGGGTATTGTCAATCGTATGCATAACAATTGATAGTTTCAATTGTCAGCGTTCTGACTTGAACTTGGAGCATCTTGATAAACTGTTGTTCTTAAGAAAGAACCAGAAGCTCAGTATCTGTTTGTTGTTGTTCAACATGTTCAAGTTGTATATTACATTAGTCAACATTTGTATTGCAACAGAATACAAAATACATACTTTATTTATTTCTTTTACATTGATTTAATATGATTATCAAGCCTTAAAGGGACAGGACGTCAACCGGTCTGAAGCTATGTATGTAAACAGTAAGTGATAACTCCTGAGTTTACTAAGCTCTGTTTGCCTTATTCTGCGAGAAAAGTTTCGGTTAAAGTGACCACCGCGGGTGTAGGCTTATCATGCGACCAGACTTTTCTCTTGTTTGTAAACAAACACACTTACTCTGAAATAGTGAGTGAGTGGGTTTGGTTTTAACAGTATTCCAGTTATATCACGGAGTGTCAGCTAAATGTGGGAGGAAAGCCCGAAGTGATGCAGGTCTCAGACGTTTACCACTTCGGTGAAACCCACGAGCACGGGTATGTTGCTGACAAACCTAGAAACATAATCGGGGCGAACCAGGATTCGAACCCACAATCATAGGTTTCTGGCGTGCCCAAGGGTCGCAACTCTGCACAGCGAATCGCGGCGCCTTAGACGACTTGGCCACCCGTGCCCCCTATTCTGAAATAAGAAGAGGGACCTCATACAAGCCTTCAGTGGGTTTTACATGTTGTTTTGTACAATAACACAGATATACTACCACAACTGCGACAGTGAGGTGCATGACCAGTGATAGGAATTAACAGTTTATGTCCACCAGTCCTTATAAGGATAACATACAGCAAAGCCATTAAAAATGGCAAATTTCTACTAGTCAATCCTTATGATACCTAACTACTGGGCAGTGTGGCAAGGACTATAGGACTAGTGCCAATTTCTATCACTGATGACAGTATAGTTTTACACATCAAAGTGACCATATCACTAGCTTGCTGTAGGGCTCCGATGACAGCATGTGGAGGTTAACTACGCAAATAGAAATAGGTCTTTATGTTTTAGGATATTTTCTCAATGATAGTTACGTTTATCTAAAAGTGTAGACAAAATGAAACAGATGAAAAACATGTGAATGGACTGCATGGAACTGCATTGGAGTGTGATTGGCTTCATACTAAGGCTGGGACGGGTAACTCGGGTACTCAGGTCGGGTGGGTCCTGAGTAGGACCCAGGTACCCACAGGACTACCCGGACCCGTGGTTATTCATATGATATATTGTTTGATAACCAAAATTATCTTAAATTCTATGGTTACACTATAAGTCACTAATGTTCCCATTTCTTTCTGACAATGCACCCATTCCTTCTGACTTTTATATGTTTGAATAAAGATAAAACTTCATGCAGTAAACTTCAGTGTATGCATGACCAGATCGTTTTACACATGTATCTAAATACATTTTGCCAGGGCTAAGGTCAAACTTTTCCAAATCAGATAGTTTGTACCTATCTCTAAATATCTACAGCGGGTCCCCGGGTAGGGTGGGGTAATAGGGTGGTGGGTACCCAGATAGTAAATTTGGGCTCGTCCCAGCCCTACTTCATACGATTGAGGCATATTTATATTGTAATCTAGGCTTGGAAATACACTAGCTTCTAATCAAGCTGGTAGTCAATTAGTATTGTGTAACTCATGCTAAGAAAAACACACCAGCTTTCTATCCAATTTGCTTCTAATAAACACAATGAAGCAAGTTTACTCTGTGCAGTGCTTGTGTTGTCAGCTTCACTGTGCAGAGCTCTGCTGTTTTGGTTTGAGAATTGAATTGGGCACGTGCCATCACACTCAGAAATTATTTCCTGCATGATTTAAAATACACAGAACCATCGACATACTGTCCCTATAAGGTTGGTTTAATACTATAATACTATTGAAATACTTGACATCTATTGCAACATTATGGCTATAGTGTGGGGTACTACTGCAATACTATCACAATAGTGAAAATAGATCCAATAGTCACCCCAAGTGACGCCCCTACACTGCAACCTATGTGTGACATGATAGAAAAATTACCACTGAAACATGACACATATCTATATCAAATTAATAATAGGAAACAGACATGAAGCTCACCTGAAAATGTCTGGAATATATGTAAAATAGTTCAGTCAAAATCCTATAAAATTAAGTTCACATTTATTTTTAACCACAGTGAATCTTCACAAGCATTCCCTATATGAAATGCTTACCAAATAGTGAGTGAGTGAGTGAGTGAGTGAGTATGGTTTTACGCCGCTTTTAGCAATATTCCAGCAATATCACAGCAGGGGACACCAGAAATGGGCTTCACACATTGTACCCATGTCGGGAATCGAACCCGGATCTTCGGTGTGACGAGCTTACCAAATAAGTGGTTTCACAATAGTGATTTTGTTCAAAACCTGAATCAGATGAAGGATTTTTTTTGGTCCTAACTTTGTAATTCCCACAACCATACACCAGTGCCAACAGGTTACTATGGCCTCACTGTAGGGAGGCTATGTCTCATGCAGCCATACAGAACGAATAACATGCGCAATGGCATGAATATAAAAGGCAAAATACTATTTTCTTGATGAGACCTTTTCAAGCCATTATTTTAAAAGACTCAAGTTTTGAGTTCCCATGCATCATAATGTGTATTGTATTGCAAACTAACTGTACACATCATGACTAAATGTTATGCTACAGCCCTATCGGTACAGATCTTCACATTTTAACTTGTCCATGTGACGTTTCTCATTTGTGGTTCTCAAGCATCATATTGCAAACCTACTATACATATAATGACAAAATGTAATACTACAACACTCATGGTTACAGACCTTCACATTTTAACTTGTCAAGCTCAAATGTGACGTCTGTAGCGCCGACTGTAGCATTGGGGTCATTCTGTATGTCGGGGACGGCGTTCCTCCGGCCCGTCCTGCCGCTGGTAGCGAAGTCCTCCAGGGTGGAGCTACACTCTACTTCTGTCATCACCTCGTCCTGTTGTCCCTCACTCTGCAACAATACAATCACTGTTACTTCAGCATGCCATAGAAACTACCAACCAGCCAAGCACACAATCACTGTTACCTACACAAGAACATAGAACTACTACTTGCAGACCCAACCAAGCACACAAGACTTGTTTCCAACACACAATCACTTTTACCTACACAATACCCGAGGAACTACTGCTTACAGCCCCAACCATGTACACAATACCAGAGGAACTATTCCTTACAGACCCAACCATGTACACAACACCAGAGGAACTACTCCTTGCAGACCCAACCATGTACACAACACCAGAGGAACTACTCCTTGCAGACCAACCAAACACACAATCACTGTTTCCTACACTGTTTTCTACACAATTTCAAAGACATTACTCCTTACAACCCCAACCAAGTAGCTGACATTTTGTACCTTCAGTATAAGTAGTGATTAACTATAAAGGTTTTCCCATTATAACAAGGTCATGTAACTTAATTTAATGAGTTAGTTTCTACTACAGGGTCCTCATAAACTGCAAGTCTGAGCTGCACAGGTGTTTCAAATCAGGGGCCAACTTAAACAGCCTGAAACATTTTACAGAGGGCTGAAAAGTAGCTCATTCTGATACCTTTTTGACTTTTGCCTTAGTCATAGAATAACCTGATGAATTTGCCTTCTATGCTAATACTTTAGATTCCCAAAGACATATTATATCAAAGCATGAAATGGAAGCATTTTGTTATTTAACAAGCATATTTATCCAAGTGGCAAGTCACATGTCATTGGACTTCAAACATTGTACATGCAAACACAATAGGCAAAGGAATAATGCTCAGTAAATACATGTACCTAGAATACTTTGTAATTAAGCTGGTTACTTCAGTAATACATTTTTCATCTTGAAACATATTTTCCTTATTGAAATCAATGTCTATCAAGTTTCAGATTCATCCATAATTATGCCAGTGACAGATACATTTCTAATATGTCCCAATTTAATGAAACATTTTGTAATGATAAAGTAGACCATCCTCCTAAAAAGCACTTATGAAAATGTCATAAGGCAAATTCCCCCAAACATCCTGGTCTGTCTTCAAAGCTACCCGAAGCCCATTGATAACTCTGACTTATTCCACTGTCAAACATTTTACTGGTCCTCCCGAACTGTCCTTTGTCACAGCACTGGAGAAAAGCACTTCACAGCTTCTGTTTCCTTACCAATGTTCATTAAGCCCCAACCCATGCAGCAAAAAATCAATAACAATAATTACAGAGAAAAAGCTTCTATAAAATGGGTGTTCAACACCCACACAACCGTACCATCATGCTAAACACCCTCACACTGGGAACAGACAGGTCTCACAGCATACTGCAACATGATCCATTAACCAGGATAATGTAACTATCAGCAGAATGACCTCATTTAGCTAGTCTTTGTATTGATACAGTATATTGCTCTCTTTGGACAAAATCATCACTGCAATAAATGTTAGAGACCATGATACAAATAGAGCTATATAATTGTGTAGCAAGTACAACAACTGAACCATTTACAAACATTCAACAAAACAGAAAACTGAAGATTGATTACTGGTCCTTTGTACAGGCTTACTAGACATGTATGGTAGTGTTTCACAGTGCATCTTGTAGGTGACAAAAGAGAGCACCCAGTTCCAAGGTATACATGTAGAAGACAACAGATAGCACCCAGTTCCCTGTGCATCTTGTACAAGAAAACAGATAGCACCCAGTTCCCAGGTATGCATGTAGAAGACAACAGATAGCACCCAGTTCCCTATACATGTAGAAGACAACAGATTGCACCCAGTTCCCTATGCATGTAGAAGACAACAGATAGCACCCAGATCCCTATGCATGTAGAAGACAACAGATTGCACCCAGTTCCCTATGCATGTAGAAGACAACAGATTGCACCCAGTTCCCTATGCATGTAGAAGACAACAGACATCTTCCAGTTCCCTATGCATGTAGAAGACAACAGATAGCACCCAGTTCCCTATGCATGTAGAAGACAACAGATAGCACCCAGATCCCTATGCATGTAGAAGACAACAGATAGCACCCAGTTCCCTATGCATGTAGAAGACAACAGATAGCACCCAGTTCCCTATGCATGTAGAAGACAACAGATAGCACCCAGATCCCTATGCATGTAGAAGACAACAGATAGCACCCAGTTCCCTATGCATGTAGAAGACAACAGATAGCACCCAGTTCCCTATGCATGTAGAAGACAACAGATAGCACCCAGTTCCCTATGCATGTAGAAGACAACAGATAGCACCCAGTTCCCTATGCATGTAGAAGACAACAGATAGCACCCAGTTCCCTATGCAATTTACAACCCAATTTAATTAGAATTTACCTAGCGCCTTTTCACTATGCTGCTTTGTTTGTTTGTTGTTTACTGCTGCACTCAGCAATATTTCATCTATATGATGGCAATCCAGTGATTGACATCATAAGCATCAATCCATGCAATAGGGTATGATGACATGCATCAACCAAGTCAGGGAATGTGACCACCTGATCCCAACTGTCATCTCTTACAACAAGCACAGGTAGCTGAAGACCAATTCTATCCCGGGTCTTCACTGGAGTAATTTCTACTTTCATGATCTGATCTGATGAAGCAAGGATAGTTTTTGGGAAGCGCCATTGCCCCATATGCGCACTGAAATATGAGATGGCGCATTCAAATTAACAATAGAGGCCTTCTGGTGAACAAGAATTGCAGATGCAATGAATGTTAAAATCTGGGCCTTCTAACTTCATAAATTGTACGTGGTTATCACAACGTGCAAAAGATCACAGATTCTTTACATAGGAAGTAGCTTCACTTATCCGCTTTCTACAGTGTGTAAAAATCCAAAATCATTTGGAAAGCTTCACAAGTGGTTGTTTTCTCCATGTTATATGATACAGAAATAGTTCGAACTTGTTTGTTCCAAATGATGATTGCCTCCGGCTAGGTAATGTGTGCAACACACATGGAATATGCCGCTGAAGAAAGTTCATAAACTGCCAACTGGAAAACTGTATGGACTAGTTGACAATGTTTTGTTCTTTTCCATGTTATTTGATTAAAATGATGTTGGTAAGTAATGATACTGTATATCTTTGTAATTCCACAAGTTCTATTTTGCCAATATTTGCCAGTTCAAACTTTCCCAAGAAAACATGCACAGATATTTACAACTTAGCAATATACCTCAATGCAAAAAACGTGGCTGTAGTCACAGGGGATGGTTTCAAAGTTCTTGTACATTATTTTTCATACTTGTATGGTGCTAAAGAAGGCATCTGATGTATGACATGTATGAGGGCATGTACACCAGCTTATGAATTCTTCAGTACTTTTTACAATTGAAAGAATATAATACAAACAAGTCCCAGGATATAAATATTGTGAGTATTGTTTTAAATGGTCCTAAATGGTCCCATGCCATATATAGATTGGCCAATGAAAACCAGCCTTTGTTGGTGAGTAAGCGACTGTCAACATTGGTATAGATGTTAGGGTCATGTTGTGGAATACGACTTGTGCTGTATGCAAAATTGAAATGAGGTTATCAAACATGGAATTAATGTTTATTTGAAGCAAGTTTCTAGTTTCCGGTAACCTATGACATCATACTAACATATGTGACATGATAACTATATCTACTTTTGGGTCCGATAGCACTTCACATATAAAGTCTTTAACCATGTTTACATATTTGCAACTTGTGTTTGAAAATAACTAAGCAATACCCGGTAATATAAATATCATTTGATGACTTGGTTATACTGCTATAGATACAAAGAACAAGGTTGTTTGCATGTATCAGAACTTAGGTATCATTGTGAATTTGCTCTTGGAAGGTTATAAATATTTACTTGAGGGCAACTATGGCTAATCAATATGATAACGATCTGTGACAACACTGCTTCGATATTTTAGATTGATTTCCTTTATATTTATGGTTCTGCAAAGTCATCAGAAAAAAAAATGTGTTTAAGATAAATGTTTGTTTGCATTTTAGGGCTTCTCATTGATGACTGTCCAGAAAAAAAGATGAAAAAATTAAGAAATCTGTATAAAAAGTTGAACATTTTACAATAATTCATGAGGGAAGGGCCCTTAGATATCACCAAATTACACTTTCTTGCTGAGTGGATCCTACTTCTGGGTCCCAAGGAGAAGATAATGAGAAAAGGGCAAGTAAGTAAGCATCAGGGGCCCAAAGCCCATTTATATTATTTTCCAGAATGATCCATTAAAGTTTATTCCATAAGAGACAACATAGCTATGTCTGAGTGAGCCACTGAAGCTGATGAGTGATGATTTAAATCAGGGGAATGTTGCAGGACTACAAGAACTATCACGCTTTTAACTTCCATCACACAAACAATTGGGAGAATAACTATCATCAGATATGGAGCGGATGACAGCTATATTTATTTCCTAATCAAATGATGGCCTTGGTACCTGACAAGATGGAGCTGAACCGTTGCAAGCTGGGCGTAGTGTAATTATCAGAAGAGGAAAGTGGCGTGCAACTGTCACACTCGTCAAGACCATGACTGTACATGAAATACAACCAAGCCGAAGACAATGGTAACATGATCATGACAGCATGAGTATACTTCACTCACAACCATGATCAAATTCAGCTTATTCATGGACATATCAATAACAAACACTTCTGACTTGTTATTTTTTTAAAATAATCAAAGAAAAAGGGACAGATATAACAAACACACATCTGCAACATCTTCCTGCATCAATGCATATGTTGTTCAACAACAAGCAATCCTGATCAGCTGTACTGACAATGACACCTCCAGTTGCTCTCCTGCTGGGCAATGAGTGAGTGAGTGAGTGAGTATGGTTTTACACCGCTTTTAGCAATATTCCAGCAATATCACGGCGGGGGACACCAGAAATGGGCTTCACACATTGTACCCATGTCGGGAATCGAACCTGGGTCTTCGACGTGACGAGCGAACGCTTCAACCACTAGGCTACCCGTCCGCCCCTGCTGGGCAATGATTTAATGGGCAGCTGAAGTGGTGACCATTCCAAAACCTTTCACTTAGTCCCAGCTAGTCTATGGGGGCTTAAAGTAATTAAAGACAAGACACATTCTAAAATTGCTCTCTTACATCTGCTCTGCTTACTTAACATTCCATTTGAAAGTGGGCGATATATTTAGAATCTATACAAAAACATTGTCTGGCTACAATCTGCTTAGGTTGTACAACCAATAGCAACATAAAGCATTTGGGAAGAAATTGAAACGGCCTGAACATGTCAAAGGCAAGTTTAATTCCCATGATCAACAAAAGCATGGCGCATTCCCTGTCCTTTGTGTAGGTGATATTCACTGGCTAGAAATGCATGCTAAGTAGTGTTGATTACCGTGAGTGAGTTGGGTGTCCACAGTTTGGGCAGTTCCAGTGTTTTAGTGTAAAACATACAGGTACACAATGACATACTACACTGGTTAGTGCTTACAAGGACTGTGCATAATAATGGTGACAACTGTCATTAAACAAGACAATATAATACATTCATTTCTTTCTTACGTGTCCCTTAAACAGTACAGTAAGGCAAAACATGTATTATTTCGTAAAAGGCTACGATTTAAATTCAATTCTAAATGGTAATTCAAATGTAACGACAGTAACAAATCTTGAAATTTTAAAATCAGTGCACAGTTTTATTCTGTCTTCTTGCCGATTTAGAGATTTTGATGGCTTTGCTATATGATACTGCAATGTTGTTGTGCTGAATGTAAATAATAATGTAACTGTAGTTATGGAAGATAATCCAGTAATTAAACACTTACAGAACAATACTTACCTTTAATGCCAATTATACAATGTATGCTATTGCTATTTCTCATGTCACTATCAATATATTGCTATTTGTATATGTATCATGTTTGGGAGAGGCATTCAGCTAAGCAAAATTTGCTTGTTTGCTAATCCCTCCACTTTATGGAAATAAATATGTTTATAGCACATATAATACAGTATCATGCTGTGAAATTGTTGACACAATGTAGTTTTGTACTTTAGTTTTTATTGATAGATTCCCTGTGATCTTTATATTTCCTGTTTGAAAGGAGAAACCTTCTGAACATACCTAACATATGATATTATGTTGTAATAAACTGTTCCTTTTGTTCTTTTAAATGTCATTAGTGAAATGACCCAGTCTGTTGTTGACAGAAAGTAGAAAGGCACATCTTGGTTGGGTATCTCCAACTCCGTTATAACTCTAGTAATAAATGTGGTTTGGAGATAACGTATTAAAAACATACAAGTGCTGTGCAGATTGGGGATTGATTGTAGAGTTATGCATCATCTTGAGATAAAAAGGATTAACAGGGGCAGCCTGCTTAGCAACCCTTTCAATTTTGTAAAAGTCCAAAATCTGATTTTCACATAAAAGAAAAAAAAAGAATGGGAATTACCACATCTAGTCTTTGAAGATGTAGAAAACATTGCCATTAGCCAACTAGTCTCAGTTGATTTGCCTAATGTTAAGGAGCCTGATCGCTAGAATATAAGGGAATCTTTACACTGGCATGTGATCACTATTTTGGCTGGTAGACCTTTCAACTTACTTTCTACTGCTATCGGGTAGCCCAGTGGTTAAAGCGTTCGCTCTTCATGCCGAAGACCCGGGTTCGATTCCCGACATGGGTACAATGTGTGAAGCCCATTTCTGGTGTCCCTCGGCGTGATATTGTTGGAATATTGCCAAAAAGCAGTGTAAAATCAAACTCACTCACTCACTCTACTGCTATTGAGACCAAAATGTTTGCCTTTGGTTATTCCAATGAGACTTTACATTTATTATCATGCACTGCTCGTGGATTACGGAATTTTGTTATTGCAGGTGTATAGAAGACACAGCCACTTTTGCTATCTTTAGGCTCATAGGCTAGAAATAGAATGAAATCATTCATTTTAATCGGAGTGGTATACAGATCACTGAACTCATATCTCATGATTGGAAAGTGTCAGATACAGATATTTGCATTGTGAATAAACACACATTCATGGGGAATATAATATGATGTCATGAGCAAACAGACTTGTCACGTGTCTTCCCGGTAGCTATTGAACTTGAGCTATCTGAAGATGACATCGCCCCACTGCTGTGACAAATGGATGAAATGTATTTGTTTAAACAGACTGACATGAAAGTTACAAATAGTCATGGTCGTGCTGAGGCGATTAATTGAAATAATCCACATGATCAAATATTGGAACGGAACTGACCAACCAAACACAAATGATTCTGCCCCTGAATTTCAAAGTAATCAAATTTAATCATATTGAATGCTAGAGCAAAAATGAAAAGAAAACAGTGTTATCAATATCCTTATCACTTTAGAATTTAGTTTGTTCATATGGTAGTGAATATAAACCATAAAGATAGGCACTTGTAAATTGATAAAGATTCTTGTGAATTCTGTCTTGACAAGTATCTCTTAGATAAGCATGCAAACTCTCATTCAAGTGACTTCAGTAGTTTCTGAGAAACCTGTCCCCATTGCACACACTATGCACAAAGTTGAAAAGCATGGAGCAGGGGCCATCACTCTGTAAAAGAGTCATTGAAGGGGCATATTTCGTAGCGGGGTATAATAAAGAGGAACTGTACAGATTCTTACTTGTGATTGTATAAAAAAACAAAACAGTCAATTATCAGGTTCCTTATTGTGTCTTTACAACACATAAAAAATGTATAACGAAGCCTGACCAGGACAATGTCGATAGGTTCCGAGCAAAACATCCATGTTGACATGCTTACAGTGAGGTTAATCTAGGTTTGCTCAGAGGCTAATATTCCATCCAAAGTCTGCAGCAAATGTCATCAAAACATTCTCTGAATCAAGTAAAATAGGAACTTAAAGAAAGACCCAATTTTGAACAAAATAACGATTTATCACCCTGTCCACCCACCCACCCACATATTTTCACTACCAGGGACAAATATGTTTCATAAATTGTTTTTAATATAACTTTGCATAAATAACTAAATTGTGAATATATTAACTTGGTCTTGTTGCCATATGGTTGAAATAATGCCAATGCGACGTTAAATTTTAACTCTCTCACTCACTCAGTCATTGCCAGGGGCACTTAGTCAGCAATCTTAGATAAATCACTGCCAGAAAGAATCTGTTGGGTATTGGTATTAACATATAAATATCTATAAACTTTGATTGATAGTTCAAATTATAATTAAAAAAACTAGATTATATACAATAATGATTTCAATTGTAGTGCTATCCTCCTGCTCAAGTTTCAGTTTTATTTCTTTGAATGTTTTGGAGGGATGAAGGACAAACTTATGGATGATGGACATACGTTCATCTGGATGTGGTCACTTGTCAATTATAAAAATCAATCATGGTGTCAAAAAGCCAAATGTCAAATGTTAAAGTAATTGTGATGGTGGACTGGCCTATGGGGACGACCTGGAGACTGAGGCCAAATGTTTCACACAAATATTATGAATAACCATTCGGCAGGTTTAGCTTGATCAATATAATCAATATTATCTATGGTAATCAAACTATTTGAAATACCGTATTCGACATAATAAGCGCCCCGCTCTAATAAGTGCCCACGGCGATATTTGCTAAAATATTGGCTAGTGAACAATCCCAATTAGCACCCCCCTGGATTTATTAATGTACACAAGACTTATTTATTCGCGTATAATACGCACTCGTGCGTTATAAGCACACTTAATTATGGGCAATTAAATTTGGGAAAAATATATCTGTCGTATACATAAACATTTCAGGCTGTCAGCATAAACCACGAAATTTATCTTTCAACTCAACTCTTTTTTTTTCGCCCAAATAATATTCTAATTTTTGAGAGCGCCCTGGGCGCTTATTACGTCGAATACGGTAAGTATTAAATACATGCAATACTAATAGCATTTAAGCCAAATTTGAGGCTTATATTCAGAAGGTGAAGATAAGCTTGGGCAAATGCTATATTTGCAGAGATTCACTATTTTCAAGATGGAAATATATACCAATGACCATGTGCAGTGCTTACTTCCTTACTTCCTTATATTGGAGATTTAACATGCGCTTTCCGACTGCATGCGTATGTCTCACATGGTGTGCTGTGCTAATGAACCACACTTTTATATATAGGCATCAGCAGGAATTATCAGAGCTAACCCACTGTTAATTACAGCCAAAGCCCAATGTACCCATTATTGTGGAGTGATTGAGTTCTTCTCATGTTACACAGGGTCCTACTCAATGTTAATAAACCACTTTCCATGTTAACTTACACAAAGTGTACAAATAATCCGGGGGTCAATGTATTACTGAATGGGATCTTGTCTCTTCATTTTATAGAGCTCACTACACCTTATTGACTGATGATATACTATACAGGAAGTGTATCAATCATCAGGCAGAGGCAGACAAAGGGAGCATTATTATGCTAGGAATAAGGATTTTCCAGATTGCTGTTGGTCGCCTTTTTCTTTAGCTCCTAACATGATCCAGATTTAATGTAACAGTATGTGTGTAAGTGTTCTGATATCAATCAATAAAGCAAGCATCAGTTTGTGGCCAGCTGCTGTAGGGTTTTTTATTTATTTGAACACCGAAGCCCATAATATTAAGATTATATGGATCTATTACATGTACTTTGTTTGTTGCTTAATGCTGCCCTCAGCAATATTCAAGCTGTATGACGACAGCCTGTAAATAATCAAGTCTGGACCAGACAATCAAGTGATCCATTTTGTGAGCAAGAATCCATGCAGTCGTGGGTATGAATACACACAGTCAACCAAGTCACTGTGCCAGACCACCAGATCCATTTGGTGGCCTCTTACGGCCAGCATCGGTTGCTAGGAACCTATTCTAAACAGGAATCACCATGTGGCTATGGGTCTATTATACAGCTTTGATAAGCCCTAGTTGAAATATCATAGGTATCATATCTGCAGTGTAGACTTGTGAAATGCATTAGAGGGTTACTGGCAGTTCAATTGTAGTGTATTGTGAAAAGAACAGGAATGAAATTTTAGGCCATCTCTGCAGTGTTTTCAAACAATATATTTCACAACCAGAACAAACTGAATCCTTAAAGTTCAAAGTCGGGGGATAAAAATATGAAGTTAGTTCAATTAAAGCTCTCAACGTTACAGTCGAACCAGTTCGACAAAGTGTGTCACTAACCGTGTTGCTACTGTCGAACCTGTTGGACAGGCGAATAGCATAAGGACACCCACAAACAAAACTTGCCATATCTATTTGCCAAGAAGGCTTTGAGTTACAATTAAATTACGTATGACATGCATAAATGCTCAGCTTGCACAATATCAAAACTTTCAGTAGTGTCTTTACCTAAAAAAGAAAATATTGCGAGTTTCGGCCAAACTTCTCGGCACACTACTACCAGAAACGGCAAATGTTGACGTTTGGCACTTCACGTTGAGCACTGTGACATATACAGAGCAACAAGTACATGCAGTCTGTTCGGAGTCGTGCAGAGCAATAAGTACATGCAGTCTGGTGGGAATTGTGCATAACAACAAGTACATGCAGTCTGGTGGGAATTGTGCATAACAACAAGTACATGCAGTCTGGTGGGAATTGTGCAGAGCAACAAGTACATGCAGTCTGGTGGGAATTGTGCATAACAACAAGTACATGCAGTCTGGTGGGAATTGTGCAGAGCAACAAGTACATGCAGTCTGGTGGGAATTGTGCATAACAACAAGTGTATACAGTCTGGTGGGAATTGTGCAGAGCAATAAGTACATGCAGTCTGGTGGAATCGTGCAGAGCAATAAGTACATGCAGTCTGGTGGAATCGTGCAGAGCAATAAGTACATGCAGTCTGGTGGAATTGTGCAGAGCAATAAGTACATGCAGTCTGGTGGAATTGTGCAGAGCAATAAGTACATGCAGTCTGGTGGAATCGTGCAGAGCAATAAGTACATGCAGTCTGGTGGAATCGTGCAGAGCAATAAGTACATGCAGTCTGGTGGAATTGTGCAGAGCAATAAGTACATGCAGTCTGGTGGAATCGTGCAGAGCAATAAGTACATGCAGTCTGGTTGGAGTCATGCAGAGCAACAAGTACATAGGGGGCGGTCAGGTAGCCCAGCCTTAGAAATAAGCACTCGTCCTGTAGTCCTTGCCAAACTGCCCAATTGTAAGGTATCATAAGGACTTGCAAAAATTTGTCATTTTTAAGGGTTGTCATTTTAAGGACTAGTGGACTAAAACTGTTAGTTTCTACCGCTGGTAGCCTTGTGGTTAAAGTGTTCGCTCATCATGCTGAAGACCTGGGTTTGATTAACGACATGGGAACAATGTGTGAAGCCCATTTCTGCCGTCCCACGTCTTGATACTGCTGGAATATTGCTAAAAGTGGCGTACAACCATACTCACTCACTCATTATTACAGAGCATGACTCTGCATCCATATGTGGTACCTAACTACCAACCAAAATGGTCATGCTGCTTATAATTGAATATAGAATCCTCTCATAGCTGTGAAAATAGATTACTGGGCCCTGGCAAAAACTATTAAGATACACCTATAAAATGATATGGTCATGCATACATTAAAGTTGACTGAAGGAATACATGCATAGTCAGAAAGAAATGCGAACAATAGTGACTTTAAGTGTCACTATGGAGTTTTATTGTTATTGTCATTAACAATGTACCACCTGACTAACCACAGGTCTGAGTAGTCTTGTGCGTACCCCAGGACTCGAGTTACCCGTCCTAGCCCTAACACATACATATTTATACTTTAAATCGTTAAAATAATGCGTCTCCACAAGAATCTCCCGAGCCAAAAATGAGACACAATATGAATGCGACAACCCCCTCCTCTCAAGCATCAGTGGATTTATTCTAAAGAAAATTCCTCTGTCAGTTGACATTTTACAGGAGAATCCTCACCTTAATCCAACCATACATTAATCCAATCACACGCCAAATAGCACCGCTTATTAGCACTGAGTAACACTCTTCCGCTAAAACAATACATGCACGCTGGCTTGTGTCGGCCTTTGACGCAGTCGCAAAGGACAAGGACACGGTGTTGCGTGGGTGGAGTCTGTCTGGACTTGCAGGTGTGATCAGTGCTGACATAAGTGAGTAGAACTCTTGTCTTGACCCCAGCAGTGACAATTCACAGAATGTAATTAGTGTTTGAATGACATTGTTTATATATCTGTTACAAGTGCTGCTCAATAAACAGTGGTGTGGAATACATAGTTGCTTGTTTTCAGCGTTTGTCTAAGTTGGTATTTCTGCTATCCAAAATGTCTTATTGTCGATATAAATGTGATGTTTAATGATGCGAGAAAAGCCTACTCGCATTTTTCGCATTTAATTCACGCTTGCGTTTATTTCAAGATTTACAGTACATTTTTCATGTAGAAGCAAATCAATAACCATGATAACATACCAGTTTGAGATCAACTTTGCAGTTGGTTTTATGGCTGCCCTGACAACAGCAACTGTGGACATGCAGTGAATGAAGACATTACCTTCAATGTATCACTTTCCAAATCAAGGACTGCAATTCCTCCAAGGCAAATCCACCCCCCTCTCCTCTTGTTTTCAGTAGATATGAGTTGATAGTAATTCCACCTGTTTCTAACCTAAACACACTGCAAATAAGCCATATATCTGACAATGTTTTCAGCAAGTGAATGTATCAGGAATACTAATCAGACATCATCCCTTTTTGTCATCTCCATCAGTGCAACTACTGAGTAAACTAAACAGTTATCTCTTATCTATAGTGTAGGCGACAAATCAACAAAAACATCCAACCCAGCTCACTTGCCTCTTTGAAAGGAGACAATACACTTGTGCCAACGGAAATGATATTTTGAAACAATTCTTCATCCTTGTTCCCCATCCCCGTCCACTGAGTGAGACACACATATACGTTCAGGGGGGAAACAAGCTCCTTACCACATTAACATCTCATAAAGTTGTCTTTTCGGCAGAAAAAGCTTAACATAATACCGTGTTATACCTCTTTTAGATGTTCATTATGACTTAAGGTGTCGTGTGTGGACATCTCTTTTTTACAAACAGTTCATTATTCTGATTTGCTTACTGCTTCTTTGCTTGTTTAAGAGTGAGTGCATGGTCTCACAGCTTGTTTAGCAATGAGGACCCTTTTTAGGAAAAATGCATAATCAGCGTTTTGTTGGGAGGGGTTTTACACAGCTGTTCAAATATCCTTGTACATAATTTGGATTCCTTACACAGTTCATAAACATACTATTTGAATTCATCTTAATTCTACAAGAACTTCCTGTGGTCTGAGATAGAGAGAGATGCAGAATTAACATATCTACTAACAACAAACTACTAGTTTATCCACTTACAGTGAGTGACTGTGTATGGTTTTACGCCGCTTTTAGCAATATTCCAGCAATATCACGGCGGGGGACACCAGAAATTGGCTTCACTCATTGTACCAATGTCGGAAATCGAACATGGGTCTTCGGCGTGGTGAGTGAACGCTTTAACCACTAGGCTACGTGACCGCCCTTTATCCACTTACAGCAAACTACTAGTTTTGTTTGTATGTTTAACGTTGCACTCTGCAAAGTTCCATCTATACAATGTCAGCCTGTAAATAATCTGGACCTGACTATCCAGTGATCGATATTGTGAGCAATGATCCACAATATTAGGGTACTATGACATGCAATCAACCAAGTCACTGAGCCTGATCACCTGATCCATTTGGTCACCTCGTACGAGGGACCTATTCTACAGGATTCATACTAATACCTTGCAATATCACCAACTACATGTTCAGAAGAAGGTTTATCTCAGCCCATCATTTCATGTTCAATCATTCTGGTTCTTACAACACAGCTAATGATCCAAATCTGCTATTCAGAACAAACAGCCAGTGCACAGACACACACATTAGCACATTTCATTTCACACTGTCAGTGAGACATCAGAAATGGTTTAAAACATCAGCTAATGTCCATGTTTTTCAATATTCAACAACACGAGATAGTTTCCATTTAACATCTCTTAGTTTGAAGCACAATTATTGATTAACAGATTGTGGAAACACATTCTCAAGAGAGTGCAATAATTCAGACAAATGTTAATCAATGCCTCAAACTGAATCATACATCTCAGCAAAAGTGACAAGGAAGTGTGTCACATGGACAAGCAAGTCTTTATTGGATCTTTCACTTTATTGTACCAAAGAAGCCTCGGTGTACTTTTGTATTGATTTTTACAGAGCATACCACCATAAAAACTAGAAGCATAACTGTTTCTATGTACAATCAACACATAGTGACAGCAAGCACCGACATTACCCTCTCCATTGCTACAACCATGACATCAAACCACCTGTACCACTACTGTCCTGGGCCCCGTTCCTCAAAGCGATCTTAGCGCTACGATGATCGTAAGCCTATGTTGAAGTATGGGACTTACGATCACCTTAGTGCTAAGATCGCTTTGTGGAACGGGACCCTGTTCACAATCTACAATGACAGCCACACACTACCATGTGTTAATGCACCCATGTCAACCTCCGACAGTATCACAAAACCAACATTTTCTCCACCACTACCATCATCAATACCACCACTATCACTAAAATCAGGAACTTGTCAACATGGAAACCTCAATTAGTATCACATCGAAGTATACATACAATATCCCTGTCTTGTTACCATGACAACCCCAATGAGTATCAGTAACGTTCAGTGTCACCAAACTTCACCATCATCAGCCACATTTACATCAACACTACAATCAGTCACATCTATCATGTCTATGCCAGTAGGTCAATTATACCTTTTGCAATCAGTCAGGACGACCACCATATTTACAACCAATCACATCTACGTCAGCAGGACAATCACCATATTTACAATCCGTCAGGACAACCACCATATTTACAACCAATCACATCTATGTCAGTAGGACAATCACCATATTTACAATCCGTCAGGACAACCACCATATTTACAGTCACATCTATGTCATCAGGACATTCACCATATTTACAGTTAAATCTATATCAGCAGGACATTCACCATAATTACAGTCAAATCTATGTCAGCAGGACAACCACCATAATTACAGTCACATCAATGTCAGCAAGACAACCTCCATATTTACAATCAGTCAGATCTATGTCAACAGGACGACCACCATATTTACAATCAGTCAGATCCATGGAGATGTCTGCCAACCAGTATCACTATCACCAATATCAGCCTGCCCTACCCCCTGACCCTAACAACCTTAACACAGTTGTATATATATACATATACACACACACAAGAATACCACAGGAATTGATTCAACTCAACATCAACATATAACGTTTCAGTTTGGGATGTGACATCCACCAAATTTTCTGTGTACATAATTTTAACAGACTGAAACTTTAAGCTTGATACAGGTCAAAGATATCATGTGTTGAATCTGCAAATAAGATTGACAGTTCAACTGCAAAACACCCTGAAAATAAAGCTCACCTGTCAATTATAGAGGAATCTCATGCCGCAATAATCTGATTGCAACTTGACATTTGTGACCAACTAGGACCTTGTGTATCCAGTCGGTTGAGGTACAAGCCTGGCAGGAGTGAATATTGGTAATCAGATCATTAAATGCTTGGAGCAAGTTGGGACTGTGACACCAGCAATACAAGCCAACAATTGTCCAAAATATTGTCAATGTGTTCACCAGCTAATCTACACAGGGTGTAAAAATAGACTCGTTCTGAAAATAGACTGCAGCAGCCAATAACGACTGTGCAGAGAGGTGGTTGGTGGTGTAATTTCTCCATGATAAAACTGAAAGCTGCTATTTCTGTCTGTTTGTGTCCATGGTGGGAGCAGAAATGTCTCAAAGGGTGAATATTGATGAGTTCAGATTTCCACATAATGACACAGTAACAGTCTGGAACCAACAATATGGGCATCTCTGACACAAAATAAATGGTACCGCTTGATTCAAATCGGCTCTGGGAAAAGGACAGTAGAAATAAATACCACAAGCTAAAAAACCCAGTCCATGCCATGTGTTCATCCAGACAGTTTAATTAACAATTCCTGAGAGCGTTGAGGCAGTATCGTGGCACTGCAATGCTCCAAAATGAATGAATGAGTGAGTTAATAGGACTCCAAGCAATATTTCAACCATCTGACAGTTGCCTTAAATCAATGCAAGTTACACGGAAATGATAAACAGTAGTTGGTTACCATATTGAGAGCATTAAACTTTTCCAAAGATATGTATTTCTATGACTTTTATTATTTAATCTAGATGATGACATGAAAAAGAAAGAGGTGCTAATTTTTTTACCCTTATACATATAGCGTATTAATCAAGCCAAATAAACACTTTCCTATAGCATGTATAGAGACATATAGAAATATCATTCCTCATAAAAGTAAAACTATCTGTCAATAACATTTCTGAAAAAAAACCCACATCATTTTATCTATGTTAGTGTGTTATTAGATTTAAAACTTGTGCATTTACATACAGCCCTCAGTTTATTATGTACAAGGACATTCCTCTAATGAGTGAGTGAGTATGGTTTGACGCCGCTTTAAGCAATATTCCAGCAATATCACGGCGGGGGACACCAGAAATGGGCTTCACACATTGTACCCATGTCGGGAATCGAACCCAGGTTTTCGGCGTGACGAGTGAACGCTTTAACCACTAGGCTACCCGACCGCCCTCCTCTAATGATGTCATATAGTGCTATAACGCCATGCAACAAGGTTACAATGCAGCAACATCACAGGATGAAGAGCCTTGGCACTACTGACATTTGACTTCACTGCAAAGAATACAGGTCGTAAAATGAGAATTAGTTGAATTAAATATCATATATAACCCTGTATCTTTCACGATTTTGCTTTTAGTCCATAATTTATATCGGCGATGGATCGATTTACAGTATGTTGTTAGAACACTCCCATACACGACCTCAATAATGCTAAATCTGATTGCACTCATGGGATATCGCCAAAGTGAATTGAGTGCTCCTGTGCACCAAACGTTGAAATACCATTCCACATCTCTAATGCTACAAATGATTCTATTTCAAGCTTTCAAAGTCAACTGTGGAATTAGCCTACTATTCAGCACGTAAATGTTTAAACTTAAAAAATAATAATGGGAAATTCAATTGAAACTATGACCTTGGTAATGAATTCACCACTTATCCCTGCCTGTATGTATCATAATATATATATAAACTCAGTCATTGAGCCTTCCTGCCCAATCCATATAGTTGATTGTTTGGGAAACATATTTCAATGAGGACCAACCCTAAACTGGAATCCCAATGGCGAGACAATACCTACTATAATACAGATTCATAGAGTATCCTCAAAATGATACAGTGGCACATACTTGGTCTGACACCGGTGCAAAATGCAAACTTGTGCCAGTCAAATACCAACTGAATATTGAGGGGCCATCAATCCAAGAGCTATCAAATTAAAGTTTAATTCTCACTGAGTTACCAATTACAACCTGCTTTGCCCGAAAGCACTAAGTGTAACACTACAATTTCATTAGTCTATGTTAAACTATAGTCATAATAGTCGTAGCACCTTGAACTTTTTGTGGATCAGGGCCTTGTTCTCCTGCCAATTCCCCACAGACAAAAAGTTAAAAACATGGGTAATTTGAATAGGATTGCAGAAGCATGGTGATTAATCAGTCAACAAATACAATCTACACTTCCCGTGATGCCAGCTCCAAGGGCATTGGTACATGTTCGGGTTTTGCTGTTTCACCCTCTGTGAGCTATATATATATTAAGAAGTTTGGCTTTTCCACAGTCACTTGAGATAACTCACTGACATTTGAAGTGCTACATGTGAAATGACATAACAACTGTGGTAGTAAACCACTTCAAGATAAAATACATCTTGCCGTCAGCCCATTTATAATGACTCAAAAAATGTACTTTATTGCAAGATAAAGGAAAGTCAGTGCCTTTGATCTTTTAGTAAAACATCTTTGAACAATACATATTGCAGTACTCGAAGTATAATATGATGTTCTTTTTTTTGCACCTTTTTGAGTGAATTTCGTGAATATTTCTTTTTTATAATCAATACAGTATTAAATCATTAATCAAAACAAGGATAGGAGTATCTTGTATAGTATTGTATCTGTCTGTATCGTCTTATTTCGATGTTTGGTGCAATCACAATGGTAGATCAAATTCATTGTGTTGTTTAGGTTTGGTATTCTCTGAGAACGTCTTTGAATTTCTATACACAGTACAGGTTCATTGTTTTATGAGTGACTGTGAACAATCAGGTCTTAATTGAAAAACTGTGGTTGACTCCATGAGCAACAATCCTCACAATGCCACACAATCAGCTCGGCAACACATCGGAAAACTTGGATCCGTAACTAAGTTGGCTCTAAGAGAAAGCATGCAGTACTGGAAACTATTCTGCAACCAAAATACCAACCATGACAGTACAATTATAACAAAAGACTAAACCAGTGACTGTAATAAATCTACGGATAAAATTCCCTCATAAACCTCTGTGGGAGGCCTGCAAAATGTTTTCAAAGTGGTCATAAGTGACCCTGTGTCAGTAAAACTGATTAGAAACATTAACAGTTACACATCAACTACCTATCCCACTATGCTACCCAACACTTACTCTGTAGTTGCTGACTCGAGTGTAAAATGTAATCCAAATCACTAGGAAAAATCCAGGTAGGTCTGTTGTTTTCAAATCATAAATCGTTCAACCAGTGATTCTATTTCCGTTATATCAGTGCTATTCTCAGACACTTGTCATTACTGATAAGAGCTGAGTGGGTATATATATAATATACAACCCAAACAAGCATTAGGCAGAACTTTAATTCAATCTACATACTTGGAAGTTGTTTCTAGCAGAAAGTCAGTCTTATCTCACCAGATGTTTTGCATAGGAAATCTATCACTAACAGCTGACATAAAGTCCACTTGAGCAGTCAGTTATTCACCAATGTTCAAACTTAAATACAAAACAACTCGTAAAAATGGCCCAAGCATCTTGTGACAGCCCATGAGCATCATAATGTATACATTTTTATCATCTAATCAGAAAATGCATATCTTCCTCTATTTCAACCATTCTTAAGTACATATCAGATATATTTCACATGGCTCTTTGTATCTATCCACTGCCTGCTGATAAATGACTCAATTCATACATGTCTGAGAATGAGTATTCAAAATTATCTGATTTATGTATGCAGGGGCTCCCAGGTAACATGCTAATCCCATATCAATACACCAACAAGGAACAATGGATATGCTCACAATATTAACACCAATATTGGGGATACCAAAAATGGAATACGATTGAAACTGTTCACTGCAAAATTTTACTTCACACAGGCTACAAAACTGCAAATGCTTAAAATAATGCAAATGTGTCCAAACAGATACCCATAACAGTGTTATAAAATGTTATTATCCATTGATGATAGAAAACGTCCTAACTGGTCATCGCATATCAGATGTTTGCTAAATCATTATGGTTTTGGGGATGTATGGGTTGCACAAAGTGTTGGCAATACATAATTATTTGTACATATGTTCAGCGAAAGGGTTAATGATTGTTCATTTCAAGATTGGCATGCATCTCTAGGCAGCAAGACCCTCTCAGTCTATAAACTGCATAAATCTTATATTGTTTGCAAAATAATATTTATCAAATATTAAGCATTGTGAATATAGATGGCTAATAACCAAATTTAGATGTGGACAAAATACTCTTGGTATTCAACTTGTTCGTAGGGGTGTTGCTAATATTGAGGATGCTGCCGTCTTATGCAAACACTGTCATGTAATTGAGGATGGACCTCATGTTATATACTGATACAATAGGGTGGTTGGGATTGAGGGTGTGTGTGTTATCCATTTTTAGACATGGTGCCAATTAGTGTGATTGATAATTTATTATGACATCATCGAAGAAATACATTACCACTTTGCTCTGTTTTACTTCTCAAGTTGTTTCAGCATTGTTTGGTTAATGTTTAGCATGGATGGATACCAATTACCAAAGCAAAGAACATTATTTGGAATCTTCATTTACTTAGGTTTGACTTTTTAACTTCCAAATTATGAATTGGTGAATGTTTTACCATAAGCATGTTTAAGACTACAGGACTGAGGTGGATGTTTTTAACAGATTAAGGGCTGCTAAACGTTTAACCTTAGAGGTTCTGGTATCAGTGCAGCATTATAAGCAAGGAATCAATGAACTGACAGTGACATGTTATTTTGAGGTGTGACAAGCAGTAAAGTACAGATCACAGAAGCTTCCAACAAATCAATAGCATTCTGGTGATGACGGCAATTTGTCATTAACTCCTATGTTGATCGTGATGTGAGATGGCGAGATGTAGACGATGAGAAATAGATGAGTGGATTCAACAAAGAAGGATATGACTGCCATGTTTTCAGTGAATTGTAGGGGTGAGGTTTTGATGATTGGACTCAACAGTAGTAATAGTAGTACTAAACAGTAGCAGTAGTAGTAATAGTACTGAAGAAGATGACTACCATGAGATATAGGTGTGAGATATAGATGTGTGAGCCTGACAGTGAAAGAGATCACTGCCATGAGATATAGGTGTGAGATATAGATGTGTGAGCCTGACAGTGAAGGAGATCACTGCCATGAGATATAGGTGTGAGATATAGATGTGTGAGCCTGACAGTGAAGGAGATGACTACCATGAGATATAGGTGTGAGATATAGATGTGTGAGCCTGACAGTGAAGGAGATCACTGCCATGAGATATAGGTGTGAGATATAGATGTGTGAGCGTGACAGTGAAGGAGATCACTGCCATGAGATATAGCTGTGAGATATAGATGGGAGGACTTGACAGTGAAGGAGATGATTGGTGTGAGATATAGGCACCAGATACTGATGGATGGTCTTGACAGTGAAAAAGATTATTGATGTGAGATTGTAACCTGTGTGGTATAAACCTCAGGTGTTTGGTTTGAAAAACGATAGCATGTACTTAACAAAAAGATCCACCAAAATAAGTTTCTGATTCACACCTTTTCTTCAATGTATATTAACATGATTCACAAACATGATGTAAGAAAGCAATGGGATATGAGATGACACATGAGAACTTCCACAATACAACACTTAAGTGTCAGCTACACCGGGTCAAAACCAGTACACGCCAAGATCGATAGGAAGTGGCCTGATTTGGAGGACATCCCTTTCCACTTGGAAATTGACAAACACTGTTCCCAGGTAATTAATTTACTCAAAAGCTTGGTGATTGATGTCACCTACTGTGTATCTACAAGCATGGTGATTCCTAATGGGAGATTTCAGTGTATGCAATTAATGAGGCAACTTGTCTAGCCGTGGCCACCTGATTCTGCCGCCTAGCATCTGCTGCTGCAACACAGGTCATAGGTGCAGGAGGGAATTGATCACAATCCCTGTGATTGGACTGTGTTCACAAAGAGGAAGTGTGAGTCTTCTCATGCAAAAAATATTTCAAATGTTTCATCACAGCAGTAACATGGTGTTTATGTCATTGTAAATCTAACAGTACAAAATATAAAAGGTTGACAAGCTCTTCACAACGCATCCTTTGGCTAAGGAAATTGCATATTAAAATCTAAATGTTGCTCTGATAAAAAAAGTCCTTTCAGCTGACCTTTGCAGAAATAGACATTTAAAATGGGTATCTCACACATGAACTTATATGTTAGAAGTCTTGTAAGAAAGGACCATCTATTTAAGTCTTTGCCACTCCGAATCTGAAATGATTTTGGGTGTTCTCAGATCTTTGAATACCATGCCATATCATTTTACACTGACACAGCAGAGTTGCAAACAGCACCTGGGAAACACTTGGACTGCTAAAAAATACCTTCTATGTCAGTATGTTTTTAGCTGTCTGGTTACAGATTGCACATGTAGTATGTCTTACATGAGACAGCAAGTGGATAGTAGTTCATATCAGTACTCTTTCAGCAATATGACTGCCTACATGACATGACTCTGCCATGACAGCCTTAGCTGCTGTGAATTACATATGTAATACTGTTGTACTTCGTATTGCCATGGGTCTTAGATCACCGTCTCCTGAAAGAAGTAAGTGACCCTACTTTTTGGAAATCTGACTCATCATTATCACCATGATCTTAGGCAATGGGTCACTTGGGCAATAAGTATTGAAATCAATCTCTAGCTCTAAACTGCACTCCGCATTAGCATTCCAAACTTGCACAGCAAGCTGTGTAGATATCAAAGGAGTTCAATGTAGAACATGGATTAAATACAATCTTGTTGACTTTTCAACTGACGTTTTTACTGATAAAATTTAATAATCAGACATATCTTTTTAACACCAATAATACAGCTTTAATACAGTTTCATGCTGAAGCCTGTCATTTCCTTCTTTAACCTTATATGGGGTAGCCAAGTGGTTAAAGCATTTGCTTGTCATGCCGAAGGCCCTGGTTTAGTTCCATACATGCATACAAGCCCTTTCTGGTGTTCCACAATGTGATATTACTGGAATACTGTTAAAGCGGCATAAAAGTATACTCACTCACTCACTTATAGGACAAATAATGCGGACAAAAGAACAATGTTTAACAGTCAGAATAACAGATTGTAATCCAAGAGCTCCTTACTAACCACATACAAGATTCTCCAGGAATGAGAAAAATTACTGCTATTGGCCATTGCCAAGAACTAATTTCAATCAGTGAAATATGGACAGAAAAAATGATGATATCCATGTGGAGCTGAAACAGCCAGCCATGTTTACAGTTTCGTGTGAGAGAAGCCAAACACAATGTACACAAGATTGATTTGGTAAAACCAAACAAAATTACACGAGCAAACATTCACACTGTTCAATCTTGTCGTTTCAATTCAAACTGTTTGCCAGAAACTTCAACACATGCAAAGAAATTCAATTTGATTACAGGAGAGACATGGCCAGATATTAACAAGTGTGGATGCAGGCTGAATGCTGTGAAACATGTTTGAACTATCAGACTTATAATGTATAAACTGTCTCCCATTCAACTTGAACAGTCCAGTACAGTGGCTCAGTGTATGGTATACACATAACATTCTCAGCATGCTTTCAATGAACTAACACTACACTATCTACATATGAAAATCTGGAGGCCTGGCATGTTCATGAGCGTCACATGTTGGTGTGTATGCTGCAAATAAAGCTTGCTGATAGATCTATGCACCCACACAGCTTCTCGATTTACTGTTACACTTCACATATATAAAAAACACACATATACCATTTCCACTTAAATTTCTAACATAGTTAAATGACAGGTTGAATTTTTGTTACGTAAGAAAATTGCCAAAATCTCTACCTCCTGTGTATCTCACAGTTTGCTTCTCCATGGCAAGTTCACATCAGAAATGACATCAACGTTTTTGATATAGTCTTACAGATTATATTGGGAAACAAACAAATAGTTCCCAAGATAGAACAGGGAAGGCAATCAAGCAGACAACAGCAATATTTATTGTTCTATTATGTTATGCAAGTGGTGCATAACTAGGGTGCGATGGAAGTAATCTTGGAGCAAATCAATGGCCCGGGAAACACGTTGCAGCAGTGTCTGTCAGGGAATAACAAGTCAAGCTGCACGGCCCTCACCCTGGTAACACTGACAGTCCTAGGGTAGGCAGCACTGGTCATATCCAAAGCAGTCTGCAGCTCATTTCAGACAAGTGGCTTATGCAAAATAACTAGATTTAGGGAGAAAGCAACTCGTCCCTCTATTATTTTCAAGTGGACGTGTCTCTCCCTGCAGTCTTGTTGGGGTTGAGGTATCTAAACTGGAGTTGCTTGGGGTTCATGTTAAATAATGGCTTTTGGTCCACTGAGAGACCTTCTGTGTAATCAGAGACCATATAATAGTAATCTATTATATGGTCTCTGGTGTAATCATCTTTATGGAGTACTTAAAGTGGCCTGAAATGTAACCAGTAGAAGACTCACACAGCTTGTCTGGTGATGCTGTGTCCAACTTGGCGACTTGTCCTCATTTTTTTATCCTCACATAAAAGGACCTGAGTACTCCCACAACTCAATTGATGGTTCAGTGCTCTACACTTGTGACAACAAAGTGTAGCATGTTTTATCATCATCATAATTTGCATGACAACAATATCAACATTCTTCAGGCGGTAACACTTTACCTAAGATTCTCTCCATTATCATACTTTGTGCCTCATTAAGAGTATTATCGTGGTTAGACACTGTCCACAAAAATGATCTGCTACAGAGTTGCCATCTAAATGGTGAAAGTGAAAATAGTCCAGAAGGAAATGTCACTTGTCCTTCCTTAATTTTACTAGCATAGTACTAGCAGACTTGTGTTGAGCTTGAACACTTAACTATGTGGTCAGAATGTATGAGTATATAAAATGGTTTGAAAATGAATTATAAAAATACAACTTTCCAGACAGTCTTTACGAGAGTTCTTAAGCCACCATTACATATTTTGATTGGGCCTCCATACATTCCTCTAAGTTGATGGAACACGTTACCATATTGTCATGGGTAGAAACCCATCTTCAAGCACTACCCTGACCCGACTTTGGCTAGTTGTGTAAAGATGGCCATCTGGTGGTTTAAAGCCCACCTGAATGTGCACAAGCATCTTCATGATCAACCACACCAATCTAAACAGTAGCAAGTCTAATAGAAAAAGTTCTCGTCAATTAAACAATTAGTGTTTCATTAGATTGTTAATCTAAGATCAGTGGTAATTTCGTATTTAAAGGCTAATGTATGTATTTTGACACTACAACAAATCATTATTTATCAGTCTTGATAACCAAAACAATTCAGGAAAAACTTATTTTCAATTAACCAATTAGTTTTACCCTTTTTTGCTAATCATTGCGTGTTTCGAATGTGTTTGAAAACAAAAAGTAAAACAGTGAGATATTTAGAAGTATATTGTCACTTACATAGACCTTGTTGAGTGTGATCACGATTGGTTGCCACTGGCCAAAGTGGTAACAGTAAGTAGTGGTTACATACCCAATACTAAGCAAATTATTTTGGTGTTGAGCCATTTGTGAAACAGACTTCCCAAACCTTCACCTGTTGTTGGCATGAGCTTGCGGGTACATAATATGTGTTACTTTTATTTTGTATGTACCATGTGACTTGTTTCTAATTCTACCTACTTCGTTAACATGATTTGATACATTCTTGATGGTTATCAATTTCAGCTGCTTTTAGTTCTGAAGATACACATTTTTGATAATATAAAATGTCCAAATTTGGGGCTAAGAAAAACATGTTTCCTGATCAAATTACTATTGGAATAAAGTCAAAATTCTTCCATAAACCCTGAATAATGAAGTTGATAGTAATACTGAGAGTACACAGAACATCACACTAAATTGCACTGGAGCCATACTGGCAAAATGAGTTATCCAAATGAGCAGGTATGATGGACACAGCATGGCTACAGTCTGTGGACATGGTTCGTCTGAGACAAACATCAGAGGATCGAGGTTCCAGCGATATGCAAAAGAGAAAATTAAAAGCATACATTTATCACAATCTCAAAATGGGTTTCATCTCTGCAGATGAACCTGTACACAGTGCATGGGTTTATTACACTTAACGGCCATATCATCAGCGCAGTGGTTTTTCAACACTGCCCATCAGCAGCCCATAATTCATGACAGCATCATCATTACATGCATGCTCCCATTGCTAAAGTTAGCAGTATTCATAAACTTTAATGTATTTTGATGTAGCTTCATAGCAAGGTCTATCAATTATTCCTTATTTGGGTTACTGAAAAGGCCACAGGTCCGTAGTACCTCATGCCTTCAGGACAGTACATATACTGAACCACCAAAGAAACATCACCATGGATAGATATATGAGAAACCTTATTTGTCCAAACACTGTAAACATACTTTGAGACATATTGATAAGATGAAACCTGGCAGAACTGATCAAAATTGAAATTAAAGTGTCAAATGTTCTTAAAGTGAAACACAACACAAGTCTCTGAGAAAATGGCCTCACAAGTCAGCATCTCGTGTGTCAGCCATGTGCATTGATGACTGCCATGCAACGTCGATGCTAGGGATGGGACGAGTCCAAATTTATTACCCGGGTACCCGATCCCCTATTACCCGACCCTACCCGGGTACCCACTACAAGTCTCAAGAGTAGGTAACAAAATGTCTGATTTGTAATTGTTTTACCGCAGCTCTGGCTAAAACTATTTAGAAACATGTATCAAACAATCAGATCATGCGTTCACTGAAGTTGACTGAAGCTTTATCTTTATTCAAACATATACAAGTCAAAAGGAATGTGTGCATTCAGCCGTCTTTGGGGCGGTCGGGTAGCCTAGTGGTTAAAGCGTTCGCTCGTCACGCCGAAGACCCGGGTTCGATTCCCGACATGGGCACAATGTGTGAAGCCCATTTCTGGTGTCCCCAGCCGTGATATTGCTGGAATATTGCTAAAAGCGGCTTAAAACCATACTCACTCACTCAGCCGTCTTTGAATCTCGTCCGATGGGTGCTCAATGGGATTTAAATCGGGACTGAGGGCAGGCCACTGCATGGTTCTGATGCCATTCTACTGGAGGAAGTCTATTGTTGCTCTCGCAGTGTGCGTACAGGTGTTATCATGCTGAAACTTGTGGTTGCGGCGACATGCCAAATGAGGTATGGCATGTGGTCTCAAGACTTGATTGATGTACTGAGCTGCTGTGACACCATTGCCTCTCCCTGGACCGATGCTCTGGAAGACTACAGCGACGACTCTCTGTGCAAGACCAATTCCACATCAGCGAGTCTGACTACCTGATCCCGTAAGTTGCCTCTTACAAGCATTGTCGCTTTTTACAGCAAGCATGGGTTGCTGAAGACCTATTCTACCCCGGGTCTTCACGGGTCAAAAAAAGAAGAAAAAAAAGAAAAGAATGAAAAATGATGCTACCAAAATACAACAGTGTCTTTAGAACTCATGAATAAACCATCCAGGAATTGTATCAACAATTTCTTACATATCAGATGATGTTGTCCTAATCTGGAACTGCATATTGATACATGGCCTAAAAAAATGTGGGCGCCGACTTCAGTGGTTCAAGCATTTGCTCTTCATGCAGAAGGTCATTGTTGGATTCAGAATGTGTGTGGCCCATTCCTGGTGTACCCAGCCAGGATATTGCTGGAATATTCCTAACAGTAGCCTTCCTTCTGACAGTCCTATCCTAACATTGGAATGATGATTCTCATATTTTACATAAACATCTGGTTGTGCCTGTTTTACCTCTACTTCAAAGACATGGCCTTATTGACAGATCATGTCCACTTTACCTGCCAAGTTCCTATATTCAGGCTTAACGATTTAACAGTGTGAACTAATAGATCTGCAGTTGATGTATAACTTCCTTCCAGCAAAACTTAATTACACATTGGTATGCATCTGAAAGAACACCAACAATCTTCAAGGCAGCACCTGTCGGGATTCAATCAGATGCCAAATTCCTTTTCTATTTCAAATTTTCAAAGTCAATGCTGCTCCTCTCCAGTATGAGGTCACGGCCATGTCACGATGAGGTCACAGCTATCATTATAAGCTTGTGACGACTTAACTAACAACAGTAGAGACATCAAGTGGTGTAATCTGTTGATTGTGTAATCATGTTGTAAAATCTATCTCAAATTGGAATAGAGTTACTTTTTTCATTTTCATCATAAATCGATAAAATGTTTCAATGTAAAGAGCCAAAAAAACATCAAAAACTTTATGCCGATTCTGTTTCCGAATCACATCTCATACAATTTCGACTCACTGTATCTCCTCTTTGAAACATTTAAAATAATTTTCAATATTGGATGCTTGAACCACATGTCCGAAAGTGATAGCTTCCAAACAAACAGACTACTTTATCAAGAATGCCTTCTCATCTTTCCTACCCAAATAATGTCTTCCCATCTGCCTCGTCTATGGTGTCATGTCGAGCCTGCAGGCTATCACACAGAATCTAGTTTAATGAGAAAGTTGGAGATGAAGGAAATTGCTGTTAGTGTCATATTCAATCTAGCTACAGGAAACCCAACCTTAAGGACATAAAAAACCCATAGAATTCCAATGTAAGACCCATTTACTAAGCAGCACTTCATCTCTGAATGTTATTGTCTCTACATCATTGAAGGCATAAAACAATTTTCTTTATTGAGCTGTATATCAGTTCTACAGTCCTCTGTACTTTACCCATTCTAAATCCTGGCAACCAAAGGTACATAATTTAATTTGAAGTACCGGTACTGTCGGATTGTGCAGACAGTATTCAACATCCAGTTGTCAGTTACTGATGAACTTAGTACGATCCTCCCTTACTAATCCTAAATAGCATTCTGCAAAACTACACCAACATGATTGTCATTCAATCTTTGTTTATCTCTCAGTCTTATAGATCATATGTATGGTCTGAAGCTTCAGATTTATATGGTCTTATGGGCCCAGTGATCATTTGCCTCAGACAGTGACTCAGGACAGATATCACAATATTATCACGGATTTCAATGACCCAGGCTTTTGAGGCAGTGATATTGTACACACAATATTTGTATGCATCATATCAAATAATAGCTTACCATGCATGACACAGTACAAACATTTAAATAAAATCAGACATACTTCTGAAAACTTGAAATAGATTTGAATAAGTAATATACTGTTGCCTCATGAAAATTAATATTAGTAATATCATGGGTACCTTTGTTGAAAAATGAGAGATCATTTAATGGCTTGAATCAAGTTGTGATCTACACTGGTTCTGATTAAAGCCCCATCTACAGTTGTAACTACCGCACTATAGTGGGTGGAGCTTATACGAGTGATCTGACAGGTCAAAATGACATCATGATAACACACACACATTTCATTGGTTAATGCGTAAACAGGTGACGTCATGTAAACACCCACCCACGCGGACCGTTTGACAACAAGGATGTAAGTGTTAATGGTAATAAATATCTATCAAACAATTCCAAGACTTTTCAACAAATGCGTAGGTCTTTGGTCCTACCTGCCATGTCGTCTTCACATCTTTATAAAATGATACCGTGGAATGTCCACCATATATCCAACGCAGTCCAACACAGAAATTATAGATGTTCTAGTTCTGAGCTTTTCTACATCTCTGGATGAGAGCGAAATGTGTTTGTCGTGATGAATATGAGCAGTGTAATTGAACAAAAAACATAATATGTGTTTTAAGTTTTATAAATATAATCTGATTATTGTGTGGCACAGATCTAACTGTTGAATGCAAATGACCAAAACTAAACAAATATCTGTAATTTTCTGATTGGACTGAAAGAATTGTGTCGTCAATTTAAGTGTCGTTACTGTTACATTAACCGAAACTGATGTTCTGCTGTTTTTCTGCCATAAAAATATACAACATAATACACTTTGACCACAAATGCATTGAATGTGTCACATGTACACATGACCCCGTGTTTTACTATTTATAGCGCAACTATAAATAAGCTCCGCCCACTGTGATTAATGCAGACGCCAAACATGATCGATTCAATGTTTTATGATAAAACTACAGAAAATTTATTGACTTATATCTTCATATAGCATCTGGGTGTTGGAAGAACTTGATGTCATGATGCCTGTTTACTCATGCACGTTGTGGATACAAATGATCGTAGCACTTCTCTGCTTCTTGCCCATTGTTTGTATGAGAGTTGAATTTATCACCACTGAACACTAATCAGTAATCCGTGATCAGTGTATCCTGGGAGTTCCAGTCAAAAGGGAATCTTGTACATCATACTACATGGCTAGTCATACACTGGCAATGTTTACAGTCAGGACAGGCTAAATGAAAAAGGAAACCTAATCAAGACTGCCAACCACACTATACTTGTCAAGAAACCACAATCCCTCACACCAACATCCACCACTGGGGCAAGGAGAGCACATGAATACAGAGATCCAAGGAACAAAGCAATTATCTAACAGAGACCAAGGCATCCATCTACCCAAAGCGAACACAACCAGTTCTGGACATGACTGTCAATACGAACTCCCAAACAGACACAAGTTTGACATGGTAACCATAATCTCAGTGTAATCTTGTTGTAATTCCACACAGCTCTATCACAACACCATGCTCATCTGGCTTCCCTCCTGTAATTCCACTGGTTCCCCATCATCCGCTGTCCTCCAATTACTGGGACTGTTAATCCTATTTCTTTGTTATCTTTTTCATTACACCTCATCCTGCTGTCTATATATAGGTCAACATGAACCTATCGCACCCATTCACCTGATGAAAGGGTAAGAACAGCTTTGAAATGTTCTTGAGAAATAATAGAAAAGTGTTCATCCATAAATATGATAGTGTCAATTGTCAACACATCACATCTTCATCACATACTGACGTACAACACTGGCATTTAACATATACATCTTTTATATGTTAATAAAAATAAGTTAAATATAGATTAATTCACTAAATTTGATAATGCCATTCATCTCAATTCCACTATATAAAAACCAAACTTGTGTGAATTTATATACAAAATCAGCATTGCTTATACTTCTGTTTATATATATGAGACAAGTTCTGACAGTGCGTTGGTATCAAATATCTACAGCAAGAAAGCCTTTGATGGGAAAATTGGATTGCTGTGTTTTCCACTGTTGACAAATCAATATGTAAGTAAGATTGATATTGATTCAGAATAACTTGACTTTTGTCAGTTGTGCGTAGTCCTTTGTGTGGGGCAAAGCAAATGAAAAGCTCTGAGCTTACACTATTATGCAGAACACAATGTTCACTTTGCCCTCTTGAGCCAACCCCAGGACCAACTCCATTTTCATGTAGGAACCTGACTTCATGGATCTATTGTACAAGAGCTGGTCGAAAATTTCTAAGCCTGACTAACTTTCAAATACCGGCTATAACAAAGTGAACTAGTCAATGTAGTACATTGCAAGTGTATTTGGTCTATTAAGGCTGTTTGTATTAGTGACAGCCAGTTGAACGTGATGGGGGTCCAAATGGACACAGAAATGGAAAAAAATGGGTACCAAGCAGTCATCAAGTTTTTGACTTGAGAAAAGTACTCCCCAAGAAATTCATGACTGAATGTCAAAAGTGTATGGGGATAAGTGCCCTAGCTATTTTACTGTTAAATGTTGGGCAGCTATGTTTAAGAATAGGAGAACAAGCCTTTGTGATCCCCAGTCTGGACGTTCCTCATCTTCCATCAAAGAAGATTCAATCAAGGAGATAAAAAAACTTAAACTGTCAGATAGACGATGAACTTGAGACACAGGTCTAAGGAATGGATCCATTGAAACTATTATTCATGAACATTTACAGATGAATAAGATAGGTGCCAAAGTTTCTAAATTCTGATCTTAAGGGAAAAAGACATTGCCAGAGAATATTTAGAGCTAACTGAGGAGGATTTGGTCAAATTCAAAAAGAGATTAGTAATGGGTGATGAAACATCAGTCTAACAGCATGGTCCCGAGTCAAAACATCAATCCATCAATCCACTTCTCTTGCACCAAAGAAATTCAACTCTTTAAGATCAGTGAAGAAAGTTATGGCCACTTTATTCTGGGATACAAAACGAGTGCCTACTATGCTGATTTGCTTCATCGCCTGAGGGATTCTATCAAAGAAAAGCAGTGAGGAATGATGACTGCTGGAGTTCTACTTTTTCATGACAATGCCTCTTCTCGAAACCTCCATACTTGCCAGACCTGGCACCAAGTGATTTCCACCTGTTTCCTAAACTGAAAGAACACCTTCGTGGAAAGCGCTGTGACAACAACGATAACCTCAAAGCTGCAGTGAATGGGTTTTTCAGGGTGGCCTCAGAAAACGTCTTCATGACTGGAATTGAAAAGCTTCACTATTGACATGAGAAGAGTATTGAAAAGCAGGGAGATTATGTTGAAAAATGAAATGAAAAAACATTGGTTTTGTTTGTTAGGCTTAGAACCTTTAGCTCATCCCTCATATATACAGGAACAATCTCATTTTATAAAGAGTAGAAGCCTAAAACAGTGCCTCAAGGAAATTATGGTTTTACTGTTGCAGATCAATACCAAAGTGGTATTTACTGTAATTCTACCTGAAGCCATTGATGCCAATACAGCAGTTGTAACTCAAGATCATTGGTAGCTTAAAGGCTGATTTTAGCATCCTCCAACATTCTGCATCTAGGTCATCTTGTGAACAAATCCCATCAAAGCAATACAGAAATTCAGTGTTTCACTGAAATCTTAACAAGAATTATTAACAATGGCATATCTGAAGCATGTGTACTAAATACAGCTTGAAGCAAATTCTGCACAGTCAGTGAACATGTTCGAAATCAAAGAAGGTCCTGGGTTCCTTGAAGTTTGCTTGTATATTGAATAAATGGAGTCCAAGATCTTTCAGTTGCAACATTAGAACAATGATGAGAACCCCTTAACCATGTTAACCTTCCCTTCACAATTTCACATACCAATGTTCAAAACTACGCAGAAAGTCAAGGGGTCCTTGCCATAATCCTGATGATAAAAGTAAAAGCATTGAGGGGTCCCTAGTTTCAAACACCATAGAAGAGAAACCCTCAAGGATCCCCCTCACTGTTGAACACACAGGAGCCAGCAACTATTTTCATGATATGATGCTGTATACATTGCAGGTCCTCACAATAAAAAGTCAGCCTCCGAGGTCTAGTTGATATAGTGTCTGCCCCAAGAGTGGAAGGTTGGTGATTTGACAAAAGATGTTACAAGATGGCACCAGTTGTTGCGATGCCCAGCAGTAAGGGAATAAAACAAGGACTTATCTCGGTGGGGTATCCATGTTAAACTGCGGCATGGTTTCTCAGAGGGCTCAGTACACACCATAGTACAAGCAGCCACACACATTTTCATGCAGGTCTCTTTCTAAGTGCAATAATCTTGAACTTGACTTTAAACCCCTTTTCACCTCACCTCTCAAAGACAGTCACTACAATGTTCCAAATGTTCAGACCAGCTGCGTCATGTACATGCAATCTGCACCATCACGCCAGGTTTGTTTTGTCCTCAGCAGCTGCGTGCAGCAGATCACACTGACTTCGCTATCAACTAACTGTAGGGTAAAGTTAATCTATAAAACATTATTAGTTTAATTCATTTCTTTGATGGCATGCATCACCCCAGAACCATTAGTGTCAGCTTGCTATTTACATTTCAGTGCATGAACATGATCAATACTGCTCATAAGGTTCTTTTTATTTGTGCAGACAACATTATGTACAATAACAGATAAGAACTTCACTAATAATTGCCTGTCCATAAGGTTGGATTTCTAGAACTCTCTATACACACATTATTATAAAGGTCAGTATGACAAAATATTATGATGATATCAGTAAATAAATTGAGAAAACAATATCAGCTGACAGACTTCATAAAACTGAGTCTTGGGATTTGCAATTTAATGAAATGAAAGGTGCGCAGCCTTTTTACTCAACAACTAACTGGTACACAATTCCTGAAAGAAAGCTGGAGAGACTGGGCCCACTTCTCAAGTATTGTCCAAAACAGAATAATATCAGTAACAGTGAGGGCGTGTATGGTTTTATGCAGCTTTTAGCAATATTCCAGCAATATCATGGTGGGTAACACCAGACATGGGCTTCAAACAATTTAACCATGTGGGGAATTGAACCCTGACACCCAGACAATCTGAGATTCAAACCCACAACCATAGGTCTTGTCTGCTACCAGTCATTTGTTTGATTTTTAACATCACACTCATCAATATAAACACAAAATTCATATGACAACAACCTGCAAATAATCAAGTCTAAACCAGACAAACCTGTGATTGATATAATGAGTAATGTCCCATGCAGTCTGGATATGATGACACGCAATCAACTAGTTCCAAGACCACAAAATCCATTAATTAGCCTCTTACAAGCACAGGTTGCTGAGAGGACTATTTCTAACCCGAATTCTACCATGAATTTGGAATTTTAATCGATTCTGATTGGTCAATAAGAGGCTATTAAATCACCATATACCCCTCTCATTGAAACGCTGTGTGTTCGGTTCCAAAATCAATTTAGCATGGTTAAATCTACAGGTAACTATCTCTACATTTAAAACACAGCATGTTTATCCCTTTAATCACCATTGGGTAAGTCATCAAGGGGGGACTATAAAGTAACATCAGAGTTAGTTTCAACTTATCAACTCGAAATCCGTCAACCAATAGCATTTTACTAAAGCCTCTTAAAGAAACGCTAGATATTCTCGTAATCTAGTTATATAAATCTCATGACCCTTTTTTCATAAATATCTATCTATCAACTATGAAGTATGTGTCGTCTTTCTTCCTGTTATCCTTTTTGTAGGCAGTACCATAATGTGTGGGAGTGGAGGGCTAGTCTAGTGGTTAAAGCGTTCAAGCATAAGGAGCTGCAGGTGACCTATTTAAAACCCGGAATCCCCACAGTAGTGCTAACAGTCCAAACTCCGCAAAGCAAATTGTGGTGCTTTAGACAACTTGGCTAACTGTCCCCGCATCTAGAATAACAGAAGAAATGTCAAAGTTCGAAGCTATTATTCACAAAGGATGGCTCACACAGCTCAAACATACACACATGTAAACTAAAATATCATTTGTTCCAATTCAATTAAAGCTCAAATTTCCATACTGCACTGGGGGAACTTATGTGGAGCTGTGAGGAGTCGGTGGTGATGGAGTGGTTTGACAGCCACTCAGGTGCACTGCTGGTCCAAGCTGGGGAGAATCGATACTCTCCCTTGATTGTCAGCGAACATGCATTGTTAACACTCACAGGTGACATGTGGTTATCTCTCAGTCCCTTGATCATCACACACATCATGCTATCATTAAAATAGAAAAAAAACTCTCCTGTGATTGATTATGCATTATTATAGTGACATTTGGAGTCAGATAAGCAACTGATATATCTGTTTCCCATACGACTGCTGGAACCAGTAGGACTCGACAGTTACTAAATATATGTACACACTGATTTGCACTGGCAGATAATGATGATTTCTGGGGGTGTCATGAATGATCAATGCTTTTCATTTCTCAACGGTCTGACAGAAAATATTGATGACAAGATGAAACACTAATAGTTGATATCATATTACACACGACTTTAACTTTTTTCTTTAGTCGTATAAAAGCTAAAAAATACTTTGAATCATGACCTTTTGTGAGCATTTAAACATTCAGTTTCATAAAAAATAAAAGCTGTTACCTACCACACAAGTAAACATGAAGGTTGTATCACTATAATGAAAGCTCCCTCTTTAAGACACTACCCTGCAGTCTATTTAACCTGTAAGACAGTATGCATTGATATGTCATCTTGTTTTGCGGGAAAACAAAGGCATAAATATACACGGGTCATATACGGTAATCATATAATTCTACACAGGGTAAGAAAATAATTTTTAGTTCAAATGTTTACGCCAGTGCATAATCAGTCTCAATTATCTGCCGATTCCATTTGGCATTAAGTCAAAATAGTGATGAAAACTACATGAATGGATCATTGAAAATCAGTGATGATACCAGGTGTTCGCCAAAGGGCATGTCTTGCTCTACCGGTAGAGCCCGACACTCAAACAATTTTCATAAAAAAGCAGGCAATACCCTAGCCTGTAAGGTCAAGCCAGTGATCACTATCGTGAGCAATAATCCACGTTGTCAGGGTACGATGCCATGCCGTCAAACAAGTCACCATCGCAGAATGTCATTTTCCTAATGATGAAAGTTATTATCTAAAGTTGAACATGTACGTGCATATTCAGAATTTGATCTGATACAATGTAACCAGTTCAGCAGCGTCTCACAGATGTCATTGTATCGTACCTCACTGAATTCCTTTCCCTTTTTTTAATATTCACAAACCTTGAATTGTGTATACCGATATGTTTTAGAAAGCTAATAGTAGTTTACACAGCCACAACCAGTCAACATATCAAACAACTGTGTACAGTGACCTTATAGTGTACAGCAAATGATGACCTAACACTCGCTGATAGCTGCATAACCTCCTTGCTACAGTTGAAGGTTGTCACAACAACCACCTCACTCAGCGGCCATTATTTACAACAAATATTAAAGTAGAGAGCCAAAACATTCAGCTTCAATGTGTAAAATAAAAATGTTCTGATTAGAAGGTTTGTCTTCCTCATGTACATGTAACGAAAGCATTTTTTTTCCTACTTTTATTCAATGAATGCACAGATCAGTGGACTACAGTCAAGAACTGTACTTCCTTACTTGTGTCCTATTCTCACTTGCACATTCTTCATGTTCCTGGGTGCAAATTTCGGGAAAACTGCTAATTTGTATATCATGCACTGTCAAAACTACATCACATCACTTCAGGTAAATGAACAGGACATAACAAATTTGGTCAAATGTGAATTTTTGCGATAAAACATAGACATGATAATTTACAATTTTGATCATATTTCCTGTTATGCAAAGCATTTTTTAATATACAAGTATTAATATTATCAATTGTAATTGTCTTATAAAATAAGCCAGAAATAACTATCAGCTGTACGTACTCATTCAGCAGGGTTTTTTTGGATGCGAATTACACAAAAGAAAATACTGAAACCTGTCTGACCTGTAAAAATTAACGTACACAGCCATCAGGCAATGGTAATCACTAAACCATTGTTATATCACTGCAGCCAAGTATCAGTAATGAACAATGTTGTCCAACCTGTACATTTTACTGTACATGGGCATCAGGCAATGGTAATTAAAAAAACTTGGTGTATCATCAAAGCATTTTCAACTATCATAACAGTAACATTACCCTACATGCGCCCTAGTAATTTGCCCACACTTAATCACCCGCCCATCCTGCACCAGGTTTCACTAAGCATGCTAAGGAAGAGACTGACTTTAGATCCCCGTTATATTGTTCTTGTGAGTCACGCCTGCATTGACAGCGTTGTTAACGAATACATTACACAGTATTGTTAGTCGCCATTCTGACTGCTTACATCTCAAATAAATCTACATCAAACATGATGGCATATTTTTCCAGTTAATGATATGTACTTATTACATCACATTATAATAGAGATTGAAAAATTGGTAGAGTGAATGAGTAAGTTTGGTTTGAAGTTAATTAAACATCTTAAAAGGCTTCATAATAGTTACAAGGACTGTTGAGAGGAAATTAACCCTTTTTCATCTGGTTAATGGGGAGATTTCAGATGTGTGTGTGTTAGTGTGTGTGTGTGCATGCGTACATGCATGCATGCATGCATGCGCATGTGCATGTGCGTTAACGCCACTCAGTAATATTCCAGCTATATGACAGCTGTGTGTAAATATTAAAGTCAGCACCAGACAATCCATGCAACTGGGAATGATGAATTGCAATCAAACAAGTGGCTTATATGGGAGGAAAGCCAGAAGTGATGCAGGTACTAATGGTTCACCACTTTCATTTCATCACTCACCTGTCATAGCACAAATCATGATCAGTGGGATTCTGGCATTCTTACCAATTCATAGGATTCTGACATGCCTCTAGAAGTGATGCTACTCTGCACACTGTATTCTGGTGCCTTAGTGACTGGGACATCTGTGCCCCATTGGTACTCATTCAGAAAACTTACTGACTATTTGCAAAACAATATTGTACTGAAGAAATATGCATTGAAAATAAGTTGAAAACTGAAATTTTCGCCAAGAATCAGTGAGTGAGTGAGTGAGTTGGGTTTAACGCCGCTTTTAACAGCATTCCAGTCACATCACGGCGTGTCAGCTTAATATGGGAGGAAAGCCCGAAGTGATGCAGGTCTCAGACGTTTACCACTTCGGTGAAACCCACGAGCATGGGTATGGTGCTGACAAAACCTAGAAACATAATCTGGGAGAACCGGGATTCGAACCCACAATCATAGGTTTCTGGCGTGCCCAAGGGACGCAACTCTGCACAGCGAATCGCGGCGCCTTAGACGACTGGGCCACCCGTGCCCCCCGCCAAGAATGAACGCCAGAGCCAGAGCTGACGTCCATTTACATTCTTATATCTAGCCCTTTGTAATTGTCACCAGCCAAGGGCCAGTAGGTTAGCATTACTTCTAAAGCTGTTTAGGCATTATCAAATCTGACAAGAAATCATCTTGTTGAAGGTTAATTGGTTCCATTCGGTGTAGAAATTCGCCATAAATAGGCTACTTATAGTACCAGATAAAATTGGCAAACAGCAGATATTTATCTCAGCCAACTCATGAGACAGCATTGTTCAGGCTAATACAATACTAATCCTCAAACTTATAGTTCTACATTCAGACAAAGGATTATACGACCAGGTGTGGGCTGATCCAACCATTGTTAAGTTTTCGTTTACATCCTAAGCCACCAACAAAAAGAAGTGATGAAAGGTTTCTCTGTAGTCACTTTCAACAATGGTAGATGACTGACAAACAGAATAAATACACATACTATTGTTATAAAATACTATGGTGTTACTAAAATCCACTGACATAAAAACAATACTTGACAAACAGCCCTGAAAGATGTGAATAATCACTTACCTGTATTCTATCACGAGAGAACGGAAAGAGTTGGTGAACTCACTGGTTATTCCATAGGATGGGCGTAGGAGGTATTCTAACACTTGTTAGCCTTTTACCCATTGTAAATAATGTACAGGTTGTCTGTTCATGACATTTACACCTGAAGCAGCAACAAGAGGAGTGCCCCTTGTGACATCATCAGTTTCTTTTGACAAGCATCAGTATTGAGTTTTGAGCATAACATGACTAATATGGACTGTTCGGGTTGAAAGTCCAGAGTTTTGCTTTGACCTGAACATGACTCAAAAGTTTAGTTGACTCTGTTATGAGTGAATGTTGCTTTACATTGCCATATACACAATTAACAATGCCATGATATACACTGTCATATGTACAACTTTACAGTCGTATATACAACTTTACAGTCATATATACACCTTACACTTCCATATATACACTTCATGCTGCAATACTAACACTTCACACTGTCACATATACACTTCACACTGACATGCTATACACTTCCATATATATACTTTACACTGCCATATATAATTTACATTGCCATATATATTTTACACTACCATATATTCTTTACACTACCATATATTCTTTACACTGCATGATATACTTTACACTGCATGAAATACTTTGCACTGCCATATATATACTTTACACTGCCAAATATACTTTGCACTGCAGGACATACTTTGCACTGCCATGATATGCACTTTATACTGCATTATACACTTTACACTGCATAATCATGATATACACTGCGATGATATACAGTCATATACACTTTACACTGCCATCGACCTTCATAAAATCAGATCTTAGTTCTTGCTACCACTAAACAAAGATCTGAGTTCATCCCATTACAGGTCAAGTCAGAATGACCTTTAATCAAACCAATCAGAGCGCCGCTTACCAGATCCGGAAAGTGACAATCGGAATGTGTTTTCTTATCATGCAACAAGGGATATTCCAAACAACAGTTGTGGACTGTACGTCTATCTCTCGCTTCAGCATGTTCAGAGGGATAAAGATTTGAAACGGAAGAGGCTTTTCATGAGAAGTACAGAATTGCTTATCTATCAGACAAACCAGAACTTTGTTTTGTTTAGACTTCAAATTTTGAATCAATATTTTTCAAAGCTTGGAATGGAAGTCACCAGTTTCAAACAAGTGCCATTTTTCATCCTCCGTGAAAGCTGCTTTCTGATTGGTTAATATTGACTTCTTATTAGTCATTTCATTGGTCAGTCGAAGTTCATGAAAAGGTTGTTCTGACATGACCCATAATGGGCTGTCCTCAGTTCTTTGATTAGCGGCAGACCTTAGGAGATGTAGGATGCCTTAATGGCAAGCATGGGGTGCTGGGACCTATTACACCCATGAATACACATCGGTTTCATTCCATAGAGGAAATCATCATCAGTTTTGAAAGTATATTCAAGACAAGTTTGGGAACACGTTTTAGAATACAGCACCACAGGTTGGTCTCTGACGTAGGTCACATGTCACTCAGACAAGCAACCAGTTTTTGTGAGAATCCGTGAGATGCAAACTCGTGACCTTTCGATTGTTAGCCTGACATCTACACTTAAAGCAAATATGCCTAGTCATGCCAAAGATGATATGGAACAGATGGAAAGTGTCGAATAGGTGACGGACACCCACAAGTGTCAGTCGGCTTTTGAATCATTACTGAACAAATGCAGCTCATGTGATAGTGGCTTGTGTGGTTGTTCCAGGACAGTTTCCAGTAGCTCAAATATTCGACACTAAATCATTTCATCCTGCTATCTCATTTTTTGTGAAGAATATTAAGAGGCGTTATAGAATCTAACAGCCACTAAACGGGTACCTAACCCTATGATTGTAAAGGGGTGATTGATTGTAAAGGGGATTCAAGGGCTAAGGATAAGCTTGGGGTTACCTACCCAATACAATAAGCTAACCCTCAAGAAGTGAAGCCAGAGCCACAGCGTAAAGGGCTAAAGGACAAACAGAATAGAAAGGGAAAAAGCACCCATGTTTTGCATCACATTTTGTCCATTCAATAAGAGATAAACAGTATTTTTTTAAACTAATGGTTTGGTGACATTTTCATTTTACCACTCGCATAATTGTGGTTCATGTGATAAAAAAAAAGTTTACTTGAAATTTGCATGGGTCAAAGTAGCCTTGGAAACATGAACAAATAAATGAAAACTGATTTTAACCGAACAAGTCACTTGAATCAAGGGTGACATAGCTTGGTTCTCGATTCAAACCTTATAAGCAATAACTATGATGAAAGGAAACTAGCAAAGGGAGGTTACTGACCTCCGTGAGGCAGCAAAAGACCTTTTGGTGAACTCTAGGAACATGATGAAAATATTACCATTAGCATGATTAGCAAAATGTGATAATTTGTAGAAATGAACTGAAAGCCCTCTCGGACACTTAGTCACTTGCATTGTGACAAGTACCTTGCCTGTGATCAGATCATGCAGTGAGGCCTTCATAACACACTGATTCAATAATATTCAAGCCCCAAACAGTGTTCATTATTGAGAGGACCAGCCACATATTTTTGTGTGCTTCTCATGTCCAACCTTAACCAGAAACAGATCGGGTGGGTGAAATAAGATAAAAGAAAAGACTTGCAAACAACAACTGTTTTTTACTAACTGTGTAACTTAATTAATGACCTTTTAAAGTTTAAAACATTCGGTACTAATCTCTAAATTAATTTGTGACGTAGATAGAGTTGCTTTGCTTCAGAATTTTTAATTAACATTGGTGAAGAAAGATCAAGCTGACCTGTTTTTTTATGAGTGCAATGGTAGCGGTCTATTTTTTTTATCACAATGGTGCATTGTTTTCTACAGCAGAAAGATACAAAAGAATGTATGACTTCACATTGGAATGAAAATTCAAGGAAGGTGGGAGATGGGAAGCTCAGAAGAAAATAACATATGGACATCCAAATCCTGATGGCATACATTTGTAAAGTAACTATGCTGTCATTTGTTTTCACATAGGATGCTGAAGGACTAAGGTTAATCAAGTCAATTCTCAACAAATCACCTAGGCACCATCAAAACAAGTGATAATAGATGAGGTCAGACATTGATTTGTCTCATAGGTGAGATATTACCAGGTATTGCCAATACCTGCCAAATAACATAATAAACATATAAGTAACACATCATTCAAATAATCATATTCTTATAATATCAACCAAAAGGTTCTCTTTTGTAAGTGAAAAGATACATATTTTATCTTCCTGATCAACACAAATGCGAACCTCATGTAGAACTTAAATAAATGTGTGATAATGAATCCTATGGTAAGAGTTTGGTCCACTAATACTACAGCCGTCACATTTTCCTGGAAGACTGAGTAGACTTGTGAATTTGAACTTCTTTATTATTTCAATGTGATCTTTTGGTACAGGTGCCAGTACCTTTACCATGTTTACCAAGCAAGTTACTTGCTGGATCATAAAACTAGAAAAACAACTCGTAGAAATCAATAATGCAACTTTGTTTTCAATGATAATACAGCTTAAAGAAAATCACTTAAAACTAAAAGATACATTATTCCTTGTTTGTTATGTTCGCAGGGAAATCAATCAGTTACTTATATATCAACACGAAGGAAATCCTATTGTAAAATTACCCACTTGAAGTTCAGTTCACATGGATTTATTGCAATAAAAGGGTATTGATTTCATGAAACTAACATTATGAAAAACAGTTTCACGTCTAATCTCCATCCCTCTTGTGACATGTGACATCCAGACCAATACAAATACTGCATCAAAGTGAGGCAGATTTCCATTTTCTTTATTCCGCCTGACCTGGGCTATTGATAGGACAATTTTTCAATAGCTTTCCATTAGCATGATCAGTGGGTGATTTTCTGATTACTGCCCAATTGAAAATCCCTTATGATACCTAGCCCATTAATAGAGGTGGAATACAAGCCATATCGACATAAGTGGTTGCTTATGTTGCATGTGTGTCATTTATCACTATAGCCTGCTTATGACTGAGGGGAAAAAGGCCTTCTTAGTGATTGATCTTTGGAAAATGAATATTTTATTGGCTAGATTATGAGGGTAGGAGGTTGGTTAATGACATGATTAAAACAAGTTTTGACATGTATGACGTATACGACAGAGCGTTCTTGATATGAAAAATTCATGAAATGTAAAATGTGATAAGAATAGCATTATCATGATTATACAAATAAACGCAGTGAGTCCTATTAAACGTGAAGAAGATAAGAAGATATGCACTAAAGACGCTTTATGTAACAAGAAAAAAATGATTAAATGTGAATATAATACACTGAAAAGGCCCCATCTCCGGATAAAATAATTTATGTCATCAAATTTTGAACTCAGTATCTCTTAGATGAGATGCAAATTTTCATTCATGTAACTTCAGTAGTTGAAAAGCAGGGAGCAAGGCCCATAAAAAATTAAGAAAGACACCAATTTTAGAACTCATTTGAGATTGTGACCAGTAACATCAGCCTGCAAAATTTCATTTCTCTAACTTTAATAGTTTTTGAGAAAATTTGTCCCATTGAGAGTTGGGCAGATGGAAGGATGGATGGACTTCGTTCCTATACTCCCTGTCCCACTTTGCGGTGGGGGATAACTAAAGCAACTTTCCATATTTGTAAGAAATATCTGGTAAAAGCAGAATCAAATGTACAACTGTCAACTGTACTATTCTGACTATATCATGAGTACGCGTTTATGAAAAAAGGACTTGGTGATCAGGCTCTGTTTTTCAGCTAATCATGTGTCATCATACACGACTGCTTTTGACATTTATCATGCTTTCCATGCCAAAGCAAAACAGCAAATAAACAAAACAGAAGCCCCTTTCACAAAGAGACCTTGTATTAGGGCTGGTGTATCTCATATTCTTTGACATAGACCTACAAAGGTTGCAGCATTAATGTTGCTTTTATGAAATGGACGAAGGATCTTTTATCTGCACAGAAAGGAAGAAGACATATAGTTAGTTCAGTTGATGGCTACAGTGAAAATCAGAGTCAAACCTCTTGAACACTTTCAGGTGTTGTCATTTGTGAGAACAAGAAAGTGAAGTTTCAGCTTCATTGGACAAGTGTATTCCAAGGAGATATGTCTACATTGCAAAGAAATGCATTTTAAGAGAATTTAGGAGCATGGTCCAAGTTCAAAGGTAAAAAAAGGTAAAAATAAAAAATATATTGAACTTATGCGTTAAGTCCCACTACTAGCTGCACATATACCAAATGTTATTATATTGTGACCTGAAATGACCGAGCAAGACCCATATTAAAGAATTTTTAGCTTGTAGTAGGGTTGAAGTAAAGGTCAAAACAAGGTCATAATTTTAATAATCTAAAAAAATGGAACATGTTTGTTGAGCCCCATTCTTAACACATGTATAACATTTAATCCCATTTAGGATGAGTGAGTGAGTGTGTATGGTTTTATGCTGCTTTAAGCAATATTCCATCAATATTACAGTATACCAGAAATAAGATTCACACATGATTCCGTTTTCAAAAAGAATAATGGACATTAATGGATTCAAACCTCTTGAACAAATTGGGACGTTGTCATTGGTGAGAACAAGCATGCGAAGTTTCAGTTTCATCAGACCAGTGGTTTCTGAGGAGACACACAACAGAATGAGACATGTATGCCAGACAAACAAGGCCATGACATAAGCTCACTTGACTTTCAGTCAGGTTAGTTAAAAACAGGAGAGAAATTAAAGACAAAACTTAAAGAAGACAAACTGTCACCTTCATAACAAATTCTAAGTAAAGTTGCACGCATCTTCCTTGTAATTAGTGACTCTGATCTCAAGAACAACATATCAAGTGCCAGAAATCTCTTATCAGGAATAAGACAGTAGGCTTAAAAACATTGTATGAAGCTTCTAAGCCCCAGACTGTGACAAAGCCACTTCTGTACATGATGTATGCCATGTTGCATTTGGCACTCCTCAACACACCTTGACTGATCTTGAACATTTCAACCTTCTGACCTGCCAAAACATTATTGACAATTTTGTGATAATTTGTTAATAGGAAACAATGACAAAAATCATGACACAGAGTAAATATACCTCTGTGACTGCCATTTTCCAATCACTCTTTCTGGTACGACTTTTCACAAACCTCTGTATTTCCCAATGTCAGTGAGAGCCATGACATGTATTTGACCTCACTCAACAACATAACACTCTCATAGGCGGTGTAACATGCGGAATGACTGACGTAAGATAAGACTTTGACCTTGCAGTGCACTCTGTTTCACAGCAGTAGGAAATATCTTCTACATTCTTGATCTGGCCCAATAGGAGGGCATTCAGTAGAAAAGATAAACATTGTGTAGCTAATAATCTGATGAAACTAGAATTCAGGTTCTGTATGTTGGAGGAAGTGAACAACAGCCTCATTGTCTGTATAAATGTTTCGACAGTATACAATACCACATGTACCAGAATAATTCTGATGTGACAATGAAAACAGACTGTACAATGTAACATTTCCTGAATACTTAGAATGATTACTTCCTAGTTTTTCAACAGATCTCACATGAACAATAGATCAGCAGTGCTAATATGGGATTTTATCTACCAGGTCATGACATACAGAATATACATCCTTGCATGAGTGGCATAATCACCACTTCACATTACATGCCCAACACATGTTTGGCATTCGATAAAACTTGCATGACAGAGATGGATTTGACACTACTTTGAACAGTATTTCTGTTACATCATGGCATGTCAGTTTTATGTATTACAGGGGAAAGCCTGAAATGATGCAGGTCTTGTATGGTGTCAATCATAGGTGTGAAGTAATGCAGCTGTGCACAGGTACTTTTGGTGCCATGGATAACTGGGCCACCCTCCAAATTAACTTAAAGAAGAAAATAAGGCACTTTTTCAATCAGTCTACTGTCTAATGTTGATTTGCTACCTTTAACCTATAATGGTCCAACTGTGCTACTATATACTATGCAATAGTATATCTCTAATTTGAGATAAATAGATGTTTGTCTCAAACCTGTGACTTAAATAATATTGTGTCTGCTATAACATGATAACTGTCTACCTTTATCTCAAAGTTTAAAGCAGATATACAGTATAAATATGGGATTAAATAATTTAAAGTATATTAAAACAAATATCTTGAAGAAAAAATTCTGAAGTTAATATTAGTAACAATTTTAAAACCAACTCGTATTCCAGAAAATACCGAAAGTTAATGAGCAGAGTTGTTAACAAGTGACCTGAAATCTTGTAGAGTTGACTTGCAGAGTATCACTGTTTCTGTATAGTGTTTAGTACATTACTAGTGTTCAAAGACCGATACTAGGAATACACATGGGCTTTCAACATTTTTTGATACTAATATTGACTTAAGGATTTTTTCTTCAACATACTTGTTTTGATACGCTTTATAAATGATTTAATCCCATACTTTTACTGTACATATCCTTTAATACTCTTCAAACAAAGGGAAATGGTGTAGAATCACAGTGACATCACAGCTGCAGCTGGGCCTCTATCTGGGATTTCGATAAGCATACGCGCTGGTGGTGGGGGTCAGGGCAGTTGTTTGTTGCTTTTAGATAACAATGAAATAACATGACCTTTTTTTGGTGTAAATATGTACTTTGTATGACTAATAACATGTTAATAAATGTTTTGAATTAATAGATCTCCTTTAATCACCATGGCAAAGGACAACAAGCCTGGTCTTTACACATTGTAACTAACAGGGAAATAGAACCTAGGTGTTGGCATGAAGAGCAAGCACCGTAACCACAATGCCATTCCCCATTGCTCTTGCTCAGGAGAAAGTATGTGAAGCACTGATCACGCTGATAAATCACTGAAAGTGAGTCAAGCTAAGGCCTTAAAACTCTGTTCTTGCTTGTTAACTTCATCATGTTCATGTGTGTTCTTATGTCTTTATAAATTCTTGGAATAGTTTCTGCATTAATGTGTGTGCAGTTTTTATGAGTGTTGTTCTTTACCACATGCTGTGTCATGGATTATTTATACTGTCTGTTTTTCTTGAACGTCACAATATCTTGAGGTTTATTCATGGGTTCTTTAAGGGTTACTAATACTAAGATAAGGGTTGACTGTATCATGTGTATGTTAACATTTGTTTGGCTGTCCAATCAAAATGTGTCTGATGAAATGTTATCATCAACTTAAATATTAAACAAGAGTTTGCCACTAACGTGGCTATATCCCCCACCCCTGTTGCAGAACTTGTCATGGAAATTGTAAAAAAAAGAAGAGTTTGGAACCTAAGTCCATCTTGTTGCCATGGAAACATACAAAAATAAAAATTTCTAAAATTTCTAAATAGCAAAAGGCACCAGTTCAGCATGTACCTGACAGACCTGCAAAGTTTCATGAAAAAAAATTGAATGGTTTCTGAGTTATGCTCCGGAAACGAAACGGGACGGACGGACAGAGCCCGTTTCTATATCCCCCGCCAACTTTGTTGAGCGGGGGATAATGAAACTTTAACTGTTTACATAGGTGGTTCATATACTCAACAGTTACTAATTATGCATCTAACATCTTCCCAGTAACATTATTTCTTCTCAACATGCATGATGTATGTACCTGTCGGAGTAAGAGTGGCCCAGTTTGCTGTATCCTTAGGCATGCCAGAAGCAGAGATCATAGGCTTAAATCCAACCCTGTCCTGATCGTGATTCAAGAACTGTCAGCACCATAACCATGTTTCACCATGGTGGTATACATGTATGACCTGCATCAGGTCGGTCTTTCTGGTAAAAGTGGCATTATTCCCAACTACCTCACTCACTTTCGTGAAGTAGCAGCTTCATACAAAATGAACAACATTCTGCATTACTTTGGAACACATCATTCTGTTATTGAAATTTATAACAACAATAATACATCATTCATACATGGAAGTCGAACAGAAATCTCCAGGTCATACATAATAAGTAATGTGTTTTCCCACGGGTAATGGTTACAGTTACAATTGCTTGGCTACTACCCCGGCTATCTGAATGTGTCCCAGCTGCTGATCACACACAGGAGGCATGTGCTGTCATGTTTCTGTATAGGGGATTACTGGTAATCCTCTGTGTGTTTCTGTATGTACAGTAGGTAAAACCATTGCCTCAGCAAAAGCTGCCACAAAGAGGCTTACACAAAAGACACGTTGGCAACAGGTTTAACTTCTGATCTTAGCTGTGTAACATGTAAATGGTTCTAATACGTAAAGATGATATGCAATCTGTTTTGTGATTACAAATTTTATTTTGAAATATTTATACATGTAAAGGAGTTTATGATGCAATAAGTTCATCCTTAGTAAATCAACACACCAGGGTTCATAACAGAGATTATCAGAGTGAGTGAGTGAGTTTGGTTTTACGCAATATTCCAGCAATATCACTGCGGGGGACAACAGAAATAGGCTTCACGCATTGTACCCGTGTCAGGAATCGAACCCGGGTCTTCGGCGCGACGAGCCAACGCTTTAACTACTAGGCTACCCGACCGCCCCGAGATTATCAGACCACTGATGAGGAATATGGTATTGATATTCATGAACAAAACTCATATTGAACTGCATGTAACTGCCTGACATGTGGATGCAGGGATAGTTTGAATTGTATTAATAAATTCCCCACATCTGTCTCAATCAATATCTCAATCCCATGTTAGTTTCTTGTATTGTAAAGATCCAGTTAAAGGCGATGCTAACAAGGCATCATCCATGTCCCTTGTTGAAATGATAGTCTTACGCCAGTAGGGTATAATGAGGGTTCATGCAGCAGCTACACATGGTGGTTGTCAGATTTCATCTGAATGTTACTACAACATTCTAGCAATTACTTCTATAGAGAATAACTGTAGTAACTAGTAACTTGAGAGTAACTGTCAAATAAAATCTTACCTCTTTTGAAATACAGACCAGTACGAATATGTAAGGAAAATGGCCTCAGAGTTGATTTAATGACCATAACAAGTACATGGTGCATGCCATATCCTCACAAGAATAGGCATATGTTTAATAACTTGGCCAAAGCTCAATTTCTATATCAGTCTAACACTGCTTTAGATATACATTGTACATCTGGTAACCTAATATTCTAGAGCAAACACAATACATACCTTAGCACTGAAGGAAACTGTTTATGGTTGGAATTCACCTGGTTACGTGTGGCCTTGAAACACGCTCACATCCAGCAGTTATTACCTGACACTGTTTCCACTCACATATCAAGAGTAACTCCAGGACACTCCAAAACAGAGCCCTGATATGCAAACACAGTCTCTCACTGAACAATCTGTATCCAAGTCCTTACCTATCAAGGATGATTAAAGTTTTGCACACAAGCTGTTGGAGACTGGTATATTGGATCCATATAGAAGAGACCTGGTATATCAGAGACTTTATATGATATACACACAAAATCTCTGCTGTATAGATGGATTTCAAGGGACACAGATCCAACTAATGAACCATTTGTATTCTATAAAATTCACAAAAGGTTAACAGGAACAGCAGAGCTCCAGCGTGAGTGATTTAACCAATCTTTCACACACAGACTCTGAGTGTAGTTCTTGCATCCAAGTACATGTGATCTTGGAGAAGCCCAGCTGAGTGACTAGTGGCCAGGATACAAGCAAGTCAGTAGTGTATATTACAGGCTTTAGTAGTCCAGATCTCCACTGCACTCATTACAATACAAGTAAACTAATCTTCCCTTTGAGTAGGAATGGCCTGGCATATAGGTGTTTAGAACGTCAGGCAGTCATACAGATCTGGCTTGGCTGGAATAAATAATTCAGGACAATGATGAATGCTTTGTCATTAATTGGCCAAGGCGACTGACTACCTGCTGATTCTCAACAGACAGGTTGGGCCTGCAGAAAAATAGGTGCTCTATTTATAGGTTAAAACGGAGTGGCATATATTTTCTTCATTAGTTAGTTGATATTACTATTACAGAAATACATCATAAATTTATTTGAATATTATTTGTTTGATATCTTATGTATTGTAGGAGTTTTGGGTTTGAGTGTGTGAGTGAGTGAGTCAAGTTTAATGCTACATGTACTTCAAACAGTATTCCAGTCATATCATGGCATGTCAGCTTAATGTGAGCGGAAAAACCTTAAGTGATGCAGATCTCAGATGTATACCACTGGTGAAATCCATGAACACGGTATGGTGCTGACAAAACTGAAATCCAAATCGGGTCAACCTGGATTTGAATAATAAGTTTCTGGAGAGCCCAAGGGACGCAATTCTGCACAGCAAAACACAGCACCTTAGACAACTGGGCTACCTTTGCCCCCGATTTTGTTTTGAAATATCACATGTCCTTAAAGTAAGTATTAAATCACATGATGCACAATACAACCAGTATTCACACGATGCAAACTACAATGGAGGCATTCCTGTCTACATGGTCAACATTTATTTTTGTAGAAGAACTTTGTGGTTTTCAAATTCTGCTTTGGTTATCCAGTTTTCAAAAAGGAGGAATGGACTAGTTAAGCATGGTACAACTACAAGATTGCAAACTGAGATCCAACAGCATTCAGACCCTGAACATAATAAACTGCACATGCATACATATATAAATGGTCAAAATTGGATCTCCTAAACGTATTGAAATTAGATATAAATTCTGTGAGGAAATATCAGCAAGACTATAGGTGCGATCATCATTCAAAGCCTAGACTAAAATCTAGTCTCTGAAATGAACATATCGTACATAAAAAAAACAGTTGTTCAGTTATCTTAATAAAAATATAATAAAAAGGAGCCCAGTGACTCTCTTCATTTCCTGATACTGCAGTGATCTAGACTTGCCAAACATTATAGACTTGCATGGGCTGTATTTGATATATATTTGTATCAGGGTCTGTAAGACAGACTATTCAAAGCCTTAAAGAAGTTGAACAATATTGCTAAATTTGAGGAGGTAAATACAAATCTGAAATAAATGAAATCACCATGGAAACAGCCAAGTAATGTTTATAACAAGGAATTTTCAGGATGGCTATCATGGCTATAATGGGCACCATATGATGTTCCTGAATAATAAAAGAAAAACTTATTGGTGAGATCACCTAATATCTGCAAAGTTTCACATGCACTGTTGACTATGTGGTTCTGGTGGAAATGACTAAACCATGAAACATTAACAGAATGTTAGAAGGATCATGGTTTTAATTTGGCTCATTTTCTGGTGGACTGACTGATTGTCATTCAAAACGTTATTCAATGATATTATACAAATTTGATAAATAGAGGTTATCACGCGAGTGTGTTTGGGGATGGTAAATATCCTGCATTAGGAATAAACATTGTATTTAGCAAGCCTGGGCGAGCTAAATACATAGTGTCTGTCCTGTCATAACGTTAAGAAGTGTAGTCAGATGTACACACAGCGACAAAACAAAACAAAGGTAACGATTCAAACATATTTCGGCCAAATCCAACTATTTTTATTTGTGGAGAAGGTTTCAAGCCGCAGAGGTCTACAAGCCCAGATATGGCTACTGATCCCGCTTGGCTAGGCCTTGTGCCCTCGCAAAATTGTTTCGAAATTTATATCTCCAAAGTTGCCAAAACTTATAAAATGCCTTAGCTACGTCACAGTTAGACACTGATTTTCAGTATATTAGACTGTTCTGTTGATAATGACAGCAATTATCCCTGTAGTTTATCCAGATTCCCGATGGTTAATTCTGATTCGATCGCCGAATGACGAGGACGACACCATTTTTGTTTATAAACAGTGAAAGTAGTCCTACTTGACCTTTGATATTTGCATCTCTATCCGCATATGACCCCAACGGATATCGTTTTTATCCGTTGGCTTTATCCTGCCGAAAAACCTATCCATTATATGATAATGATAAATATGTATGTCCAATCAAAAGTTATGCCACTTGCCTCCAGCAAAATAACTGAAGGGACAAAGGTAAATGGCAACGGGTCAGCAGAAAAAATTCAGCCCATCTTTTCCCAGTTAAAATATTATACATTCCTAACTTACATCTTTTATGATATTTCTGAAACATGCCCTACAATACAAGCATGGATATACCTTTTATGAAAACAGATTATGCACTTAAAATATACTTTAAATAAGATAGACTAATTCACATAATTTGTAAAACAATTTGCATTTGTTAAACCATTAAATGATTAATTGCTATTTTTGTTGAAAACATGTCAAATCAAGCTTTACCCGTCATGATTTAAGTATTCTTCAAAAAGTGAGACACTCATCCTGCACCCCTCCATCTGGATATCTAGATCCCTGTATGAAGGCTTTCAATCCAGATTCAAATACTGTAGTTCTACAAATGGAAGACTATATGACTGCTTCCCACCAAAGTTTCATGATCGTTCATGTTTTCACATCATGTGTTACCTCTAGGCATGTCATTGATTGGATATTTTAGCATAAATATATCAACTCAAAAGTATCACGAAATATGGATTAACAATATATAAAATTAATCAGTATGTGTATAGATACAATTTACCTATGTACAACTGCAAATAATTTAATGCCCAATATATGACCCAGACTGATCCATTAAATGTCTGAACTTTCTGCCTACTCATTGTTCATCTTAAGCATGGTAATCACAATATATGTAAATGTTTCTCTGGCTGTGAACATGGTGAAGTATCAATATAGTATCAATATTCATAAATTTGTATCCATACAGCATCAATATTACAAATTTACTGATACATTGATATCACAATATAGTTGAATCCATAGTTACCATGGTTAACTCCTTAATTATTAAACTTATGGGTAAGAATCACATATTAGAATACTTCCCACATTTAGGATTGCCATAACCACTCAAAAGTCTATCGCATTACAAATGAGGGGAAGTTGTACCTGGTAATCAATTGAGCTGGCTTCATTGAAATAGGATTAATTCAGATCGTTGGCTAAAATTGGAAAAAGGTGGGACACTTTCTATTTTTGGCTCTGCTTGACAGTGGTGGGGATTAGTACACATTTAATGTCAACAACATCCAAGTATCCAATCTAGAGTAACTGGCAAAGACCATGCTACCAAATTGAATTATTAGTGGTCAATGTACAGATTCTTGGTAAACATCTTACGGGGGATGCTGGAAGGAGCATTGCAGCAAGATTAAACGGCTTCTGTCAAGCATGCCTAATCAGCCAATAACATTAGCTACAAAGACATCACAATAAAGGTCAGGAAGACAATCTTAGTCATTGTTAAGTAAAATTTATGATGGGATTCAAAATGGTCGATAAGATACTTCCTGAAGACAAAAAAAGTCAACCACTTTGTTACGTCTCTATTTCTCGAACACATTATAAAGAAAAAGAATAATTGACATTTATTAGAGCTAATTAGGTTCATTAAAACTTTGTTAACTTCTCCATGTTGATTCCACATACAATGTTCATGAAAACATAAGTAGAACACTAGAAACTGTCAAGGAGTTTACAAGTGCCTTTCAAGATTTTCAAGGAAAATATTTGCAACTGCACAAAACATGCCTAATACCACTTTATTAATAATGAGAACCCACTTCAGAAAAATGATGACTTGACAGAAATTAGGAATGATTAATCACATGAAGAATGTCTAGTGACATAAAGTCCTCAAGTTCACTTCATTTCCTGATTGTTCAATGATACAATTATATTTCATAACCTAAATACTCAAACAATACATAATTTATTACATGCTTTAAACAGCATTCACCTCCTGTGAAGAATACTGGAATACTCTAAACACCTTGACATATATGTAATTCAACAACAGTAACTCATATCCTGACATTTTTTATGGGATGGCGTAGATGTGTTCAACAAAACGTATCTTGTGTGTTTTGATGGGGTCAAAAACAGAAAAGTACTGTCAAACCATCTACTATACTGAGCAGTGTATATGTTTGCACCAACATTCCAATCAGGTATTATTTACTTTTGTACACGGAAACAGTAAAATGTGATCGGGACTAACGTCACTCTACATAATCACAGTGTCACAAACACAACTGCAGAGATAAACACCGTCCTATGCAACTAGCTCATTTCAGACTACTGGCTTATGTAAAATGACTAGATTTTAGAATTAGTCCCTTTAATTTTGTCTAGTCTCAGACTAGAGGACTAGTGGCTGTAGTCTTTGCCTGAAGTTTCAAATTTGACAAAGTACAGGTTTCCTTTCTACACTAAATGGCCATGCTGAAGGTTTTTCCTTAATTCTAGTATTCCCATAGTTAGAAACACTTTGGTTATAGTGGAACTGGGAGTGACCTGTGTGGAGGAACTGTTCGAGTCACAGATTACTTTTCTCCAATATATTTTCATAACATGAAATAAGTACAAGAAAAGAGTGTCACAGGCACTGTAGCTCACCTGGATATATATAGTCAACAGATTAAATGTCAACATAGACACAAATAAAATACTGCTGTCAGTATTGAAATTTAAAACTGACACTAACAGGGTTCAGACAGATCAAGGGCCACTTTCATTGCTCAAAAAGAACATCCTGTTAATTTATTCCCATTAATGATTGACTGCTTCGTCTGTGAGACGGTAGCAATCTTTCCCATATTGTATTAATAGCAATTTCCTTCCTGCAGCATTGACACATCTCCTTGTTTAGGTCTTTTGTCTTCTGCACCATTCATACTTTGAAACCAATGCATGATAACAAACACTTTCCAATGATCTGAAAACAATTGATTAACTTCCGTTTTCTTTCACATGTCAGGGGTGTCGGTGTGACATTCATGACCCAGTTTTGTTTTCAAGGATGATAACATGATAATTCAACTCTGTTATGCAATGTGCAAAAAAATTAATCACCCATTTACATTGTGAGTGATATAAAGTAAAGGAGTACTGGTAATAAGATTCCAGCACTTCAATAGTAAAACAGCAGAATTAAGCACACCAGACAAAGTTAAATTTCAAGCAGTTTTCAAATCTGTATGAACCCTGACTAAAATCTAATTATTTGGTCAAACAGTGATTCCATCAAAAGGAGAAACATGCCAAAGTTCAGTCCGTCAATTTCAGAGAGGAAGTTTACATAGTCACTATCCCTTTGAGAAATTTAACAACAAGGTCAAAACAAGTACCGTTTTCAACGTAATAAGCTCCCTGCTCTAATAAGCTATTTGCCAATATATTGCAGCGTTAGAAATTGGCACTAGTCCTGTAGTCCTTACCAAACTGTCCAATAGTAAAGGTATCCTAAGGACTAGTAGAAATTGGCCCATTTTAAGAGTTTTGCTATATGCTATCATTATAAGGACTAGTGGACAAAAACTGTTAGTTTCTAACCGTGTATTGGCTAGTGAACAACCCCAATTAGCACCCCTTCCTATTGATCAATGTACACAAGACTTATATATTCGTGTTTAATACACACTAGTGTGTTAAATGCACCCTTAATTATGGGCAATTAAATTCTAGAAAATATATCTGTCATGTATGATACGCACATACGTTTCTTTTGTATCATTTCAGGCTGGTAGCATAAAACACAAAATTTACGATCTTTCAACTCTGTATTTGATATATAATATACAAATATATAAGAGCCCCCTATTTCTAATTTTGAGAGCGCCCTGGGCGCTTTACGTTGAATATGGTACTATACATGTAACAAATTTCATTCAGCTTCATTGGTCAAGTGGTTTCCAAGGAGCTAATGCTTACAGTGCAAGGAAATGCATTTTAACAGAAATTGAGAGCATGCATGGTCAAAGTGCAAAGGTTAATTAAAGGGTCAAAATTGACTGCGAAAGACAGAGCATATGTACTAAGCCTCACTACTAGCTACACATATACTGTAATTTTACTTCATTTTAAAGAGACATTATGGAGTAATGGCCATTAGAAGTTTCAGCTGTCAGTGTTATCAAAGCGCAAAAGTCAAACCAACACAAAAAATTGAAATATCGTAAAAATATAGAACATATGTAGGCACCTCTACTTTCTACACATGTAATAAATTTTATTCCATTTTAAAAAATAATGGCTGAGTAATGGTCATATATAGATTTTTCAATATGGCTTCTCTGGCAGCCATACTAAATTCTGATCTGAACATCTTGAAGAAATCGGGGTATCATCATTGTCGGAACCAGCATGTGAAGACTAAGCTTGATAGCTTTGTTGGTCCAGTGGTTTCTAAGGAGATGTTTATGACGGACAACACACAATGAACGCAATGACATAAGCTCAGTTGACTTTCAGTCAGGTGAGCTAAAAACACGCACACCCACCCACGTTAAAGCTAAATGAAAAAAATGAATGAACTCTGATCATACCAATCATGTCATGGCCACCTTATACACATCATATGAGGAACGATTCATAGCGTACAGACCTGAGTCTTTGTTTTCTAGCCAAGCAACACAATATCATCAATCCATCAGTGATTTTTTGCAACTTTGGCATGATGAAAGCTGCTATCACTATATCAGTTGACAGTTAATATAAATCGTTTTTACTCCTGCAGCAAAACAACTGACTACCATAACCTGTCTCAGTAGCAAGCATTCTCGCACAAATGTCAATTACTTTGAGGACATATGCAAAAAGCTCCAAGACAAAACAACATATTTCGTGTCACTGGTGAGTGGTGACACGTTTACGCATGGAATACTATGTGGACATTTATAACAAAATCAGTTGCTTTCCATCGTAGGCAATGGACAAAAACAAATCTGCTTCACTATATCAAGACTTTATTCCATCACACGAGTTTATGTAAGATATTATTATAGATGAGGCAGTTTTCATATCCATAATTGTTAATTTTTCTTCCCTTCGACGATAATTCAGATCTTTTTAGCCAACCCAATACTCGCCTGCCCTTAAACATTCAACAATTGCATTGTTAGTCCAACACGATTTCTTTTATCTGCATGAGACTGTACTGGCATACAACAAAGACAGCAAAATGTATTCGCAGCTCAACATCAAAACTAACACTCCACAAACCAAACAATAACTTAATCATGTTTGATGTGATCAGATGTAACCATGGTAACAAGTTATTTTCTTCTGAGTACAACAGCAGTGCTGGATATTACCAGACAGCAAGCATTTTATACTTGTCTACTAACTGCATTGTCTCATACAGTGGAAGTTGTCTAAAACCATACTGGATGCATTTAAGACTGATTTAGACAGCAGTCTAGAATAGACGTAAATCCAATTCAAGCAAGAGTTACATCCCTTGGTATCTCGCACACAATAAACAGTCAATCTTGGCACCAATCTAAGTTGTAAACACATAGTTTATTGATGAGAGAACAAAATTACTGGACATTTTTGAGATTTGGACACAGTAAGATTTGTGAAGAGTGCATCAGGACCAGTGAACATCAATTATATTTGACGTGATAAGCGCCTCTCTCTAATAAGCCTTTCGGTGCGCTTTTCATATTCTTTGGAATTATTAAATAGACATACTACAACAACTGTGACATTGAGGTGCATGACAATATAGCTTTACACATCAAAGTGGCTGTATTGCTAGCTCTCCAAAGGGCTTTGATGACAGCATGTGAAGGATAAATACGTACATGGAAATAGTTTTTCATGTTCAGGATATTTTCTCGGAAAGTTATGTTCATCTATATTTGTAGATCCATCTAAAATGAAACAGTTGAAAAACACATGAATGGACTGAGCAAAATTTGACGATAAGCCAGTTTACTCGTGTGCAGTGCTTGCATTGTTGGCTTCGCTGTGCAGAGCTTTTGTTTGAGAACTGAATCAGGCATGTGATGTCACACTTTGAAATGATTTCATGGATGATTTAAAAACACACAGAACCGTCGACGTACTGCCCCTTTAATTCTGGATTAGACAGACAATACTTGATGATAAGTGAATATGAAGACAGTTTTCAACTGCCTAAAATACTTGAGGCAAACTTCTTGGCTTGACATCTCTATTATCTATACATAAAACTTTTGCCAGGTAATTTTCAGCAGAACTCTGAAATAGAGTGCTTTTTATCATCTTTCAAACTACAAATGGTACAAAGTTTGTAGAAACTTTTGATCGCTGATCAAGTTTCATTATCAACAGCTGTTACAAGAATGGGCTTGTGTAATGATCATTCAATGTCAATCATTCATTGTGTCATAATCATGTAGAGGTGAGCCAGAAACGTCGACCTTCACCTCCTACACTGTTTATGAATAGTTGTCAGTAGGCATCTTTAAAAAGATGAAGTTATTATTTTCAAGAAATATGCATTGCAATATAGCTGAATAATACAACAAAAGTTGTAAGAGAAAAATAAAGGACCTGGGTCCCATTGCACAAAGCGTTCTTAGCCCTAAGGTGATCATAACTACCATTTTTTAACCTAGACTTACGATAATCATAGTGCTAAGATCACTTTGTGCAACGGGATCTGGATTTCTCTTGGCAAAGTCTACCAGTTTGATATTACCTGACACCAATTCGAATTAATGTACATTATACAGATGATCTGCACAACTGATGCACAACAATTCACATCAATGATGCTATTAAAATTGGTTCAATTACTTAACAAGTGAGTTCACTTCAGGATTCAATCCTCTTTGACTGTTAATATATTAGTCAAGAAGAGATATCGCAAAATCAAATAAACAAAGCTTACAAACAAAATGGTAGTCATGCTCATTTACTTCTTTGATCACTTGCCTTTTGTTCAAGGAAGACAAAATGTTGATTGGAAACATTCACTGATTCCAACATGCCTACAGATAAGCCATTTGTCATTTGCCAATGACACTTCTAGCATGGTAGTTTGGTTGAAGTAAGGCACTACCCTTAAACAGTGTCAATCTTGGCAACCCATGGGTATCTATAGCAACAATTACAAAATATATCATGATCCAGTAGAAATTAATGATGGTCCTGGGGTCTTTGATGTTTGCTGCTATTGATGGACCCCCAAATCATTAATTATTAACATTTGGATTGACAAGGGTTCATCGACAAGGTTATCTTTCATACTTAATATTGAATACTGATGATCTATATCTATTTTCCCAACACTGTGTACATCTTACCCCAATACAGCAATAAAAGCCAGTTAAAAAAGGCTGTACACTAAAATTTAAGCACTTTTAGTGAAAAGTGCTTGAAAACAACATAAAGTTCTATTTTTAACAGGACATACACCCAAGTACATGATGTTTCAATCAACTTGTTAACTTGTTATTGGGAGGGTCTCATGTGAAACAATACACACTGTAAATAAAATCTCATTCCCAGTACAAGAAAAGAAATACTGTCACAAGAGAAACGATTTGTTCCATGATAATGTTTATTTATGACAAGTATGTTTTAAAATTGCAATAATTTACTTTAATGTTATAATTATTTTAGTGACTGCTTGAATTATTGAGTAATTTTCTGTGCGTGTCTGATGGAAGCCATGAAGATGAAAGACATCTGGAGTCTGTTATACAGTAATTATTGCTGTGTTTATAAATTTCTAGTTGCCAATCATACAATCGCTCTACGATCCTCCCTTTTCTAGTTTGGTGGATAATGGAGTAGGCCATGTTGTGATCAAAGAAATAGTGGTTGAAATACCATGCAATTAACATCATCAACATCCTGCAATCTGCATAACACCAAAAACACAACAACGGACTCAAGCTGACAACACTTGTCAGAAGATAGGCATCATGAGAATACCTTTTCCATCTGATCACGCACCGGCTGATCTCTCAACTAGCTACTCGGTGCAAAAGCTTTGAGTCACTATCTTCGGTCAAATATACAAGTGAAAGTGGCTCCTCTCAAGTGACAGTGCTGCTACCTATTGTTATAAGGATATATTTCTGAAGCATACCTGTAACAAGAGAAGGATATTCAGTTTCAAAAGTATATTGTCACATGTGAAACATATCATTGATAAATTAACATTGTTATTACCATTGGAACAACATTTCATTGCAGTACACTTGACATGCAACTGATATTTGTGAATAAACTATTCTTGTCATCACACAAACAAGTTTGTCAAATTCTTAGGTAACGAAGGAATTAATAATACAATACCAACATTATCTATTGACTAATACAACACACTATGTCATCCATCATTCATGTGCACATACTAAATTGCATCGAAAACATAAGTGTTCACAATTAATTGATTTGAGAAAATATGGGTTAATAACTTAATTAGAACTGAACTGAACATGTTAAACAAGTTATCATTGATATGGCAAATCTCTCGCCTTCATTATGAAAATAATCTCTCAGTTGGAAATGCAATGCATCTGATCACTGCTGATGCTTATCTCTGTAACAAAAGGTTCATCATGCAGTCATCATACTTTTCTTCTGATACATTACACATACTAGTCATGAATAATGCACATGTACACATGATGTAACAGGCTTAGAAATTAGCACTAGCCCTGACCAGTCTTGTTAATGTTAAAGGTATCCTAAAGGCTACTAGAATTTCAAACATTTTGGGGATATTGTGATATTATCACTATTCGGGCAAGTAGTCTTTCTTGGTTAATTTCTATCCCTGATAAAGTATACATTACATGGTAGAGTATAATACACACAAATATATGCTAGAAATGAACCTTTCTCCTTCATGTTTTTTTCAAGTAGCACTTTCACTCCTATGACAAAACAAACCAAACTTAAAATCAAATAATTATCTCTTTTTTTTCGATTTAATGTTTGATTAACACTGTACCGGTATGTTAATGTAGTGAGAATGACATTTAATAAATATTTGTAAAGGTGGATAGACCTATTATGTCAGTAGCATATAACCTACTACAGTATTTATAACACATAACCAAATTATTAGTTAGTCCTTTAACATCAAGTCATACTGCTACAGATAATAAACAGCTCTGTCATCATTTATGTTTTATAACAGTGTAGCCATACTTCAGCTTTGTAGTGTCACTGGGGATACTGCAGACAGCATGCGTAACCACTGAAGTCACTCTACAATTATAATGTCACCTATTCAAGTAGTGTTAATTGATAGCAGGCCACTGACAAACAGATTTTCAAAATGTCCTGAAAGTAATATTGATTGATAAGAAATATATTACCTGTAGGAAAATTTAGTGACTTGCTTTATTTTGTGTCATCAGGAATGGAGACTGGCATTAGTCCCACAGCCCAAGCCAAAATACTTAATGTAGATAAGGATTACCAATTGAAATAGTACTAATTGAATTTACTGGTATTCTAATGTATATCATTATGAGTAGTAATAACTTACATGGGTTGGTCATTCCTAAATTACAGTCTGTCATCAAAATGGGGGTGGGGGTGGGGGTATCCTGGGGTCGTTTTTTTAAAACATTCATAGGGTTAATTTAGACAAGGATCCCTTGACTTTCCTAATTAATTTTAAACACTGATATTGCATCTAAATAATTTGTGCTTACAAAAACAATAAAGTTGGTAGTATGTTCAGATTGGAGGTTATGAGAAACTGATCAATGATGCACTGAGAGGCAACATATGTAATTGATTATTCAGCAATGATTTGACCTGACCTGCACTGCCATAAACAACACTGTGAAATACTCCCAACAAATAACAATAATTATCAAGGTAAAATTCCTGTGAAGCTCACCAAAGCATTAGGATTCCTATATACCCAACATTACACAAACAGGGGCGCCAACCTAAGAGAACATGTACAATTTGATATAGTTTTAGTTCCTTCCCCCTTGTTAGAATGGAGAGCATACAAGTTAAAGATAACAAAGTTTGGTATCTGATTTTCAATGAAAAATGTCCGTCACGTGTAACTATTTCAAGGTGGAGGTATAAATATTGTGTATTTGATATGCTAACGAATACAATTCTAGTCTTTTATGTTAACCAGTCGTACAGTTCTTCACAAGTTCATTGAAACAATAATTCAGGTTTAGTTCAACATTGTAACAGTGCTAAGAATGGCGTTTTCATCCTGTTATAGTAATAATATATGTGTACATAACAAGACGTCCAAAGACTCACCTAGATTACGTAGCTCCAATTATCCAGAATCAGTTGTATGAAATGTGTACTTATCAGCCTTCACCTGTCATAAAAGCAGACGCTTTTCGCATCTCTCGCAGACCCTCACATTTGCCGGAAGTTGCTTAATTTTTAGCGCCCCCTGGTGCCTGCATTACAGAGTGTGGGGAAACTACTCTACGCTACTCGGGGAGGATCTCTATCAGAACAAAGTATCCAGGTTAAAATAAACATATTGCAATTAGAACATTCCTATTTCCAATAATTTACAGGAAGTACAAATCACAGAAATATAATTTAAAATAGGTGAACTTGCTTCCAGAGTAAATGCAGAAACGTTATGCGGAAGAGTGATTTATGTACATACAGGATAATATGGTTATATCATGACAGGTAATTTAATTATTGGGGATGGGGTGGGGCACAGGATAATATAGTTATATCATGACAGGTAATTTATTTATTGGGGGCGGGGGTGGGGGGTGCCATAATAAAATAATTCAAATACCAATTTCGAAATTTGAACATTATTTACAGTGCCTTAGCCAGAAAGAGTGAGTGAGTTGTGTAAAATAAATATATCCGGTTTCATAACACGTCGTTGGCCACTTACATTTTAGTTATTAACATCATCTGTCAATATTGCGATATATGAAAAAAAGTCAACGCCAGATAATAACCAGTCTAGAATATCCGCCGAAACAGATTCCATTTGGCGTACCATTCCCGGTAACACCATGTCCAAACAAACCGTTGCACTTTCCTCTCACAAAATATTAATTCTAGACGTTTATAGTCGACATACAGACCTTTCATCTATGTGAATCTAGCCGTGTATAGTCGACATACAGACCTTTCATCTATGTTAATCTAGACGTGTATAGACGACATACAGACCTTTCATCTATGTGAATCTAGACATGAAACAGTTGACATATAGACCTTTCATCTATATGAATCTAGACATGAAGCAGTCGACATACAGACCTTTCATCTATATGAATCTAGACATGAAACAGTCGACATACAGACCTTTCATCTATATGAATCTAGACATGAAACAGTCGACATACAGACCTTTCATCTATGTGAATCTAGACATGAAACAGTCGACACACAGACCTTTCATCTATATGAATCTAGACATGAAACAGTCGACATACAGACCTTTCATCGATGTGAATCTAGACGTGTATAGTCGACATACAGACCTTTCATCTATGTGAATCTAGCCGTGTATAGTCGACATACAGACCTTTCATCTATGTGAATCTAGACGTGTATAGCCGACATACAGACCTTTCATCTATGTGAATCTAGACATGAAACAGTCGACATACAGACCTTTCATCTATATGAATCTAGACATGAAACAGTCGACATACAGACCTTTCATCTATATGAATCTAGACATGAAACAGTCGACATACAGACCTTTCATCTATGTGAATCTAGACGTGTATAGCCGACATGTAGACCTTTCATCTATGTGAATCTAGACATGTATAGTCGACATGTAGACCTTTCATCGATGGGAACCTAGACATGTACAGTCGACATACAGATCTTTCACCTATGTGAATCTAGACGTGTATAGTCGACATGTAGACCTTTCATCTATGTGAATCTAGACATGTACAGTCGACATACAGACCTTTAATCTATGGGAACCTAGACATGTACAGTCGACATGAAGACCTTTAATCTATGGGAACCTAGACATGTACAGTCGACATGAAGACCCTTAATCTATGGGAACCTAGACATGTACAGTCGACATACAGACCTTTCAACTCTGGGAACCTAGACATGTATAGTCGACATACAGACCTTTCATCTCTGGGAACCTAGACATGTACAGTCGACATACAGACCTTTCATCTATGGGAACCTAGACATGTACAGTCGACATACAGACCTTTTATCTATGGGAACCTAGACACTGTATAGGCAAACCAAGGCGTCAAAGGCAAATCACTGTGCGCCACCTTGAGTTGCGTCAGCGTGGCCCGCAAGACCCCTGCTAATAGGTTATGATTCACATTCAACCTGATTATGACGCTTCATGGGCTTATGGGCTTCAATGTGACTGTCATACAACAGAAGTGAGTGAGTGAGTGAGTATGCTTTAACGCTGCTTTTAGCAATATTCCAGCAATATGACGGCGGGGACACTAGAAATGGGTTTCAAATGGTACCAATTTGGGGAATCGAACCGGGTCTTCCACGTGACGAACGAAAACCTTAACCTCATCGCCCCTGTACAATACAAAGGTTGACCGCGAGCGAAAGATGCCATATATTCTTAACTGGGCGTTGATTCTAGACTATAGGATCGTTCTCCATACGGTAAACTTGGCCATATTTTGGTTAAAAAATACTCTGATCGGACCACTTTAAAGTCCTTCCATGTTTGATTAAAGTAATTCAAACCCAACCCGTTTCAGTTCGAGGTATATCAGTCAACGCAGTGTCTCAATATCAGGCTCAGTACCATAGTCCCTCGTTATCTCTTACAAGGGGAGTCAAGGTGAGGTACACATACTTATACGTATTGTTTGTGTCCCACATTATTCCAAATTTACCCTGTGTGGGGTCTGGGTTCCATGCTCACCGCAGGAGCGGGCTCGTTGCTCACTGGTTTTCCTGGACTCGAATATTAACATTTACAGGATAATGTATCCATTTTCTACACGATCTAAGAAATACAAACACTTTGAGGTATAGAGGTTATACACGGCCAGGCTACATATTAGGAGGAAACATCTCCATGCATCATCTTTACGTTCAACGCACCCACCTCTCTCTCTCTCTCTCTCTCTCTCTCTCTCTCTCTCTCTCTCTCTCTCTCTCTGTGTCTGTATTACACTTATTTGGGAAGGGGCATGAAAAACTGGACATTGCTTTTTCAGTGAGGGTCATAAACAACATGTATTAGGGAAGGGTAATTATTTTCAGTACATGAGTGCATAAAAAACCTCCCCCTATTACTGTTAAAAACGGCGTTAAATCCAACTCACTCACTCACTCGAACCTCATTTAAGCTTTTTTAAGTTCATGGCTTAAGAACTAGTGTCCTGGGGGCGTGGGCAAATCATGCCATGTGTACCCAACCGGTATACCATTCCTAAAATACCAGGTTCGTGAATATTAATTCCTCCCGATATTAACAGCATACCCGTCTCGGTAAATATGGTGTTTAAGTCTTCATTGGGTACTGAATCGGTCTTTACTGAATCTTTGGTTCATAAACAGTCGATGACGCTGGATATGCCTCAAAATGAAAATATTCTAAATGTGGGCCGCCTACTGGAATTTGTGCAACTCTGCATTCATTTACGTTTTGATAGTTTTAATTGTCTATAAATCACACCTTTGTGTAAGATCCATCTTAGTTTGTTTTAAATCATCGTAAATATTATCGAGTTCGATATGATCTTTCTCAGAAAGGGAATTCTTGCGGACAATATTAATACTGAACCCGGTTTCAGAACAGGGGTTGGACTCGCCTATGGATAGCACTCCTTGGCAGGGTAGTTTCTGTATACCGAGGTCTACCTCGGGTATATTTACGAGTTCAGGTACATTCGGGTCCACACGGCTATTCCGGGTAACCTACTAACTACATCGATAACTCATTGGATTTCAGGAACTTGTTCTGATAAAGGTCAAATCAGCGGTTTCATGACCTCATATCAGGGTATCGTAGATAGCGGAATCTATGTTGAGTGGACACTACTCGTTACCTACATACGACATCGCTAAGGCGCATTGGATTTGAGGAGTCGCGCCGTTGATGGTCAAAGGGGAGTAACTGTAAATCCTGTTTACCATTTGCTAAAAAGATCTACCTCCCTTTCAAGCTCCTCACAGCGATAGTACGTTCCCGGAGCTCTCTATACTATCGCTGCCACCAGTCAAAACTCCCCACTGTGAATAGGTGGCCACAACCATGCTTGGAGTTGAACTCGCAGCCGAATGACCGTTATGTTTACAAACAAGTGATGACTGTCGTGACGCCGAATACACTTATCGCTGCTAAATTACTTTCTTCGTTTGTCAAATTGAATTTCTGTTTCATTAAAACTATCGTGTTATTGATATAGTAAGAATGTAAGGGAGAAGTTGGTTGATTTTCCGTTAGTCTGCAATCTCGAACCAATCTGATTATCAAAACAACAAAGTGAATTCATCTGGAAAACATGGTCAGTCGTAAACCTTTTCAAATTGAAATATGATGGCATTCCCAGAGACATAAAAAAAGTATAAACGTTACTACATATGGGGTTGGAGGGCAAATTTCAAGATTCTTGAAATGGCCGCGCCCACACTGGTGGCAGCGCAAGCTCCTCACAGCGATAGTACGTTCCCGGAGCTCTCTATACTATCGCTGCCACCAGTCAAAACTCCCCACTGTGAATAGGTGGCCACAACCATGCTTGGAGTTGGACTCGCAACCGAATGACCGTTATGTTTACAAACAAGTGACGACTGTCGTGACGCCGAATACACTTACCCCTGCTAAATTACTTTCTTTATTTGTCAAGTTGAATTTCTGTTTCATTAAAACTGTCATGTAATTGATATAGTAAGAATGTAAGGGAGAAGTTGGTTGATTTTCCGTTAGTCTGCAATCTCGAACCAATCTGATTATCAAAACAACAAAGTAAATTCATCTGGAAAACATGGTCAGTCGTAAACCTTTTCAAACTGAAATAGGATGGCATTCCCAAAGACATAAACAAAAATATAAACGTTACTACATATGGGGTTAGAGGGCAAATTTCAAGATTCTTGAAATGGCCGCGCCCACACTGGTGGCAGCGATGTTACCGAGAGTGTAACGAAGGTGTCACGCGCTGGGAAGGAGCTTGGTGGCAGCGATGTTACCGAGAGTGTAACGAAGGTGTCACGCGCTGGGAAGGAGCTTGCCTCCCTTTCAGACAAGGGACATAACTCTTGATTTTGTTGTACGCGATAAGCTCCCTTTGATTGAGGGCCAACAAGCTCCTTCCCAGCGCGTGACACCTTCGTTACGCTCTCGGTAACATAGTATAGAGAGCTCCGCGAACGGGCTATCACTGTAAGGAGTTTGGAGGGCCCACGCCCAGGCTCCTCAACAGTGATAGACGTTCGCGGAGCTCTCTATACTATGTTACCGAGAGTGTAACGAAGGCGCTGGGAAGGAGCTTGTGCTGAGTTGAGGCAAGGGAGTTAACTCTTGTATCACACGATTACCTCCCTTTAACCATAAACAAAACCACTACCGACTATCAGGTGGTCTTTTGTGACGGTTTTTTTCGTCGTCAAATCCATTTTTAGAAGAAACTGAATTCACGTAGATCTAACTGAACGATCTTTGTGACAGCGATGATGTAGAAAGAGAAACGAAGATGTCACGCACCGTTTGAAAGAGTTTGAGCTCGAATGGGATATCGCTGTGAGGTGCTTGCAATTATTTTTTGTACATACGCGATTACTTCCCTTTGACCATAAACAAAACCACTACCGACAACCAGGTAGTCTGTTGCAATTTTTTTTGTTTTATGCCAATCTCATTAAAATCAGATCTAAGTTCTCGCTGCCGCTAAACAAAGATCTGAGGACATCCCATTACGAGTCATGTCAGAACCACCTTTCGCGACCACTGAAATGAAGTCGACATCAGCCAATAAGAAAGCAGCTTTCTCGAGCTTTACGGCGCTCGTTTCAACCTGGCGACTTCCATTTCAGTCTACGCTTGAAAAATATGTTGACACAGTTCTCGATTAAAATTTTGAAAAGGGAACAAACGAACATTCTTATGTCTTATATATGGTTGAGATTGTATGGCAGTGCTTCCCACGTACCGTGCAACGCCACTTCCGTTCAAATGTTTATCCCATGGAAGCGAGAGCTAGATAGACGATGATTTTGAAGGAATCAGTCGTACGGGCCGTAACTGTCGTTCGGGATACCCCGTGTTAACGTTTTCGAGGTTGCATGATTAGAAAACACATTCCGACTGTTACTTTCATAATCTGGTAAGCGACGCCTTGATTGGCCGGATGAAAGGTCGTTCTGATGTGACCCGTAATGGGATGTCCTCAGATCTTTGTGCCAAATTCATTTTTAGAACATGAAGTATCGCATAAAGGAGGAGAAATATTCAAATGGGCACATTGAGTTTTAATTCGTGTAACTGAACCAGCTTAGCAGGGTAGCAGGGCTTTCAATCCAAGTTAAGGGGGGTTGGGGGGAGGGGGGGGGGGGGGGGGATTTGAATATCTCGTGACTCACGCCGTATGCTTGAGAGTTAATTTAATTTAATGTGTTATACATTTACCATTCATACTGACATAGTCGAGTAATAACGTAAATAGAATAGATGCAATAGATGCAGGAGTTACCTCGCCACTTGAAATAATATAATGGTGGGAGTAAAGCATATTTGACAAAGCATTGTATAATTTGGGAAAACGGCTGGTGTAAGTTATACAAGGCAATTTATCGCTGTAACAAACGGTACATTCAGTTATGAGATTCAGTTATTTTCACCGTGTACGGTATTTTTACTGTTAAAAAACGCTTTAGCCACGAGACTTCCCCACCGCCCGTGACACACGAGGATGTAGCCATGTTGGTTTGTTTGTTGTCTAACGTCGCACTCAGTAATATTCCAGCTATATGACAGCGGTCAGTAAATAATCGAATCTGGACCAGAAAATCCAGTGATTGACATCATGAGCATCGATCCACGCATTTGGGCTACCATGACATGCATCAACCAAGTCAGCGAGCCTGACCACCCGATCACGTAAGTCGTTTCTTACGACAGGCATGGTCGCTAAAGACCTATTCTAACCGGGATCTTCACGGAGCATTAACAGCCATGACGTGATCTCAACACGCGGTGTACATGTCATCACGGAAGTGCAATTCCTGAAGTGGGTGTAGTCACATAATGATATTTACTTGGCGTGTTCTGCGCCTCTACTCTGCATACCGACAACATGATATTTCATTTTCAAGATGGTCAGAAAATGAAAAAGATAAGGTTTTATTTATTTTCCTCATTTCCTCATTCAGGACTCCAGAATGTGTGCATATTTTATGTGTGTGTTAAGATTTACATGCATGTTGAATAAAAACAGCCCGAGATGGTCGTGCTGGAGACGCCCATACGCGCTGCAGGAAACTATTTTGGAATAAAACAACCACAGCATTTGTGAAAAGGTTCACTAGTCCTCATGGTTTGAAGTACACCTGCTTGAAAGAGACAAAAATGTTACCTATGTTTGCTTGTTTACATTTTCTATTATTCACTTCAAATTTGTACAAAAATTGAAGTATTGAGAATTATAGCCAATAAATGCTAATAGTCAATGAGGACTACCACCATTGGGTGTTTACTTATCCTCTGCAAAATTTAGTGGTGTCGGGCAAGCGGGCCAGCGTGAATTTCGAAGATTAGGATTTCACACGAAGCACGTCATTGAGATACATAATCTGATTTTCCATTTAGAAATATATCAGAAAAAATATGTTGGTAACTTTGGTGGGTAGGCGATTCCAAATGCTTAAACAAAGAATACCCAATACCGACTTGTGGTTCCTAGAATATCATAGAGTATAAATGGCAATATATTTTGTTTGAAAACACTGATAAACAACTGCATAAATCCACTTTCAGACTGACATGTTTAGCTTCAATCAAATCTCACAGTTATGTGAACAATTCTCTCTTGCAACTGAGTGAGTGAGTGAGTGAGTTTGGTTTAACGCCGCTTTTAACATTATTCCAGTTATATCGCGGCGTGTCAGCTTAATGTGGGAGGAAAGCCCGAAGTGATGCAGGTCTCAGACGTTTACCACTTCGGTGAAACCCACGAGCACGGGTATGGTGCTGACAAACCTAGAAACATAATCGGGGCGAACCGGGATTCGAACCCACAATCATAGGTTTCTGGCGTGCCCAAGGGACGCAACTCTGCACAGCGAATCGCGGCGCCTTAGACGACTGGGCCACCCTTGCCCCCCTCTTGCAACTGAGAATTTAAACTCACTTAACAACCACTGAAATGCCTTTAGTCTCGCGGCACTGTAAAGAATAAATCTTGAAAGTCAATTATTTTCCAGGGACAATGTGTGAAGCCCATTTCTGGTGTTCCTGTTATATTGCTGGAATGTTGCTAAATTCGGCGTAAAACCATACTCATTCAATCATATTTTCCTGACAAAATCGATATCACACACCACAAAAATACGACAATTATTTCACTAGTGAATACAACATGATCATACGAAAACAGAAATATACATTAGATATCTGTCTTTGATTACAAATTTTTTCTCTACTCAAAACGAGTATCCTATCAAACAAATCTTTTTCTCAAAACTCAGAAACCATTAATTATCGGAAAGTGCGGAATTGGATTGGCGTTTAAGGGTGTCTAAGGTGAGGTGAGGTGAAATTGACTTTAACGTCGCTTCGAAGATTATTACACGTATTGCACTTATATAGCGACCTGCATGCACGTGTGTGTGTGGCTGCTTGTTCTAGTCCGGACTGATGCCGATTTATAGTGCTATAGCTCACTGAGATACCATGCCGCAGTTTAACATGAATACCCCACTCAGACACAGTATACTGATTCCGAGCCGACCAGTCCTTGTTTTACCACTTAAATGCCGAGGGCCAAACAGGGTAACAACAAGTACCATCTTTTCACGTCTTTTGGTATGACGCGGCCGGGGATCGAAACCCTGTCCTTCCGCTCTCCGGGCGGACGCTCTACCTCTAGACCACGGAGGCGATTTAAAGGTGTTTAAACGTAAACCCGGGTTACATTCTGTGTAAATTCGCGTCAACAATAATTAACTTCACATACTGCTTATGCAATCATTAGCATACACGAACTGTCGACAATGATACGAAACCAGTGACAGCCATTAGCGCAATAATACAATACAAGCCCAGCCCACTCTATTATCAACCAATCAGGAAATACTAGTTGACTGGTGGGCGTGGCGTAATTATTTTTTGGATTTAATAATGAAAACAATCACAAGAAAATTCCTCGGTATCGGAAAATGCCATGGTATCACTAATAATTTATTTATTTTGTGTTAACAAGCACGTGCTCCTGCATCGATCTATATTTACGATCAATTAAGACTTTTCTCAATAAGCAAACATAATCTATTTGATTGAAAGATAGAACGAACTCTGTTTTCTACATGTAGATCTAGTAATATATTCCATTTAATGATATTGATAAATTAGTGGAGAATATGTAGGCAATTACACATGTCTTGTTAGGTTTGTTTTGTTTGTTGCTATAGTCCACACTCAGCAGTATTCCAGCTATATGACGGCGGTTTGTAAATAATTGAGCCTGGACCAGACAGTCCAGTGATTGATATCATGAGCCTCGATCCACGCAATTAGGAAACTATGACATGTATCAACCAAGTCAGCGAGCCACGCCACCCGATCTCATTACTTGCCTCTTACAACATGCATGTAGTAGCCCCTCACGACAAACTTGGATTGCTCAACACCTAGTCTTACCGGGAGTTTCAACGGTCGTGTCGTGTTAGATGAAAACAATATCAAGATTAATATACTTCCAGCCATATTCATTGCTATAAAATTTGATTGGTTTTATGTTCCATACAACGTCTTTCGGTGTTGCAAATAGTTAAATTCTAATTTCAAACTTACCGCGTGGGCACTTGACAAACAGGAAGTGATCATCACATGACGATGACGTCATAGTCCATCGGCCATTTTATTTCGCAAGTAAACACTGGTTGAAATCGCAATATAACCATTGAGTCAGGTTCAGGTTGAAATTTGTTATTTCTTTTGTCATTTGGCAGATTTGCTATAGAGGAAACTGACTGAAGATGGGTTGTATTATTGGCAGCGTAAGTACTTAGACATTTTGGACTGGGATTGCTAAGATTGTAGTCACAAAGAACTGAATTAAAAACATAAACAATGTCATAACGTCATGTTCTCGACAAGGAAAACAATGACACTACATTCACATTTGTCAATATGGTATTGTGTATCGCTTATATGGTACCGATGCTAGTTTCACTGAACACCGTTCGTGATGTTTTATATTTGAAAATGACGATTAATAATATGCGGAAGTGTAGCATACTGTTCCTTGCCATTGCAACCACCATTGCTGGTACGCATTTACTGGGCAACACCAGTCTGCATTATTATGTCTACAGACAGTTAATTTTGTCAAAATATTTGAAGGAATTTCATCATTAGATATATTCTGACAGTTTTATCACATACCAGTGTAACTATTTTATCGTACAGTGAGTGAGTGAGTGTGGAATTACGCCGCGTTTAGCAATATTCCAGCAATAGCACGGCGGGGGGCACCCGAAATGGGCTTCACACATTGTACCCATGTCGGGAATCGAACCCGGGTCTTCGGTGTGATGAGTGAACGCTTTAACCACTAGACTACCCGATCGCCCCTATTTCATCGTACAAATTCAGGCTGTGATAATTCTCATCTGATTCTTGTCTTTTTAGCAGCGTATACCATGTATACTCAACCCATTCTCAACTTGAAATACTGAGACTTGAAGGTTCCTGTACTAGGCTTATGAAACTGTTTTTATTTCATTTTATAGATAACTTTCAGGGATTATATAATCATGACAATAGGTCAATAATATTCATTACAGTACCCCAAAAGGGTTGGCTTCAGTTGCTGTATCCCCTCATCCATTGTGCTGTTTTATCAGCTGTTTAATATATCACTGATGGGTGACATATAGAACTGTTGATACAGTGAAACTGCATTATCAGTGGTTTATTTGGGAAAGGGAGGTCACTCTTATTACAATCTGGTGCTATCTCTGATGTTTTCATATTTGCGAAAAATGATGTTGGTCAAAATATATTTTGCCATCCAAACATGCTGAACCCTTAGTTAAACATGGATACCATATTCGTAATCAAATGTTTAATATATCATGAACATGTTATTTTTTTCATCTTTCCTTCCAGCAAATTAAAAATGGTTCTTGTCAGTGAAATTAAAAACTCATGCTCATGGTAGATGTCCCCAAATGTTGTTCTACATTATTCTTTTGAATAGAGATGGCTGCAGGTGGGCCCACAGTTTAGAAAGTCAGTAAAGTTGTAGACTGTTGAGTGTGATATGCACATCCTCCTTGGTTGCTTATAATCATTGATCTTCTTTAAACTTATTTTAAATAACTAAGTATTTTCAAGAGAAATAATCTCAATGTCTCGTATCATGCCAAAATGATAAATATTTAAACAGATGTGTTGTACTTATCTTCATCGGGGATTGTTTCAGCTTGCGTGCTGTTTTGGTAGCGCAGCATGCAGTCTGTGCTGTGCTTGCTGTCCTTCCACCAAGAATTCTACTGTTACTCGAATTGCCTATGCCTTTTTGCTGCTCCTTGGGACTGTGGTAGCAGCTGTTATGTTGACACCAGGTATTCGAGAACAACTGGACAAGGTTTGCATTCAATCCTCATTTAGCATGTTAAGATCAAAATATGGTATTTTGAGGTATATAAGTGATTATGCATTAATGAGCATGATGAGTGAGCACGAGTGGCCCAAGGCCTAGATTTTAAAAACGATCTTAACCCTAAACATGCTTAAACTATCATAGAGTTATTGTAAGGAAATCATAGGCTATCATTTCATTAAACATTACAGAAACCTATGATGGGTTTGAATGACAGATTCACCCTGATCGTGTGTCTAGGTTTGTCAGCTCCACTCCTTAATTGTTTGTAAATATGTTTTATATGTGGAACAGTTTTACATATTGTTTAATCAGTGTTTAAATATTATGTAAAATATAAAAGAGGAGAGATTGATAATGATTTATATAATTGGCTCTCCATGTTTTCAATGTCACTGGACCATGTGATATTTGCCTGGATGTAAAAGCCAGGATGCTTGTCAGTTGTTGGAAACTGTGGTGTGCAAAGTCAGAATTTGCATGTGGTGGTTGACTGGAGTGAGACCGGAAGGAACACTCCAGGGTTTCGCCAAGTGGTGAATTTCTAAGTACTGCTGAAGTGGGCAAAGTTTGTGGGGGATGTACATGCTGAAGTGGGCAAAGTTTGTTGGGGATGTACATGTTGAAGTGGGCAGAGTTTGTTGGGGATGTACATGCTGAAGTGGGCAAAGTTTGTGGGGGATGTAGATGTTGAAATGGGCAAAGTTTGTTGGGGATGTACATTTTGAAGTGGGCAGAGTTTGTTGGGGATGTACTTGTTGAAGTGGGCAGAGTTTGTTGGGGATGTACATGTTGAAGTGGGCAGAGTTTGTTGGGGATGTACATGCTGAAGTGGGCAGAGTTTGTTGGGGATGTACATCTTGAAGTGGGCAGAGTTTGTTGGGGATGTACATGCTGAAGTGGGCAAAGTTTGTTGGGGATGTACATGCTGAAGTGGGCAAAGTTTGTTGGGGATGTACATGCTGAAGTGGGCAAAGTTTGTTGGGGATGTACATGCTGAAGTGGGCAAAGTTTGTTGGGGATGTACATGCTGAAGTGGGCAAAGTTTGTGAGTGATATACAACCTGAAGTGGGCAAAGTTTGTGGGGATGTAAATGCTGAAGTGGGCAAAGTTTGTTGGGGATGTACATGCTGAAGTGGGCAAAGTTTGTTGGGGATGTACATGCTGAAGTGGGCAAAGTTTGTGAGTGATATACAAGCTGAAGTGGGCAAGGTTTGTGAGTGATATACAACCTGAAGTGGGCAAAGTTTGTGAGGGATGTACATGCTGAAGTGGGCAAAGTTTGTTGGGGATGTACATGCTGAAGTGGGCAAAGTTTGTTGGGGATGTACATGCTGAAGTGGGCAAAGTTTGTGAGTGATATACAAGCTGAAGTGGGCAAGGTTTGTGAGTGATATACAACCTGAAGTGGGCAAGGTTTGTGAGTGATATACAACCTGAAGTGGGCAAAGTTTGTGGGGATGTACATGCTGAAGTGGGCAAAGTTTGTTGGGGATGTACATGCTGAAGTGGGCAAAGTTTGTTGGGGATGTACATGCTGAAGTGGGCAAAGTTTGTTGGGGATGTACATGCTGAAGTGGGCAAAGTTTGTGAGTGATATAAAAGTTGAAGTTGGCAAGGTTTGTGGGCTATGTACATGAAGGACTTCTACTTTTGGTAAATTTCAATCTTCTTTTCTATGAGTACTCTATCACCTAGGTAATATCAATAGTCAAATGCCTTTCTTTTTGTCATACAGATACCAATGTTGTGTAACCCCAAATTGGGGTATCAAATTGGCTCGGGCAAAGTGTGCGATGAAGTTGTAGGGTATCTGGCTGTCTACAGAGTGTGCTTCGCAATGGCTGCCTTCTTCTTCCTCTTTATGCTGATAATGATAAAGGTCAACTCCTCGAAGGACCCGAGAGCTGGCTTACAGAATGGGTAAGTTGTTCTTGTTTGGTTTTATTAACAATTGAACCTATAGGCTTACCTTGGCTCAAGGAGGGTACCTTTGGGTATTATGGAATTCTTGGCAGATATATGCTTAGTACATTGTCGTATATCATGATTGTTGTGAGACATTACTTTAATAGTGATTGTGTGTTAACAATGGTGAGTGTGCTGAGGGTAGTTCTTGATGAAAGACCACATGGAAGGATATAGTCACTATGGGTACCTGACTATGCTGACTACTTGAATGTGTGTAATGTCATGTGATTTTTTTATGTGAAGTTAACACAATATATAAAATTTTTCCATTGGGTTAACAAACAGTTACCATGGTTACATGTCCGAGAACTTGATGGCAATTTTGGGTGTTCATAATTTTCACTAGACTGTAACACTGACCGACAAGTTCACACTCCTGAGGAAATCCCTTAGAATTGCCTAGCTCAAATAAAATATAAAATTATTGTTTGGGATCGAGACACTTTAAGTCATCATTTTTGAATACAACATGGAAAAATTGTTTGTGATCTAAAATCCTCTCTACGACGAATCCTTGTAAATGAATATAATGAAGAAATGCTGTGATACTTCTGACAAAAGTCTGAGTATGATACACCCCATTAACTATCAACTAGTTACTTCCTGATCACCTGAAATTGCATTAATAAAGCTATTAGATTTAATAGATTGTATTGCATTGCTGTTTGAAAGACCTTCATGAGCTTGATTATCTGCTGTCCCATCAACATGATCAACAGTGAGATCTCTAATATGAACAAATAACTCAAAGTTCTTCTCATAGGAAATTTGTCTTTAACATTGGACACCATTTAGCATGACTTTTTCACTTTGTGTTTGACAGGTTCTGGTTCTTTAAGATCCTGATTGTCATTGGTATTTGTGTTGGAGCCTTCTTCATTCCACAAGGAGCCTTCGGCCAAGGTTTGTGTTTATGTTGATGACTTGATAATAATGAAGTTGTAAAGATAAAAATAACGTGATGATGAATTTGCATTGTAAACTACTGGGAGAGGCAACGTTCTAGAATCTTTATAATTAGCACGCTTCGTTGAATGTAGTTGTTTGTTATCATCAGTCGCAGATACAAGTGTATGTGAGACGGCCTATTGTATGTTGTATGCATGATGGGTGTGGTCTGTGTACTCAGTGAAGGGTGTCACACTAATCAATCCAATCTCTGTGTTGAGCCTACTCAGCTGTGACTTCAATGAGTGTGATTAAGGCGTCCTGTAAAACTCCCAAAGCATGCTAAGCATCATAATTATTGTCGATTGTAATTAACACAGACATTCCGGATTAGGCAGTTTCATCTTTTGCACAACAAAGATAACTTAGGAATCGTCTTGTAATCTTAAAACCATAAAGTTTATATATTAACATGGTTAATTCTATTAAATAAATGTACGATAATTGTTAGCCTGACAAAATGTAAAAAATGCACCAACTTAACCTGCATTTCATTGTCTAGCCCATGGCATTTTGGCTGCCAACTCTTAGCTGTTCACCTTGCTCACCTTTTCACATCTGTGTGCTCCTAAAAAAAAGAATTACAGTTCAATGTCATCTGTAATTAAGTCTTAATATTATGATCGAGGTTGAAATCTTGTTTTTTGTATTCTGTGATTATTCTTATCATCTCCATTTTGTTCATGGCATTAATGTTGCAGTTCATGTTGTTGAATGTTTGTGTCACAGTTTTCCAGTGTACTGATAATACAGTGCGGTCAGTTTGTGACACTGATAATTTCAGAATAGTTACACTAATTGTGACAAGCTACAATTAAAGGTTAATGCAGTCAGTACAAGGTGTTTGTTTTTTAACATAAAACATGATGAACATTTCAGCATGGATGGTGATTGGGATGATTGGAGCCTTCATCTTCATTATTATCCAGCTGATTCTGCTCGTGGACTTTGCTCATGGCTGGGCTGAGAGCTGGGTTGGCAAGTGGGAAGAAACAGGCTCAAGATGCTACTACATCGGTGAGTAGGTTCCCCTCCACAGTCACATGGTGAGGAAGGTCTGTTATGCAGTGTGTTCACAGGGGCAAACTAATTGATGATATTGGTTATGTCAGACTGCCCTGGGACACTTTCTGTTCCATTTTCTGACAGTGCATTCTCTTCAGATAACATTGCAATTTGTATTCATTTTCCGGGATATTGACTTAATCATCAATATTACTAGAATAAAAATATTATTAATAGTAAAACTAATCTGAACTACAATAAGACAGAGCTCCTGATAAGCTTTTGGTGTTGTGGGTATTTTACCCATGCATTTTAAAATCATTGGGTATCAGTAATTCTATCTGCATATTCAAATTTCTGTTACCCACTAGTTTTTACACATGTGGGTATTTAAGTTAGATATTTAAAAACACTATTCATCTAGTCCCTGCAAACTGGTGTCTTGTGGGTTTGAGAGCTTTATAGGACTCAAAAATATGCGATACTTTCACAAGAAAGAATGGTGGCAAATGATCATGATGTAACTGTCATCGTGAAGTTTGGCAAGGTTGACTGAATGTCCATTTATAATTTCAAAATAAGTTGCTGATATGCTTATCGAATACGCAGGGTTACTTTTTTTTTGTAGCGTATCTGTAATGTTCGTTGCGTATTTGATTCACTTGGATTATATTTTACTGCGTATTTCTGATGCGTATTTCACGCAGATACGCAGCTTATCTGCAGATCTGATAAGATAAGACAGAAAAACAGTTGTTGCATGGCAAATTGGCAAGTTTTAATCTTGTGAGTGTATTGTCTTTGTTGGTGGTAACTAGAATTCTTATCGTTTGTGAAAGGTTGTCGTTGTTCTTATTACTGTAAATCTGGATTTTTTTGCAATCGTTTCATGATGCAGTTATTTTTGTATACCAACAACAAATAAAGAAAGTAGGGAGGCATATTTCTTTATTCACTTCCACATGTTGTCAAACCTAAAAGGGCGGGGTATGGTAACACAAAGGAATTCCGGCCGTCCATCCATCCGTCCTTCAGAGGACATTTGTTTGTATGACCTACAACTTGAAAACTGCTGCATAGATTCTTTTCAAACTTGGTGGACACTTTGTATACCTATAGGAGAAGTGATGTGTGAAGTTTGATTTCAATATTTGGATTTTCTGAAAAGATACAGCTTTTTTTCATTTTTTTCTTAAGAATATTTTTACTGAAACATTTGTGTGACCTATAACTTGAAAGCTACTGCATAGATTCTTTTCAAATTTAGGGAACAGTTTCCATACTAGTAGAATAGGTGCAGTGCAAAGTTTGAGTTTGATATGTGTATTTTCTGAAAACATATGTTTTTCATGTTAAATTTTGCTTCGTCATTTGTGTGACCTTTTACTTGAAATCTACTTCATGGATTAGTATCTAATTGGGGTACAGTTTCTATACCAACAGGAGTGGTGCAGTGACTTTTTACTTGAATCTTTTTGCTGAAACGGTTGTACAACCTCTAACTAGAAAACAACGCCTGTTTGAAGTCATTGCTTAACAATCCTGACTGACATAACTAACTGAGAGTAAATGCAAATACTTTGTGTTCCAGGTCTGCTGTTCTTCACAGGGTTTTTCTACTGTGTTGCCATAGCCTTGGTGGCAGTTTTCTTCATATTCTATGCCAGTGTAAGTCTCATGCACCATACAGCATCCACAGATTGCACCTTAATTTCAATATTCCTTATGCGACTCACTATGATTGTGTATTGATACTGTGTCTTAGCATGTTCTTATACATGTTGTATGTTTTTGTGATTGTAACTGGTAACAGTGAACCAGCGATGTCTTTTTATGAACTATGAAATGATAAATACTGAATACTCCTGAATAATGATGAGAAGTTAGTCCAAAAACTGGAAATGGAGGTTAATTGTTGTTGAGTAGACTTGTGGTTAGAATGCTTGCCATAAACAATGTACCCCTGAAGATCCGGGTTAAAATAGGTCTTCAGAAACCCATGCTTGTCATAAAAGGCGATTAGGCTTGTCGTAAGAGGCAACTAACAGGATCAGGTTGTCAGGCTCGCTGACTTGGTTGATGCATGTCTTTTTTTTTTCTGGTCCAGACTCGAATATATATAGACCGCCGTCATATAGTTAAAATATTGCCAAGTTCGGCAAACAAACACAAACAATGTAAACCAAGTCAGCATAAATCCTCCCCCCACACCATGTAATATTGTGTTCTTTATCATCATGATACTCCCTGAAGAACTGATTAGAATTGGTCTTCAACAACCCATCCTTGCAAGAGGCGACTGACAGGATCCGGTGGTCAGGCTTGCTGACTTGGTTGATGCATGTCATGGTATCCCAGTTGCATAGATCAATGCTTGTGACGTCAATCACTTGACTGTCTGGTCCAGACTTGAATATTTACAGACTGACGCCATACAGGTGGAAAAGTGAACATGGGAGAGTTCTACAGTTCTGTGGATATACAACCTCTTTATTACAATGAATTTGACATTTGGGTGTAGATACTGACACCATTATCAAGCAAGTGATGATAACCGTGTCAGTATCTACACCGAAATGTCAAATTCATTGTAATAAAGAAGTTGTATATCCATAGAACTCTCCCTTTTTTATCATTCCAACTTCTAAATGCCACTTTAAGAAGTTGGGTGGAATATTGCTGAGTGCAGTGTTAAACAACAAACAAAATTATTCGCATGATAAGAAAGTGTTATCAACTATGTAAGATGAGTCCTTTCTTTTGACATGATAGGATGAGTCTTGCAAGTTACACAAGTTCTTCCTGTCCTTCAACTTGATTCTGTGTGTGTTCATCAGCATCCTTGCTGTGCTGCCCAAGATCCAGGACTGTAAGTAACCTACACATCACTTCTGTGCCACAGTCAACTAGTGATGTCTGATGTTACCCTCGTTACTAGGGCAAGGATAACAGTCTAAGTCTCATACCGTATAAGCAATGCCTCAGTAGAATCCCTCCAAATCGATGCTAATTATATCACCCGACTATATTAGGATCTGGACTGAAACACATCACTGGGGCATATAATACACAGGCCCTTCATTTGCAATGAAAACATGTTTGCCCTCTGACATTTTTTCTATGATACTTTAGCCCATGAATAACTCCAGCACACGGTCTTATTCTGTGTTGACAGGGTGCGAAATTTGGTGCCCGTGAAAGAAATTTTATCGATGAAGTAATAAAATAAGAACATATTTTAAGTTACGAGTCCAATGTTCCTTCATACCCCCACACTAACACTTCTCAAAAATGAATTCCTGCATATTCACTTCCGTTGCAAACTTACTCCAACTCTTGGTAATAGCTGTAAATAAAAAAGGAATTGATTTCAGCTCCACTAGTTGGAAATCACTTGTTAGATGGCATGTAGCAAGAGATCAGGGACATCTCATGTTAAAGTATAAATTCGTTACTGGTTACATCATGTACATATTTGTCTACTTGGCAGTTTATTTAAATTCAATCATATAATTAGTCATTTAAGTCAATTATATTGTGATGATTTACATGAAATATATATTAAAATAATTTATGCTAAAGGTGTTCCAGCTTATCATAGATGATCCTGCATATGCTTATTGCCTTTATGCTGACGGAAATTGATTTTGTCACCGTGACACCTTGTTTGGCAATGTAAATATAGGCGAGGCTCATTTGAACTTTATTTGCAGAAAATATATAGTATGAATAAGGAAATGAGATAATAGTTATTTTGGATGACATGCAAAATTTACTGTCAAACAAAATCAGTGCTTTGTTGGCTTCCAAAAGCTGGTTGACATTGCCATTGGAACCTAAAAGAGCTTGAAAAAAGAGCTTCTACCCTGTGCATAGGACCATCCCTTTTCATACCCCTCTCATTCTAGGTACAAAAAACTTGTGTTATGGACGATGATGTACCATAGGTGAATTATATTCTGTCAGGTGCTTATAAACAGTCTGCTGAAAACATACTTTACTATTGTATAAATTTCTTTTTGGTTGTTACACCTGGATTTGCATGGATTTCTGTAGCATTTATATTGAAAGGGTTATGATAGGAAAGCATCACTAGTGAAATGAAATAAGCTGTAGCCTGTAGTCATCATGGTCAGTAGTTAAGCTATGTGACACAGTCATGCTTTATTAAATATGTTGTGTAACGACACCTATTTGACTTTTTATTCATGGATTGATGGCGATAATTATCTAGGCATCAATACATCACAAACCCTTGCAAACTGTACCTGTGTCAGGTGGTGAATGAGGAGGGTTGGTCATGTATGTTATACTACAAGAAGACCTTGTAAGTGGGAAAAACCCTGCTTAATATGGTAAACCAAATGCAGTCTGTGTGAACCACTCTCAGATATGGTAGGAAAATTTGTTTTCCGTGAACTTTTTGTTTTGATATATACAGTATCAATCACTTGTGTTACAGACCAGCCTCGTTCCGGCCTCCTGCAGTCATCCATCATCTCCCTGTACACAATGTACCTCACCTGGTCTGCCATGACCAACAGCCCAGGTAGACACTGCATAGACACTCTGTGTGTTTGAATTAGATCCCTAACATTACTGCAGGTGCTTGAACCAGAGGCATGTTATTGATTAATTTGAAACCCATATTTGATCAGGCACATTCAAGCATTCAAGATTCAATGCATAGAATGATACAGAATGTTTAAATACCCAGGTGGCTAAAAGACTTTGTCACATGTGGAGGCAATTTATTTCAAAGATTACTTAAATCATGTTAATAGAAAAAAATGATGATGAGATGTGTGTTTTATCTGTTTAGAGAAGAAGTGTAACCCCAGTTTGAGCTCCCTGATCCACTTCAACGGCTCTTTACCCCACACTGATTCCAACAATGGAACCTTCGACAAGGGAGTGTTTGATTGGCAGGGTATCTTGGCTCTTGTTATCTGGGTTTTTGCAGTTCTCTACGCCAGGTAACTTTACAATTTGTTACATTTCATGAATAATATTCTTGCCTTGTGTCTTACTATCAGTGCTGATAGTGGCTCGACCATATCACATGAAGTATGCGTGTATCCAGTGAGGATTCTGGGTCAGATAGAGTACCCAGTAACCTATGCTTGTTGTAAGAGGCAACTGAAATGAATCATGTAGTTAGCATGGTTAGGCTCGGTGTTTTGGTTGATTTTGTCATAATCCCCTGATGATAAGGGACTTATTATCAACCACTGGTTTGTATGTTTCATAGTTGATTATTTACAGGGTACCAGGATATGGCCATTATATTGCTTATTTTGACATGCGTGTATCAACTTTTTGATGCCTGTTCTCCTGCTTGTAGTGGAAGGACCTCCTCCAACAGCCACAGTCAGATTAATTATTTTCAAGCTGCCAGGACATGGCCATTCTGTTGCTGACTTTGACATAAAACAACATTTTCTCATTCTCTTGAAGTGCATGTATCAACTTATTTATGCCTGTTCTTCTTGTAGTGTAAGGACCTCCTCCAACAGCCAGGTGGGGAAGCTGACCATGTCGGAGAAGACCATTCTGCAATCAGACAATGGTAAATTGCTGACTTACCCTTAATACAGCGGAATCCTGTTGATGAGGGCATGTCCATGTTTTAATGAGTTAGCCCTATAACTATATCAACAATTTCTTTTTGGTCTGAGTTACTGCCCTTGAACTGGGTTGGAAAGTTGATTCTACAGTTAAAAATACTAAAGCTGGAAGTACAATCTTTGTTTAAAATATATGTTATGCCTATGTTGAACTAGGTTTGACTGACTTGACTGTGTTAAACATTGCCTTTCTGTGCCAGGTTTGACTAACTGGCATGTGTTATACATTGCTTTATTGTTCAGGTCTGACTTACCATGCTTACTGGACTGTGTATTACATAGCTTTATTGTTCAGGTTTGACTAACTGGACAGTGTTATACATTGCTTTATTGTTCAGGTTTGACCAACTGGGATGTGTTATCCATAGCTTTATTGATCAGGTTTTACTAACTAGGCTGTGTTATACATAGCTTTATTGTTCAGGTTTGACCAACTGGGCTATGTTATACATAGCTTTATTGTTCAGGTTTGACTAACTGGGCTGTGTTATTCATTGGTTTATTGTTCAGGTTTGACTAACTGGGATGTGTTATACATTGCTTTATTGTTTAGGTTTGACTAACTGGGATGTGTTATACATTGCTTTATTGTTCAGGTTTGACTAACTGGGCTTTGTTATACATTGCTTTATTGTTTAGGTTTGACCAACTGGGATGTGTTATACATAGCTTTATTGTTCAGGTTTTACTAACTGGACTGTGTTATACATAGCTTTATTGTTCAGGTTTGACCAACTGGACTGTGTTATACATAGCATTATTGTTCAGGTTTGACCAACTGGGATGTGTTATACATAGCTTTATTGTTCAGGTTTGACTAACTGGGCTGTGTTATACATTGCTTTATTGTTCAGGTTTAACTAACTGGACAATGTTAAACATTGCTCTATTGTTCAGGTTTGACTAACTGGGCTGTGATAAATATTGCTTTATTGTTCAGGTTTGACTGACTGGTCTGTGTTAAACTGTGCTCTGTTGAACCAGGTTCGACTGACTCGAATGCTGATGAGGAGAAGGGCTCTAAGAGTTGGGACAATGAGGAAGACAGTGTGGCATACAGCTACTCCTTCTTCCACCTGATGATGTGCCTCGGCGCACTCTATGTGATGATGACCCTCACCAACTGGTTCGAGTATGTCACTTTATCTTGATACAGTTTGTGCATGCTCATCCTCGATTATCGAGGGTGTTAAATCTTCATTTGTATGTTTTGAGTCTGCTAAAATAGGCATCCATGAAAGTAGTGGCGATTAAATGAGTACTAAACTTTGGGTGCCATCACCAGTAAACCAGAATGTCTCATACAGGGCACCTCCCTCCCCTGTCTTTACTCGTGTAAAACGCTCCCAACTAAATATTTCTTAAATGTTGGCACTCTCATTTAACTGTGAACATTGTTTGCTGATATGAAATTATTCACACAGTTAAGAGTATAAGATGCATAGCTGATGAAATTTTCTTATGATTCCTAATTATTTTCCAGGCCCAGCTCTGACTTTAAGACTCTGAATGCTAACATGGCCTCTGTGTGGGTGAAGATTGCCTCCAGCTGGGTTTGCATCCTCATCTATGTTTGGACCCTCGTCGCCCCCTGTGTCCTCCCCAATAGAGACTTCAGTTGAACAACTCGCACAGGGCCATCCTTGTAGTCAGATCCAAGTCCTTATGTATTTAGGTCAGCAGTCGTAATATCTATCACATTCTCATTACTGTTGCTAATTGAGAATGACTATTTTATTTGGTTACAAGGTTGTTGATAGTTTAGGATAATTTTTATTTATCAGCAATGTCAGAAAAACTTGATATTAATTATTTTAACAAAATACAGATACTACAGAATATGTTTTGTATTTTCAAAAGCAGGTCTTAACAATGTTCAGATTGAATACGTTTGTAGATGGAGATTTATTGATTACAGTAAATAATTTCCTTTCCTTTGTCAGTTTATTTTTGTCAAATAGTTAATGTAGGTCTGGACAATACCCACATAGTTTAAGTGAGCGTCATAAGATAGCTTGATGGCCAGATTGCTTCTGTCAGTGTCAGTATGTATGCCATGCTGTGAACTGTTCTGACTTGTATCTAACCATGTTAACTGCTAAGTGTTCAGCAGGTGCTTGCATTGCAATTGTTCCTGTTACAACTGAAGAGGTATTTATAATCAAATATGACTTCATTCGTATTTAACCTGGCCTCCCACCTTTGATGACAAGATGTCTGTAGAAAGGTATCTAGGATCTCAACCAGCGTTTATGTGTACCCATGGTAACAAAAGATTGGATGTTGTCAGAACCATGCATCTGTAACAAGTTTTGATTTCCTCTTGGCTTTGATACAACAGTATATTCTTTCTTCATTTTTCATGTTTTTGATTTTCTTTATTAGAATGGTATGACCATCTGCTGTACATTTATCTATTTGCTATTTACACCAGTTATATGACACCTTATATATCATTTGCCAACTAAAGGCTTTTGGAAGAGGAAGAGTGTGTCATGGAAGATAACCATGAATGGTTAAAGAAGCATCTGTCATGTTTGATGACATGATTCTGAGACACATGACTGACTGACAGGTTCACATGATAGGGAAGGGATTTGGCTGATACCTGTATAAGACAAGACCAGTTGTAAATATGAATATACTTATGTCATAATAGTTTGTTGAATGTTTTTGTGGTGGCACCTTTATGTTTGGATATAAGACACACACACGTATGCTAACTAGATTTATTCTAGTGGAACTTTTCATCTGATTCTTTCCCCAATGAAGAATTGTATCATTATTTTACAAACTTTTATGTTATGTTTACACATGTTTGTAAATTGTTGTTGGCATGTTTGTGATGAACTGCAAACAAACACCCACGATGCAACTGATTTGATGTTTTTTTCTCAAGTTAAGTTAAAGAACTAAATTGAAAACATAAATAATGTGTGGTTGTACTCAAAATTATATTGTATCTTTCATGTGCCGGACTAAAGAATTAGATATAACCATTGAAGGTAAATGAATTATTTGTATGAAAGTTTAGTTTTATCATAAATGTCACAAATATGTTTTGATATTTGACTTTAGGTACAGAATTCTCTGTTTGTGTACATTAACATTATATATTGTATGTTATGTATTGTGCTGATCAAACGTGGTGCAATGTTTGTTTAATGTACAGTGCTACTCAAACATCACTAAAATATTTTATACATGAACCAACAGTTAAGCAGCAGTCACTGCACAGTCAAGTTTCTGATTTCCTATGCCTTATTGATGTTGATTCCACAGTTAAAATTACCTCTCTTGATCCCTGGTAACACCTAGTACTATTGCATATTTTGCAAATTGAAATATATTGCTTGAAGTTATGATTTAAGAGAAAATTAAATTATTATGATGATGTAAATGTATATGTATTTGTTTGAGTGCTTCATATCACATTCTGAAGTTGTTGTAATGTGAATTGTCACATTTTGTGAACTTTTGTGATTTCAGAATAAACTGTGTATGAAAATATCATGAATGGTTTTTCTTGATCAATGTTGGTATGATACAATTCATTCAGTTAAGGATCATCGACATGTAACATCCATGTGGTATTCTGTGGTATATGATATGTCCCCAGTATACTGTGCTTGTCAATTGGATGATTGGCTGGACACAATATATGGGACCTGGTTGAATGTGAATCATGTAAGTTTGTTACTTCCTCATCCTCTATACCTGCAAGGCTTCATTGCTTACACACAAATCAACCACAGCTTTGCCTGGATGGATCCTGATTATTTAGCCCCATGAACATGCTGCTTTTGTGCTGACTGCAGTATACATCATTTGCGTTACTTATGGGACTAGGGGCGTTGCTCATAATATCAGTCACTGGTTTGTCCAAACTAGATTTTTCACAGGCCACAGTCATGTTGCTGGATTATATAGCATGAAACAACAGACAAACTATAATGAGTGACTTGGTTGATTGTGTTCCGTCCATGCCCCTTGGTTATTGTTCATGCTTTCAACTGGTTTGCCCTGCACAGACTTGATGTATACAAGATGCACTTATAGCTAGATTTTTGCAGTGAAAAGATATATTCACTCACTCAACACCAAAGCTCCTTTGTATGGTTGTCCTGAAAGAAAAGTTTCAGATTGTGAATTAAACTGTACTGTACTGTACTCAATTTTCAGTTAGGTTTCTAGTGTGACAATCACATCCTTTGTTGTAAATCTATCATGAAAGTAGGAGAAAAAACTTAATTTCACTTAAGTTTCCTCACATTTAGACCAATATTAACAGCAAAACAAGTAGTGACATCCAAGGCCTCTTTTGGCAATTTCAAGTCAATGACAGATTAAATGTTTTCACCTCTGGGTGATGTTTTAAGAAAGGAGGTGTTCCTTGTTGATGTAGGCTCCACTAAAGTTTAGGAGGAGGAATTGGGTAGTGAGGACATGGGCCACTTCTCAACATTGATACAATATGTGGAATCCATTCTGGTGTACCCTGCCCACATAAGAATGAAATAATGCTAAATGTAGTATAAATCTCACCAACTCCAATGCTGGAAATGACACAGGGTTACATATGCTCATTCACACACATTTGGTTTGACTTGAAATGACTTCTACTGTTCTTGTCTGAAACCCCAGGCGTAATTCCCCACATAGGTACAATGTATGAAGCCCCTGCTTAATGTCCCCCAAAATCATATTGCTAAAATATTGCTGATAGTGTTGATCTATCCAGCTCACTCACTAATCACACCATGAAGATCCCGGTCGAAAGAGGCGACTAATGGGATCGGGTGGCTGACTTGGTTGATGCATGTCATCGTATCCCAATTGCGTGGATCGATGCTCATGACGTCAGTCACTGGATTATCTTGTTCAGACTCAATTAACAGTAGACGGGAGGGAAGAACCAATTGTTTCAATCTGACTTTCCTCAGTGTCCGAGGAATGTACAATGTACAAAATGAGATTTATTTGAATGATTGATTGTTTTCTAGAAGTTGTTGAGTAAATAAAAAAACAACAACTTAGTGGATAACTTCTGGTTTTCTGCATTTAGCGACGTCTCCATGTAGATTCTTACACTGTTATGAAGCTGGAATGGTGTTTCATTCTACACAGAATCATCGCTACATGAATAAATCACAAGTTGTTATCGATAAAGTTGCACATTTTGCTTATAACCCGTTTCTATCTAGGAAAGAAGTTTAGAAAGGGATTTAGATATTCACTAATGCCGGCTGTAATGTACACTCCCAGATGACTATGAGGAGGAAATTAACCAAACTTGGCCACGACAGAGCGGGAAAAGCAAAAGCCAACAGATGTGTTTCAAAATTTCGAATCCTGAACTTGCGTTTGTAACTATGATTTTTGTGACAAACGAGCGTTGTTGGATGTGAGCCCACGTTGTTTGCCCGGTGTTTGTAATGGTAATTCATTCGCTCTATGAACAGGAATTGTGGACTTTGAATAGCATGTTGTGTCTTTTTTGTGTTGCTTTTGAAATGGTGGCAAGGCAACTCATCATAATTGTCAACGATGACGCTTCCATTAAGCGTGACATGAAAATGTAGTGACATTATAATACATTAGGTTATTTCTGTCCCTTTAACGCTCAAGAAGTTCTCATTTCAATACACCCTCAGAATGTGTGAAACAGCGCTTATTTATCCGAATTTATCTGTTTTGAAAGAAACCTGTTTTGCACGGCTGGTGAGCTATGAGGATAGTTCGTGTACAGCCGTGTGTGTGATTTCATGGGATGGGAGTGAAAGAAGTAGGGCAGGGTCTACTTGAGCACATGATTTCTCAGCGATCTACTACTACTACTACTACTACTACTACTACTACTACTACTACTACTACTACTACTACTAAACAATAATGGACATTTGAATTCAAACGTTTTACAAAAAATGCTTGCCGCAACGCTTTATAAAATGTTTACTACTACTACTACTACTACTACTGCTACTACTACTACTACTACTACTACTACTACTACTACTACTAAACAATAAATCAGGAAAATCTAGACTTGCTTCATTTATGGCTACAGCATTACAGTAAGGGCTGGGGGGAAGGGAAAATAATATGGTTCAGGGACTGTGAGACAGACTATGAAACTGCAGTCGCAAGGTCATAACTGTGTAACTAGTCATTCAATATTAAAACCTTTATTTTGCCATAAACGTGGAGTTCTCTGAGGAATGTAAGAATTATGTATCTGTATTAAGAGGATGAAAAGGTGGAAATATTTCCTTCTGCAATTCACACATTGCAAGAAAAAAAATGACACCACTACGCTGAAATATAGATTTTAGGATGAACATCACAGGTGAAGCGTCTTCATTCATTTCATCTCAGCACGTTTCGTGATGCATCTATTTGATACTCGTATTTACTCTTTGATTGCTTTGAGGGTAATACCAAGGTTAGATTATAAATGGACCTTTACCTACGGTAAAGCTCCCAAAGATGATCAGAATACGTTAGGTCTTGAAATAGTTGGTTTGTCGCGACGCTGACAAGTATGTATCATGGCGTGTCAGCTTGATGCGGGAGTAAAGCTAATACGTTTACCAGTTCGGTGAAACCCACAAGCACGTGAATAATGCCGACACACCTAGACACAAAATCAGGAAAATCTTAGATTCGAATTCGTTATCATATGTTTCTGGCACAGCAAGGTGCCTTAGACGACTGGGCCACCCGTGACCCCTAGTTATGTTATAGATGCATTTATATTAGTTATTATGCACACACGTATTAGCATTTGGACACAGACAGATTAGGTATTGTACACAGACACATTAGGTATTGTACACAGACACAGCAGGTATTATACCCAGACACAGCATGTATTGTACACAGATACAGCAGGTATTACACCCAGACACAGCAGGTATTGTACACCGACACAGCAGGTATTATACCCAGACACAGCAGGTAGTGTACACATACACAGCAGGTATTGTACACAGACACAGCAGGTAGTGTACACAGACACAGCAGGTAGTGTACACAGACACAGCAGGTATTATACCCAGACACAGCAGGTAGTGTACACCGACACAGCAGGAATTGTACACAGACACATTAGTTAACGTACATATACCTATTAGGTATTGTATACAGACACATAAGGTAGTGTACACCGACGTGTATCACGTGAGTTCTGATATAGATATGTAGTTACTACATTTTGAAGCGGCAACTATAAATCAACAGACATCTGTTTTATATGGTATTATCTGTACAATCCTCTTGTGTCCTGGTCTATTTTAAAACGTAACCGCTTGAATAATACACAAAACAGGTCGACCTTGTTTTCTCTTTGACGACTATGTTTGTTACATGCACGTTGGCTTTGAATAGCAGCAGGAAATATTTGAAGTGTGAATGCACGTTCAAACCTTTTACTTCTCCCACTAGAACGCAGGGACACAGAATTATACAAACTGGGTGTCTCTTACAAGGACAGCCATAAGTATTAGTATAACATGATGCTTGTATAGGCGAACATTCCACCAAGAACCCTTCTGTCTGTACAGGTAAGTATTACTGATGATCTCTCCCTTACCTCAATATAGCCGACAGACCTGAGTTTGGTTTAAGGCCACGCTTTCAGCTGTCGTGTCAGGTTGATGCGGGAGCAGAAAAAAAGGTGCGTGGTTACAACTTTTCTGAAACCCAGGTTCATGGGTAGCGTGCTGACGTTCTAACTCACGAACATAGGATGCTGGGACGTCTAAGGGGCACAACTCTGCAAAAGCGCATTGCGGCGGCGTATACGACTCGGAAACCCGTGTCCCTTTTTACGTGTGAAACATTATTTAATTAATTAGTCTTTATGATCTAATGAAGACAGTCTCTGCTGTTTGACAGTTTCACATTCAGTTACTCTGGAATTCGTTTACCTGCAATCATAAGTGTAATTAGTCAGAAAAAACTTTTTATTGAAACGTGTCTATGTATTTCCGTATGTATTCATACATTTCAGCTCTCGTTGACGTTGTCCACATAATTTACATATGTCATGGGCGTAATGTTAATATCTGGGAAATATGATGGCAAATATGACTGAAAGATGTTTTTTTCCAATTCATGTATGTGTGGCATAGGCCCCTGTACATTTCAGTTATACATAGTAACACACAATTGAGGCAATTGACATTGAAAAAAATACTAAGGTATGATATTAGGTCTAGTAGTATAGGTAATGATGGTTCTGGCTCACTTCAACTGGAGCCGGATTCATATACCTATATTGCTACTACAGGTAGCATTTTTTATATGTAAATGACTATGCGATTCAACGATAGTCATGAGATTAAGTTAAATTGACTCTAGCTCACCACCACCTGGAGTCTGTGATATAAATTTTTATAGGTAATGATGGTTCTGGCTCACTTCCACTGGAGCCGGATTTACATACCTACTACAGATGGAATTTTTTATGCCAAAATGATGATGCGATTCAACGATAGTCATGAGATGTATTAAACGAAACATCAATATTAATTAATAATGAATAAAATTTACTATAGCCCACGAGGATATTGGAAAGGTATAGGAGCAATAAAAAAATTAGCCACCGCGGCTAAGGTATCTAAAGATGTAGCCAAGGATTGGTTAAAGAAACAAGCGTTGTGGCAAATATATTTACCGGCACCGCGTTATATACCGAGGAAGAAGTTTGATATTTTTACAACGAATGAAGTTCATCAGGCTGACCTCTTGTTTCTTCCCCATGATAAGGTAAAACGCAATACGTATAAATACGCTTTAACAGTAGTAGATGTGGCTAGTCGATACAAAGAGGCTGAGCCATTAACCTCGAAAGATTCAACAGAAGTAGCTAATGCACTGAGCCGCATATATAAACGCGGACCGCTAAAATGGCCTAAGCTATTTCAAGTAGATCCCGGTCGCGAGTTTATGGGATCGATAACTAAACTGTTAACAAAGCACGATGTCGAAATCGTCCGTGGTAAAAAAGAGGCCCACCGCAGTCAAGCTATCGTCGAAAGATTTAACCGGACATTAGCGGAACGTTTGTTTGGCTATCAGTATGGGATCGAAATGAAATCCGAGCGATTGAGATCAACCGAATGGGTGACACGATTATCAGCCGTTGTATCAGCGCTGAATAATGAAGTGACGAGATTAATAGGGAAGAAACCATCCGATGCTATTAAAATGAAATCCGTGACTTCCGAATCTTCAGCACCGAGGAGAGGCAAAGAACGAAAACTTCCGGATAGAGTAAGGGTAAGATATTTATAACAGCCCGGTGAACTCGAGGGAGGCCTACGTCGCGCAACCGATCCCATATGGTCCCTTAAGACGTATAACATTAGTCGATTGGTTACGAAAGAAGGAGAGCCTATTCTTTATTATCTTCAAGATGGACCGGGTAGGGCATTTGTACGAGAAGAGTTGTTCATAGTTCCCGACGGTACGGTATTACCACCATAACCATAAGCATAGGTAGTTACACCATCATTATCAATCCATCTCTTTGTATCTAATTGGGATAATGATGTCTTGTTCATTCTTAATCCATATATCGTATGATCATAACTTCTTAAAGAGTTCATCTCGTGTTTGAACGTTCTACCGTTGAATAATGATTCTTTATACTGTTCTTGTTTGATATGCTTTTTCACAACATACTTCTTAACACCCTTGGCTTTTCTTATCTCTCCATTATCGGACTTTTTTATAGAATACATCTTAGGTCTTAATCCTACATACTCCGCTATAGGAGTCCCAGCACATTCATCCTTCATCTTACCTAATACCTTTTTATTTACTAGGCTGTGCAGTGGATTATCTTTAGGGTAATCGCTCGTGTCCTACATATCTATTTTTTCTGCCATATCTTTATACACATCCTCGGTTTGTATTTCCATCAACAAAGAATCTGTGTCGGTATATAACACCTCGCATCTATCGCCGTATTGCTTCTTAAGTTCGTTGTAATAAAAGTCATACATTAAGTGTTTTGACAAGTCGAGAATACTCATACTCACCGGTCTGTTGAATTTTATATTACTCTTCTGCATATGCAACGCGGCTAAGTCGTTATCGAATATCTTGCTTCTGTTAAAAGCCGGACTGGCTATAAGTTTCCTGAGTCTTTCTTCCTCATTAGATCTGACTAATTTAACATCAACACGCTTCCTTAGATTCTCCTTAGTTTTACCGAATACCGAGTTATTCATGAGCTTATATAGATTCTTTTCGAAATCGCTGGTAGCTATCTTTCTTAAATCTGTGTTCAGCCTTATATAGGGCTCCATCCAAGGGCTTTGATCAAACTTTAGAACTCTGTGTATTTTCTTTAGTTTCATACCTAACGATAGATACAACTGGAGATTTCTGTATTGAACTATATATTTTGTCTTATCCATTAAATTTGGTACGAGTTTTTCTATGTTAGCTAACCTTGTATTACCCATCAAGGAGTGTTGATATTCCGACATCCAATCTTTATCAACCATTAATCTTTCGGGAGCTAGTGGATAACTGTTATGGTCTTTATGTAAGGAATTTGGATATTCCAAGTCAACTTCTAGTATGTACCCTTTATTCTCATCATTATTATGGATATCGATATCATCGACCCACTCAAAACCACCCGTGGGTAAAGGTTGACTCATAGCCCATCCGTACAAATTGTTAGTGTCGAGATATAATATGTGCGTGTCGGGTTTACTCGGATCGTATCCTTCCACTAATTTATTATTAGCCTTAGAATACCTTTTCGCTGCCATCGATATACCCCCTCTTAATCCTTTCTCAATAAACAAGTGCATATCGTAATCTGTGAGTAGTTTTAGTTCTACACCGGTCTTCTTCAACAATGCATCCCACGATAGTCCGGGACTGGAATAGTACCATGCCGGGTCCAAGCCGTATTGTTTTAAACACGTCTTTCTAAATATCTCCAATATATCGGCGAGTAACAGTACATCGGTTTTTAAGTACAGATCGTGATAATCGCCTAAATTCTTACAACCTAATTTATCCCAGACCGTCAGAGCGTGTTCATAATCGGCATCTGTTATTCTAGATTCTGTTAAGTTACTATAGAATGATTCGAGGGGTGGTAATTCAGTTTCTTCGAATCTAGACCAAACATCCATATATTCGTAAGGATATACAACTTTTCTCAGCAGCAAATGACGAGTTATCTTATCTGTATATTGATTTGTTATCGCGAAGTCATCGGGATTGTTCGCTTTAGCTAAATTGTCCAGGGAAGATAACAGAAACTGTACGGAGTCTATGAATCTAAGCCCATTACTTTGCTTTATTCTAGATTTCCCATCCTTGTCCCTATAATGTATAGGTTTAGTCAACGAGAACGATATGTATTTTTCCATATTGTTAGGAATGCACGTTAAACCGCCGTCGGTCTTTGAGATAGCTTGCATAATGAGATGTGAATCGTATCGCCTAAGGTTATGAAACACAACAGGGATGGGTATTGTTTGAGCATTCATTTTTAGTTTCAAGTTACACTCGTTATGAGCGGCTCCCCGATAATTACCCGTGATGTGACAATGATCTCTTACGGAATCCCCATCCAGGGGTTTATTACAAACGTGACAACTCGTTGACTTCTTGTGGGCCCTCCAATCATCCCTCGTCATACGCATGGGTTTCTTACACGATAATTTTTCCCTGATTATTCTGTCTTCATTTTGTAGATATTCTAGGAACTTTCCCGCTGCATCGGGACCTCTGTAAATCACGGGAGTGTTTGTTTTCCCATCATACCTTACAACTATATATCCAAACACACAAGGAATATGTTCTTGAGTTTTGTACGTAAAACTACTATCATTATTGCGTTCGGTATTTTCCATGGATTTGATAAGCGCTTCGAAGTCGGCGTAAATTATGTACGGTACTGGCATTTGATTACAATAATGTTCAAATTTTAATATATTTTTTACCTCTTTAGGCATATCGATCCTGATAGCGGTCTGTCCAACACCTCTACAGTCTTCTTTATGCGCTTCTAATAGATCTTGTCTGCTGTACCCATGTAGGCATCTTTCGTAGAAATATTTCTTTCTAGCATGTTTTGTTTGATCGTATAATAGCCTGTTTAAACTCTTTATCCATATGTAATGATATTTTCCATCTTTTTCGATCAGAAATGAATTGATTCTGGGAATATGTTCCAGAGCGGAGCTTATCCTGTGTACAACAATTCCTTTAGAATGTCCGAAAACATTTATAGCTAAATTATTTTGCTTTTCCACCTTATCAATTTGCGATATTGGTGTAGGTTCGTCTATACCATCGAAGTTGAGTCCATCGTTTTGGGGATAGCTAGAAGGTCTATCCGGATTTTTGTCTACGGGGAACAATGCAGATCTTATCATCATTCTTAAACAATCATCAGATTTATTTTTTACGTTAATTATGGCTGGTATTTTATACTATGTAAATCATCTAACTCCTCGTTAATTTTACTCGATATGATGGGCTTAATATTGTTAACATCAATGTTGGAATTAATATCCATCTTCCAACCTCTTAGATATTTACCAACGCCGGCGGATATGGTACAAATATTAATTCTTGTTGTTTATTCTCAACATCATCATTATCATTATCATTATGTTGAATATCAAGATTATCATCATTATTATCTAGTAAAGCGATCAATTCAGCTCTTCTCATTCGAGAATAACCTCTCAGCCCACTGTTTCTCGCTCGAGCTTTGAGTTCCCTAACAGTCTAGGGTTTGTTGTATTCCAAACCGAGTAAGGTAATCAATTCAGCTTTTCTCATTCGAGAATATCCACGTAGACCACTTTGCTTTGCCATAGCTTTTAACTCTCTGACAAAAACCATTGTGGTATATGCAAAATGAGACAAATGTCTAATTGGTTGTTTTCATATATCTAAATACGTATTCTCCCCAATCTATTCCTCTCATTGATGTAATCTCTCTTCCTAGCATAAATAATCTGGTTCCTGACCCCATCAGCACCGTGTTCCTTACATAAACAATAACGACCTTTGACCCCTATCCCGCATACAGAACACGTATAGTTTATGTGTCCACGCTTGATGTAATAATTGTGTATACCGCAGTAAATATCAACACAGCGTCGATTGCATAGAGTCGTCTTCCCCATGAGTGTAAATTTGCAATTATTCATGGTTATACATCTATCATATCATTTGTCTAAATGCAAATCACAGCTACACTGGTGAGATATTGATTAGGCTATTTATAGATCATGGTTTATGCATAGCCACAGCTGTCACTGCGTAGCTATTGTATAGCTGAAAATCAATACAGCAGTCAATCCCATAATCACAAATGTGACCTCGTGGTTCTTTTGTTCCTCTGACGGTGTATAAAACTGACTCATTGTTGGTCTCGGTATTGGGTCGAGTTTTTTCCCATAAACGAGGTAGTATTCGTGCATGGCAGATTCGACATCCTTAAACTTTGGAATTGAATGTCCTTCCTTAATCAGTTTTTCATGAATAAAGTCTAATCTCTTCATTCTCTGCTGCGTATATTGTAACTGGGCTGCTTGGAGTTGTTCTAAGCTTCGTTATGTCGTTTACGCTCCTCTTCAACTTCTTTAGCGTTTGATTCCCTCATACTGGAAAATAAATAATTACTCCCCGAAAAAGCTAGAGCATTAACAACAGCTCCACCGACCATCATCGCAATTGATGCCATATTTATATTCATATAAATATTCAAATGTTTAAATACTTCATTATGTCTTCCGGGATAAGTCCTTGTTTGATGAGCATATCCTTCATTGCCATTGCGAATCCAATATCCATAACCATCATACCGATGTCATAACCATTAAAATCTAGCTTGGGAGTTGTGGCTTTGGTAATCATTTTAGCCATACGAGCATAGCCAATTGCCAAGCCGGTGACCACCGCTGAATGATACGTCGCGTTTACCAACATTTTACCGTCTGTAACTGGAGTAGTCATGCTTCTTATAGCATTATATGAGGACTAACCTCTAATTGAAATTGTTGTTGCGGCGGGGGTGACGTTTTCTCTTCTCCGGTCTTATAAAAGAACCATACAGCCGCTATACCAGCAACTCCTACTAGTGCCCATGTTTTAATCGGATTTGAATTATTTATTAATTTCGCATTCCTCGCCAGACCTCCCTTTCTTCCTGCGGCTATTTTTTTGGGACAACTCTGGGTTGTTTTTGTGGTTCCTCATTCACTTGTTGTTCCGTTTCCGCAATCTGTTGTTGCGTTTCCGCAATCTGTTGTGGTGTCACCTGTTGTGATTGTGTTTCCGCAATCTGTTGAGTCTCCATTATTATTAAGTGGGCACGTATGTTTAAATTGACAATACCTAGCCGTTATTAAAGCTGTGGTGAGTGGAGCTAAAAACATTCCGAATCTATGATAAAACTCACAGCTCACTGCGCTTATAGCGTGTTCGATGAATGGATCTTTCTCTAGAGATTTGCATAAATACATGCGATGTTCTGCCGGGATGGGGAGAAACGTACTAGCTACGACTGTGTATAGTTGTAATATAGACGACACTATCGTTTTAGTCATGGTAGCTCCCAGCCTAGACTCGTAACGCGCGTACAGTTTTTTAATCTCTTCGGTCATGTTATCAATTTTTTCGATGGTATAATTTTCTCCCAAATATTGGGAACATTTTCCACCGGCTACCAAAGCCGCGAGTCTTTCTCTATGTTTATCTAAAGATTTATCTACATCAGGCTCTTTGAGCATTTTTCGATGAGTTCGTCGCATTCCATAATGTAATACCTAAGGAGATATTTAAGTCTAACATAATATAATATGACATATCCAATACATCCTGTAATAATGAACTGTTGCGAAAAAATGATGATTTCGAACCACATTTTATGTAATATTAACTGCTAATGTTCAACTTATCGTATTTTTGCTATATTTGCTATAATTTTCCTATAATTTTGCCACATTTTGCTATCTTTTTGCTATATTTGCTACATTTTTGCTACATTTTGCTAAGCAATTGCATAAGCAGCTGGTTGATCGGTTTTTAATACGAGTTTACAGTGCTTCGTTGCCGCTAACAGTTTTCTGACTTTATCTCATTCAACCTTGGTATAAATGACGTCATTTTCGCGTAAACATTCCTCGAATGAATCTCGATCTTTGCAATGAAACAGGGCTACCCATTTGGTCTGCTCTCTGAGATCTTTCAGGACAGAGTTGTATTTTTGAGTAAGTACCCAATGCTATGTTGAGTATGCCGACCGGAGAATGCTAAATACGAAAGCATATCTTTCTTTTTTGTTAGTTCTTTACTCGCGCTGCAATCGTCTATTACGAAAAGGGTTGATTCTCCTTTGTATCTTTCGTGACATACTCGGAGACAGTCTTGTAAACGATCGCCCGGATCGACTCTGTGTACCCCGTCGTCATTCATTACCCAATCTCTCGATAAGTATGTTTTATTAACGCTTATAGTCGGGCACAGAATAATAATATGATCGAAAACGTCCCGATAATGACTTTGTAAAATATCTAGAATAAAAGCTGTTTTTCCGCAGCCCGTTTGCCCACATATGATAGCGCAGTGCGGATCTTTAGGTAAAAGATTATCAATAGATTGCTTGCACGAATCTCCCATTCTGTATATTAAGTTGCGCATCCATAATCACGTACAAATATGTTTAATTTACCAGCTGATTCCTGAAGCTTCGTTATCTGTATGGTGGCACCCTCGCTAGCATTTTCTATTCTCCTCCCACTGCCGTGTAGTTGGTCATCGTCCGTTGTTCGCATGTCTAGCCATAGCGCGTACTTCGTGGAGAGGTATTCACCCATTGATACACTTCCGAGAGACAGATCTTTCACGACCGCGTTAACTTCCGGAGAACGTTTTATAGAAGGAAGTTTTTTAATCTCATCCCACTGGTGATACGCTAGCATTCCTTGGCTATATAGTTGATTAGGAACGCCTTCGATAGTCAATTCTACTTTTGTAATCTTGGGATTGTAGAACTTCTCGGTATTTCTTTTAAACGCATCGGAGGGGTCGTCGAACAACATTAAAATACCCTTCAACGACCTCGTGGGGACGTTTAGATTTATATTCCACATCGTATCTTTTCTGTCCCTCGTGATCTTTCAGTGTCGCAGCACGCGATCGAACAAAATGGCTACACTTCCCGTATACTGGTTACTAATTTGTCTGGCTAATTTGGGATCCGTTATCATATCGTACTCCTGCGAGATATTGTCAATGGAATAGCTAGCATCTTCAGCAGCTCTGATTACTCTGCCTTAGTCATTAAAACTGAGTTCGTATTCTAACCTATCGCCTAGGGATGCTTGATAAAAAGGCATGTGGGAATCTAGTAATTCAAAGTCTAGCGGAATATAGAATCGGTTACCTAATGCGTCGGCAACGGCCTGATCTTTTACAACAGTACCATCACCACTAGAAGCATCTACGCGCAGTCTCAATGTGTTCTTATTACAAATACCTTGGTACTGTAAGTTTTCCCGCTCTTTATCCGTTCTCCAGAGATCCATGTAACAATAGTATACATCGCTATCGTCGATACTCAAAACCTCATTACCGCTAATTTTAATAGCGATTTTCTTAACGATAGTATGACCTACGTTCTGAACGGACTCCCTGTTAACGTCGGTAGAAGTCAAAACAATCGTAAATGCTAGTCGGACAGTTCCCGGAACTAACACATCGTGTGCGCCGAGATTAGGAAAGCAAACCAGAAGCGTTTGATTCTGATCGATGGTACTAGGGTTATTAGTTATAGTTACAGACTGACGAATTGCCTTGACCCCTAATGGATCTCGAAGTCTACGTTGTGGGTTTAACTTGCGTCCGTATTACGAAGACATTGTTATATTGAAATTATATAACCATATGTTTGATATAAAAATGGGTGATTTTGAACTAGATACCTTTGATAACTTTGATAACCAGAATCCAATCGAAGATACTAATGAAATCAGGTTAAGTAGTCTTAACGATGAAATATTAAAATCAACCGTCGATGATTATTACGATGCCTTAAAAGAAAAAGATAAAAATTATGTTATCCCAATAGGTCGTGACTATTCAAAGTTTATGCTAGATAGTAAAGGAACATTGCGAGTGCGTGACTCTCCGCATATTGATCTTATGCATTATAGTACTCGTATGCCCCTAGCCTTGTCTACTATAGCCGGCAGACATAGCCGCGAGTTTGTTCGTGATAAATTAGGTTTTGTAGAATACGGACGAGCACCCGCGAAGACTACTAAGGTTCTTAAGACTGTGCGGGAAGAACTCCGTAATACAGATGATGTGGGAGTGGCCTCGAAAGGACTCGGAGAAATCTTGGCCACCATTAATGATCCTCAGTTAGAGTTATCACCATCCTTAGAGAACGATATTAGGGAATTACGAGGTCTTGACAAGGCAATGCAAACAATGCGGGGAGAACTCACCAATAATACAGCCAAGCTATCAGAACTCAACAAGCATATAGCTTACGAGAAAACAAAACTTGAACAGGCGGGCGATGAGTTCAGTAGACGCCGCGTAGCGAAAAGAATACGTGACTTAGAAGACGAAAGATCGGCCCGCCTCGAAGCGGCATCCAGTAATGAAAAGGCACTTCGTTCACAAATCAGTAGAATTCGAGAAACTATCGATCGAGTCCTCAACGATGACACTACACTGGCCGATAAAATTAAAACATTGTTCAGAGAACAGGGAATAACAATTACCAGTATTTTAACCGCGTTGGGATTTATTATATCGACTTTGACTCTCGCGTTAACAGGTGGTGGTACACCGCCCACACCGCCTAACGATAAAAACGGGATAAAAGAGTGGATAAAAAAGCATTTAAAAGCATTAGGTTCAGCACTGGGAAAGCTCGTTGAGAAAGCCGTGGCTGCACTTCCCGGTATAATAGGTAGTGTTGTTTCCTGGCTATTGAATTTATTAGCTAAGACCACCACTTGGCTTAGTCAAAACTTGTGGGGGTTGATCGTAGCAATTGCAGGGCTGTTGTACGTATTCGCTAAGAACTATTTAACCAAATCATGAGTAAACCAACCGTGACTCCACCCACTACAAGCGCTGTTTGTTCATCGATATGTTGTTGATTTTTAGCCGCAATATGCGGTGACACTTGTACATCAGTAGATGTTTGTGAAACATGTGGTGTTTGTGGCTTGACTATTCCCTTTTCGCCCGTGATCGTTTGCGTTATTAATTCGACGTTCATATCTGAATTTATACCTGGTTTTTGTTGATCGGTAGCAATAACAATTTTATTATTATAGCCTATCACTTGACCGATCTTAAGTTCCATATTACTCGGAGACATGTATAGTCCCGGTGCATAAACAAAGTCCACTTTGGATTGAGCGTACTGTAATACATCTTGAAAACGCTTTATAGACGACGGTATGTCAACTGGTGAATTAATGTCGTCCTCCACGTTTGCGACAAACTGTTTTTGCCAACGAACGCCGTCCCAGTACCGATAATGGACGTTCGTGTTTGCGATTGTGCACCGAGAATTGCCCATACATAAGTTCTTATCGATTCATTAACTCTTTCAAATCCTGGGTTAGTAAAATTATTTTCCGTTTTATCATTAAGAAATTCATTCCAAGCGTCTGTTGTATCGTTTGGATTCACAAACTTTGTTATAATATAAGGAATGCAAAGTTTAACTGATTCTGCCAAAATTGCATCGGATTGTGAAACCAATCGTTCACCATTTTATCGTTAGTTGCCGTGAAACTGTATTTTTCAAAGATATCGTGGAATTTAACGGTAAATTCAGCTCCAGAGGCAGTTACTATAATCGATTGATTAGTAATGTATCTCGATTTCATATTTAAGTTATGATATAGTATCATTGTATATCTAATATGTATGTTACACTCCCGGGAATAACAAATGGTCAGTCTATTGAACTATCGGATAACTCGGATGGACAACTCGAAGTAGCTCTATGCGATGTAACGTATTACCCACGGTGGACCAATATAAGTGCTGCGAGAGGTAATAGTAAGATGGTTATAACAGATAAACAAAATCTTATTGAAAAATTCATTACTATACCTGATGGGTATTACAGCGTATGCTCACTCAATGGGACAGTGAAAATCGGCACTGGAGAGAAAGGTGTACGGATTGAAATGAACTTATCAGCTACACTTGGATTTACACGATTTTCACAAGGAATTATATATTTATTCAGTGCAACATCTGATGGAGATACATTACCCGATTTAGTTCCCTATAAAGAGTTGTTCATCCA